>NC_044976.1:46854021-47507383 GCF_008728515.1 Papio anubis
CTTCCTGGTTTAGTCTTGGGAGAGTGTATGTGTCCAGGAATTTATCCATTTCTTCTGAGTTTTCTAGTTTATTTGCGTAGAGGTGTTTATAGTATTCTCGGATGGTAGTTTGTATTTCTGTGGGGTCGGTGGTGATACCCCCTTCATCATTTTTTATTGCGTCTATTTGATTCTTCTCTCTTTTCTTTATTAGTCTTGCTAGCGGTCTATCATTTTTGTTGATCTTTTCAAAAAACCAGCTTCTGGATTCACTGATTTTTTGGAGGGATTTTTGTGTCTCTATCTCCTTCAGTTCTGCTCTGATCTTAGTTATTTTTTTGCCTTCTGCTAGCTTTTGAATGTGTTTGCTCTTGCTTCTCTTTTACTTGTGATGTTAGGGTGTCAATTTTAGATCTTTCCTGCTTTCTCTTGTGAGCATTTAGTGCTATAACTTTCCCTCTACACACTGCTTTGAATGTGTCCCAGAGATTCTGGTATGTTGTATCTTTGTTCTCATTAGTTTCAAAGAACATCTTTATTTCCGCCTTCGTTTTGTTATGTACCCAGTAGTCATTCAGGAGCAGGTTGTTCAGTTTCCATGTAGTTGAGCAGTTTTGATTGAGTTTCTTAATCCTGAGTTCTAGTTTGATTGCACTGTGGTCTGAGAGACAGTTTGTTATAATTTCTGTTCTTTTACATTTGCTGAGGAGTGCTTTACTTCCAACTATGTGGTCAATTTTGAAATAAGTGTCATGTGGTGCTGAGAAGAATGTATATTCTGTTGATTTGGGGTGGAGAGTTCTGTAGATGTCTATTAGGTCTGCTTGGTGGAGAGCTGAGTTCAATTCCTAGATATCCTTGTTAACTTTCTTGTTGATCCGTCTAATGTTGACAGTGGGATGTTAAAGTCTCCCTATTATTGTGTGGGTGTCTAAGTCTCTTTGTAAGTCTCTAAGGACTTGCTTTATGAATGTGGGTGCTCCTGTATTGGGTGCATATATATTTAGGATAGTTAGCTCTTCTTGTTGAATTGATCCCTTTACCATTATGTAGTGGCCTTCTTTGTCTCTTTTGATCTTTGATGGTTTAAAGTCTGTTTTATCAGAGACTAGAATTGCAACCCCTGCCTTTTTTTTGTTTTCCATTTGCTTGGTAGATCTTCCTCCATCACTTTATTTTGAGCCTATGTATGTCTCTGCATGTGAGATGGGTCTCCTGAATACAGCACACTGATGGCTCTTGACTCTTTATCCAATTTGCCAGTCTCTGTCTTTTGTTTGGAGCATTTAGCCAATTTACATTTAAGGTTAATATCGTTATGTGTGAATTTGATCCCGTCATTATGATGTTAGCTCGTTATTTTTCTCGTTAGTTGATGCAGTTTCTTCCTGGCATTGATGCTTTTTACATTTTGGCATGTTTTTGCAGTGGCTGGTACTGGTTGTTCCTTTCCATGATTAGTGCTTCCTTCAGGAGCTCTTGTAGGGCAGGCCTGGTGGTGACAAAATCTCTCAGCATTTGCTTGTCTGTAAAGGATTTTATTTCTCCTTCACTTATGAAACTTAGTTTGGTTGGATAAGAAATTCTGGGTTGAAAATTTTCTTTAAGAATGTTGAATATTGGCCCCCACTCTCTTCTGGCTTGTAGAGTTTCGGCCGAGAGATCCGCTGTTAGTCTGATGGGCTTCCCTTTGTGGGTAACACGAGCTTTCTCTCTGGCTGCGCTTAACATTTTTTCCTTCATTTTAACGTCGGTGAATCTGACAATTACGTGTCTTGGGGTTGCTCTTCTCGAGGAGTATCTTTGTGGTGTTCTCTGTGTTTCCTGAATTTGAATGTTGGCCTACCTTGCTAGGTTGGGGAAGTTCTGCTGGATAATATCCTGCAGTGTTTTCCACCTTGGTTCCATTCTCCCCATCACTATCAGGTAGATCTCAGACTACTGTGCTAGTAATGAGTGAGGCTCCGTGGGCATGCGACCTTCCGAGCCAGGCACGGGATATAATTTCCTGGTGTGCCATTTGCTAAGACCTTTGGTAAAGCACAGTATTTGGATGGGAGTGACCCGATTTTCCAGGTGTTGTGTGTCATAGTTTCCCTTGGCTAGGAAAGGGAATTGCCTTCTCCCTTGTGCTTCCCCGGTGAGGCAATGCCTTGCCCTGCTTCGGCTCTTGCTTGGTGGGCTGCACCCACTGTCCTGCACCCAGTGTCTGACATACCCCAGTGAGATGAACCTGGTACCTCAGTTGGAAATGCAGAAATCACTCGTCGTCTGTGTCACTCATGCTAGGAGCTGGAGGCTGGTGCTGTTCCTATTTGGCCATCTTGGAACTGCCCCAACACTACTTCTTTAATTACTTTAAGTTTTATGTTTCTGCTGGCTTGACTTTCTTGAATGGAAGATAGTAAACTTATTCATGTTGACTTACACTGGATACTAATGGCAGTGTTTTAAAATGTTTTATGTTAAAAGCAACCTGAGCACAAAACCTTATCTTTCTGACTATATTCATTCATATAGCATTTATTGAGAATTTTCACCCAGTATCTGCATCTATGTACCTGGCACTGTGCAAAGCACTCAGGATATTGTCATGAAATCAGATTTTCTGCCCATAAGGATTTTTTTTTTTTTTTGAGCTTTTTTTTTAAGTTCGGGGGATCTATATGCAAGTTTGTTATATAGGTAAACTCCTATCAAGGGGATTTGTTATACAGATTATTTTGTGACCTACATACTAGACCTAGTTCCCAATAGTTATTTTTTTCTGCCCGTCTCCCTTCTCCCACTCTCCACCCCTAAGGTGGGTCCAGTATAAGGAACTAACATAACCCAATGATTATTTAACAAGTAAATGAATATAAAACAGTAAAAATGTGGTGCAATATATAATTAACAATAAGGAGCATAAGCAGGAATTGTTACTGTTTTTCCAGAGAAAAACTACAGTTGATTACATAGGAATAATTATTTATTAAATGTTGCTATCAGCAGCTCACTGTGCATGTATTGCTCCATTTATCCCTTACTTTATCTTATAAAGTAAATACTGTTAAGAAGTAAGTACTGTTTTAAAGATAAGGAAACTGAGGCTCGGAAAAGTTAAATGACCTGTATAAAGTCACACAGCTATTTTAGATGATTGTATCTAGGATTTGAATCCCCACTAGTACTCTTTGATCTTAACCATTCAGCTCTACAGAGATAAACACATGAAGTGCAACTTGATACACATAAGACCAATAACATGCCAAATATAAACATGTAAGTATATATAAACATGAGATCAATGGAAACAGATGTTCAGAAATAGATAGAAATCAATAAACCTAATATACTAGATATTGTGAGCTATATACTGAAATACATGTCCTGGAGACAGGTTAGAACAAAGTCCACATTGGCCCTACTTGACAAATACAGATAAAGGTATGCCATGTAAGTATAAACAGGTGTGAATTTTTTCTTCTTTTACTTCACAAAGAATTTATTTAAATATCAGTCACTTCAAGAACATTTAAAAAGTATTTTATGAATCATTAAATATTTGACTTGTAAAACATAGTATGTCAGAAGTTTGATAACCATTAGAAAATGAAGAGAACCTATCTTAAACTAATGGAAGTCAGTGATCAGGGAAGAAAGATTCTGATGAAAATAAAACCCAAAGACAAATAAAGGACCAAACACCCAACATATTGGTTTATACATTTATTCAAGAGAGTATAAATCATGTAAAACCAGATCACTTTTAAACCCCAGGCTCTGGTACCTTAAGCAGAATTAAGAGTGTGTGTGACTTAATCCTATCAGCCTCCCTGTCTAGAAATGCATGTTTCTTTAAATAAAACTCATTGTGGACATTGTGAGGAACATCCACACAGTGTTTTCGTTGAGCCAGTCATGGAGAACCAGGGTGAGAAGTTTAGACTTTATCCTGAAATCAAAAAGTCCTGACTTCAGTTGCATTCAAGGTTTGGGTAGATACTGAGTACTGTGGCTAATAGAGAATGTATACAGTTGTCTTTTGGTATCCATGGGGGATTGGTTCTGGGATCCCTCAATTTCCTTATTTAAATGGTATAGTACAATATAACGTCTCTGGAGGGCAGGGCCACTGCTCAGCTCTAATTGTTTTCTGTGTAGACTTTGAGGCACAGCGTTGGCAGGTTTTACTGATTTTTAGATAATTTGTTGTCAACTAATTCAAACTAAAAATATAAAACACTTTGTGTGCCAAACAAAGCACATATAGCAGAGGCTTTCCTTTAAAACATGGAGAGCCTCTGAGATGTTAAAGTGTTTCATTAGTGTTTTGAGAAAATTAATTTGATAACATTAAGTGCTCAGCTTGGGGAAAGAGTAAGAATTTGAGATGAGATTTGCCAAAACAATATAATGGAAGAATACATCGGGAAGGGCATGTAATTTGCCAGAGTTTGTTATGGTTTATGTTTTAATATTTTGAAGTTGATTAATAAATTTAGCTAAAATTTATTGAATTGTCACTATATACTAGATACTGTAGTAAATGCTATTTTCTAAAGGCTCAGGAATCAATTATATATGTGTATATATTTTTTTGTTCCCACCTTTAAGTTCAGGGGTACATGTGCAGGATGGTTTGTTACATAGGTAAACGTGTGCCATGGTGGTTTGCTGCACAGATCATCCCATCACCCAAGTATTAAGCCTAGTACCCATTAGTTATTCTTCCTGATCCTCTCCCTCTTCCCATCTCCCACCCTCCAGCAGTCCTCAGTGTGTGTTGTTCCCCTCCACATGCCCATGTGTTTTCATCATTTAGCTTCCACTTAATAAGTGAGAACATGTGGTATTTGATTTTTCTGTTCCTGCATTAGCCAAGGATAATGGCCTCCAGCTCCACCCACGTTCCTGCAAAGGACATGATCGCCTTTCTTTTTATGGCTGCATAGTATTATTCCATGGTGTGTATATACCACTTTTTTTTTTTTATCCAGCCTGTCATCGATGGGCATTTAGGTTGTGGAATCAATTTCTGTACAAGTTTCTTACTACAGTTTTCTCATAGGTTTCTTGAGAGTACTATGGTTTTAGTATATGTAACATGCTTAGAATGCTACTGTCATGAGGAGTGTTTAATAAATATTAGCTATTCAAAAAAAACTTGTCTGTGATTGTAAAATAGAAATTTTTATAAGTGAACAATTTGTCAATTTTTGCTTTTGTTGGAATTTCTTTTGGTGTCTTCATCATGAAAATCTTTGCCCATATCTATGTTATGAATGGTATTGCCTAGGTTGTCTTCCAGGGTTTTTATATTTTTGAGTTTTACATTTAAGTCTTTAATTCTTCTTGAGTTACTTTTTGTTTATGGTGTAAGGAGGTGATCCATTTTCAGCCTTCTACATTTGGCTTGCCAGTCATCCCAGCACCATTTATTGAATAGCGAATCCCTTCCCCATTGCTTGTTTTTCTCGGATGTGTCAAAAATCAGATAGTTGTAGGTGTGTGGCCTTATTTCTGGGTTCTCTTTTCTGTTCCATTGGTCTATGTGTCTGTTTTTGTACCAATACCATGCTATTTTGGTTAGTGTAGCCCTGTAATATAGTTTGAAGATGTGTAGCATGTTGCCTCTGACTTTGTTCTTTTTGCTTAGGTTTGCCTTGGCTCTTCAGGCTCCTTTCTGGTTTAATATGAATTTTAAAAAAACTTTTTTTTCTATTTCTGTGAAGAATCTCAATAGTAGTTTAATAGGAATAGCATTGAATCTATAAATTGCTTTGGACAGTATGGCCATTTTAATGATACTGATTTTTCCTATCCATGAGCATGGGATGTTTTTCCATTTGTTGGTGTCTTTTCTGATTTCTCTGAGCAGTGTTTTATAGTTCTCCTTGTAGAGATCTTTCACCTCTCTGGTTAGCTGTATTCCTAGATATTTTATTCTTTTTGTGGCAGTTGTAAAGGGTATTATGTTCCTGACTTGGCCCTCTGCTTGACTATTGTTGGTGTATAGGAATGCTAGTGATTTTTGAACATTGATCTTGTATCCCCTGAGATTTTGCTCAAGTTATTTTTATATTTAAGAAGGTTTGGGCTGAGATTATGGGATTTTCTCAATATAATATCATATAATCTGCAAACAGGGTTGGTTTGACTTCCTCTCTTCTATTTGCATTTCTTTCTCTTGCCTGATTGCTCTGTCCAGGATTTCCAGTACTATGTCGAATAATACTGGTGAGAGAGGGCATCTTGTCTTGTGCTGTTTTCAAGGGAAATGCTTCTAGCTTTTGCCCATTCAGTATGATGTTGACTGTCAGTTTGTCATATATGGCTCTTATTATTTTGAGGTATGTTCCTTCAATGCTTAGTTTATTGAGAGTTTTAACAGGAAGAAATGTTGAATTCTATCAAAAGCCTTTTCTGCATCTATTGAGATAATCATGTGGTTTTTATCTTTAGTCCTGTCTATGTGATGAATCACATTTTTTGATTTGTGTAATGTTGAACCAACCTTGCACCTTAGGGATAAAGTCTACTTGAATGTGGTGGCTAAGCTTTTTGATGAGGTACTGGATTCAGTTTTCCAGTATTTTGTTGAGGATTTTTGCCTTGTTGTTCATCAAGCATTGGCCTGAAGTTTTCTTTTTTTGTTGTATCTCTTCCAGGTTTTGATATCAGGATGAGGCTGTGGCCTCATAAAATGAGTTAGAGAGTAGTTCCTCATCCTCAAGTTTGTGGAATAGTTTCAGTAGGAATAGTACCATCTCTTCTTTGCACATCTGGTAGAATTAAGCTGTGAATCCATCTGGCCTGAGGTTTTTGTTGTTGTTGTTAGTAGGCTATTTATTACTTCTTCAGTTTCAGAACATGTCATTGGTCTGTTCGGGGATTCAGTTTCTTCCTGTTCAGTCTTGGAAGGGTGTTTGTATCTAAGAATTTATCTATTCTTTATTTTCAAGTTTATGTGGATAGAGGTGTTCATAATGTCTGTGGTTGTTTTTATTTCTGTGGGGTCAGTGGTAATATCCCCTTTGTTGTTTCTAGGATTATGTTTATTTGATGTCTCTTCTTTATTAGTCTAGCTAGCAGTCTATTTATTTTATTAATTTTTCAAAGAACCAGTTCCTGGATTTGTTAATCTTTTGAGTGGTTTTCCATGTCAATCACCTTCAGTTCAGCTCTGATTTTGGTTATTTCTTGTCTTCTGCCTGCTTTGGGAATTGCTTGTTCTCGGTTCTCTACTTCTTTTAGTTGTGATGTTACATTGTTTTTAAATTTGAGATCTTTCAAACTTTTTGATGTGGGCATCTAGTTCTATAAATTTACCTGTTAACACAACTACCTTAGCTGTGTCCCAGTGATTCTGATATGTTGCATCTTTGTTCTCATTAGTTTCAAAGAACTTCTTGATTTCTACTTTAATTTCATTGTTTACCCAAAAGTCATTCAGGAGCAGTTTGTTCAATTTCTATGTAATTGTATCTTTTTGAATGGGTTATGCTGTGGTCTGAGAGATTGTTATGATTTCTGTTCTTTTGCATTTGCTGATGAGTGTTTTACTTCTGTTTATGTGATCAATTTTAGAGTATGTGCTAGGTGGTGATGAGAAGAATGTATATTCTATTGTTTTTGGGTGTAGAGTTCTGTAGATATCTATCAGGTCCATTTGATCCAGAACTGAGTTCAGGTCCAGAATATCTTTGAGATTTTCTGTCTCGATCTAATATTGTCAGTGGGGGGTGGGGGTCAAAGTCTCTTACTATTATTGTGTGGGAGTCTAAGTCTCTTTGAAGGCCTCTTAGAACTTGCTTTATAAATCTGGGTGCTCCTGTGTTGGGTGCATGTGTATTTAGGATAGGTAGATCTTCTTGTTGAATTGGCCCCTTTACCATTGTGTAATGCCCTTCTTTGTCTTTTTTTATCTTTGTTGGTTTAAAGTCTGTTTAGTTTGAAACTAGGATTGCAATACTGATTTCTGTTTTCCATTTGCTTTGTAGATTTTTCTCCATCCCTTTATTTTAAGCCTATGTGTGTCACTGCCTGTCTCTTGGGTCTCTTGAAGACAGCATACCAACAAGTCTTGGTTCTTTATCCAGCTTGCCAATCTGTGTTTTAATTGGGGCACTTAGCCCATTTAGATTTAAGTTTAGTGTTTATATGTGTGTATTTGATCCTGACATCATGATATTAGCTGCTTATTTTGCAGACTATGTGGTTCCTTTATAGAGTCACTGGTCTGTGTACTTCATTCAGTCTGTTTTTGTAATAGCTGGTAATTGTCTTTCCTTTCCATATTTAGTGCTTCCTCTAGGAGCTCTTGTAAGGCAGGTCTGCTAGTAATGAATACCCTCAGCACTTGCTTGTCTGAAAAATACGGAATGCTTCATAAATTTGTGTGTCATCCTTGTGCAGGGGCCATGCTAATCTTCCCTGTATCCTTCCAGTGTTAGTATATGTACTGCCAAAGTGAGCACTAAAATAGCTTTATGTGATTAGTGTTTTGCAAGGAAAATCTTCTTTCATACTAACACTTTTAACATTTTTGTTTATTTAATAGGGATTTTTCATAGCATATATTGACTTTTTTATACAGTGTGGAAATCATGGTGTTTTCATTGTAGTAGTCAGTCTTTTCCTTTCTTATGTTCCTACTGATATATTTGGGTATAAATCTGTTTTCTATTTACACTACCTGTTCTATATTCTTGATTTCCTTTTATCCTGTTTTAGGTTATGTTGTTTTTTAATTTTTCTACCATTATTAACTAGGGATTTTTTTTTTCCTATTCATTTGATGGTAACTTCAAAGATTAAAACAAGTATTCTTACTAAAGTTTAATGTAAATGAACATGTTCATTTTATTTATTCCCCTTCTGACTTAACAATGTTTGCCAACCCCTGCTTTTGTATTTGTATTCTTGCAGAATTTTTCCATAAGATTTTGATGATACAACTGCTGTGGTATAAGCATGTTTCATTGTTATCTGCAGTATCTTCTCTAAATTGGTACCTTTAAATTGGGATCTAGAGGCTTAATCAAGTTCAGTTTTTTTTATTTCAGAAGTCATATTGTGTCTTTCATTGGCAGGCACTTAATATCTGATTCATATTCTCTCCATCCCTACTTTCCTTCCCCCTCTCTGTCTGTGGCAAATCCAATGCCAAGATACATTAAATAGAAGTTACAAAAGTATTCACTTTTCTTGTCTGTCCTCCTCCTCCCCATCCCGCTTCATCTGTTTTGTTACTTAATGGCATTGTTCATTCATCCCTTTATTTTCTAGTGTGCATAATATTTTGTTCTTTAACATTCTCCAAAGGTGACCAGTTAGTTTTCCTTTTTTTTAGATCATTGTGAACTCATGGATTTGAACATATTTGATGTGACTTGTTGTATTTCAGTTACTATTGGTACCCAAATAAGCTCGACTTTGGCCAGTGGGAAACTCTTCATGTCTTTATGTCTTGCAAATCTTTTTATGTGGCCCTAATAGGCCACATAGATGAGTCCCAGACTCATCTTGTACATTTCATCAAACAAAAATAAAAAACCTCTCCCAATTTCTGTTGCTGTTCTTAAATTGACCCACTGATATTTTTGAGTGAGAATTTTTTTTGTTGTTATTTTGAAGTTATCAGGTTTATTAGATGCCTCCTGTTTTCCTCTGAGCTCTCCTCCACAGATGCAGATACCAATTTTACCTTATTACTACTGGTGGTTTGTTCTTCCTCATACATTGGGGTTCATGAAGATATCTTGTCATCTCGTTTTGTCACAGATACTTTCCATGTATTGTTTGGTACTGCTATTCTAGGTCCTTTAAAAATTTTTATTTCAGAATAGTCTACTTTTATTCTAAATTATATAGCACACTGAGTTTTCACAAAGTGAACCCATGTGTGAACAGCATCCAGGTCATAGACATGACATTATCAGCACTCTAGAAATGTCTCTGGTGCCTCTTTTCAGTCACTACACTCTCTACTCTTCTAATATCTCACAAAATATAAATTAATTTTGTTTGTTTTTGAATGTTTTATAAATTGAATCATATTTATTCTTTTTTTTTTTTTTTTTTTTGAGACAGAGTCTTGTAGTATCGCCCAGGCTGGAGTGCAGTGGTGCGATTTTGGCTCACTGCAAGCTCTGCCTCCCAGGTTCACAAATTCTCCTGCCTTAGCCTCCCAAGTAGCTGGGACTACAGGCACCCGCCACCACGCCTGGCTAATTATTTTGTATTTTTAGGAGAGATGGAGTTTCACTGTGTTAGCCAGGATGGTCTCGATCTCCTGACCCTGAGATCTGCCTGCCTCAGCCTCTCAAAGTGATATTTATTCTTTTGTATCTGATTTCTTTTGGTTAATGTTTGTGACATGTATGTGCTTCATTTTCACTGCTGTATAGCTGCAGTCAACAAACTATGTCACAGAGGCAAATTCTAGCTATTTTTTAAAAACAATTTTATTGCAGTATGAATATACTCATTTGTATACATGTTACCCATGACTGATCTTAAACTACAACAGCTGAGGTGAGAATTGTAACAGAGATCCCATAGTATACAAATCTGAACATATTTCCTACCTGGCTCTTCACAAGAAAAGTTTGCCAACCCCTTCTTTGGCATTTGTATTCTTCCAAAATAATACCATAATCAGTTTATTCTACTTTTAATTGTAGGCTAATACTAATAGTGCTACCATGGACAATATATTGTGTATATTCTTTGGTGAACATGTACACAGTAGTCCTCCTTATCTTTAGGGGATATGTTCCTAGACACCTTAGTGGATGCCTGAAACCACAGATATACTGAACTTGCATTCTGTCGGTTAGAACATGTTTCCATCCATGGCTTCTGCCTACAAATTTAATGCCTTTCTCAACTTAACTAAGCACTTATCAAGCACCATGCCATAACTTTTTATAGTTTGAAGTGTGACAGCAAAACTAGTATGAACTTTTTTTTTCCTTCTTTACAATCCCAGGAATAGAAGATTAGTTCTTACCATAGATTATATCTCTCTCAGAATACATGTTTTTTCTTTCCAAGTCAAGAACTTTCACTTTTTCACTTAAAGGAGCACTTTACTGCTTTGCTTTGGCATATCCAAATGACCAGCATCACTATTGTGCTTTGGCACTATTGCTAAGTAAACTAAGGGTAACTTGAATGCAAGCATTACAATACTACCACAGTCAGTCTAATAGCTGAGATGGCTGCTTAGTGACAAATAGGCAAGTAGTGTATACAGCATGGATATGCTGGACAAAAGGATGATTCATGTCCTGGGCAGATGGAGCAGGACAGCATAAGATTTTATCATGCTACTCAGAATGATGTGCAGTTTAAAACTAATGAATTATTTATTTCTGGAATTTTCCATTTAATATTTTTTAGGCTACTGTTGACCACAGATTATTGAAACCATGGGAAGTGGAACCGATGATTAGGGAGACTACTGTGTGTATTCTGGCTGGAAATATAACTAAAAGCGGAATTGTCAAGTCATAAGGGAGGTGTCTCTTCATCTGTAGAAGATAATGCCAAAAAGATTTCAAAGTGTTCCAGTATCAGTGTTTGAGAATTCTAGTTTCTCCCCATCCTTGCTAGCACATTGTATTTATATTTTGTTTTGTTTTGTTTTCCCAATACCACTGTTCCAGAGGGTGTGAATTGATAATGTGTTGTGGTTATGCTTTGCACATTCTGAAAGTGTGTTATTGGATACATACAGGTTTAGAAAGTGTTTTGTTCTTGTCTGTTGACCTATTTATTATTGTAAATGTCTTTGTTTCTGGGAAAGCTTCTTGTCTGCAAATATTGTTTATCTGACAATTTTATAGTCACACCAACTTTCTTTGGGGTAATGTTGCTTGGTATTTCTTTTTCATCCTTTTACTCTCACCCTACTTGTATCTTTATATTTAAGGTATGTTTCTTATATAAGAAGGTTTTATATTATTTAACTTTTCTTTTGATTTACTTACTGTAATCGTTTAATTACTTGATATTGTTGGATTTGTACCCTATCTGATAAATCTGTTTATATTTCTTTTTTATCTCCTTCATACTTTATTTGACAATAAGATAGTTTTGTTCTTTTTTTATTTTTGACTTATGGAGTGCTTATTTTTTAAATAGTTACCGAACAAATTATGTATGCTTTATTACAGTCTAATACAATTTTTTTACCAATGTTTTGATAATTCTAAATTAGAGTATTTGCATTCCATTTATATTCTTTCCTCTTTAAAGTTATTGATGTTATGCATTTAATTCTACATCTATTTTTGACTCCACAGTATATTGCTACTATTGTTTTTTATGGTAATATTGTTTTATATTTACTTACATACTTATCTTTTCTGGTGATCTTTATTTTTGGATTCTGTTTCCATTTTAGATAATTTCTCATTTGCATGGAAAATTCTCTTTAGTGTTTTGTTTGTTTGTTTTTTAGTGCAGGCCTACTGTGGACAATTTTTGTCATCTTTAATTGTCTTAAGCATCTACTAAATTTGTGAGTAATTTTTTCTCCCTCGGTATGGATGTCTACTTTGGCAGCTGTTTTTCTTCCTACACTTTAAAGGCACTATTCTATTATCTGATATCTTCCATCATTTTGTTGAGAAGTGTGTTGTTAGTCTTATTCTTGTTCTTTTGAAAGTAATGTCGTTTATCTCTGGCTTCTTTTCTTTGCTCTTCAGAGATGTAGTTTTATGTATTAACCTGCTTGGCGTACTCAGACTTTCTTCACTCAATCTTAGCTAAAAGGATAAGGAGCAATTCAGACCATCTTGAATCTGTAAATTCATGACTTATATTGCTTGGGACATTCTAGCTCATTATCTCTTCAAATATGTCTTATTAACTATTATTTCTTACTCTTTGGGTGTTCAATTACATCTGTTAAATCTTTTGATTGTGTCCCGCAAGTTTCTTGCGCTCTTTCCTTTTTTTATCATTCTATTTGCTATTTTACTGTGGATGGAAGAGAACAGAATCCAGGACTATCTCCACATAAACACAGTGGAGGGGTAAAGAATGGCTTTTAAAGAAAGATGCCAGGTCATAATCATTTGACAAGCAATGCTTCTGATGCTTGTACAAGGGTGGAGTGACAAAACATGAGTTTTATGAGGCTTTAGATACATAGCCAGTTTCACTGGCTTATGAACCTTATAGTTCACTAATCTTGTCTTCTACTCATTCTGATCTGCTGTTAAATTCATCTATTATATTAGTTAATTTATTTTAGTAATTATATTTTTTAGATCTAAAATGTCTCCTTCATTCATTTTTATAGACACCACTTTTTGCAAGTCTTAAATTTTTTCTGTTTTGCCCAACTTTTCACCTATTTTCTTGACCAAATTAATCCTAATTACTTTAAAGGTCTTCTAATACCTGGATTCTGTTTGTGATCTCGCTTACCAATAATATTGTCCTGACTCTTTGTATACTACTTATTATTTTAGAGCTAAATTCTAGACATTCTATGTCTATTCCTCTTCTAGGCAGGTAGCATCAAAGGCTAATAACCTTGATCCAAAAGGGACTGAACCAGGGTCAGTCTCTACTGATGATTTGGTGATTCTCAATTTGTCCTTAGTCAAAGTCCTGATAAATCGCAGTTGAGTCTTTTCAGGGCAGTAGCCTCCAGTGTTTTCAAATTATTAACCTTTTAGGTCCTTATCTTTTCAGTACCGAGAGACTGAGGCAATTTTTGTCCTGCTAAAAGGTTTTAGGCTTAGTTTATTGTATTTTCACACTAGGAAGCTTCAGAAATTGGTCATGTATTTCAGTCCCCTACTCTCTGGTTTTGTCACTGTATCTCTGCATAATTACCAGTTATGTTGAGCAGTATCAGCTCTATGACAAAGACCAGTTTCTACTAATCTCAGAAGTCAAGTGTCCTCAGGGTAAAAGGTGCTTGCAAGTAGTCAAATGTCAACTCATCGGTTCTTTTCTAGGCTTTCAACTCTCAAATGTTGTTAAAGTCATTCTTTGTGATACATTTTAAGTAACATATGATTGTAAGACATGTTTTGTTTGCTTTTCAGAGACTTTGGATTAGCTTATTTTACCCCCAACCTGGCACAGCTTGAGAATTTAGACAATATCTTGACAAGGAACTTTTATATATTTGAGGCCTTTCCTGTTTTCAGTTTTACCTCTTAGCCTTGTGTGATTCTCACACTAAAAACATCTTGCCTATTTCTCCATTCTTAGAAATAGCCTTAGCATCTGTTGCCAAGACCCAATTTTTTATCCTAGGTAGTCCCAGATTTTCAACTATCTTCAGGTTAAAAACCTTTATAGTCTCAACAATCAACGTTTTGGTTCTTGTGTTTTCAGGGCCTGTGCCCTGGTAGATCCTTATCTTTTAAGTGTCATGAGACAGCAGGAAGATACATTTTGCTTTTCAGATGTGTTTGGTGTAGCTTTATACCCTCTGGCACTAAGCAACTTCTTAAGTCAACAAATACAATAATTGTGAAACTGGCTATGTATCTAAAGCCTCATAAAACTCACGTTTTGTCACTCCACCCTTGTACAAGCATCAGAAGCATTGCTTGTCAAATGATTATGACCTGGCATCTTTCTTTAAAAGCCATTCTTTACCCCTCCACTGTGTTTATGTGGAGATAGTCCTGGATTCTGTTCTCTTCCATTGCGATTGTATATATGTGAGTCATTCTTGATTTTCTTCTATTTTATTGGTTTAATTATCTATTTTTGTACTAATGTAGTTTCTCAATTTACTATAAGTTTATAGTAACTCTTTATATCTAATGACGTAACTCCTTCACCATTGTTCTTGCTTCAAAATTGCTTTTGTTATTCTTGGTTCTTTAAATTTCCATCTGTATGTCAAAATCATCAGCTTGCCAGAACCCACTGAGATTTTGATTGAGACTACATTGAATCTATACTTTGATTGGAGGAGAACTGGCATCTTAACAATATTCAGTTTTCCAGTGCATGACATTGTGTCTTTATTAATTTAGATCTTTAATTTCCACCAATAATTTGTGATAATTTTCATTTCATAGGTCTAGCATGTCTTTCTAGATATTTAGCTCTAGATGTTTGATATTTTTATGCTATTATACATTATACCTTTTACAATTCTTTTTTTTTTTTTGTATGATGAATGTCATTTACCTGTTTTCAGTGATCTGTAATCCACTGACCTACCTACATTCATTCATTAATGTTAATATACATTGTAGTTTTTGAATTTTTGAGCGTTCTCATATATAGTAATATAATCTGTAAATAATGCTAGTTTTAAATCTCCCACTTTAATCTTTATGCATTTTATTTATTTTTCTTGTTTTGTTATGTTATTTAGGGTTTCTAAAATAGTATCAAATAGAAGTGGTGATAGTTTCTTGTTCAACATGAAAGACGAAAAGTTTTTATAATTTGAAATTAAATATGATACTTTTTGTAGATTTCTTGTCGGTATTCTTTGTCAGATTACAGAAATTCCTTATTTTCTAATATTTTTTATTTTGAAAAATTACAAATATAAAGTTTTATTCCACTGTACCTACTGAGGTGATTATTCTGCTACCCCTCCTTATTTTAATATAGCAAATTACTTGATTTTCAAGTCTTAAACCATGGTCACATTCTTGAAACAAATCTCTTGGTCATGATTTTCTTAAAAACATAATTAGACCTAAAACCGTAAAAACCCTAGAAGATAACCTAGGTCATACCATTCAGGACATAGGCATGGGCAAGGTCTTCATGTCTAAAACACCAAAAGCAATGGCAACAAAAGCCACAATGGACAAATGGGATCTAATTAAACTAAAGAGCTTCTGCACAGCAAAAGAAACTACCATCAGAGTGAACAGGCAACCTACAGAATGGGAGAAAATTTTTGCAATCTACTCATCTGACAAAGGGCTAATATCCAGAACCTACAAAGAACTCAATCAAATTTACAAGAAAAACACAAACGACCCCATCAAAAGTGGGCAAAGGCTATGAACAGACACTTCTCAAAAGAAGACATTTATGCAGCCAACAGACACATGAAAAAATGCTCATCATCACTCGCCATCAGAGAAATGCAAATCAAAACCACAACGAGATACCATCTCACACCAGTTAGAAGGGCGATCATTAAACAGTCACAAAACAACAGATGCTGGAGAGGATGTGAAGAAATAGGAACACTTTTACACTGTTGGTGGGACTGTAAACTAGTTCAACCATTGTGGAAGACAGTGTGTAGATTTCTCAAGGATCTAGAACTAGAAATACCATTTGACCCAGCCATCCCATTACTGGGTATATACCCAAAGGAATATAAATCATGCTGCTACAAAGACACATGCACACGTATGTTTATTGCGGCATTATTCACAATAGCAAAGACTTGGAACCAACCCAGATGTCCATCGATGATAGACTGGATTAAGAAAATGTGGCATATATACACCATGGAATACTATGCAGCCATTAAAAAGGATGAGTTTATGTCCTTCGTAGGGACATGGATGCAGCTGGAAACCTTCATTCTCAGGAAACTATCACAAGAACAGAAAACCAAACATTGCTTGTTCTCACTGATAGGTAGGAATTGAACAATGGGAACACTTGGAGACAGGAAGGGGAACATCACACACCAGGGCCTGTTGCAGGGTGGGGCGAGGGGAGAGGGATAGCATTAGAAGATATATCTAATGTAAATGACGAGTTAATGGGTGCAGCACACCAACATGGTACATGTATACATATGTAACAAACCTGCACGTTGTGCACATGTACCCTAGAACATAAAGTATAATTAAAAAAAAAAAAAAAAAACCGAATTGGTGTTTCTGAAGAGGAAGTAGTTTGCTTACATATGTAAATTTTTTTTCTCGCGGTAAAGGCATTAGAAAGCTGCTTAAACAACATTTATTAGTGGTGCCAAGATTCCTGAGAGGAGGTACCTTCAGAGAGGTGAGCTAATGGTTTGCATCTGAGTTTTTTTGTTTTGTTTCATTTTTTTTTTTTCCTGGAGGCATTTGTGGATTCTGAGTACAGAACAAAATGTCAAGTACCCATGCTTTTTTTAACCACAGGTCCACTGCTGCAGGCCAGAGAATCCAGCAGGTTTCTGGCAGTCTCACTATGCTAGAAGGACAAAATTAATGACTCTAGAGACTAAAATTCATTGAGACACAATGGGTGCAAAACTGAGCTGAATGTTCCCTCAAGACAGTTGCAGAATGTCTGAGACTATGCAGTGCGGGGACAAAAAGCTAAGCAGAAAGCCTCTGAAGGGCAGAAAGGAGTTTTATCTGTCTTGCTGAAGAAGTAAGAATTACATACAGTAACTTTGAGAGGGAAGGGACCTAGAATCACACCAAATCAGTTAAAGGTACAAAGGACTGAAATTAAGAACTCAATAACTTTGTAACTGTTTTACTTTGGAATATTTATCTTTACGGAAAAGTTGCAAAGACAGTATAGAAAGTTCCTACACACAGAAACTTCACCCTTCACTGAGGTTTTCTTAATGTAACATATAACCATGGTGCATCTGACAAAACTAAGAGATTAACATTGGTACTGTACTATTCTATGAAGTGACAACTTAATTTGGATTTCACCAGTCTTTCAAATAGTGTACTTGTTCTGTTCCAATAGAGAATATTCTATTACATTTAGTCATCATTTCTCCTTAGTCTCCTCCATCCTACCTGTGACAAGTTTCATTCATAGTCCTTCCTTGTTACGTGTGACTGACAATGTAGAAGGGTACTGATCAGGTATTTTGAAGAAAGTCCTTCAATTTGATTTTGTCTGAAGTTTTCTCACATTTAGACTACAGTTATGGCTTTGGCAGAACAATATTACAGAGAAACACCCCTCACATCACATGATATCAAAGGATATATGATATCAACCTGAGTAATCACTGATGATGTTAACTTTATCACTTCTTTAAGTTAGTGTCTTCCACATTTTAAAACCATCTTTGCAAAATTTTAACAGTGAGAGAAAGCTAATATTACTCACTCCATTTTGCTTCTAAGCTCACAAGCTGACTGCCTTTGTTCATCCCTACACATAGGGCAAGCTCATCATGGGAGCAACTAAATTCAGTTGAAAGTTTAAATTTAAAGTAAGGATGATAATAGTCTCTTCCTGATACTAACCCCCATCCTTGTTAGGGGTCTGAAATCGCCCTTTGTAAAGCAAAGGCCAAAAGGTTATAATTATGGTAGGGTGGGTCTGAACTTTGCTAAAAAAAATAAGCATGGTTAAACAATAACCTGTAATTGCTTGCTTAGCTTGCTTTTCTGTAGTGCTTACTGTCCCAGAGTCATGTAACTGGAGGTTTTAAAATTTATAACTTTTCCAACTGCTCCTGTACATAACATCACTACTGTGAAACCTAAAGAACTCTGAAGTATTTTTCAGATTTAGCATTTTGGCAGACCAAGAGATGCCACCTGGACTTGTGATCCACACCAAGGAACTGACTCAATTCATCCTGCAACTCCTCCCTGGAACCAACTCAGCTGCAGGAAGATAGTCTCAACACTCTTGTGACTTCATCCCTAGCTAATCAATTGCCTCAGTTCTCCAGCTCCCCAACCACCATAGCAATCTTAAAAACCTGAGCCTCTGAATTCTCAGAGGGGCAGATGTGGGAAATATCTCCCATCTCCTCACTTGACTGGCCCTGTTATTAAATACTTTCTCTACTGCAACTCCTGTTTTTCTCAGTGTACTAGCTTTTGTAGGCAGTGGGCAACAAGAACCTATTGGGTTATTACAATTTCTCCACCTAAGTTACTATTTGTCCTTTCCATGCACTGCTCATTAGAAGCAAGTCACTAAGTCCAGTGTCACTCCAGTACTCACTCAAGGGGAAAGAAAGTAAGCTCCACTTCCTGTAGGGGGTACATTATTCATAATCATTTATTTAGAATTCTGTAATGGAGATTTATCCATTCCCCCTATCAGTTATTCATTGTTTCACTTACATCAGTATAGACTCTTGGATATTTATTTTATTCTTTGAATTATAATCCAATTCTACCGCTTTGTATAATATTATTCCAATACTGACCACTAGAGGCTCATTTAGATTGGCTTCTGTGTCCTGTTGACATGCCCCCTCTCCCTCTCCATCACCTTTTTTGAGCAATTCTTGACTTTCTGCACTACAAGATGCTCCATGTTAATCCTGTATTTTCCCTACCCCAGCCCCAGAATTAGCCACTGTTACAAGAGTGCTAGCAACTTTTATTGGAAAAAGGTTTTTTAGAAACCAAGATCTGGGATCTGGATGTGCTCATTGCTATTGACACTGCTTCTGCCCTTCTGAAGGGCAGAGCTAGGAAATATGTATGTATACTAACTCAGGTATACTTTCACATCTATTTATTTATTTCTGAATCAATCTATTTGTATATATTTTAAAATAAACATGAATTAAAAGTTATCTCAAACTCTAACCCAACATCACCGAGTTCATTTTAGCCTTCATCCTCCTGGTTTCTTTGTAAATTATTTTTCGGACAATGAGAAATCTACTGTCTTTATCTACAGTTTATTTACTTATTGGTTCAACTCTAATACAAGTGTAAAATATTTTCAGAATTGCTAATCCTGTATGAAACACATTTATCTACTAGAGCAGGGGTTATCAAACTACTGGCACTGACTATTTAGTATGATATAAGAGCTAAGAATTGTATTTACATTTGTAAATGACTATAAAAATAGAATATTTTATGAAAATTCATGTGAAAATTACATGGAATTCACATTTTAGTGCACAATGATAGTTTTTTGGTACACGGAAATGCTCATTTGCTTACATACTGCATATGATTGCTTTCTTGCTACAACCATACAGCTGAGTAGTTGTCACAGGGATCCTACGACCCAAAAAGTAAAAAGTATTTAACATCTTACTGTCTACAGAAAAAGTGTGCTGACCCCTGACCTAGAATATAGTGACTATGTTGTGCTTTTTGTCTTAGCCTTACCATGTATGCATTTAAAACATCATATTCCAAAGTTATTTAGGTCAGTTAATTTAGGTATGTCTTACATTTTAATATTGTTATATTCATTAATTATGATAATCATTACATCCTTGGATGACACAACATCATGCTTTTTTCTTTTAATTTTCATATAGTAAAGTTAACTCTGATGTATATATCTATGAGTTTTGACAAATGCTTAAAGTTATGTATTGATCACTCCCATATCAATCGGAACAGTTCCTTAAACCTGAAGATTTCCCTGTCAGGCTGGTCTCTCTTGTAGCCAACATCTTCTGTCTCCCTCCTTACAAATTTTGTTACTTCAATAATGTCATATAAATAAAATCATACATGTAGCTTTGGGGATCTGGCTTCTTTCACTCAACAAGCCGTATTTAAGATTCATCATGTTCTGTGAATTAATAGATCATTCTTTTCTATTGTTGAGTAGTATTCCATTGAAGATAGACATACATAGGTTTGTTCACCATCACCAATAATTGTTGCCTCCAGTTTTTGGCAACCATAAAGTTTCTATAAATATTTGTGTACAGATTTTCAGGTGAATATAAATTTTCAGTGCATTTGGATAAAGACCTAGGAGTAGGATTGCCAGGTCATATGATAAGTATATGTTTCATTTTATTTAAAACTGTCTTATATAGTGGCTATACCATTGGTATTCCCACCAGCATTAAATGGAAATTCCTGTTGCTCCATATCCTTGTCAGCATAATTTTCTTGTTGTTTTTATTTAATGATTCTAATAGGTGTATAGTGGTATCTCATTATGGTTTTAATTTGCATTTCCATTATGACTTCAGCATGTTTTAATGTGTTCTTTTGGTGAAATGCCTGTTCAGATCTTTTGCCCATTATTTAATTTGGTTATTTATTTTCTTTTTGTTAAGTCTGGATTGTTGTTTTGTGCTTTTCTTTTCTTTTTTTTTTCTTTTTTTCCTAACTCTGGATACAAGTCCTAACTCATATATATGATTTTAAAGTATTTTCATCCAACTTGTGGCCTTTTTTTTCTCTTAATAGTGACTTTCACAGAGCAAATTAAATCCAGTTTGTCAATTTTTTTAACTTTATGGATGTTGTGCTTGCTATCTATATAAAAACTCATTGCCAAACTTAAATTACACAGATTTTCGATTACGTTTTCCTCTAGAAGTTTTATAGTTTTACATGCAAGGTCTATGATCTATTTTGAATTACATGCCAAGGGGCTTTTAAAAAAAAATCCAGAACCATTTGTTCAAAAGATAACAAAAACAAAGTCATCATTTAATTGGCTTTACACTTTTGTCAAAACCAGTTGACAGTATTTACATGGGTCTATTTCTGGAATCTCTATTCTATTCCTTCGATATATGTGTCCATAATTTACTCAATATAACACAATCTTCATTACTGTGCTTTACTGTAAAAATCTTAAAATTAGGCAGTGAGTCCTCCAGCTTCATTCGTTTTGAGACCATTTTGATTTTTTAAGTTTCTCTGCCTTTCATACAATTGTTGAATAAGCTTGTCAATATCTACTAAAAACATGTGCCGGAATTTTGATTAAGATTGCATAAAATCTAGATATCAAATTGAGATTCAAATATTGAATCCTCCCATCCATGCACATGTTATGTCAACTCTACTTATTTCTGTCTTCCTTGATTTCTTTCAATAGTGTTTTCTAGTTCTCAGCATACAGATCCTACACATACTGTTAGAATTTTAGCTAAGCACTTAAATTACTGCTGCTATTATAAATGGCATAGATCTAACTTAAACTTTCAATTGCTCATTGCTGGTATATAGAAAAAAACTGACATTCCTTCTTTCTGTGACCATGCTCAATTCACTATTTCTATGAGCTTTTCTGTAGATCCTTTAGAGTTTGTTTATTTATTTACTATAAATAATCATATCTTCTGCAAATAGTTATGTTTCTTCCTTTCTAGTCTTTATGACTTTTATTTTACTTGCCTTATTACATTGCCTAAGATTTTCAGTATGACCCTAAAGAAAACAATGTTTTCTTTCTGAACTTTGAGAAAAAGCAATCAGTCTTTCACCAGTATAATGTTAGCTATAGGTTTCCAATAGATGCTCAAAGGAAGTTCACTTCTATCCCCACTTTACTAAGAGTTTTTATCATGAATGGTGTTTAATTTTATTGAATGCTTTTTCTGTGTCTGCTGAAACTACATATAAGAAATATGCTTTTTCTTAATCAGTTAACAGGATAAATTTACACTGCATTTCTGCAATAAGTCCATTTAATTGTGATGTATTTTCATTTTTACATACAGATGGATTTAATTTGCTACTATGTTTTTGGGAATTTTTGTATATATATTCATGAGGGCCATTGATCTGCATTTTTCTTTTCTTGCAATGTTGTTGTCTGGTTATAGCATTACAGTAAATACTGACCTCATAAAATGACCTGGGGAGTTTTCCTTCTTCTATTTTCAGGGATGTGCAAGACTGGTATTGTGTTCTCCTCAAATTTTGTTTGGATTAACCAGAGAAACCATCTAGGCCTCTCTCCTTGAAAAAGTTCTTAACTATGAATTCAATTTATTTAATAGATGTACAACGACTAATATTTCATTTTCAGTTAATTATTGTATTAGTCCATTTTCATGTTGCCGATAAAGACATACCCGAGAATGGGCAATTTACAAAAGAAAGAGGTATAATTGGACTTACGGTTCCACATGGCTGGGGAAGTCTCACAACCATGGTTAAAGGCAATAGGGAGCAAGTCACATCTTACATGGATGGCAGCAGGCAAAGAGAGAGCTTGTGCAGAGGAACTCCTCTTTTACTCATAAGACTTATTCACTATCACGAGAATAGCTATAGGAAAGACTTGCCCCCATGATTCAATTACCTCCCACAGGGTGCCTCCCACAACACACGGGAATTCAAGATGAGATTTGGGTGGGCACACAGCCAAACCATATCAGTTATAGTAATTTGCGTTTCTCCAGGATTTGCCCATTTCATCGATCAAAGTTTCAACATCAAAACCTCATGAAAAGCTTTCATCAAAACTTCAAAATCAAAATTTCACCAAAGTTTTAACATCAGTGCAAATATGGCAGAATACAGAATTAGCAAAGAACAGTTTAAAAGTAAATACCCAAACTGGAGAGAAAAAAATAACGAAAAATACGAATATAGGCATAAGATACATATGAGACATTTTAAAGATTTTTATGTAAGTGTAATTTGAAGTTCTAGAAAAATAGCAAAGAGATATTGGGACGGAAGCAATGTTTAAAGAAAGAATGGCTAAGAGTTTTCCAAAACAGATGAAAGACATGAGTTCTGCATACTGAATGGATATTAATTCAGTAAAACCACATTTAGATAGATCATAGGAAAACTACTAAACACAATGCAAATAGCACATCTTACATGCAACAGAAGGGGGAAAGCCATATTATTGCAAACAAATAATAGCTGACTTTTCAACAGATACAGAAGCAACCAGAAGACAATGGATTAGCTTCTTTTAAATGCCAAAAAAAAATGACTATTAACCTAGAATTCTACATCCAGAAAAACTATTGTGCATAAATAGAACCAAGATGTTTTCAAGAAAAATCAGAATTCTTATCCAGGAGTCTGACATAAAAAGAAGCATTAAAGAGAGTTCTTCATGTTAGAAGGAAAACAATTCTAGAACCCAAATGGAAACAGTGAATTGCAAGAAAGAATGAATAATAATATGTGATTAAAATAAATGTTACTAGATGAACACAAATAATTTCTTGTGTTTTATACATGTAGAATTAAAATGCGTGATAACAGATAAGCAAAAAAGAAAGCAGATTAAAAACAGTTAAATGTTTTCATGTTCCCATATTATTGGAAAAGTCATAAAAAATAATTTGTCATGTATGTATGTTGAAATAAGGCAAACAATAACAAAATAGTTTAAAAACAACCATGAGTTAATACAAAGGAAAATAAATTGTTTAAAATTTTGATTAATCCAAACAAAAGACAAAACAACCTACATAAAAATACTCGATTTTCATTCTTGAAAAAAAAAATTCACACAGTACTTACAAGTACATCCTTTACATATAATGACATAAACCAAAGACTTGAAAAATATATACCATGCATATACTAGAGAAAAAAGCTGCTATAGCTACACAGCTATATAGCTATATATAATATCACCTATATATATATATAGCTATATATAATATCAGATAAAATACACTGTGAAACAAGGAATATTACTAGAGATACAGAGGGACATTTCATAATTAAAGTTCCATAATCCATCCAATGACATAGTTTCAAAATATATAAAACAAAATTAAGGGAACCAGAAAGTAAAACAGACAAATCTATAACAACGAGACTTGAACCTTTCTTGAAATGTGACCCCTAGCTACCACTATGTGGAAAAAAATAATTCTAAATGGTTCATATATTTAAATGTTAAAGAAAAAAGGCCTTTAGAAGACATACAAGAAAGTCTTAAAGTAGACAAAAACTATAAAGATGCTAATCAAAAAGGAAAAATGATAAACTGTATTCATTAGAATTAATAAGTACTTTTAATCAAAAGATACTATTAAGAGTGAAAAGATAAGGCACAGAGTGGGAAAAGAAAATTGCAAAACATATATCTAAGAACTCATATGAAGCATCTACATGGAAATCTTACCTAAAAATGAAAGACAGACAATCCAGTAGAAAAATGAACAAACGATGTGAACACAAAAGAGGATATCCAAATGGCCAATAAGAATATTCACTTGTCACGGGACACAGAAAATTAAAACCATTATATGATAAATTACTTTTCACTTATCAAAATGCCAAATGAGAACACATAGAAGCACAGACACACACACACACACAATCAATCAATCAAAGGAGTAGGGAGGATGTGAAACAAGTAGAACTCTCCCACATTGGTAGTGGGAGTGTAACCGTTAAAACCATGTGCAATGTCACCCAAGGACATGTGCATACTGCTTACAGCAGCTCTGTAACAGCCCAAACCCCAAACAAACTAAATGCCCAGCAATGGAGGAATGAATAAATGGTAGCATTTTCATACAATGAAATGTATTGTATGATTACATTTTATTTATGGCAACAAGAATGAACTACTGCTACACTGCCATGTAAAACAAGATGTCTAAATTTTAAAAATGCTTGAATTGAAAAACCAAAGAGAAACAAGAATAAAAAAGTAGACACTGTAGGATATCATTTATATAAAGTTCAAAACATGCAATATTATATCTTGCTACTAGAAGATAAATAACTTTGTTAGAAGTTTAATAATGTTTACACTTGGAATGGCAGTAGCTGGCAGGAATAAGAGGGGCTTCTGCAGAACTGCTTTATTTCTTGATCTGGTAGGTAATTTACATGAGACTGTTAATTTTATAATTTATCAAGCTGTTACTATTTGTAATTTTCTATGTGTTCTTTTCTATACTTTGAAAAGAAGTTTAATTTTAAAAACAGCATGTATATAGAAACTTAAAACTGTAAAAACTGATCCCAAGGTCATATAAATCCCTTATATTCCCCCAAGACTAATCTTAGTGTCCAACACACATTGATGATAAATGATTGCTTTTTAAACTAATGAATGAAACAAGAGATCCAACACACAAAAAAGTACTGTCATTATTTCCCAGCTGTTATTTATATGAATGCTTATCTGCTTTTTCTCAGAAAATATCCTCAAATAGATTTTTTTGTAATATTAAACCTGACAAACCTGACCTGCTCTTTTCCTCTTTTATTCAATTAACATACAAATTAACTGAGAAGTTTCTTCAAAATACATACCTCTCACTACCCCCTCATGCTACCATTTAGAATTAAATATATCTGCAGCAGATGAAATTACTTTATACTGAACCATGAAACAAGAGTTCTCATATTTTGAAGGCTGTGAAATAATTATCATCAAGTCACTATGTACTGAAACTTTATAAGATAATTATCACTAACACTGTTCATAGTTCAGATGGTCTATTTCAAACATTTTGCATAATGACTTAGGTCAAGCAGGAATTTAGATATGTTGCCTTGGGCAAAACCACTGATTTCCATCAAATGGAGCTTTCTTTCTTTTTTTCTTTCGGGTGACTAAATTTTATAAGCTTTAGGCATCTTTGGTGGTTTTCTTGACCTATTATAAATAGCCTCCGAAAGAAAATTTTAGAAACTAACATATAAATGTCTTTGATGAGCCTGATGTGATTTCAAGACATTTTTTACCCGGTCATGGATCTCATCGCAGTTTGAAGGTGAACACCAGTCAGAATGAAACCTGTAGGCATAAAATAAGTTTTATTTTTATTACTACAATCAGGTACTGATTCTACGCTATACTATCAAGTTTTCACCATATGTTCACCAAATAGTCTGAATAAAGGTTGGCATACATTTGGGAGAACATACCTACATATCTGATGATTTCCACACGTAATTATCTGGAGCTTTAATTAAAGATACAGATTTTCATATTAAAACAGTAATTCTATGTACAATGCCTTTACATATCCTTCCTATTCTCTAGTAATCATACCCTCAAGCTATGTGAAAAAATTCCTTTCTGTTGAGAAAAAAATACCTAATTTTATGAAATGAAACAAAATGTATATAATAGATAAAAATATTTACAATTTAATCATGCTTATTTTTTCAGAATGCAGAGCAACATAGAAGTTAAATGGTTTCTTTTCAACACAGATGATATCATCTCTCTCGTCTCAGCTATGAATAAATGCATCTAAAAAACTGAAAAATATGACTTTATTATTAGAGTCTGGGGGTTGAAATTAAAGATGTGAAAGAAGAAACAAAGCATCCCTTTCTCTTTCCTATGCCCTTCTCAAATTCACAACTGACATTAGTATAGATAAATGACTTTATTTCATATAATAATGAAATAGGTAAAATGTTGCTATGTTGCTTAAATCTTTGCCTTTTTTTCTTCCCAGTTTGTCCTTTTTTTTTTTTTTTTTTTTTTTTTGAGATGGAGTCTTGCTCTGTCACCCATGCTGAAGTGCAATGGCGCAATCTCGGCTCACTGCAACCTCCGCCTCCCAGGTTCAAGCAATTCTCCTGCCTCAGCCTCCTGAGTATCTAGGATTGCCCGCCACTACATCTGGCTAATTTTTGTATTTTTAGTGGAGACAGGTTTCACCATGTTGGTCAGGCTGGTTTCGAACTCCTGATCTCGTGATCCGCCCGCTTTGGCCTCCCAAAGTGCTGGGATTATAGGCATGAGTCCAGTTTGTTCTTAAAAGCTAAAATATCATATGTTTATACAAAGTATAAACCACTAAACAGGATAAATGTTTTATATAATCTACTTAAAAATGCAATAAATAATGAATAATCAATTATCTAAATTTTAATCTCCTGTATATGCAAAAGCAAGTTCTATTGCACCTATGAAAAATAAATTAGCAGACTTTGTTATCTGCAATATATATAGCACATCTTGGAAATCTGAGATCCAACTATTCAGCTGTGAGGATCCACTGGATCTCTTCAATGATACTATTAGAGGATCCACTAGTCTGTGCTGTGGGATAAGGAATGCCTGCTTGCCAATCTAATTTCATTTATAAAAGTCAAAACTTTAAGCATGATTCAAAAGAGTATCAGCTCCTTTTTCAGTAGATTTGCTAGTATTTCTTGGTCTAATTTTAGTAATAACTCAAAACTTCACACAAATTTTAAATTATAATATTAATATTTACACATTGAGAAGGAAACAACTTCTGAAATATAACACTTATAACCAAAATTGAAACCATTTTATGTTGTGCTAACTTCACTGGAGGAATTTCTTAAATGGGCACAAAGCAAAACCCACCTTCACTATAAATAAAGAAATTCATTTGATTAAAGCCATTGGGAAAGTTTCTAAAAATCTGTTTATATACACGATTAAGGAGTCAGCATTTTACTGCAATCTTAGAGAAAACTTATTTAATTTCAATAAATATTTACACAGATAAACTCCTATAACTGTATGTTCTGTCATACAGCGCCCACGCAAAACTTCCAATTTTGCCTGGAACATACAATCTACATTTATATCGGTTTAAATTGTTTATTGATTTCAATAGATTGTATAAACACCCTACAAGTATACTGCTTGGTGACCTAGAAAAAGCCACATCAGAGAATGTCTTATATTTAAAGATGTGGTACTGAGTGTTGAAAAGAATAAAATGTTTTTGTTCCTAGTAGTATGCCTTAGACATTTTATTTTCCTTTAGAGACTAATCTAGATATTTAGAAAATACACTCAAATCAAAGGTGTTCTGCTTTAGTGAAAGTTAAAAAATCTTATCTGTCATGCCTGCCCCAGAGAGTATACCAATAAAACGTTAATTTGTATAGGGAAATTCAAAACTAAATTGCCATTGTATTATTTTAAAATTACCTAACCTTCCTCAAGTTATAGTTAAAATAGGTAATGTTTAACATTAGAATCACTCATTTCCTTCTAGCAAGAACTTACTACATCTATCATCCTGAGTGAAAATAATGTGTAAATGCCACCGCTATCTACTCTAAGCCCTTTCCCATACTGAAATATGAATAAAGGGGCAGCTAACTTTAACTGTCATCAATGAAGAATTTTTGAATATAGCCTCAATGACAAATTTATCAATCCAGAAAAGACTGAGGTCAAAAGCTGGAACAAAATTGTATACAAAGCTAAAGTAACACAGAACTAAAATTAATACTGTACTAGAGTGGTAGGTTTACAATTGGAGAGTTCTACAAAATATGTGAAAAGGTAGAAAAATAAAAGTATTTATAAAAGTAAATAAAAACATAAATTTATAAAAGTAAATAATACTCATTTGTAAAAGTATTTATAAAAGTTTATTATAAAAGTAAATAAAAACATATCCAAGGAAATACAGATTTAAGAAATTCTGGAAAATTTACAGAGATGATAAAGGGCTTAATCAATAAAATCACTAGAGATGATTTCTAAAAGTTGATAAAAAGAAAGGAGCACCAACTGTATGTCTAAACAGCTGGGCAGATGAGGAAATCAAGGAAAGTCCCCTGATACTGAGATGCAAGTTATCAACTTCAGCAGGAAAACCTCTCTTCCAGTTTTTCTCCTGAATTTTTGATGATGATGTTGTTTGTGTGTGCACCTATGTTAACGATTCCATGACCCTCCCAACCCCGCCACAGGCCTGACTCTAATGAACTAGAAGCAACCTTAATCAAAATTACGTATCTCAGGATTGGGGTCTACAACATGCCTCCATATATCCATTATGAATGCTTGCAAAGCTAATAAGTAAACAGACAAACCTGTATGTTTAAAATAGATTTGTTTTAATACAGCATCCAAACTAACGCACTGTTGTTCAAATCATCAGTTTTGAGTTAAACTTTCAATATATTCTCTACAGCTAATTAAATCTTTGTTAATTATGCCTGATGACCCCAATACACTACAGGAATTTGGTGTGCTTACTTTCGCTTTCTGACACCAGTTGTAAAGATACATTGATTTCCACGTTGTTGACAGTGTTTCTCTTACATATAGAAAAAAACTTACATAATTTTTTTCACCAGGATTGACTTCTTTTCAACTTATTACAGAAACATGGTTTTCTATATTACTATTTGTGACAGAGGCAAGGAATTTCCAATTTCAATTTTAAAATATATGAAAAGGAACTATTTATTTCACATTCGAATTATAACAGGATCAGACTCTGGCTGCCACAGCATTTTTAAACGGAGAGTTGGAATCTTTACATGATTAAGATGCTCTTAGGGAGTTGGGAGGAGGCTGTTTGAGAAAACTAGACACCATCTACCAACAATATATAGATAGCCATTATGACTAAATAAAAAATATAATCTGTGTTGTGTTTACACTTAAGGCAAGCCTGTAATATTAAATTCCTCTGATTCTACTAAAAACAATCATATATGTTACTTTTCACTTTTAAGAACTATAATCTGTAATTGGGGTTAATGTGACCCATATCTGGTGAATAAATCCATATCTAGAGAACTGTGCTAGGAAGAAATATCTAACATTATCTAATATGTAATATATTTTAAACAAAAACAATTTAAGCCTCTTAAAATCAAATTACACTTTTATAGATACTCATTTCACATGCATAATTGCTGCTTTCCCTTCTAATACTTATTACTCAAAGATGAGTACAGAAATGAAGACCGCACATAATTACCTTTCCCTGAGAGAAGCTCTATTTAACACAGGGCTTGGAGAATGCTTTGGCATTGTTGAGGGTGCTGAATGGACTAGTAAGGTCCTCGCTGAATGCTGGGGCTTACTACACGACCTTGGGCTCAAATACTCTTCACACTTTTCTAAAGAGTCATCGAAGTCTCTCCCATGGGGTGTCCTGATAACCTGTTTTAAAAATTATATATATAGATCTACACATACAGATACACACGTATATAACAAAATACAGTAATACAGTATGCACAGTAGTAATATGTGTGTGCACACACACTAATTTTATAAAAGTAATAAAACAAATGCATGCCACAGCTATATTTAAAGATAAAATTTGGAATATAGTAATTAGTCAGTGTAAGATTAAATATTAAATATATCAAGATTGTTCATTATATATAAAATTTATAAGACATTACTTCAAAAGGCTTTTGAGTAGTGGTGGGGTTTGCATAGGGGTGTGTGTATCTAAAACAAAGAATATATACACATAAACCAAATGGTAGCCTAGTTTAGTTATCAGGTCAAACAGAACTACATTCAAATTCAGGTCTAATACTCATTCACTACTTCATTTGTTCTGGGAATGGACACACGAACAAATAAGGAAAGACAAATGAATATATTCCTGCTCCTATGGAACTTACATTCTGGTAAAATATATATTCTAATAAGAAGAGATAAATGTAAAACACAAAAACACACCATGACAAAGAAGTAGAATAAAGTGTGTTAAAGGATATTAAGTAACACGAGAAGAAGGGGGGTTAAGTGCTGCTGGGTGGGATGGAAAAGGGTATGCAGGAAAGAAACTGTAATTTTAAATGGGATAGTCAGCAGGAACCTCACGCAGACCTGAAGACCTCAGTAAAGACCATAAGACCTGTCACGAAGATTATCTGTGGAAAGACTATGCCAGAAGAGAGAAAAATAAATGCAAAGATCTTGGAAGTAGTAGGAGGACATGCTTGATATTAGCAAGGGAGCCAGTGGAGCTGGACTGATTAGTAAGAAATGAGGTCAAAAAGGTAGGTTTTAAGAATTTAGTCTTTTATTCTGAGAGAAAAAACATGTCCTGACTTTTTCCTTCTATAAATAGGACACCCCAGGCTATTATATTGAGAATAGTCTGCAGAGGGGCCAAGGGTCCTGGCAGGAAATCAGCTAGGAACCTATTATAATAAAATCTGGAAAAGGATGCTGGCTTGGGCCAGAAAGATTGCAATGGAGGTGAGAAGTGATCAGATTCAGAATATATTTAGAAGACACAGCCAACAGGTCAAAACTGGTCTCGATGTCAAAGATGACATGAAGGTTTTCTGTCCTAAGCAACTAGAAGGGTTGGGTTTGTATGAATTAGATATACTCTTCTAACTGTAAGCATAGAAAATTAAGATATTAGGAGTCTAGTTTTGGACATATTAAGCTTCACATCTATTAATCTATTAATAATTCAATGTATTAGAGCAGAGTTTGGGGAAAAGTCCAGGATAAAAATATAAATTGGTAATTACTAGCATCTAAGTGGTATTTAAAGGTATTGCACTGGATGATATTGCCAAGGAAGTAAAAGTAAATCAAAAGTAGAAAACATCTTAAGAATTAGCCCTGAGAATACTCCAATATTTAGAGGCATGAAAGATGAAAAGAAAACATTACTGAAGAGTAGCCAGGGAAGAAAGGAAAGAAACAAGAGAATGTGTTCTTTTGGAAGTCAGTAAACAATGAATTTCAAGGAAAGGGGAGTAACTAATGGGTAAATATAACTTGAGAGGTCAAGTTAGAAAAGACAAGATCTTCGGATGTTAGTAACAGTGAGGTCATCGATAACATCAACAAAAATAGCTTTAATGGAGTGACAGGAGTGAAAATCTGAAGTTGAGTTCAAGAGAGAATAAGAGGAGAGGAACTGGATTCATTTAACAAGTATCTGAGTCCCAGTCATGTCTTAAGTTTTGAGACTGCAATAGTGAACAAAACAAAGTCCTTGCTTTTAAGAGTTTATGTTACAGCAGTGCTAGTTGTTAAATATTTGACCTTTTAGACAGCTATCTAATTCTTCTCAGACTCATTTCTTCACATGAAAAATAAAGTTAATAACAGCTAGCTTACAGATCTTCCATTATTTACTTAAACTATATTGCAGAATATCTAGATGTATAAATTAGTTGCCCAATAAATGTATGTCATTTGTTATTAAAACCTAAGTCCAGCATAGGTTTTGCTTCAACACTACCATACTTTTCACTATTTTCTAAAATTACAACAAATAATAAGTCAGTGGTCAGCTGAGAGAATCATGCTTTCATTCCAGAACCTAATAGAACATAGTGCAAATGACTCAGTTACAGTCCCCAATAACTGACCAACAAGAAATATGTGATCGAGACTGAAGAAAAAAATAAAATTGCTCCATTTTTAGCTATTCAGAGACAAAACAAAAACACAGTAAATGTTAAAAACAAGATCAAGGAGGTTCATGGTCAACAATGTAAGTGCATATGTTAAGAGACACAGAATAGGTAGCTCACACCTGTAGTCTCAACTATTCAGGAGGCGGAGGCAGGAGGAACACTTGAGCTCGGGAGTTCTATGTTGCAGTGAGCTATGATTGCACCACTGCACTCCAGCCCGGGTGACATAGCAAGAGTCTGTCTCAAAGAAAAAGAAAAAATAAAAAAGACAAGACAAGACAAGAAAGAAAAAGAAAGTGGGAGAAGGTATCACACTGTTGTTTCTAGAATATATCCAAATATAAGCCACTTGGCCTGGATTATTTTCTTTTTATCAATTTCAATGTCAATTGAGACATGTTAGATGGCAGACCACTTCATTTTTATCTGCTAAATTTTCTCCCCAAACTAGTCAGCAATGCTTTATATAAAGCCTTTTATAGGTAACTACCACTGAATTTCTATCAGAATATTCACTGAGAATCTCTTGAACATGTTAGCTAATACTCAAACCTAAAGAAATACAAAAATTTAAACTCACAATCCAGATAAGACATTGCATATACAGAAGGATAAATGACAATAAGATATGCTGAAGTGTCAAACACATTCCAATGACAATAACTGCAAAAAGAAATTCAAAGGAATGAAAGACTTCTAATGGTCTTAATGGTGGAGGTCTCACTGAGGAGGCAGAATTGAAATCAAAGCCATAAGTAAAGGAAAGGAGGAGAAAAGCCATTCAGAAAAAGAAAAAGGCACAAGAAAAGATAAGCAAAGATGAAAAATGAACAACAGTTTGGCTATTTCTATATGAATGTAATAAAGAATATTATAGAGGTGGGAGGGACACATTGTACAAGAATCTTAAATGCTGTAACTCAATAGTGTTCAACACTTATTAAGCATCTTCTGCATGTAAAGTACCAAACAAAGCAGGGAACAACAATCACGGGTATTAAATAAATATAACAGGAGAACTCAAAAAAAGTTACAATACAGAATATAAGACATCAAGGACAAGTAATGAGAAAGGAAATTAGAGCTAAATAGACATGAAATAATTGTGCAATGTGAACACAGCTTGAATGTATTCCTTCCATGGAATTAGAGTGTATGTTTTGGAAAGTCTTATATCTAAACAAGGGGTTAGGAGGTATAACGAAAGGGCAAGTCTCTTTAATAAGAATCCACTTCAAACTTAAAGCCTTCAGCCTTAGCTTAAAAAATGTTTCCATAGCTCATGTGAGTTTCCCTTAAATTATTTCCTTTCAAAAGTTAAATGGAATATTATTTCTTTAGTTCATCACAGAAGGGTTATATTTCTTGAGTGTATCTTCAATAATACTGGCTTAGAATCCAAAAACTTGAGTTCAAATCCCTGCTGTTTATGAGACCCTGAGCAAGTCATTTACCCTATTGAGGGTTTAGTTTCCTTACCTATAAACTGAAGACATAATCTTACAGACTTGACACAAAAATTAAATGAAAGAAAAGTGAAAACACTAGTGGAGAGCTTGGCTCATGAAAGATAATTTTCTTCTGTGTATGGCATTTACACTTCAGCATAAAAAAGGCCTTTTTCTAACATTTATGAAAAGAGTTTTTTAAATGACTTTCTATGAACCCACAGATGTAACAGTTTCAATATGGCAAATGCTAAAATGTATCAAGATGGAAAAATAACTAATATTTTTAAACTAATCTGAAACTGGTACAGGTAAAAAAGGAAATTTCATACACTAAATCCATTGTGATTAATGACATGCTCTTCAAATCTATGATATGTAGTGTTTTTATACCACACTTACAAAATAAGATTCCTGAAAAGTTGCTTACACAGTAAGTTGACAAATCATATTAATGGCCATAAAAATGTTATATTTACAAAAACCTCAAGGTCAAATGAGTGTGGGTGAGAATTTACTACTACAAATAATGGGAACTAGAAAATTCAGTTACTCAACAAATATTTGTTGTAAGCCTACATAGTGCCTATATCACACACTATTCTCTAAAGTTTCTCTTCTGTCATAGGGCAGAAGAGTTCAGAAATAAATACAAATAATTCAAATGGAATTAGCTGAGAAGCAGTTGAGAATAAGGACCATAGGACAGAAGTATAGTGCAGGAACAACTTGCAGGATGGCCAGAGGAAAGTATGATTCTGAAAGGGGAAAAGTAGATATGGGTAACTGAAATCAGTTTCTCAATCTTGCCAAGAACATTCCTTAGTGAATCTTACATCAAGTAAATGATCAATTCCTATCTTATCTGATTTAAACATTTGTATGTGCACTATCTGATTTGGTTTAAGTAAGATGTACTTTTTTTCACTGAAGCTGAATTTAAAAGCTATTCTAAAATAATACAGTAAGAAAATAATTCCCAAATATATCAGTTCTTGAGGGGAACCCCTCCCCTCTTAGACCACTGTTCTACTCACTTACATAGAAATAACTTTTTAAATCCTCACAACAACCTAATGAGGTAGACATTTTTATTACCTGTACTCTATTGGTAAGAAAATAAAAGCAAAATCAAACAGCTGTTAAGCAGTAGGGGTTCCGGACCAATTATATATGAGGGATCTATGGCAGGAACAAGTTGCAAACTCTCATAGCCCAAGCCTAACAGGATTTCTACAAGGAAAGTCCCACAAAGGATGGGCTCACAATACAATTTACCAATAATCCAATATACACAGCTAAAGAACAAACTGACAAACTTTCTGAGAAAGAAAGAAAACATTCCCAACTAAAGTTACAATGTGATCACAATAATGCTACCAAACCATTCAAGGACAGTGCAAGAAAGGATAATTATAGGCCACCCTCAGCTGTGGCCATATATGGAAAAATCACAACTAAATTATTTTAATTCAGGAATGCTAAATAATAAGCTAAAAGAACACAACATGACAAGGCACTTTATTCAAATAATACAAGGATGGATTATCATTAGAACATTTATCAATTCACCATAAAAAAATTGTCATCTCAACAGGTGCTGGAAAAAGCATTTGATGATATTCAATATCCATTCATTATTAATATATATATTCTATTCACACAAGGAATTTCAAGGGAACTTCCTTAACTTGCTAAAGGATAGCTAACAAGACTTTACTGCAAATAATATTTATATGTGTGGAAATTTATAGATGATCCTATCAAAGACAAGAATACACACTACATTAGTCTACACTATAGCATGTTAGGCAATACTGCAGTAGCAAATTAAGTTTGAAAATCAGTGGCTTGACATAATAAAGGTTCATTTTTCCTCTACTATATGGTAATACAGTTTAGCAAGAGAAATTATATAAAACTGCCCAAGGACTTATGCTGATAAAACATGCTAAGCAAATTATAACTGTACCATCTAGAACCTGAAGTTTCATTATCACTGTAATAATAAGAGTGTTTGCATTAGTCCATTTTCATGCTGCTGATAAAGACACACACGAGACTGGGAAGAAAAGGAGGTTTAATTAGACTTATAGTTCCACACAGCTGGGGAGGTTTTGCAATCATGGCTGAGGGTGAAAGGCACTTCTTACAGGGTGGCAGCAAGACAGAATGAGGAAAAAGCAAAAGCAGAAACCCCTGATAAACCCATCAGATCTCATGACCCTTATTTACTATCACGAGAATAGCATGAGAAAGACAGGCCCCTATGATTCAATTTCCTTCCCCTGGGTCCCTCCTACAACACGTGGGAATTCTGGGAGATACAATTCAAGTTGAGATTTGGATGGGAACACAGCCAAACCATATCATTCCATCCCTGGCACCTCCAAATATCATGTTCTCACACTTCAAAACCAATCATGCCTTCCCAACAGTCCCCCAAAGTCTGAACTCATTTTAGCATTAACCCAAAAGTCCACAGTCCAAAGTCTCATCTGAGACAAGGCAAGTCCCTTCTGCCTATGAGCCTGTAAAACCAAGAACAAGCTAGTTACTTCCTAGACACAATGGGGGTACAGGTACTGGGAAAATACAGATGTTTCAAATGAGAGAAACTGGCCAAAACAAAGGGGTTACAGGACCCATGCAAATCCGAAATCCACTGGGGTAGTCAAATCTTAAAGCTCCAAAATGATCTCCATATCTCACATCCAGCTCACACTGATGCAAGATGTGGGTTCCCATGGTCTTGGGCAGCTCCACCCCTGTGGTTTTGCAGGAGACAGTCTCTCTCCTGCTGCTTTCAAAGGCTGGCATTGTGTCTGTGGCCCAGGCGCATGGTGCAAGCTGTCAGTAGATCTACTATTCTGCGGCCTGGAGGATGGTAGCCCTCTTTTCACGCTCCACTAGGCAATGCCCCAGTAGGGACTCTGTATGGGGGCTCCTCTGCACTGCCTGAGCACAGGTTCTCCATGAGGCCTCTGCCCCTGCAGCAAATTTCTGCCTGGGCATCCAGGAGTTTCCATACATCTTCTGAAAACTAGGCAGAGGTTCCCAAACCTCAATTCTTTACTTCTGTGCACTCACAGGCTCAACACCACATGGACGCTGCCAATGCTTGGGGCTTCCACACTCTGAAGCCTCAGCCCAAGCTGTACACACTGGCCCCTTTAGCCATGGCTTGAGTGGCTGAGACACAGGGCACCAAGTCCCTAGGCTGCACACAGCACCGGGACCCTGGGCCCAGTCTATGAAACCACTTTTTCCTACTGGGCTCTGGGCCTGTGATTGGGAGGGGCTGCCGTGAAGGTCTCTGACATGACCTGGAGACATTTTCCCCATGGTCTTGATTACCATTAGGCTCCTTGCTACTTATGCAAATTTCTGCAGCTGGCTTGAATTTCTCCCCAGAACACAGGTTTCTCTTTTCTATCGCATAGTCAGCCTGCAAATTTTGCAAACTTTTATGCTCTGCTTCCCTTATAAAACAGAATGCCTTTAATAGCACCCAAGTCACCTCTTGAATGCTTTGCTGCTTAGAAATTTATTCTGTCAGATACCTTAAATCATCTTTCTCAAGTTCAAAGTTCCACAGATCTCTAGGGCAGGGGCAAAACGCTGCCAGGGTCTTTACAAGAGTCACCTTTACTCCAGTTCCCAAAAAGCTTCTCATCTCCATCTGAGACCACCTCAGCCTGGATTTTACTGACCATATCGCTATCAGAATTTTTGCCAAAGCCATTCAACAAGTCACTAGGAAGTTCCAAACTTTCCCACATTTTCCTGTCTTCTTCTGAGCCTTCCAAGCTGTTCCAACCTCTGCCTGTTACCCAGTTCCAAAGTCGCTTCTACATTTGCTGGTATCTTTTCAGCAACGCCCCACTGTACTGGTACCAATTTATTGTATCAGTCTGTTTTCACAATGCTGATAAAGACATACACAAGACTGGGAAGAAAAGGAAGTTTGACTTACAGTTCCACAAGGCTGGGGAGGTTTCACATTCATGGCTGAGGGCAAAAGGCACTTCTTACATGGCGGCAGCAAGAGAGAATGAGGAAGAAGCAAAAGCAGAAACCCCTGATAAAGCCCTCAGATCTCCTGACACTTACTTACTATTAGGAGAACAGCACGGGAAAGACCAGTCCCCACGATTCAATTACTTCCCCCTGGGTCCTTCCCACAACACAGGGGAATTCTGGGAGATACAATTCAAGTTGAAATTTGGGTGGGGACACAGCCAAACATATCGATGTTTATATTAATTCTTCTATGCTTTGCCCTGGAACTGACCCACATAATTTCCATGCACAGTCTATTGGCTAGAACTAGGCCCCATCTACTGGCAATTGGGCTTAGAAGTATGGGAAAGTGTGTGTATAGCCAATAAGTAAGAAATGTCTCTGCCACATTCACTATTGCCACTTTTATTTGTGGTATTGAAGATCCTGGTAAGCTGAGACAAATATTATGAAAGGCAAAAATAAAATTCTTTATATGTAGATGTTAAGTTTACCTCTATAAAAAAATCCAAGAACATCTATTACAAGATTGTCATACAAAAATCAATTCTAAACCTATACATCAGTAAAACAACAAAAATGTAGGGTTTCTAGGAATATGTCTAATAAACAATGTACAACACACTAATGGAAAAACATGTAACTTTAGTGAAGACATGAGAACTGAGACCATATGCATTCATATGGCTTAACTATCATAACAAAGAACTAAGACCTACCTACTAAAACATGACATTCTCATGAGTTCCTCAATTCTTACCCAGGAAAATAAAGCTATAAACCTTCGCTATTTTCTTCAAGACCTTCCCATAAATCATTTACCTGAGCAACAGACTGCTCAATCATCAATCAGCTACCTTCTCAAAACAACAGATTCTGAATCCTGGCAAACAGTTCCCTTCTCAGGACAACAGATGACTCAACTGAACAAATCCCTTCCTTATCAAAATAGTGTTTACTTATCAAGACTTTCTTTAAGACCCAGGCCTTTATTCCATTAATCCTAAACTTTTATATCACAAACTTTGCCTACTAGATTCCCACATTGAAAGCTCCCTTAAAACACTCAAGCCCAGTTCCCAAAATCATAGAAATATCAGCCATTAACCTTCCTCTTTCAGAGACAACACTAAGACTGTCAAGGTGGTGCTCTCCCATACTGTATTATGTCATAAACTCAGCTTTGCATGATCTCAACAGATTATTCAGTTACTGCGATAGACTTCTGACCAGATGGCAGCTGACAATCCTAGAAGTCCAGTAAGATCCAATAGGCCCTTTTGCTGCCACAGCTAAGATCTTCAACTTAGAAATACCAAATTCCTCTGTGACTTCTTTTAGCCTCTCTCTTCAGGTGTCTCTCTGGCTATAATGGTGAAGTGGGTCTTGGTACTGAGTCTCAGCTCCGATTTCCTTTGGTTAAGCTCTCAATCACTGAGTTACCCCGTCTTTCAGAAATGCAGAACACTTTCAGTAACCTATTAATTATCTGATTATATTTGAAAATTTGTATGCCAGGGAGAAATCTGTCTCATTACTAAAAATACTAATATGTATCTCTCTGTCTTTGTCCCCTTTTGAGAGGAGTCTATGAAAGAAAGTTCCTAGAGAAGTGAACAGACAAAAGCCACTAAATCCATTTTGAGCCAGGACCAAAGACTCACAGGTTCAGCTGTTCTCATTGTACCAACATCCTTATAGTAAAAACTTTGCCCTGGGTCACTTGTCAAAATACCATGAAAACGTTCCTCTGTTTTTTTGTTTTTTTTTAATTGTTTTCTTCATGAGAGAAATCCTCTGGGAGAGACTGCCTCCAAATCTTCCATGTTTCTAGAATTGCAAATGTGTCCAGTCTTCAATTTGAAATAAGCAACTATTAAAATGCGGCACAAAGACAAAATGCGCACAAGTAATAGATTTGACCAATACTGCCAGACTCATGGATTTATTTCAGTCTAGGTCTACGCCCCTTCCAAGTTATATTCAAGCTTCCTACATGTATTCATACTAGAACTTCATACACTTATTTTTCTAAACAGCATGATTTCACCAAGGATGTTTTAGACTTACAATGGCAACTTTGGAGAATTTTTTATATAAATAAAACTGAAAGGTACCTTAGAATGGAAAGAAGCAAAATATCACACATCCTGTGGTCTATATTTCCTAATTGCTATGACAAAATTTATTTTTTAATTCGGATTCTAAAAATTCCTTCCTTAAAAGATTTGTCAGCCAAGGCAAATTAAAAATATAAAAAGTTAAAACCATTTGCCTTTGAGATGCCTTCACATTCTAATTTGAAAGAAACAGCATTTATCCCACTATTCCTTATCTCCTGTGCTATGTTCCTCCATCACCCTCAGGCCTCTATCCTTCCTTTTGCCTGCTTTCCTTCCCATCTAACCTGCTAGAAACAAAAGTTCAGTAACTTCTTAAAGGTAAATCCCCTTCAGGATGGGACAAGTGTCATGTGGTTGATTTTTAAGCCTTGGTCTATGATTTTTAAGCTTCTGGGCTAAAAAACACTGACAGAGACTCTCCAAAGCCTAAACAAGATAAACAGAAATTTGCAGAAAAATTTAGAATTCTGTGAACTCCAGCCTAGTCCTTGTACATTTTCCTGTATCAAAAAATGGTATCATCAAACGTTGAGTTGTGAAAAATCAGAAATCTAATAATTTTTCTTAACATTGCAGAGCTAAGTTCCTTTTAATGCTCTCTGATTTCAAAGCCTTCCTGGCTATTTTTGCCTAGCTCCTGGAATTTAAAAAAAAAAAAAAAAAAAAAAAGCCTAGAAGTGTTTTTACTGGGATCTACCTAATTTTTAAATTACTCTAGGTAGAGAACATCTTCAAAACATCAAATTTTTCTTTATGAGAACACATTCAGTCATGTGTTCTCATTGATAAGTATGCATTGCTTAACAATAGGGATACCTTCTGAGAAATGCATCATTGGGCGATTTTGTCACCATGCAAACATCATAGAGTGTACTTACATAAATCTAGACTGTATAGTCTACAACACACCTAGGCTATAATGGTATAGCCTATTGTAGGCTACAAACCTGTACAACTTGTTACTGTACTGAATGCTGTAAGCAATTGTAACAGAGTGATAAGGATTTGTGTATCAGACCTAAACACAGAAAAAGTACATTAAAAATAGACATTATAATCTTACAAAACTACTGTCATATTTGTGGTCCATCGCTGACCAAAACATCGTCACACAGCACATCGTTTCCATTTTTCAGGTCTACTTTTCCAACATTAATTCTAAATATCTGTCTAATATCTCTACTGCTATCACCCTCCATTACTACTACCCCAATCTAATCTATCACTTCTCACCTTGACTGTTCAATAGCCTACTAACTTGTCTACTAGCATCCACTCTTTTCCCAGTGCAATTCATTTTCCATACTGCAGTTCACAGTGATATTTTCAAAGTATAAATCTAGCCATGTCACCTTGCTATTTAAAATCATTTCACTTGCTCCCATTGTACTTAGTATAATTACCAAAATCTCCAATATGGCCTAAAAGATTTAATCCCTACTTGCCTCTACAGGCTGAATTTACACCACGTACCTATTCATGTCTTTACTTCCAGCAACACCAATCTTTTAGTTGCTTAGACACTGAACCTTACTAAATGCTATTTTACCTTTTCTATTGCACATGCTCTTCCCTCCCCTATTCATCTTCAAAGCTCAACATCCTCAAAATACCTTTTCCATTCTCCTCAACCAGGTCACACCATCTCAGTATATAATGTCAAAGCAATATGTATATCCTCCATAATATGTATCACAGTTCCAAGTACATATGAATGTTTGTGATTTTGTTAGTATGTCTCCTTCCTTCACTACCATGAAATATCCATGAGGGCAGAGACAATTTCTAGTTTTGCTAATTTTATATTTCTAGCATAATAGTGTCGGTCACATCATCTTTTTTAAAGAGATAAAGAGATATTAGGAGCGGAAAGGAACAGAATATTATAGATGTGATAGAAATGGCTGGCTGTCCACCACAATTCAGCTTTCCCTCCTCCAGAGTAAAATTGTTGCTAAGAAGTAATCTTTGCATCTAGGTGACAGAATGTGATTAGTTATTGGCAATAGAATGTAGGTGAGAATGGTGTGTCAATCCCAGGCCCAGGCTTTTAAGAAACAGATAAGGCTTCTCCATATTTTCCATCATTTTCTACCATGTGAAGAAGACAGCAAGGCCTCAGGGTAAGCCAAAGCCATAAGATGGGTCACAACATGGAGAAAATAGCATATAGATCAAAAGTATCCACAATTTAATTGTTGTGTAATTAAAAACTAAATTTCTATTATATTAAGCTTCCAACAGTTGGAGGCTTACTGGTATATCAAATAGCATTACCTCAATGAGTTTACAAATTGTTATCTTAATGTACCAGCCTTAACAGAAATCGATATATGCATTGGCTTATCAGTTGGGGGCAGGCAGCATGGGGAACAGCTATTTTCGAATAGAAAATTTAAGATGTCTGTAATACAGTGGCAAAATATTTAATAAAACTATAGCTTACAATAAATTGAAAGGCAGATCACATGGTTTTCAAGCTTATATCTCTAGGGAAATAAATTGGAAGAACAGTACTTTGTGCTGGTTTTTATTTGTATTTAGCAAGGTGTATTAGTCTGTTTTCACACTGCTGATAAAGACATACACGAGACTGGGAAGAAAAAGAGGTTTAATTGGACTTACAGTTCCACATGGCTAGGGAGGCCTCAGAATCATGGTGGGAGGTGAAAGGCATTTCTTACACGGTGGCAGAAAGAGAAAAATGAGGAAAAAGCAAAAGCGGAAAGCCCTGATAAACCCATCAGATCTCATGAGACTTATTCACTGTCACGAGAATAACATGGGAAAGATCGACCCCCATGATTCAATTATCTCCCCCTGGGTATCTTCTACAACACGTGGGAATTCTGGGAGATGAAATTCAAGTTGAGATTTGGGTGAGGACAGAGCCAAACCAAATCACAAGGGATTTCAAGAAAGTGGTAAGCTCATATGGAATCAGACTAATTGCCTATCAACTGATAAATGGATAAAGAAAATGTAGTATACACATACACATACACATACAATGGTATACTATTCAGCTTTTAAAAGAAGAAAGTCTTGTCATTCATTATACAACAACATGAACCTAGAAGACATAATGTTAAGTTAAATAAGATAGGCACAGAAAGACAAATGTCGCACAATCATGCTTACATGTTATATTAGTCTGTTTTCACACTGCTATAAAGACATACCCAAGACTGGTAATTTTTAAAGAAAAGAGGTTTAATTGACTCACAGTTCTGCATTATTGGGGAGGTCTCAGGAAACTTACAATCATGGCAGAAGGAGAAACAGACATATCTTACATGGTGGCAGGCAAGAGAGCAAGCAACAGTGGGGAAAACTGCTTATAAAACCATCAGAACTCATGAGAACTCACTATCACGAGAACAAGGGGGAAACTGCCTTCATGATCCAATCACCTCTCTCTCTCTCGACAGGTGGGAATTGTCCATCTCTTGACACGTGGGAATTACAATTCGAGATGAGATTTGGGTGGGGACACAGAGCCAAACAATATCACATGGGGAATCTAAAAAAGTCAAACTCATAGAAGCAGAAAGCAGAATGGTGGTTGCCAGGGGGCATTGGGGTATGGTGGGCAGAATGCAGAGATGTTGGTCAAAGGTACAAAGTTCCAGATAGACAGGATGAAAAAATTCTGGAGATCTACTTTACAGCATGATGACTATAACTAACACTATATCACATACTTGAAAACTGCTAAGACAAATCAGTTGTTACATTCAGTAACACCTTACATGGTAGTATTTCCAAACTTCAGTCATTCACAGAGCACCCTCATAATCTTTGCAGTATTTGCATATATCTTATGCTCTTTTCCTTAAAGTCACTTTCTCTTCTTTATTTATTTATCATGGTGACATGATAAATGAAAATCCAGTATCATACGCTTCACATGCATGATAGCTTTAAAAAATACAATGAAAATAAAACTCACCATGATAAATGAAAATTCAGTATCATATGCTTTACGTGTATGATAGCCTTAAAAAACTGTGAAAATAAAACTCACCATAACAAATAAGTATGTGAAGTAATAGATATGTTAAGTAGTTTAATTTAATCATTCCACAATGTATACATATATTGTCTTAGGGACAGAAAACATCATGTTGTACCATAAGTATATAAAATTTTTGTCAATTATACCTTAATAAAGCTGGAGAAAAAAGAAAAGGTAAGAAGCTCAGGAAAGAACTCTCTTGCCTATGCAAAGTATATTCATTCAAAGAACTCATGCAAGGTCCCACTTTTCTAGAACATGTTCTGCAAGCACTCCCAGCTTCATGGCTCTTTTCCATATAGAAGTCCTATAGTGTTCTATTACCTGAATATTTATTAACTAACTACTATGTACCTGTATGAAAATAATCCTTTTTATTTTCATGTTAAATGCTGCAGATATATTTATATGAAAATCTGCCTCTTGAATACAAGAATAATTCTGTCAACTTACCATCTACTGCCCCCCAAGGGAAGCCCTGATATTAAGGAATCCAGAAATGGGAGTGGGAAGGAATTAAAGGTGTTGAAATGCAGTTTTTGGTGGAATTCATTTGGAAAAGAGGGCTCTTAACACCTGTCTTTAAATGGACCAGTCAATTTACAGCACGATTATAGCTGCCTTAGGATAAAGATTAGTACTTGCTCTTCATTCTATATAGATTTGGTTTACTTATTTTCTCTTAATAATCCACTTAGATAATATGCATATGTTAGGAATTCCTATTATATGTCAGACAATATGCTATGTACTACCAATTATTATCAATAAGCAAGATCAATAGGTCCTTGCCATACTATGTTCATGTGTATAACAAATACCAACGCACATGTGTATGTATTTGCATAAATGTTAAATGTTAGGGTGGAACTGGACTAATTATGCCAGGCCCAATTTCCTCTAGTGAGGGCCTTAAAAAAGGAACAACTCTATATATAAACACTATACAGCAGAAGTACCCAACCTTTTGGGCACCAGGAACCGGTTTAGTGGAAGACAACTTTTCCACGAACTGGTAGGGGGTGGGGAGGATGTCTGGATTCAGAATGAAACTGTTCCACCTCAGATCATCAGGCATTAGTTAGATTCTCATAAGGAGTACCCAACCTAGATCCCTCGTATGCACAGCACAGTAGGGTTTGTGCTCCTATAAGAATCTAATGCTGCCACTGATCTGACAGCAGGTGGAGCTCAGGCCACAATGTTCACTCACCTGCCACTCACCTCCTGCGGTGTGGCCCAGTTCCTAATAGGCCACAGACCACTACTCGTCTATGGCCCGGGAGTTGGGGACTCCTGCTATACAGGAACAATCCTATCTATATAAGTGCTATATTCATAGTCTACACTAGTGGCTCTCAATTATGAATCCTTAGATAGGTGGCAAAAGAGATGCATAAGAATCACCCAGAAACTTCGTAAAAATAGAAAATTCCAGTCTCCATACTCAGCAATTTCAATTTAGTAGGCTTAGAATAAATATTTATAAAGCTTCACCTAGATAATTCCGGCACTGGTAGATCTGTGTCCCTAAACAATGCCTTGACTCATTATGTAATTGTGCTATATTTCTTTTATCATAGTCAAAGTATGGCAAAGTATTATGGTATTCAGTATCAGTGGCACAAAATAGTTTAATAGTAGCACAAAATAGTTTAAGTAAATAAATAGTTTAAGTAAGCACATAAACAATGATATTTTAAGAAAAGCTATGGTTTTTCTTTTGTTTTCCCACATATAATAACACTTATTATCAAGATGCTTTCACTTAGGGACAGAAAAGATAAGCTGTGAGACACTTCTTCTCAAAATGTAGGACATGGACTACAGGTGATATGGCAAATAATATGGTACCCAAAGTGATTTTAGAAGATACACAAATTTTACATGGCACATGAACATACATGAAATAATACTGAATCACCAGAAAACATATATTTTTAATTATCTTTCAATAGGAAATCCTCAGTTAGCTATTGGTATGTCTTTTACACCTCTCTACCATTACTTCTCATTTTAAGAAACAGAGAGCATGCCTCAGAGCCTTTAGCAAAACAGTGTCTAGCCAAAATTTAGAAACATTGCTTTATTTTCACTGTATTTTTAAGGCTGTCATACATGTAAAGCATGTGATACTGGATTTTCATTTATCATGGTGAGTAAACAAACAGAAAGAAAGCGAATTTAAGAAAAAGATCATAAAATATATGCAAATGCTGCGAAAGGTATACATACATACATACCTGCAAAAATTATGAGGGTGCTCTGAGAATGACTGAAATTTGGAAGTAATACCACGCAAGGTATTACTGCATATAACAACTGATTTCTCTCTCTCATGCACACACATAAACATACACTAACATATTCAATAATTAATTAATACAAATGAATAACCAAAAGTCACAAAATACTTGTAGAGAAGACATTAAATGTACTGCCTGACAAAGTAACCAAAATAACATTATATGATATGACAATTATTGTTTTTACGTATTTTACCAAATGAATTTGATAATCCCTATCTGATATACATATATGAAATAGACTCATGTTGTTGTCTGAAAGTCAGAACAATTATTATTCTACAATTCATTCTACACACCTTATAATCCTTGGGTCGGCAGCAGCCAAGATGAGAATGATCTGAAAAAGGAAGTACAAAACAATTAAAGTTTATATTTGGTTTCATCTTTGATTTTTAATACTATCATTGTTTCTACAATTATGATTCACTCAGAATATTTCAGAGATACTTCAAAATCCTTCAACAGTGTTACATCAGAAAGGACGCTAATCCAATTAGTTAAAATTTGTATTAGTTCTTCAACAATTAAATGATTTCACAAATACTACTTTCATTTGAAAATAGCAGGAAATATCTGAATACAGAAAGGAGTAGCTTTTAGTTGATAAACCAGTTTGTCTATATGAAATGAATAGTTTTTAGTTGATAATCAATTTATGATAAAATATAATTTGTATTCACAGATTTGACAGATATTGTCAAACTATATGTTTCCTATTCTTATAGTCCATTCTAGATTCAGGTGTAAAGAAACAGGACCAGCTTTAGAGGGTGGTGGCATACAGTAGTTTGCAGATCTTGTTGACAAATAAATCCGCATTATACATTCCAGGCCCAAGCACCTTGGGCACATAGCTTAATCTCTCTAAGTCTCAGATTCCTAATATGTCTGATGTGCCTCTTTCATAATATTGTTTTAAAGATTATATAAGATATTACATGCAAGGCACTAAAATAGAAATCAACTATTATTACTAATACCATCATCAACAACAACATCATTACCATCAAATGTAAATTCAAACAAGCAGGGGTTCAATTTCAAATTCTGCCACTTGTTAAATATAGTATTCTGGTCCAACTATATAAAGACAACGGATCTGGGTTTCATGCCTCATTTTAAGAGTATGAAAACAATGCCTACCTTATATCAGAGAGTCAGAGTGACGATAACATGATACACTTTGTGAAAATCCCCAGAAAAGTATCTATCACATAGTGAATTTTAAAACGAATTCTAAATCTATCCATAAGATAACAACCACTACATTGTACATGTAGATTTGGAGCTTTACTCATTACTTAAAGGAATAAGCTTTCAAGAATCAACTTTTATTGTAACAACTTATGATATCTGTTACATTGACAGAAAAGAAAATAAGAACCAGAGACAATCAGTTTGCAGCTTCAAGATAGTTGACTAGGGGCATTTTGTACTCCCTTCCTCCACTAAGAAAAACCAAAGAGCAGATAGATAATCATACATTGAATAGATGAGCCAACAGAGAACACTGGAATTCAAAAGGAAATTGACAGACAACACCTAAAGCAAGGAAGGAGAAGGAAGCAAGATGGCCTGTTCAGCGAGGACTGGCACCCAAGAGATACTTCTCAATATAGAGAAAGGGTAAGTGAGAGACTGTCAGCTGTCCAGGTTGTCACCATGCATCCCTTCAATACCAGGCCACTGAAAGAGCTCCTCAACCCTCGTGAGCCCTGAAACTAACATAAGGAGCTGCTGGGAGATTGTACCACATACCACCCAAGAGAGAAAGCCTCCCCTGGGTCCCTCATGTTCTCTGAGACTTAAGTAGCTACGGCAAGGCATCACTTTAGAACTCCCTCCCCTACAGACTGTGAGCTGTCCTGGAGCCTAGCGGCAGCAGGGCTAAAGTACAAGAGAAACACAGGCTGCTGCCCCCAGGACTTAGAAACGAGCTGACACAAGCTACTGGATGCAGGGCTGTATTAATCCGTTTTTACACTGCTGATAAAGACATACCTGAGAATGGGCAATTTACAAAAGAAAGAGGTTTAATTGGACTTACAGTTCCACATGGCTGGGGGAGCCTCACAATCATGGCAGAAGGCAAGGAAGGACAAGTCACGTCTTACATGGATGGCAGCAGGCAAAGAGAGAGAGCTTGTGCAGGGGAACTCTTCTTTTTAAAATCATCAGATCTCATGAGACTTATTCACTATCATAAGAACAGCATGGGAAAGACCTGCCCCCATGATTCAACTGCCTCCTCCCAGGCCCCCCCACAACACATGGGAATTCAAGATGAGATTTGGATGGGGGCACAGCCAAACTATATCAAGGGTAGAGATATGACTGAGTCTTTGGGACTGCAGCACAAACGAGATGCCATTCTGGAACCATTCCCCCAACAGACTGTGCACTATCCTGAAGCCCAGCAGCACTGGGGCTGAGGCATGAGTGCCACTGGGCTGAGGTATGAGTGGTGTACACGCTCCCCACCTGCCAGCTAGGGTGCCATCACAGATGGCAGCATCATCCCAAGCCCCAAGTAGCAGGGCAGAAGTACAGATACTACCTTCCACAACCCAAGCATCCCACTAGTGGCCTGGAGACCACTCTGCCCCCGCCTACCACAGCCAGCACTTGTTCACATCATCGGGGAGCCTGAGACAAGCAAGACAGGCCTGACTCTGCCCCTCCTCCTCCCATGCCAGAGCACACAGTTTGAGGGCCAGAAGACTGCCCAGCCCAGTCCACCACTATTGGCACCTGAATGCTCCTCCCCAGGGAATGAGATTGGGCCTACACTCACAGCCACCACCACCAGAGCTGGCATGTACCTGTATACACCACCTTCAAGCCGGGAGACTGGCACACCTAGATGATCTCAGCCATTGCCAAAAACAGTGTGCACCGCTTGGGACCCAGAGGGTCAACCTGCCACTGTCACAGTCATCACTCATGCCACACTGGCTACCCAGGGGCTTGTGAACCTGCCCATCTGCCTAGCCCATGATGGCTACTACCAGCATCTGAGTAGGCCAACTAGAGGCCATGAATCAGTCCACCAGGACCAGCTAAAATTGCTGCCAGTGCACACCACTCTGGAGCCCAAGGACAGCAATGGTCAGCTCACTACTGCCATCACTGCAATCCAAAGACTAGACTATCTACAGTCCCAGTCCTCAGCAAAACTAGAACACAGCCTCCACTAATAATTACACACTAAGCCAATGAGCAAATCTCAGACACCACTGATGCTGTTTATAAACAACAACAACAACAACAAAAAATCACACAAAGACTACACCAGTGCATGCACCCAGAAAAAGGCCAAAGTGCCCTACCCAACCAGTAATGATGACTCATCTTCAGGAAAAAGTCCCCCCACACAAAAGCAAATTCAAAAAACTGGAACAAACAACTGATATACCAGATGTTCAGATATCAATATAAGGACAAAGAAAAAATTAAAAGCAAGAAAATATGACACCTCCAAACTAACAAAATAATCCTCCAGAAACAGATCCCAATCAAAAAGAAAGTCATGAAATCCCGGAAAAAGAATTTAAATTATTGATTCTAAAGGTACTCAGTGAGATACAAGGCATTCTGAAAAACAATATAAAGGAATCAGAAAAACAATGCACGGCATGAATGAAACTTTTACCAAGGAGATATATATCACAAAAAAAGGACCAAACAGAAACTCTGGAGATGAATTAACTGACTGAACTACAAAATACATTTGATATTTTTTTTTTTTTTTTTTTGAGATAGGGTCTCACTCTGCCACCCAGGCTGGAGTGCAGTGGCACGATTTTGGCTCAATGCAACCTCTGCCTACTGGGTTCAAGCGCTTCTCCTGCCTCAGTCTCCGGAGTAGCTAGGATTACAGGCATGTGCCACCACGCCCAACTAATTTTTTTTTTTTTGGAGACGGAGTTTTGCTCTTGTTGCCCAGGCTGGAGTGCGATCTTTGCTCACTGCAATCTCTGTTTCCTGGATTCAAGCAACTCTCCTGCCTCAGTCTCCCGAGTAGCTATTTTTAGTAGAGACGGGGTTTCCCATGTTGGCCAGGCTGGTCTCGAAGTCCTGGCCTCAAGTGATCCACCTGCCTCGGCCTCCCAAAGTGCTGGGATTACAGGTATAAGCCATCGTGCCTGGCCTACAAAATAAATTTGAAAGCATCAACAATAGACTAAACCAAGCATAAGAACCAGATGTCAGAACTTGGAGATAGGTCTTTTGAAATAACCCAGTCAGGCAAAAATAAGAAATAAAAAATAAACAAAGCCTTTGTGATCTATGGGACACCGTAAAGCAACCAAATATACCAATCATCTGTATCCCCAAAGGAAGAGAATATAAGAGTTCCAAAAACTGATGAAATAATAAATAAAAACTTCTGAAGTCTATCAAGAGACTAGACATTCAGATGCAGGGGGACCAGTAATCCCTAAGCAGATACAACACAAAAAGTCTTTCTCATGGAATATTATAGCCAAAATGTCTAAAGTCAATGACAAAAAAAGAATCCTGAATAACAGAAAAGTGATTAATCACCTATAAAGAAACCCCCATTAGACTAACAGCAGATTTCTAAGTAGAAACCTTACAGACCAGGAATGGGATAATAAATTCAAAATGCTGAAAGAAAAAAATCTGCCAGTCAAGGACACTCACTATTAACATATCCAAAAAAAGATCTTTCATAAATTTAGGAAAAATAAAGTATTTCCCAGGTAAGTAAAAGCTGAGGGAATTCATCACCAGTAAGCCAGCCTACAAGATGTGATCAAGGGAACTCTAAACCTGAAAGCAAAAGAACGACCTTTACCATCTTGAAAACACATGAAAATACAAAACTCAATGATAAAGCAAACACACAAATGAGAAAGAGAAAGGACTCATGGTACAACCACAGATAACCACCAAACCACAATGACAAACAATAAGAGAAAAAGAAAGGACAAAAGAATATAGAAAAGCACCGGAAAATAACAATATGGCAGGAACAAAACCACACATATCAATCATAAACTTGAATGTAAAACTAAAAATAGAACTACCATACAGTCAGCAATCTCACTACTGGGTATTCATCCAAAGGAAAGGAAATCAGTATATTGAAGAGATATTGCAGTACTATTCACAGTCGCCAAAACATGGAATCAACCTGTTTATCAATAGATGAATGGATAAAGAAAAGGTATATATATACACAATGGAATAATAAAGTAATTAGGGCATAAAATTAATGGCATCATGTCATTTGCAGCAACATGAATGGAACTGGGGGGTCACTGTTTCAAGGGAAATAAATCAGGGAATAAAGCCAAATATTGCATGTTCTCATATGAGGAAGCTAAAAATATTCTCTCATAGAAAGTAGAATAATCGATACTAGAGGCTGGGAAGGGTAGGTTGGTAGTGGGGGATGACAAAGAGCAGTAGCTTAACAGGTACAAACATAAGATTAGAAAATAGGTATATTCTGTTGTCAAAGGGGAGCATAGTAACTACTGTTAACAACAATGTATTATATATTTCAAAGTAGCTGGAAAACAGAACTTAAATTATTCCTAACATAAAGAAATGACAAATACACAAAGTGGTAGACAATTTAACCACTCTTCTTTGATCATGACACATTCCACACAACGTAACAAAATATCACATGTACCCAATAAATATGTAAAATGTTACGTATCAATTTTTAAAACAGAAAATCAGAACCATAAAATTCTACTCTCACTCACACATATCACTCAAAAGCATTCTATGGTTCTATATTTTACCTTCCCAAACCACCTTATCCAGAAAATAAAGACCTATAGTAGTCTGTATTCAGCAAATCCTTCAGAATTTTTTATGGTACAAGATATTTTCTAGGTGCCCTGAGCCATACCAGAAATCAGCTGAAATATTAATGTCTTTTACACGATGTCAACTTCTCCACATAATGTCAGTAAGATTCGATTTACTTCAAATGCTTTTCAAAAATTAAAAATAAGAATAAATTCACAGTCCAACTTCTCTTCTGTACAAGTCTAATATATAGCATGATCACAAGTAGCTGAAAAAAAAATGAGAAGGACATCTGGACACGGTGCCTCATACCTGTAATCCCAGCACTTTGGGAGACTAAGGCAGGAGGATCTCCTGAGTTTAGGAGTTCAAGACCAGCCTGGGCAACACTCTACAGCCAAAAAAAAACCCAAAAAATTAGCTGGGCATGGTGGTGCATGCATGCCTGTAGTCCCAGCTACTAAGACAGTTAAGGTGGGAAGATCATTTGAACCAGGGAGGTCGAGGCTGCAGTGAGCCATGTTACATCACACACTCCAGCCTGAATGACAAAGCAAGACCTTGTCTCAGAAAATAAGGACAAGGATATGCTAACTCTGAAAATTAAGGTAATAATTTCTGGAAATAGTATGTATTTCCTGGAAGCTAGCATTATATTAAAAGTTTCTGTATGTTAAAGCACTTGTATGGCTTCTGCATTCCACAAACCATTTATAAACTTACCCTGATTTGCACAGGTTTATAATTTTATTTCTACAAATTAATCTATTACTTTGATCTGAGGTTTCCCAGTGTTCATATTTAATCACCCTCACCACCAATTAGTCACAAACTGTATTTCAAATGTAAGAAATAAAGGAGATGAAAACCAGGGCCCATGGCATTGAAGTAATTATAATCTGTTTTGGTTAAGTTATAACCAAAGTTGAACAACAGCAGTATAAAGAACAAACTAAGTCAGAATGGTATAACAATTATAATATTAAACAGTTATACCAGAGAGTAATCTCTCAAGGTAAGGCAATCAGGAAAAATTTCCTAAAGGTAAAGAAACTTGAGATGGACATAATCATTTAGAAAAGTAGGAAGAAAAAAAAAGAAATAGGTCAAATCTTGTGTGTATGACTTCATGCAACTTACTATCCTTCTTTAAACCTCAGGTTTCTTCATCCATAAGAAATTCAAACAAGAGGGACATGTTTAAAAGCAAACAGAAATTAATGAGATATTTACTAATGAGGATGTACATGATGACTACATGCCATTTTATTCAGAAAATATTAAAACATTACCAGTTACTATTGTCTACTCAAGATATGACATATTGGGATTTGAAATGTTATTTCTATTTTACTTTGTGACAGTTAATCATCTGATAAGGGATTAATGGAAGTTCATAAAATATTACAATTTTACATAGAAATGAGACTCATAAAAGAATCTTCAAAAGACGAGAAGAAAAGAAGGTTCCTCTAAGAGGAGAGAGAGAGTCTAACATATTTCCTAAATTCCTAAGCAAAATGTAAAAAGAGGCCAGGATGGATGTCTTTGATTTCCTCTTCAAATACAAAAATAACTAGATAAAGCTTACAAAAAGCATCACATTACAAGAGATACTGAGTTTCTTCAAAAGGACTGCACAAATTACAATTAGAATTATATAACATGGCAGTAACAGATACAATGTGCTTGAATTTTTTATTTTAAAAAATATACCTTAATGAAAGTAGAGAAAGTAGTATGAGACTGGTAGAAAAGAAGGAGCTAGAAAAGACCTGGATTCTAGATTTGTAACTATCAAGTCACATAACTTCTCTAAACCGCTGCCGTTTTTCTCAAATATAATTAAATCCATCTTCACATGATTATTTTGAGAACTAAAGCAGTAATGTTGGTGAAAATGGCATCCTATAAAAAATAAATATTAGGCAAGATAATTTGCAAGAAAATGTTCAAGAAGAATTTCTATTACAGTAAAATCAAAAGTGAAAATTCATTAAGTGTAAGAGGTCCTACCATAAGAAATCCCCATATGTATTTAAATGGTTGATGAGAACCCAAAAGTTCAGGAACTGCTCAGCTGTCAGCAAGGAGAAAAAATGTAGTTTAAAAAAAAAAAGGGTGGAGGGGGACATTAAGGTCAGAAACGCAAGAAGGAAAAGCTCTAGAAATCCAGCTCTTAAATGTACAAAGAGGAATAGAATTTTTAAAAAATCACTATTTGGCAAAAATCAGAGTAAGAAATTGTTTCAGGCAACAGTCATCAATATATGCTAAAGGAGTCAAAGTTGAGGTATAATAGGATATTACATAATTTCAAAGTATTTCCGTACAATTACAAAAGACAGAAATAGCACCTTTTTGATGGAGAAAACCAGCACATCCATCTTAATCAAATGACTAAAATTAACATCCCCAGTAGTACAGAAACACCACATACCTCCTGGTGTGATGCACTGAGAGTAACACATCACTTCTGTTGTATTCTGGGGGAAAATAAATAATCTGAATCTAATCATGAGGAAAAATCAAACAAACCCAAATTGAGGAACATTCTACAAAATAGCTGGCTTATGCTCTTCAAAATTATCAAAGTCATTAAGCACAATGAAAGACTAAGGAACTAATCCATATTAAGGAAAACAAAAGAGGCATGGCAACTGAATGGTATATATGACAATATTTCTTTTGCTATGAAGATATTATTAGGACAACTGGCAAAATCTGATTTAGCTTTATAGATCAGTTAATATTACTATATCATTGTTAATCTGCTACATTGTTAATTAACTGGTGTTAATCATATAAAATATTGTCTGAATTAATCTGTTCAGGCTACCATAACAAAATATCATGGACTGGGTAGCTTAAACAACAGAATTTTATTTCTCACAGTTCTGAAGACTGAAAATTAGAAATCAGAGTGTCAGCATGGTCAGGTTCTGGTAAGTTCTCTCTTCCTCTCTTGTAGATGGCTGCCTTCTAGTTGGGTCCTCAAATGGCAGCGAGAGAAGGAGAGAACAAGTTCTCTGGTGTATTTGTTTGTAAGAACAATAATGTCATTATGAAGGGCCCATTCTCAGGACCTCATCTAAACCTAATCACTCCCAAAGCCTCCATCTCTAAACTGCCATATTAGGGGCTAGGCCTTCAACATATGAACTTTTAGGGCATACAAATTCAGTCCATAATAATATTCCTGTCAAAAAAAATCTATACACAGACTCATACACAGACAGAGGAAAGAGAAAAAGAGAAAGAAAAAGCAAATATTATTGTTTATGGATTCTGAGTGAAAGCTATATGGCAATTCTTTGTACTACTATTACTTTTCTGTAAGTCTGAAATTAAGTCAAAATCAAAATAAAAAGTTAAAAGAAAATAACAACTCATTATTGACCTCTCTGATTATACCTCTACGTAGGCAGCTGACTGCTTTGATTAAAAGTTATTAGGAATTACAACAGTTCTGCTGGCAAATATGTAATTGTCAAGAAAAATCAGATGCTTAAGTGTTCCCAAAAAATCTTCCACAGAAACATCTACCTTAAAGTTACTTTACATTGGCTTGTTCCTAAAGCTCATTTTCCGTGTCCATAAGCTTCTTCCGAGAGAGAACAGTGTGTAACATCTGTTTCTAATTTCACATAATCTGCTATTGTGGATATAAAAGACTTGTTGATTATCACATCTATCTCCCTGCTAGTGCTAAAAAACAAAAACAAGCACGAACTCTGCATGTTTTCAGAAAAGAATGTTTAATTTCATCACTAAAAAAATAAGAGATTACACACAACATGTTAGAAATAGAGATGAAGCTCACTCAATGTAATGATTCTATTAATGATTCTATTTTTTTTTCGCTCAATCTCCTTTTTCTTCCTCTATGACTTTCTTAGTATGTACTAAATTAACTTTAAAGGCTGCTAGGGAATACTTATTGAACTCACTAGCCAATGTCTACAGATATTAACACTCAATACCCTTAATTATACAATACTATTTAACCTTCTTCACAAAAATTATATTCATATTGAACTTAAGAAGCAACTTATCTAACCATAGGACTGCTAGGGCTACAGATGAAAAACCATTCTTATCAACATAGTTAAAATTACTTGGTGAGAAAAGGGTTCCACAGTTAAGTTTATAAAATGTTGAGTAAAAGTAATCAAGTCATTTTTTACTAGAATATATCACATTTTTTAACATGTTAATATATATATTCTAAATCTCAAGGTAGGAAATGATTTATAGTAGCACAGAAATCCTAATATTTTAGAGAGTAACTATATGGGTGCACCACAAGTTGTAAAAAGCTACATTATACAATATTATCCAATAATGTTACAAAGATTCTGTTTTTGTTAATTAATGCCAAATTAAAAGCTTGATTGTAGCTCAGGCAACTATGGCAATGAATAAAGAAAACTTCTAGCTTACCATTGTGCACCCTTGACCAACCATCTCTTTCACAGTCTCTGCCAGAAGATCCAAATAAAGTATCAGCCCTGGGACTTGGGGGATCAACCTAGAGGAAGCAGGATTTTTATGTAAAAGACAGTTGAAACGTTCCTACACTTTCAATCTCATGGCACCAGAAAAACTACTAGGGTACAGAGAGCATACATAATCAGGGAAATATGATGGTGCCCATGAGAGTCAGGCATGTTCCTAACAGTTTATTCAAGTATTTGGTTGTTCATTGCAAAATAAAATTGAAATTTAACTTCAAAAATTTTTAATTATATATATGTGCTTACTTTAAAATAAACAGACTTGGAATTGAAATGTTTATTACTCCAGTGCCTAGTTTGCTTTTTTTAACAAGGTTAAAAAAAGAGCAATATACTTTGCCATATTTTTAAAAGTCTAGTCATTTGCTTATCTCCTTAGCATGCACATTTTTAATTCAAACAGTGTCTTTACTTGGCTGCTTTCAGAGCCCAGCATGCTCAGTGATCTATAGCTTAATATAATAATAGTTAACCACATTTCCTAATAAAAAGTAAAAATAATGATACAAATGTGTAAAAAAAAATTCCTATTCATCAAAATTTAAAATTTTTGTGCATCAAAAAATAATATCAACAGAATGAAAAGGCAACCCATTGAATCAGCGACAATATTTACAAATCATTTATTGGATAAGGGGTTATTATCCGGAATAAAGAGCCCCTACAACTCAATAACAAAAACAAATAGATTTAAAAATGAACTTGAATAGACATTTATCCAAAGAAGTTATACAAATGGCCAATAAGAACATGAAAAGAAAAAATTCAACATTGCTAATCATTAAGGAGACAGAAATCAAAATCATAGTGAGATACTACTTCACTGTAATTTTGAGATACCACAAAATCATAGTGACATACCCATTAGGATGGCTACTATGAAAATAAAGTGTTGGAGAAGAACACTTGCAATTTGTTGGTGTGCAGTGCAAAATGGTATACCTGCTATAAAAAACACTATGTCAGGGTCTCAAACAATTTAAAACAGAATTATGACATGACTCAGCAATTTTTCATCTAGGTATATACACGAAAGAGTTGAAAGCAGGGCCTCAAAAATATATTTGTACACCTATGTTTACAGCAGCATTATTCACACTGTACACATTGTGACACAGCAACATTACTCATAATATCCAAAAGATGGAAGCAAACCAAGTGTCTATCAAGAGGAGAATGAACAAACAAATGTAGTATATACATATAAGAAAATATTATTCAACTGTAAAAGGGAGATTCTCACATATGCTATAACATAGATGAACCTTTATGAATATTATACTAAGTTAAATAAGCCAATCAAAATAGGACACAGGATATATAATCATACTTATATGAGGTATCAAGAGTAGTCAAATTCACAGAAATTGTAGAATGGTAGTGGTTGTCACGTGTTGGGGGAGACAGGAATGTAAAGTTATTGCTTAATGGGCACAGAGTTTCAGTTTAGCAAGATGAAAAAAGTTCTAGAGATAGATGGTTGGCATGGTTGTATAACAACATGAATATACTTAATGTCTCTAAACTACACACTCAAAGATGGTTAAAACGGTAAATTTTATAATATATATAACCACAATTTAAAAAAACAATTTTTTTAAAAAAGACAACCCACACAATGGGTAAAATGTGGTATATAGCCTTACAACAGGATATAATTAAGCCATAAAAAGGAATCAAGTACTGATATATGCAACATGGATGAACCTCAAAAACACTGTGCTAAGTGAAAAAAGCCAGACACAAAAGGCCAAATGTTATATAATTCTATTTATATGAAATGTTGTATAATTCTATTTATAATTCTATTTATAGGCAAATTCATAGAGATAGAAAGCAGATTAGTGGTTGCCAAGACTATGGGAAGGAAGGAATGGGGAGTGAATACTTAATGAGTACAGAGTTTCCATTTAGGAGACGAAGAAGTTCTGGAACCAGATAGCTGCGTAACACTGTGAACATCCTTAAAACAACTGAATTGTACAGTTTAAATCTGAAATGGTAAATTTATGTGTATTTTACCACAGTAGAAAAAGAAAAGATCTTATTATGCGTAAATGAAAAATAAAAAGGCTGTTTTACTCCTCTAGGATAATTGCACCAGTTTCTTCAGAAGCATGCTAATTGATTTCTTAAAACTGTTTCCTTATCTTCAAGATGAAAGAATCTTGGAAGCATGTGAATTGATTTCTTAAGACTGTTTCCTTATTCTTTAAGACTACTTTTCATAAAAGTAATCTTACAATGTAGATTACCATGTACATTCACTACAATGTCTTTCCTGAAAGTGTTACATTTCGCATATGCATGTATTAAGTTAAAATTGTGTTTGGTTACCAATTTGCTAAGTGCTTCTAAAACCATGAATGGATATGGAGAAAAAAAAAACTCTATGTTTATAAATACAATTGGAAAATTCACTTTCCTATTTAATAATGTAAGCAATTTTCTAAGTATAGACTTAGGAGTAGGCATTTCTGCTTATTGAAAAGCTAGGGAGGGAAACCATTTAAATACAAATTTCAAAGTTTGTATCAAGCAATATTAGAATTATTCCATTCTAAACACTGACATAAAAAGTAATAATAAAACAAACATTTAAACAAAAGCAGTTATTTTTCCAAACAATTTTAATGTGGCTCACCCCTAAAATATTTCAGTTTATTTTTGTGCATAAGCGTTTTAATTAAAATGTTACTATTACTTCGGATGAAAATATAGTATATCCTTTCTTTTCAATTTAATTTGTAATTATGGGAAGATTTAAAATTAAAGGCATTCTAAAACTGTCATCAAATATGCAACTAAAATATTATCTGAATATTGGTCAAACAACAAAAAAGTGAACAAAAGTTAAAATCAAATTCTGTAGAAATGAGAAAAGTAGTCACAATAACCTCAATAAAATACTGCTGCTTAAAAGCATCCATTATACTATAAATTTTCATTTATAATGAAACAATCTATTACTTAAGAGTTTAAAAAAATGACTCAGTCAAAATATAGGTGGAATGAAATGTTGCTTAAGATAATATTTAAATTGTTTTAAAAAGGTATCATAAAGAAAATCTGAACTTTCAGATTGTGTATGTTCAAAAAGTTATTAGACCACCGAAGGGGCATATTTTCATGTTGGATGAATTCATTCTAAAATTTAGAAAAAATGAATTAAAGAAATTAGTCAGAAATATTTTTATAGATATCCCAAAAAGTTATTTTGCTTCTATCAGCACTGAAACCTTGAGGTTTAGTATTATTATATATATATTATATTAATTCATATTTTTATTAGTTTGAAAGCGTTCAGTGAAGAATTGCTTTTAAGGTAAAAATACTTTATAAAAGTTCAGAAAACTATGAAGATTCTGAGGGAGTCCTTTACTAAACATTCTGATTCCAAACCCTTAAATTTAGCCAAAGTCTATTTGATAATCACATAAACACAAGACTCTAAATTTCAACTATATCAACAGCACAATTCAGTACAGAAAGATTAGAACTAGGTTACCCTTAAATGAACTTTCTGCATTTTCAAAGGCCTTCCCATAACCATCAAACAACAATTTGCTTCGAAGATCCATTATACAAAGCTTACCCAAGGGATGTAATTTGAAAGGAAACTTACTTTCCATTTTAATTTTAAAACTTGAAAAAGGAGAGTCTTCCTTTTCATAAAGAATATTTGGTTCTCTTTTAAAGCCCTACTCTGCCATTTCAGTACTAATGTCAATTACAACCAAGTTCAGTTGGTAGAGTTATGATGATATCTACTGTAGAAGAAAGGAAACCGGTACTAAGAGATTTAACATGGCATTCATAACACAGCTTGATCTCTGTCAGGTCTGAAGACTGAAAAAACCCAAGTTCTTTCATTCTAAATTAATTTCCCATCTTAGACTTGCCAGGGTAGCAGTCAGGAAAGAAAAGTATTAATATAAGCTAGAAGTTGAAAGATATTTCAGAATAACTTTTTTTGGGGGGAAAAACTGATCAGTTTCAAACAGAAATACTTAAAAGAACACATACATGTCTAATCACAAATGGAGGTTTATCTGTTTCTTTTTTGAACTCATAGGGTCCCAGATTTAAATGGGCCAGCCGCCGCCTGGTGTCTTCAGATAGCTCACACATGCGTCTTTTTGTGTAGGGAGATGGAGAGTGTGATTTTGAAGAAATTGTAGGCTGTTCATAGTTTTTTGCATTTATACAGTATTTACTTCTCTCAGGTGACTTGGATTTTTTCTTTTGTGATCTTGATGTTCTGTTTTGCAGTCTGCCATGTGATTTTTCAACTGGAGCCAAATGGTAAATAAATTTATCCTAAACATAAAAAATAAAAATTAACTTGGTCAAAGGGGATTTTTAAAATTCCTATTGGTGGGAAAAAATTTAAAAAGTAATTTAAATAAGACACACGAAATCTATCAAGGCCAACTGGATCAGTCCTTCCTATCTGTGCTGATCCTGTGATAAGTCAAATCCACATTCTCCTAGATAACTCTTTCTGCAGCAGTTATTAAAGTACATTGTCTCAAACTTCCTTAAGTCCAACTAACAAGGACTTTATAAAAATTAAAGCCCAATACTTAATCACTTGAAAACTTTAAGAAACAAAGTCAAAAAAATTATTTTTCAGTATGCTAAAAAAGTGCAAACATTGGTTATCAAATATATTTAAATATTCATGTAATTGGCTATATAAGAGAACTATGTTTAGTAATGTTAAAAATACATGCCAAATTAGTTGATTACAAAATCTTTAAAGATAAAACTATAAAAATAAGTTTCATCTCTTCTGCTATAATTATATATATATGTACAACACAAAAATATAAAGAACTCTATACATATTTTAATGAAATGTGTTATTTGGATTGCAATACATACTTTTAAGCTCCCTTCCAAGCTGTAACCTCACAATGACAGATAAACATACCATCTTAATTCTGGTCCCATATTTTTATAAAATTAGAAACATAAAAAACATTATCAACTTAGTAATATATTTTATCTTCTAATAAAACTGGTTAGCAGTCTAAAAATTTTGAGGCTAAAATTTGATAATTCTAACGTTTTTACTGTTAGAATAACATCTTATTCAAAGAATCTCTGCCTTATAAATGCCTTAATAGTTGGATTCCAAGCAAGTAATATAATATGTGATACTCTATCCAGAGTTATAAGAAGCTTTTTAATTCAAGAAAATGAACTGCTGAGAATTTTTAAATGTCTTCCTAACTTTAATCACTTTTAAAAGCCACCAATCCTACCTCCTGCTCTACTTCCTCAACACCTCTCTACTTGCTAAGGGTAACTAAGTGAATAAAATACAAATGTGAATAGGATGAAGAAGAGTCAAATTTTTTAAGTGGACACACAGGAAAGAAAATTAATTTTCCTAATTGGAAAAGTAAGTTTCAGCTGGGACAACGGTCTATGCATTTCATGCAGACCAGTTGCATCAGATTACTTCATCTTTCCTTCTTCTGTAGTTCGTGGTATGCTTCTGGACCTTCTCCACCTTGTTCAATGATTTCAAAAAGTAATTCAGAATTTTTCTACCATATCCATTTCACCCATCTCTATGACATCACAGACTTACAGAAGCAAGGAATGTTAGCAATAAAAATGATCTTTGAGTTTACTAAAACATTCAAGCAATGAATCTTTCTAAGACCTTGGAATCATGAGTTTCTGTTTTTCAGCTTTAATTATCTAATTCTACTCCATCTTGGATTTCCTAAATATGCAGATCCCTTGCATCCCAATTCTTAAAATCCCTTGCTGACCAAAACCTCTTTTCTTCAACCTACTTCTTACTCACTGAATCTGTTACTTACCCTTCTCACCTCCTCAGTCCCTAGAACTCTTCCCCCAAGTTCTTTACATATTTTTAGTATCTCTTACCTCCAGACCCAACTAAACTCATCATCAGCCATTTCAGCAATGCTGTAAAGTTCCTTCTTATATATTTACCTCTGATTATATCAAACCTTAATTAATCTCATCTTCTTTATTAAAGCTTTTAATACTGCATACTACTAGAGAAAGTTATAAATTACGTAGCATTTACTACAAATGCATGCTGTCTAACCTAGTTATTCCTTAATGGATCCTGTTCATGCCGAGTAAAACTTTTAAAAAGTGACTGTGTTATACCATTTATAAAATGGATTGACCATGTGACTTGCTTTGGACAACAGGAAAATAGCACATGTAGCACAAGGAGAGAGACTTGAAAAGTGCTTATCCTCTCTTATTCCTAAAAACCTTCCTGTCACCACATGATGAGCTGGAATTCTTAGCCTGATAGATGATGGGACTATCTCATCCCAGCTGAAATCAAGTTCAACACCAGAAATTTAAGATCCTTCCCTGGGCAAAACATCTGCCACTGTCAGACATGTGAGTAAAGCCATCCTAAACCATTCATTCCTAGCCAACCATTCTAGACTAAAAAAATCAACCAGCAGATCCACAGAACTGTGAGAAACATTTGCTGTTTTAAGCCACTAAGTTAGTGAGGTCTGTAATACAACCAAAGCTATGTGATACAGCAGATTAACAAATTTATATTCATAAAGTTACTACTGATATTTAACTACTTAATAATGAATTCCACTTTGCAGTAGGTAAAAACAATGAGTAGAAATGAAAACTAGTTTTATTCCAGAAAATTCATAGTAATATGCTTAATTTTTCAGTCCATTCAATTGGTGACAAAACATCCAATTTGAAAATAAAGTGCCGAAAGGAATAAAGATCATTACAAGTATTTTTGTAAACCTAAACATGTTTTTACAGTTTCACTCCTCTCAAAAGTAAAAATAGTTTGTATTATTGTCTTTGAAACTAAAAATGCTGCTTTACCGCTATTAAAACTTTAATTGTAACGAACATTCACCTTAAAAAGTAGACTTATCACTTTCTTAAATACAATCAAAGGGTGTTAACATTCAGAATTTTAATGTAAAAGTGAATATTGTGTTGTGCCTACCAGGTAATTTTTTCTATGTCATATTTCAACTACTGTCTTCTGTATCTCCCCGTCTTAATTTATTTAAAAAATATATCATTAGTAACAGCTGCAATATTCTAAATAATAATGTTACATGCCAGACATATTGCATATATTCCCTAATTTTTACAGCAGCCTTATGAGGAACTCGAACCCAAAACTGTTTCTGGAAAGAATATTTAAAGAAAACATATTTCCTTAAATAATAACACCAATGCCTTTTCTCTCATATCTGTGTTCAATAAAGATCCCAAGTCAAAAAAATAAAAAATAAAAATAAAATGGAAAAGTCTTGTCAAAAGTTTCCAGATGGAAATGTTAGTTCATAAGTACAATTAAACTACAAATGGGTAATGGCTTTACATTCAGAAACGGCTTTCACCAAGCTGTACCCTTAGAATGTATATACTTTTCTATGTGTATGCTACGTTTCAAACAAAATGTTAAAAAGAAAAAATTACTTCTCTATCCATCTATTGGAAGAACATACTCCAGTGTGATGAAAAAAACTATCTGAGTCCAGGCAAAGCATTTGTAACCATTTACAATGTGCAGAGTGCACATCTCTAAAACAAGTCAATAACATATCTCTGCATTTGGCAACCATAGGTTTTTAGAGCTCTAAAAGCTGTGTTTCAGCTTGCATCTAAAAGATAAATAACTACAGCCTGACTCTGAATTATTAAATATCTTTCTAAATAAAATAAGAATGTTCCCCTCAATAATTCTATATTTTACCTTTCTTGGCTTAAGTCACAGTTATCATCCTCAGCAAATTTACCTGAATACTGATAATGCAGTAAATGAACAATCCACTCCTTCCATGATAAGCCCAGTCCTGCCCTTTTTGAGCCCTCTGGGCTATACATATTATTGGCTCTTCATCATAGATGGGTCACTGTTACCCAATCACAGTGCAACTGCACATGAGTGATATCTGGACATTATTAGATAACCTGTGGACAAGGAAGTAAGCCACCCTGGTGACTCAGTAATAAGTCAGACTAGGCTAGGCACATTAGTGCACACCTGTAATCCCAGCATTTTGGGAGGCCAAGGTGGACAGATTGCTTGAGCCCTGGAGTTCAAGACCAGCCTGGGCAGCATGGCAAATTCTATCTCAAAAAAATTCAAAAGTTAGCCGCATATGGTGGCATGCACCTAAAGTCCCAGCTACTAAGAGGACTGATGCAGAAGGATCGCTTAAGCCCGGGAAATCAAAGCTGCATTCCCCTGCACTCCACCCTGGGCAAGAGAGTGAAACCCTGTCTCAAAAATATAAAAAAAGGAAAAACAAGAAGTCAGACAAATGGAGTATTAGATCCAGATATCTCAGCTTACTAAAGGCTTTTTTCAAAGACACAGATGATCCTTAGGCTGGAATGTTCAAGATTCTCTTGATCTGGAAGTACCAGTATGGCCACCAAATTGAGCAACAGTCCCTCAAGAAATCAGAGACAGTCAAGAAACCATACTCACTAAACACCAGTATCCCAGTCTGATAACTCTGGTAACATCTGCTTAAAAAGGTATCCTTTGAACCTTTGGCAGTAACCTGTAACTTCCATAACATTTCAAGAAGCCTAGATCTCTGTGAGAATACTTGATCCTAACATCTTTATGGTAGCTTGATTTCTGTGCACTAAAATCAAAAGGTCCAAGAAGTAAAAAAACAGTAGTAATAATAATCACATGATAACATCCTCTATCATACATACCAAGCTTTTCATTCTCACATTTACTAAGATGTAACCAAACTGTTAAATACCTACATTGTTTTACTTCAACTAAAAATTAATGCCCCAAAAAGTGAAAAGAGCTGCAGCCAAAATAAGTAACACTTGCCAAAAGGCCACAAATATGACCAAATAAATTAAACCATTAAATACTTTATATAAATAATTTTAACCTGAGTGCGGCATTTCCTGGAACTTATCAAACATTCAGTAATCACTGAAGTTGTAGAAAATTCCAGCTTTGGAGAACTTCCCTGAGAAGAAAAAAGAGAGTATTATTAGACATTTCCATTTAAATAGAAATAATTATTAATGATAAGAATATGACCTGAAGTAACAAACACCTGTCAAAGTTCAGCTGTTTCACTGTTAGTTTGACCTTTTTATTAAAGATAAAGACAACATAGTAATGGCTAAATGTTAGCAAGTAACAGTGTCTCTGCTGATGATTCCATTATGAGTGATTATATTACTTTTATAAAATAATTAGTCTATTTTTTCATTTTTAAGTATTTCCCTGTCAAATTGTTTTAAATTTTTAAACTATGACATATTATAGTCATAAATATATAAACATACTTAATAAATTTCAGCTTTTTACTTTTACAACTTAAGACATATTCAACTATATAGTCAAGAAACAAATGTTAGCTTGATTTAGCCATTGCACAATGTATACATATATCAAACATCATGTTGTATATCATAAATATATACAATTTGTATTTCTCAATTAATTTTTTTTCTTAGACACAAGGTCTCTGGAGTATAGTGGTGCCATCACAGCTCACTGCAGACTCTAACTCTTGGACTTAAGTGATCCTTTCCCCTCAGCCTTCCAAGCAGCTAGGACTACAAGACACACCACCGCATTCAGCTAATTTTTTCATTATTTTGTAGATACAGGATCTCACTATGTCATGCAGGCTGGTGTCAAACTCCTGGCCTCAAGCAGTCCTCCAGCCTCAGCCTCCCAAAGCACTGGAATTACAGGCATGAGCCACTGGGTCTGGCCTGTCCATTAAAATTTTAAAAACACAAAAACAAAAAACCCAGCTCCTGGGCATATAGTTCTTGACAATAGAAAAGATAAGTCTCTACTAATTCTGCCAACATTTTTTCCTATAATGTATCTTACATTCATATCTAGAAATGAACGTGGCTTATATTTCTAACATTTCAATCACCACCTTGAACACTGTTTGAAATAAATAGAGATAAATGGTAAAATTCGAAAGGACAGTCACAAAGTATCTGTGAAAATATTTGGAAGCACACAATTACACATTCACCAAAACATTAAAGAATACAGTCTATGGACAGGGCAGTTTCATTCTAATACAGTAAAAATCAGACACTGACCAAAGTATTAGGTCGGTGCAAAAGCAATTGTGATTCAATACCTACATTTGGCCTCAACAAATCAAGTCTGTGACCAGCTAAGTTTAAAAACATCATACATGTTAAAAGAAAAGGTAAATCGGAGTTGCCTAACAATTGACTGAACTGATGTAGTCTTGAAAATCTAACACTGTCATTCTTACCACATTCTATTCATTAGAATCACTACAGTCTACACTCAAGAAGAGTAGTTAAGCTACATTTTTCAATGTGTGTTCTTCTACAACCATATCTTAATAGTGATATCCACTATATCTACTCGTTAATTACCTAGTACTACAAAACAAATTACCTTGAAACTTAGTGGTTTAAAGCATCAGTATACATTTATTATCTCACGTAATTTCTATGGGTCAGAAATCTGAGATAGGTTAAGCTATGTGTTTCTGTGCTGAAATTTCTCATGAAATTGTGGTCAAGATGTCATTTAGGCTGCAGTCAACTGAAAACTTGACTGGAGCTTGAGAATCTGCTTCTCAAGAAGGTTCATTCACAGGGCTGTTGGCTGGAAGCCTCAGTTCCTTTCTAGCTTTTGGCAAGAACATTCAGCAACTCATAAACCTCTCCAAAGAGCTACTGAGTGTCCTCATGATGCAGCTCTAGTTAATCAAAGTGGATGATCCAAGAGCAAAGCAAGAAGGAAGCCACAATGATGTAGTCTCAGAATCTAACACTGTCACCCCTACCACATTCTATTCATTAGACTCACTAACTATAATCCAAACTCAAGGACAGAGTAGTTATGCTACCTTTTCAATGAAGGAGTAGCAAAAACTTTGTGCACAGATTTAAAACTACCAGTCTGCTCTCTGACCACAAATAACTTACATTTCTCTCGCATGCAAAATACATTCATGCTCTACCAAAAAAAAAAAAGAAAAGGAAGGAATTAAAATCTCATCCTTGTACAACTTCAGCCTGAAATCCAGGATGTTGGCATCTAAATAAAATCCTGGTATAGATAAGGCTGCTGAGGTGTAGTTCTTTATGTACAGCTCCTAAAATACAGTTTCTCACAATCAGAAGACATATGACCTAAAAAGAAAAGTTATCTGCCTCACACATGCCCAAGGTGCACATGTGCAGCAGGGACAGGACAATCACTATAGACATTCCTGTTTGAGCCCAGGAGGTCAAGGCTGCAATAAGCCATGATCTTGCAACTGTACTCCAGCCTGGGTGACAAAGAAAGACTCTGACTCAAAAACAAAACAAAACAAAAGAATCCCTTGTTCATCAGTAAACCTCAGCTTTTCCTCCTCAGGTCTTCAATTTATTAGATGAGGCCCACTCAAATTGCCAAAGTAATCTCAAAAGTTATCTCCTTTATTTAAAGTCAAGTGATTGTAAATACTAATCACAACTATCAAATACTTCTTAGAATAACATCTAGACTTGTGTTTGATCAAATAACTGGGCACCATAATCTAGCCAAACTGACACATAAAACTAATCATCACACCATTTGAAATGTCAGTTCATCTATGAAGTCTACAACAAGATGCAATTCATTCATTCAATTTAATCAAGAGACATGTATTAAGTACCTACTCCAGGCAAGGTACTGTGTTAAGAGTTAAATTCAAAGATGAGAAAGTCAAAGATTCTGTTTTTATAGAGTTCACATTCTAGAACAGGAGATATTATCATCATCACTACTCCATCATCACCATCATGATATTCATGGCTATCATCCTATCACTAACATTTATTGAGTGTTTACTTGCTAGACACTGCTATAACCATTTACAAGTTTACACTAATCCACCCAAAAACCCCATGATATCTCCATGTTATGGTGCTTTGCCAATGGTTACTCAGTTCATCCATCAAAGTGCCAGAATTTAATCCCAAAAGTTGTCTGAATCCTTGCCATAGTAAAGGCTTCAGGAGGATAGCCTGGGACTTACAGATGATTATGCAGAATTACAAGAATTCCCAGAAGGAGTGCATTGTTTTCTGCCAGGGCAACAAACTACTGATTGAAGCATTTTTCCTATTCGTATTTAAATATAATGATAGATATGGCTAGACTTAGAACTGCCAATTTGGTGTTCAGTTTATATATGTTCTATGTATTTTTATTCTTTGATTCTTTCTAGGAATCTCACCTGCATATGCATAGGTAAGTGTCATGCAATGAACCCATAGGAGTCCTACCCTCTACTGATGACCTGTGTGTAGATTAGGAAATCATTCAAAATTGCAGCCAGGACTTCAGTCTCCCTTGGCTTTCACTTTTGGCTGGACTTTCACTGTCTCCCCTTGACAGGCAGTTTCACAGTCAGCCAAGAATAGGTGGAGAGTTTATCTCAGCCCTTTATTGTTACCTTACTCCCAGGACCTCCCTGTCAACTTTCTGGCAGGTAATCCTTGCCCCAGTTAGAGCTCTGCCTAGCAAAGCTGTGGGGTTCCTTCATCTGCTCCAACTGAATCCACGACAGTTAGCTGGCAAAGACATACTATTTGTGCCACTGCCCAAAAGTGATTCTGTTCCCCCTGGTAGCTAAGCTGCTGATTTTTGCACCTAGCTCCAGAATAGATAAACTCCAGTTCTCAATTACCAAACAGAATATAACAGCACCCCCGGCAAGAATGTTAGTACTCTCGCCAGTTTTTCCCAAAGCTTTAGCAGTTTTTCAAGCATGAAAACTTCTTCATTTGTCTTACTTTGTCAGTTTCCAGTATCCTGAATTTGTTGTTTGTGAAAATTTTGTCTAGTTTTATAAGAACTCTCAATCTCTTCAAACTGCCATTCCTAAAAGTCCTAATTTTTATATATTTTTGTTTTAATAATCCATCATCTTCCAAATAAATGCAAAAGTAACTCAAATTAAATGATGAAAAGTAAATCCCTGTTAATGCTCCATACTCTTCAGTTTATATTACCATATTGGTATACTACAGAATTTTCAATTACATTAAAGAGACCATAATTTTAAAATGTGATTATTTGTTCATCGTATGTTTCCACACAGATCTTGAAATACTCTTTGAAGACTTTCATAGTACAGAAGCTCGCTAATGGACATTGAAATATCCCCAAATAAAGTATAGTTTTATAGACTTGCTACTTAGTCAACTTTTATACTTTCATTAAGATGAAGCTGCTTTTTCTTGGAATAGGGCATATCATAAATCTACAGGAGACACTACTTAGTTCACTATATTTGTTCATATATCAACACTCTCCTTATTCAGACTACTCTAATATTTTACAAAATTAGTTTTAAAGGTCTATCCAAATAATTTCAAGCTGGACAATTTTTGCTTTTCCTCTTTTGAAATGGCATGGGCTTCTCTCAGTTTCTCTGCGTGGAAGACTTACTTTCAGCAATAAAATATTTTCAAATCATCCACAGAACTTGAAAGAAGTTATAGTAAAGGATAGAGAGTAAGCTGTCACTTGATGCAGCTTTTAATTTTAGGTATATGAATATCTACTTCCATTACATAAATGTTTTACAACTAATCTATCTAAATTCCTACTAACATATCAATTATTTCCATTTTTCACTATTATGAACAAACAGGTAAACATTCTTAAGAAGGCTCTTAGTATATCAGAGATAATACATCTTTAAGATAGATACTGTATTCGTTCATTTTTAACGGTACTGATAAAGATATACCTGAGAATGGGCAACTTACAAAAGAAAGAGGTTTACTGGACTTACACTTCCACATGGTGGAATGCAGGGAGGAGCAAGTCACACCTTATATGGATGGTGGCAGGCAAAGAGAGAGCTTGTGCAGAGAAATTCCCGTTTGTTAAACCATGAGATCTCACGAGACCCATTCACTATCATGAGAACAGCATGGGAAAGACCCATCCCCATGATTCAATCATCTCCCACTGGGTCCCTCCCATAACACGTGAGAATTATGGGAGCTGCAAGATAAGATCTGGGTAGGGACACAGAACCACACCACATCATTCAGTCCCTGGACCCTCCCGAATCTCGTATCTTCACATTTTGAAACCAATCATGCCTTCCCAACAGTCCCCCAAAGTCTTAACTCATTTCAGCATTAACTCAAAAGTCCACAGTCCAAAGTTTCATCGAGACAAGGCAAGTCCCTCCCACTTATGAGCCTGTAAAATCAAAAGCAAGTTAGTTACTTCCTAGATACAATGGGGGTATAGGCATTGATTAAATACAACAATTCTGAATGGGAGAAATTGATCAAAACAAAGGGGCTACAGACCCCATGCAAGTCCAAAATCCAGCAGGGCAATCAAATCTTAAAGCTCCAAAATGATCTCCTTTGACTCCATATCTCACATCCAGGTCACGCTGATACAAGAGGTGGGTTCCCATGGTTTTGGGCAGCTCCGCCCCATGGCTTTGCAGGGTACAGCCTCTCTACTGGCTGCCTTCACTGGTTGGCACTGAGTGTCTGCAGCTTTTCCAGGCACATGGTGCAAGCTGTCGGTACATCTACGATTCTGGGATCTGGGGGACGGTGGCCCTCTTCTCACAGCTCCTCTAGGCACTGCCCCAGGGACTCTGTGTGGAGGCTCTGACTCCACATTTCCCTTCCAGGCTGCCCTAGTAGAGGTTCTCCATGAGCACCTCGCCCCTGCAGCAAATTTCTGCCTGGGCATCCAGGCATTTCCACACATCTTCTGAAATCTAAGCGGAAGTTCCCAAACCTTAATTCTTGATTTCTGTGCACTCACAGGCTCAACACCACATGGAAACTGCCAAGGCTTGAGGCCTGCACCCTCTAAAGCCACAGTCCAAGCTCTATGTTAGCCCCTTTCAGCCATGGCTGGAATGGCTGAGACACAGGGCACCAAGTCCCTAGGCTGCACACAGCACAGGGACCCTGGGCCTGGCCCACAAACCAACTTTTTCCTCCTAGGTCTCAAGGCCTGTGATGGGAAGAGCTGCCACAAAGGTCTCTGACATGCCCTGGAGACATTTTCCCCATTGTCTTGGTGATTAACCTTCAGCTCCTTGTTACTTGTGCAAATTTCTTTGGCTGGCTTGAATTTCTACTCAGAAAATCGAATTTTCTTTTCTATCCCATTGTCAGGCTGCAAATTTTCCAAACATTTATGTTCCATTTCCCTTTTGAAACTGAATGCCTTTAACAGCACCCAAGTCACCTCTTGAATGCTTTGCTGCTTAGAAATTTCTTCCACCAGATACCCTAAATCATCTCTCTCAAGTTCAAAGTTCCACAGATCTCTACAGCAGGGGCAAAATGCTGCCGGTCTCTTTGCTGAAGCATAGGAAGAGTCACCCTTATTCCAGTTCCCAACAAATTTCTCATCTTCATCTGAGACAACCCCTGTCTAGACTTCATTGTCTATATCACTAATAGCATTTTGGTCAAAGCCATTCAGCAAGTCTCTAGGAAGTTCCAAACTTTCCCACATCTACCTGTCTTCTGAGCCCTCCAAACTGTTCCTCTATCTGCCCATTACCCAGTTCCAAATTCACTTCCACATTCTCAGGTATCTTATAGCAATGCCTCACTACCTCAGTACCAATCTACTCTATTAATCCATTGTCATATTGCTATCAAGAAATATCTGAGACTGGGTAATTTATAAGGAAAGAGGTTTAACTGACTCACAGTTTTGCATGACTGGGAAGGCCTCAGGAAACTTACAATCACGGTGGAAGGGGAAGAGGCACATCATCTTACATGGCAGCAGGCGAGAGAGAAAATGTATGTGCAGCAGGAAATGTCAAACACTTATAAAACCATCAGATTTCGTGAGAACTCACTTGCTATCATGAGAACAGCATGGGGGAAACCACCCCCATGATCCAATCACCTCTCACTAGGTCCCACCCTTGACACAAGAGAATTACAGGGATTAAAATTCAATATGAGATTTGGGTGGGGACACAGAGCCTAACCATATCGCATGGTATAGCAGCATATAAAAGATTCTAATTTTTTCACTTTTATCAGATTTATTAAATTTTCCCAATCTTATAGCTATATAAATGAAATCATATGGTTGTTTTAACTTGGATTTCTCTGAATACTAATGAGTTTGAGTATCTTTTCAAATGTTTGTTATCATTCCTTAGAGAAAAGAATAAAGAGAAGAAAGAGACAGAGAGACAGAGATGGGATGGGGATGGGGAGAGAAGGGGATGACAGAGATTTGAAGAATGTCAATTAAAATTTTAAAAATTTTGAATGGCACTTTTTTTATTAAATTATTTTCATTTAGATTTTAATATGTTTAAGTAACCAATTTACTGTATTAGTCCATTTTTACATTGCTATAAAGAAGTATCTTTATATGGTTAAGTAACATATTGAAATCTAAAACAATTAGGATTTAAACTATAAAACAAGAAGTAAACTAAATTACACTTTGAATTTGTTCTTCACATTTAAGATGGCAAGCGCTATGCGGTGGTTTCTGACAATGATTTTCCATCAAAAACTGATTCAGAAAATTGCAAGCACTTACTCGAAGGCCAGAAATCCTCCTCATGGTAACCTGGCGGTTTGAATCATGATGTCCAGACATTTGGTTTGGACCCGGAAACATGAAATCCCGTGTATTTTCGTCATATGTAGACAGTGTTTCACCCACTACAAGAAAGATATCCTATGATTCAAATTATAACAAAATATTCTATTTAGAAGCAAAATCATCAAGTATCATGTATCTATTGCCTGATGCCTTATTGAAATACCTGTTTTGGGTCATGTTTATTTTCTATGAAAGGAAAATTAAAATAAAGATATGTTAAAAATATTAACACATTTTCCTTTTTCAGAAACATACTACAAAAATATGAACTTGATCCAACATTTATATGTCAGTTACCATCTCCACATTGGTTTGTTTGTATTTATTTATTTATTTATTTTGAGATGGAGTTTCACTCTTTTTGCCCAGGCTGGAGTGCAATGGCGCCATCTCAGCTCACTGCAACCTCCACCCCACCCTGGGTTCAAGTGATTCTCCTGCCTCAGCCTCCCGAGTAGCTAGGACTACAGGCGCACGCCACCACGCCCAGCTATGTATTTTTAGTAGAGATGGGGTTTCAACATGTTGGCCAGGATGGTCTCAATCTCCTGACCTCGTGATCTGCCCACCTTGGTCCCATAAAGTGCTGGGATTACAAGCGTGAGCCACCGCACCCAGCCAGCACTCCATTTTTCACATTAAAAAAATTTGATTAATATAGATGTCATCTATAATCACGGAAATCAATATCAGAAATGAAACTATCCTCTATATTTTAACTCTGCCTTCTCCAGGGAACTGTAACATTTACTACATAAGTAAGGTTTTATTCTCTTCCCTTCCCTAATAATAGGCAGCACATGAAAACAATGATAATTAACTATTTTATCAATAAAAATATATAGTTTTAGAAAAATCACAAAAACTTAAAAGTCAATTTTTATGACTGTCACAAAATATTTTAGAATGATAAGTTATTTTCCATTTTCAATTACTACTATTCAATTTTAGAACAATGTATTAAAGTGACATTTATGACAATCTTTCTGTATATATTATTTTGGTCTACTGACATTTTACACGTAGTAGATCAACAATAGAAACTTTACACTGTTCTTAACTTGGGAAGAGCAGGAAAGATGAGATTTTTTTTTTTTTTTTTTTTTTTGAGACAGAGTCTCACTCTGTCACCCAGGCTGGAGTGCAATGGCATGATCCTGGCTCACTGCAACCTCTGCCTCCCAGGTTCAAGTGATTCTCCTGTCTCAGCCTCCCGAGTAGTTGGGATTACAGATGCCCACCACCACACCCAGATAATTTTTGTATTTTTAGTAGAGATGGGGGTTCACCACGTTGGTGAGGCTGGTCTCAAACTCCTGACCTCGGGTGATCCGCCTGCCTCAGCCTCCCAAAGTGCTGGGATTACAGGCATGAGCCACCATGCCTGGCCTGGAAAGATGAGATTTTAAAGTTAAAAAACATGTCACTGACATGAGTTCCCAAGTCAATTTACTGTATCAGTATATAATACACTATATTATATCCTTATCAAATAATAGAGTATAATCAATATGTAATACATTATATCATATATTACATCAATTTATGATATATTATATTATATATATTACATAAATATATATTACCTGGTGGAACTAGCTGTATCAACTCGAACACTGCTGTATCATCTAAAAGTTCAAAGAAAAATTTCCTTAAATAAATTAATAGCAAAAAATTACTTAATTTACCACGGGAGTGTCTAAAAGCCAAAGTAATCACTAGGTAGACGATATATATGCTTATATATTAGTATATAATGTACACTTCTTTCTTTTAGAGACAGTGTCTCGCTCTGTCGCCAGGCTGGAGTGCAGTGGCACAATCTTGGTTCACTGCAACCTCCACCTCCCGGACTCAAGCAATTCCCCTGCCTCAGCCTCCTGAGTAGCTAGGACTACAGACACACACCACCACACCCGGCTACCTTTCTTTTTTTTGTATTTTAGTAGAGACGGGGTTTCACCATGTTGGCCAGGATAGTCTCAATCTCCTAACCTTGTGATCCACCCACCTCAGCCTTTCAAAGTGCTGGGATTACAGGTGTGAGCCACCATGCCCAGCCTAATGTATACTTTTATAAATATAAATTATGTCTATTTCTTAAGTAGAGTGGTGAGTACAGTGAGGTACATTGACTCTTGAACAACTTGAGCGTTAGGGGCACCAACACATGTATCATCAAAAATCCATGTATAATTTTTTCCTTCCCAAAATCTTCATAGCCTACTGTTGACCAGAAGCGTAACTAGGAACATAGTTGATTAGCATATATTTTATGCTATATGTTATTATACACTGTATTCTTTCAATAAAGTAAGCTAGAGAAAAGAAAATGTTATTAAGAAAATCCTAAGGATGAGAAAACACATTTATGGTACCGTATTTATTGATACCATAAGTTTATATTGTCTGCTTACAAGATAAATTGTCTGTCTGAAATGGAATGCAATCACAGCTGCGGCCCTCTATGTATGGTACATATCAAGCCATTCAACTTTGTCTTGTAGTGTCATGACTTTCCTCCGCTTCCTGAGCGCACTTCCAGCATCACTAGTGAAACTCTGCATGGGCCGCCTGAACTCTAAGTAAAGGGTTGCTGAAGGCTCAGTAGGGACAAGTGTGAGAGATAAAACTCCTGAGACAGCCAATCATTGGGCTCTCAAGTTTTTGTTAAGTTTTACTTCCTGGAGTTCTACTAGGTCCTCACTATAAATACTGGAGAAAAATCCCCTCATATTTCCACCAGCAGGGAGAAGAGAAAAGAAACCATTTTGAAGTATATCAGAGCATTCCATTCTTAACAAGACCTGACCTCAGGATTCTTTTTCTACAGCCTAATCAACTGGGCTCATATCAGAGCCTAACCTATCTGAGAGAAAGTAAATACTCAAATACTCCAGCCAGCTCTGCGGTTCTACTTGTGGGAAGAAAACCCAAGTCCAGCTCCCTCTAGCTTTCCACGTGGGAGAAGGGAAATACCCAACTCCAACCACATCTAGCATTCCACACAGGGGAAGGGAAAAACTCACTGCCCCTCCTTCCAGCCATCCTGTCCAAACTAAGAGGGGAAAATCAGAAGCACCGGTGAAGGTCACAGTTTAGGGGCATAGGCTCACCAAAAGACTGTGACCTGATCATAAGACTGTAGAACACCTCCCTCTCCTCACACCTTACCGATACACTACTAAAAGCTCTTTACCACAGTTTCATTCACTCAGTATAGCTTTCAGCAAATAAGTACATACTAAGTACAAATACTTACATAAGGCATACTAAACAGCAAAAAAAAAAAAAAAAAAACAGTTTGAAGAGACTGAACAAGCATCAGACCCAGAGTCAGATATGGCAAGAATGTTGGAATTACTATATCATGAATTTTGAAAAACTATAACACACCATGGGATCTAACGGAAAAAGGAAACAACATGCAAGAACAGCTGGATAATATAAGCAGAAAGAGATAGACATTCTAAGAAAAAAACTGCCAACCTAAATAAACAGCAAGAGGCTCTTTAAAGAAAATAATATTTATTCAGGAATAGGGCATTGAAATGGGAATACAGGTGCCATAGTAAACTATATGTGCATCCAGGGAGGCAAAGGCAGACAAAGGGTTTTAAAGGGAATGTGAGAAAAATTACGTAATTGTTTTGAAATGATTAGTCTTGGCTACAAGTATCAATAACAAGGGTGATGACAGTCCAAGGTTGGACAGGAAGTTGCTGGGCAGATGTGCTCATGCAAGTATTTTTTGGGTTAGGTTGCGGTGGCCTTTGTGTAAGACTTAGATTTTTGTAGAGTCTTTTATGACAGTTTTGCCATCAGGCATACAAGTGTGACAATCCTCCCCTCATAGTCTTTCCCCATTCTATTTGTCAGGGGTTTTTTTGGTGTTTTTTGTTTTTGTTTTTGTTTTTAACACAGATGACTTGACTTTGATTCTGACAACTTTCACAAATAAAAAAGAAATACTATAGATTGAAAACACTGTAATGGAAATGAAGAATGCCTTTGATGAACTCACTATTAGATGGGATTGGCTGAAGAAAGAATCTTAAGACTTAAAGATATCACAACAAAAATTTCCAAAACTAAAAAGCAAACAGAAAAAAAAGACTGAAAAAAAAAAAACACAACAAAAATATCCAAGACCTCTGAGATTACAACAAAAGGTATAAATACACATGATGAGAATATCAGAAAGAGATGAACCGGGAAAAAAAAAAAAAAAAACACACACACACACACACACACACACACACACACAAAAGTGCCTGAAGCAAAAATGACAACAAATTTCCTTAAATTAGTGTCAGATGCCAAACCAAAATACAGGAAGGTCAGGGAACAGCAAGCAGAATAAATGCCCCCGCCAAAATATCCCTAGGCACATCATATTCAAACTTCAGAAAACCAAAGACAAAAGAAAACTCTTGCACCAGGCACGGTAGCTCATATCTGTAATCCCAGCACTTTGGGAGTCTGAGGAACGTGGATTGCTTGAGCTCAGGAGTTCAAAACCAGCATGGGCGACACAGCAAAACTCTGTCTCTACAGAAAATACAAAAATTAGCAGAGCATGGTGGCACGCACCTCTAGTCCCAGCTACTCAGGAGGCTGAGGTAGGAGGATCACTTGAGCCAGGGAGGTGGAGGTGGCAGTGAACCAAAATCATATCCCTGCACTCCAGCCTAGGTGAAGGAGTGAGACTCTATCTCAAAAAAAAAAAAAAAGAAAGAAAAGAAAAGAAAAAGAAAATTGAAAAGAAATAAAAAATCCTGAAAGAAGCCAAAGGGAAAAAATACTGAACCTATAGAAAAGCAAAGATAAGAAATACATCTGACTTGTCCTCAGAAACTTGTCCTGAGTAGAGTGAAATATCCATATATATGGATAAAAGGATATATGAGATTTGCTTCAAAATAATGATATATGAAAAAAATCAAATTCCTACAAAAAGAAAACATTTACATAACATATAGGAAAAAGTGAATACTCACATATGTATGTGTGCGTGTGTGTATATTTATGTATGTGTTTACATGTACACACATACAAATACACACAAATACATACATTTTATTTAAAACCTTACAACAAATAAAACAGTAAGCCAGATGACTGCACTGGTGAATTTATTTTCAAAATGCCAATGATGTGCATACTCTTAGGAAACAGTAAAAGAAAGAATCCTTCTCAACTTATTTATAAGCCCTGCAAAATCTTGATACTAAAACCCGACAAGGACCTTACAAGAAAAGAAAAAGGACAGGCAATCAATTTCATGAACAGAGATGCAAAAATCCTAAACAAAACATTATCAACTCAAATCCACTAATATACAAATATGGTTTAATATTCAAAAATAATGCAGCATAATTCACCACATGAACAGAATAAAAGAGAAAAAAAAAAAGGTGTTTCATAAAATTTAACCACCATTTATGCTTTTAAAAATCTCAGCAAACCAAGACTAGAAGGGACCTTTTTTAATGATAAAGGCTTTCTACCAAAAACCTACAGCAAACATTATACCAAGTGGTGAAAGCTGAAACTTTCCCTCTGAGATCAAGAATAAGACATACACTTCATTCATGGCTGTCATTTACTTCAACATTTTACTGGAGTTCTGAGCCACTGGAATAAAGCAATAAATAAATTAAAAGGTTTAACAATAAGAAAAGAGAAACTAGAAGTACCCTATGACCCAGCCATCCCATTACTGGGTATATACCCAAAGGATTATAAATCATGCTACTATAAAGACACATGCACACATATGTTTATTGCAGCACTATTCACAATAGCAAAGACTTGGAATCAACCCAAATGTCCATCAGTGACAGACTGGATTAAGAAAATGTGGCACATATACACCATGGAATACTATGCAGCCATAAAAAAGGATGAGTTTGTGTCCTTTGTAGGGACATGGATGCAGCTGGAAACCATCATTCTCAGCAAACTATTGCAAGAACAGAAAACCAAACACCGCATGTTCTCACTCATAGGTGGGAACTGAACAATGAGATCACTTGGACTCGGGAAGGGGAACATCATACACTGGAGCCTATCATGGGGAGGGGGGAGGGGGGAGGGATTGCACTGGGAGTTATACCTGATGTAAATGACGAGTTGATGGGTGCTGACGAGTTGATGGGTGCAGCACGCCAACATGGCACAAGTATACATATGTAACAAACCTGCACGTTATGCACATGTACCCTAGAACTTAAAGTATAATAATTAAAAAAAAAAAGAAAAGAGAAACTATGATGTTCGTTATTTAAAGACAACGCAAACACAAAATGTCCAAAGTAATTTAAAGACACATTTCTTTTAAATTAATGTATATAGCAAAGTTGCTAAAACAAAGATAATATGCCAAAGTCAAATGTATTTTTATGTAACAGCAGCAATTAGAAACGTTATAATCTGTCTTTTAAATGTGAAATACCTAGAACAATACTGAATGAAAGATGCTTAGACTGCTACACAGAAAAGTATCTACATTATCATGTATAATTAAAGAAGTTGAAAATTAACAGAAAAAAATATATATTTCAGAGATATCAACCAATCACAATGTATGGAACTTAGATATCTGAGTCTCAATTCAAACACAAGACTATTTTAACAATTATAAAACAGGGAGGCCGGATGAGGTGGCTCACACCTATAATCCCAGCACTTTGGGAGGCTGAGGTGGGCAGATCACAAGATCAGGAGTTCGAGACCAGCCTGGCCAATACGGTGAAACTCCGTCTCTACTAAAAATACAAAAAAAAAAAAAAAAAAAAAAAAAAGCCAGGCTTGGTGGTGCATGCCTGTAATCCCAGCTACTTGGGAGGCTGAAGCAGGAGAATTGCTTGAACCTGGGAGGTGGAGGTTGCAGTGACCTGAGATCTCACCATTGCACTCCAGCCCGGGCAACAGACAGACTGAGACTCCATCTCAAAAACAAAAAACAAAACAAAAACCAGAGAAATGTAAACTGGGTGGATATTTGATAAGAAATTGCTCATTTTTAGATGTGATATAGCACTGTTCCTATAGTTTAGATGTCCATATCCACAGATAAAAGGATATGATGTCTGAAGTTTGCTTCAAAATAATCTGAAAATAGGCGATGAAGTAAGGAGATACAGATAAAACAACATTAGCCATGTGTTGATAATTATGGAACTAAGTTTTGAGTACATGGGGGGTTTCATTATTCTCTTTTGTCTACTTTTGTGTATTTATGAGTATTTTTCTAATACAAAGGTTTTTAAAATGTTTTCAACTGGACAAAGTTGTATGTGTGTGTGTGTGCTCTAAACATACCACCATGAAAGTTCTCAATACACTGTTTTGTTGTTGTTGTTGTTTTAAAGTTCTTTGCTGATTTTTCCATAAGATTTACTAAAATGTTCAAATTCCTCACTCAAAATATTAATCACATAAATGTTTAAATTTTTCAGAATATCTTCATATTTCCTACCTTTCATACATTGAACAATACTAATTTTATCATTAAAATTTTTTTAAAAGGTTTTACAAAGAGAGAAGTAGAAGCAATAGACTCTTACCATGAAATCAATCATCTCCTTTTAATCTCATGCCACATGGTTTTGTCAACTGTTTATCCTTTCTCACTGCAATCTCGTAAACTCATGGCCACTACCACTTTTTCATTGAAGATCTAACTGGCTAATCTTCCTCTCAAACTTAAGACTTGTCATAATTTTGAGCAACATCAACATCCATGTGAATGATTCATACAATAGTTCTCTGACCTCCTCAAAGCCAGGACACCTATGGAAGGATTCTGATTATATAGTTACATACCTGATTCTTCTTTTACTGCAACTGATGTTCTTTTAAACAAAGGGTCTGTATTTTATGCATTTCTTAATCCTCTATATTCTCTTATAGTAATTGTGTCTGTACAGGTAATTTAAAAATATTTAAACTAATCTTAGTTATTATCATAGGTCACTGGATAAGCAACTTTTGCTTAAAAAGAGTTTTCTATCACCCCTCAAATAACACAATATATCCTATGAATACATCATGCTTCTTCTAATCTCATTATCAATAAATGGAAGAACAAAAAAGGGAAAATGCTGAAGTGGTACTAATATGATTTTGGCTTCTATGAAACTTGACTGACCTTACAATAATTATAATGATTAAGCACAAAGCAAAATCCTGTCTTCTAGAAAATATCTGAGCATACGATAAAATTTCATCAGAAATCAAATGAATTTCTGGGCATGGGAGCTCACTCCTATAATCCCAGCACTTTGGGAGGCCAAGCCGGGAGGGTCGCTTGAGCCCAGGAGTTCAAGACCAGCCTGGGCAACATGGCAAGAACCCATCCCTACAAATATATATATATATAAAAACTTAGCTGCCTGGTGGCATGTGCCTGTCGTCCCAGATACTTGGGAGGCTGAGGTAGATCACTTGAGCCTGGGAGGCAGAGGTCACAGTGAGCTGAGACTGCCACTGCACTCCAGCCTGGGCAACAAAACAAGACCTGGAAAAAAGCAAGAAAGCAAGAGAGCAAGGGAGGGAGGAGGGAGGGAGGGAGGGAGGGACGGAGGGAGGGAGGGAAGGAGGAAGGAAAGGAAGGAAGGAAAGAAGGAAGGAAGGAAAGAAGGAAGGAAGGAAGGAAGGAAGGGAGGGAGGGAGGGAGGGAGGAGGGGAGTGGGGGAGGGGAAGGGAAGGGGAGGGAGGAAGGAAGGAAAAGGACAGAGAAGGAAGGGAAGGGGAAGGGAAGGAGAAAGAGAAAACGGAAGGGGAAGGGAAGAATAAATCAAATGAGTTAAACATAATCTTAGGATAAGCTCAGTTTCTTAATTTTCCACATATACTAACACTATATTTTTCCTGAGGTCAATTACTCTGCAACCTCAACTATTTGAAAAACATGATTACAAACTAGAAAATATTTTAAAAACAAAAAACTTACAAGTAATCAAAACAGTAGTGTTTACTACCATTTAAACAGTATCTTCTGTGTGTCAAGACTAAGCTTCTATTAGCTTCAAACAAATCCTTAAAACAACCCTAACAAGGTAACTACTACCTCTATTTTATAGATAAAAAACAGAGACTAAAGACTAATGTTATCAAAGATAACAGTTCCTGAGCTCAGGTATTACTGTATTCAAACCTGTTTTCTTTTCACTAACAACTCTACTGGAACTAGAAAATAGTGATTTACAAAATATACGTGGTATATGAATGAGGAGTAGAATAAAGAAATAAGACAGTTGCTAGAGAGAGACAAGGATGAAGACAGGAAATATTTCTTTTTAGGGTGGAAATGTACAACATGTTTATATAGGGTAAGAAAGCAGCGACAAGGAAGACACTAAGGAAATGGCGATTACAGGATACATCTAATGAACAAGCTCCTAGAGATGGCATGAGGAGATAAAGAAGGCACGTAAACAGAGTAACTTTGAACAGAATAGAAAAACTTCATCCGGTAAGACTGGGCGAAGATAAGTACGGGTAAGAGTGTAGGTTACTTTTAGGACAGAGTGCAATAAACTTAGGCACATCACTACTATTACCTCAATTTTTGTCAGTGAAATGGGAAGTAATCATCTCTTCATCTTAAGAATACTAGAGTTTAAAACAAGGGGACACCTGATAAGAAAAATGAATATGTTTAGAATATCAATGATAGAAATTAAACAGCAAGTTTTCCAAGAAGAAAGGAGTCCAAGGTAGTACTGAGAAGCAATTTATGATGGTACCGATTTGAAGGTCATGAGAATCTATCAATGTGATACTATGAAACATATATTTGGTCTTCATCCCCCTCCAAAATACTGTCTTTTTGTATGCCAATGTTGACTGACAGCTTCAGGATGGGGCTGGTCACTGGAAAGACAAGAGCATGATTAGAGTTGGGACTTGCAGCACCCCCCACAAACTCTAGGAGGGGAGAGGGGTGGAGGGTCAAGTTGATCACCAATGGCCAATAGTTTAAACAATCATGCCTATGTAATGATGCCTCTATAAAAACCCAAGAAGACAGTTTCTGAATAGCTAACATGTGGATGTTCCTGGAGGGTGGCTCACCCAGGGAGGGATGGACGCTCCGCACCCCTTCTACTAAACCTCATGCTATATATCTCTTCATCCATATTCTTTGTAATAGCCTTTATAATAAACTGGTAAACATAGGTTTAAGTAGTCCTCTGAGCTTCGTAAGCTGCTCTAGCAAATTAGTCAAAGAGGGGGTCGTGGAAACCCCAAGCTTCAAGCCAGTCAGGAGGAAGTTCCAGCCTGGACTTGGGCCTGGTGTCTGTAGGGGCTGCAGGATATGAGGGACTAAACCCCTCAATCTGTGGGATCTGACACTATCTCCAAGTAGAAAGGTTCAAAATTAAATTGGAGGACACCCAGTTGGTATCTGCTGAAGAAGTTTATTGCTTGCTTGGTAGTGGGGAGAACCCCTACCACTTTGGTCACAGAAGTCTTCTGTGTTAATGATTGTTGTGGTAAAAGAGAATAGAGAAAAACATGGCTTGATTTTTTCCTAAATAATAAGCAACAACAAACTAATCTAGTATAAGAGCCAGAGAGGCAAGTTGCAGCACTGACCCAGTAATAGACACTTATTAAGAATCTACTACATGTTAGCTTTGATGTGACATTTGATATAATGAAATAAATAAGGTAAAATAAGATAAAGAAAGTTTCACAGCAGAATACTATTTAGCCACAAAAAAGAATGAAATCTTATCATTTGCAGTAACATGCATAAACCTAGAGGACATTATGTTAAGCAAAATAAGCACAACACAGAAAGAAAAAAATGATGCAGTATCTCAGTCATAGGTGAAATCTTAAAAAACACTATGATATAATAGAAGTAGAGAGCAGAATAGTAATAACCAGAGGTTGGGTAGGTTAAGATGGAGAGGGGATGAGGAAAGATTGATGGATGAGTACAAAGTTACAGTTAGATAGGATGAACTAATGCTGATGATCTATTGCACAGTAGGGTGACTATAGTTATCAACAATGTATGGTATATTTCAAAATAGCTAGAAGAGAGGACTCTGAATAGTCTTAGCAAAAAGAAACAATAAATATTTGAGGTGCTAGATATGCTAATTACCCTAATTTGATCATTACACAATGTATAAATGTATTAAAATTTCATATGATGCCCTATATATATGCACAATTATTATGTCAATTAAAAATAAAATAAAACTTGAAAAACAAGAAAGTTTCAATGTAACCAACACAAAAAGAACAAACCATTTTAAGCAGCCATGTTATATTTGATCTCTATCCTATATGCTCAGGGAAAAAGTCAATAAATTCCAAGAACCAGTAGTATTATAAGCCACATGTTATGGTTATATTACAAACTAATAATATTAAGATCATTAAGCCAATCATAAATAAATATTTGAAATACCCTGAAAAGACTTAAGACACAATATGAAAGTACAGTAGAATGACTGAATATAAGATAAACATATTTTTGTCACTTTACTATATATCAACTCCACCTTCCCTTAAAAAAAGAAAAGAGAAAAAAGAAAACAAATTGGGTGAAGGTTCTTATTCTCAAAAGCAGAAAGAAACATATAATAGTTAAAAATATAGTCAGAAATGTACAGCAAATATACACATACACATACACACAGTCCCCAAAACATTAGTAGTAACAGGCTGGAAGAAAACAAGTTTAAATAAATCAATATATATCACATATCTGGACGGGAAGAATGGAAATATAAAAATGGCAATTCTCCCAAAATAAAATTAAAGCTTAAAGAGATTTATCTTAGACCTTCAAAAATGATTCAAAGTTCATCTAGAAAAATAAATATGCAGGAATATGAATGTGTGTATCAAATGGAAAGAATATACATCATAGAAAGCTGTAATGGTTAACTATGCATTATCAGTCCAATAATAGAGATTTGGAATAATGAAACAGGCAGAATGGGGGGAAAGGAGGATGGGAGAGTATAGAGAAAAAGAATGAGAGCAGAAAATATATTAACGAGAAACAGATTTCTGCTTCTATAATGACAATTTACACAAAGAAGACCAATCATTCTAAAAGGATTAAGAAAATCCGGATTATTTTTAAAAATCTGTCTGTATTCACAGAGAAGCTAATAAAGCAGTGACGAACGACAAAGCCAAGATCTGGGAGAAGGCAAAGCCAGGGAGATGAACCAGACATTGGAGCTGTTTTCTCCCTAAGAGAATCTGCTAATTCTGGAAAAAAGAAATTGAAAGACTGGAAAAGCTGAGCTGAGATTTTTATAGTCTCACAGACTAGAAGCAGAATACGAGTGCAGGGTCTACCAAGAAGAGGAAGTCTTTATAAAGTCTCTTCAATTTGGATAGGGCCCCTAAAAGACAGGATCATAGGAATAAGGACTAACTCAAAGGAACCTGGTCTTTACAAGGACTGAAATCCATCTTCAAATCATCTCAATGCCTGACATTGGATTGATATCATCAAGGACTGCTAGTATTACTAGCAACCTACTATAAACAAATAAAAAGCAAACATAAAGCCTATCTGGAGAAAGAGAACAAGACACTATGCCTTCAACTATTTTTACAATTTTTCACATACAATGTCATATATTCAAAATTAACCATGAATGGAACAGTTAATTTTTGGAAAGTATTCAGCAGTGTCAACTAAAAATAGGCATACATCTACCCTATGATTCAGAAATTTCACCTGTAAGAATATACCAAAAGAACTAAGTATATCTCTTTACCAAAAGATATTTATAAGAATGCTCATAGTACTTTTATTCATAATAATCCAAAACTTAAAACAATTGTCATCAATAGAAAAATGAATGACAGTATATTCATATAACGTAATACTAAACAGCAAAAGAAGAATGAACTACTGAGACATAACAACATAGATAATTCTAACAGACACTAGGTTTAGTTAAAAAATTAAAATAACATATTCAAATAAATACATATTACATGATTTCATTTATATGAAGTCCAAGAATAAAATTAATCAATGCTGATAAAAACTCAGAAAAGTCGGCCGGGTATGGTGGCTCACACCTGTAATCCCAGCACTTTGGGAGGCTGAGGCGGGCAGATCACTTGAGGTAAGGAGTTCAAGACCAGCCTGATCAACATGGACAAACCCCATCTCTACTAAAAACACAAAATTAACCGGTCATGGTGGTGCATATCAGTAATCCCAGCTACTCGGGAAGCTGAGGCAGGATAATTGCTTTAACCCAGGAGGCAGAGGTTGTGGTGAGCAGAGACTGGCCCATTGCACCCCAGCCTGGGCAACAAGAGCAAAACTCCGTCTCAAAAAGAAAAAAAGAAAAAAGAAAAAGTCAGAAAAATGACTATCCTGGGGAGAGGTATTGACTGGTAGGGGCGAAATGGAACTTTTAATGTTTTCTTTTCTTTTTTTTTTTTTTTGAGACAGAGTCTCGCCCTGTCACACAGGCTGGAGTGCAATGGTACAATGTCAGCTCACTGCAACCTCCACCTCCCAAATTCAAGTGATTCTGCTGTCTCAGCCTCCTGAGTAACTGGAATTATAGGCATCTGCCACCACGCCCGGCTAATGTTTGTATTTAGTAGGGATGGAGTTTGCACCATATTGCCCAGACTGGTCTGAAAATCCTGACCTCAGGTGATCCACCTGCCTCAGCCTTCCAAAGTGCTAGGATTACAGGCATGAGCCACTGTATCCTGCTTTAATTGTTGTTTTAAATTTTTGTAGGTACATACATAGTACATGTATATATTTATGGGGCACATGAAATGTTTTAATATAGGCAGAAATGTAAAATAAGCACATCATGAAGAATGGGGTATCCATCCCCTCAAGCATTTATCCTTTGAGTTACAAACAATCCAATTACACTCTTTATTTTAAAATATACAATTAAGGTATTATTGACTATAGTCAACCGATTGCACTATCAAATAGTAGGTCTTATTAATTCTTTCTATATTTTTTGTATCCATTAACCATCCCCACCTCCCCATAAACCTGTTACTATCCTTCCTAGCCTCTGGGAGCCATCCTTCTACTCTATCTCCATGAGTTCAACTGATTTGATTTTTAGATCCTACAAATAAGTGAGAACATGTGATGTCTGCCTTTCTGTGCCTGGCTTATTTCACTTAACATAAGTGGAACAGTTCCATCCATGTTGTTGCATATGACTGGATCTTATTCTTTTTTACAGTTGAATAATACTCTATTGAGTAAATGTACACTTTATTCATTCATCTGTTGATGGACATTTAGGTCCAAGTCTTAGCTACTGTAAACAGTGCTGCAACAAACGTAGCAATGCAGATATCTCTTTGACATACTGTTTTCCTTTCTTTTGTATATACTCAGCAGTGGATTGTTGGATCATGTGATAACTCTATTTTTAGTTTTCTGAACCTCCACACTGTTCTCCACAGTGGTTGTACTCATTTACATTCCCAGAAACAATGTACAAGGGTTCCCTCTTCTCCACATCCCCACCAGCATTTGTTATTGCCTGTCTTTTGGATAAAAGCCATTTTAACTAGGGTAAGATGATATCACATTGTAGTTTTGATCTGCATTTCTCTGATGATCAATGATGTTGAGCACATTTTCATATGCCAGTTTGCCATTTGTAAGTCTTTTGAAAAATGTCTATTCAATCTTTTGCCCATACTTTGTTCAGATTATTAGATATTTTCCTATAGAGTTGTTTGAGCTCCTTATATTCTGGTTATTAATCCCTTGTCAGAAGGGCAGTTTGTAAACATTTTCTCCCATTCTGTGGGCTGTCTCTTCCCTTTGCTGACTGTATCCTTTGCTCTGCAGAAGCTTTTTAACTTGATGTGATCCCAGTTGTCCACATTTGCTTTGGTTACCTGTGCTTGAGGGGTACTGCTCAAGAAGTCTTTACCCTGACCAATGAATGTACTGGAGACTTTCCCCAATGTTTTCCTGTAGTACTTTCATAGTTTGAGGTCTTAGACTTAAGTCTTCAATGCATTCTGGTTTGATTTTTGTATATGGTGAGAGATAGGGAACTAGTTTCATTCTTTTGCATATAGATACCCAGTTTTTCCAGTACTATTTATTAAAGAGACTATCTTTTCCCCAGTGTGTGTTTTTGACACCTCTGTCAAAAATGAGTTCACTGCAGGTGTGTGGATTTACTTCCGGGTTCTCTGATTCTGCTCCACTGGCCTATGTGTCTGCAGAAGGGAACCTTTTAGATGCTGCAAGTATTTTGTATTTCAGTGAGTAGTGGTTATATGGTTACATACAAATGTCAATAGTCATTGATGTGTATTCATAAGAGGAGTGTAGTTTGCTTTAGTATACAAAGACTAGCTAAGGCAATATTCAAAATGAAGAATAAACCTGGAGGGTTTAAACTACCAGACAGCAAAACTTAGGCTACAGTAATTAAGAATGTATAGTATTTATGCAAGGATGGACAAACGGACCCATGAAACAGAACAGAAGCTAGAAAAAAATTCCACATGCCTACATATGCCCTAGCAGGCACTTAATCTATGACAAAATAAACACTATGAAGCAATGGGAATAAGTCTTTTCAACAAATGGTACTCTGTAATTAGAGATTATATGTGAATAAAATAAATTTTATCCTGACTTTATACTATATATAAAAATTAAATCCTGGTGGACTATAAATCAAAATGTAAAAGGTAAAGAAATAATACTTCTTAAAGATTATGTAGAAGGATGTTTTCATAACTGGTATAGGCAGATTTCTTTAAAATTAAAAAAAAAAACAAGCACTGGGCACAAAGGAAAATATTAATAAATCAAACAACATTACTAAGTCAGATCATGTTAAAAATAACTTGTTCATCAAAAAAACAAGAATCGCTAATGGATTAAAAATGTAAGCCACACAGTGGGACAAGATACTTGCAACATATAACTGGCAAAGGGCTTGTAATGAGAAAATGTAGGGAATTCCCACAAATTAATAAGAAGATAACAAACAACCCAGTGGACAAATGGGCAAAAGACAGGCACTTTACAAGGAGAAGGAAGAGTGCATCTAAAGGACCTAGAAAGATAATCCCTAAACAGCTCATACACACATACTAGGAAGCACAGTAGACCAATTTGAAAAAACACAGCAGAAACTGGAAAGGGGTTTGCTCATTTCAATAGCAGGTAAGTTCAAAAGTTGTACAATAGAGTCTGAAGATGGAAACTGACCACTCAGGGTTCCTGTGCAGAATGTAACCCAAAACACTAGAAAAAAACTATAATAGAATAAAACTTGAGCAGGACAAAACTAAAAATAAAAATATCAGGAAAAAAATGGACTAGCAAAAGTGTAATGGAACAGAGACAGAATACGCTAGAAAGCAAGCCACCACACTTTGAACACTACATATAGAAGCTCTTTGAAGTTAAAATGTTGTCCTGAATCAATCTTCCAAGACATAAGAAAAAAAATGCTTTTAATTTAAATTCAATTAAAAATGAGCAAAGAAAAGGATCAAGGTCAAATCTTTTACCAAGTTCTTGTTTAAATAATAATAAGTACAAGAAGAAAATTCCTACAATGACGGCAGCCAAAAAACATGCTAGCAAAATAGAGCAAAATTATAATCTACTGAAAAATTAAGGAAGTAATACAAGATATTAAAGAACTACATTAATCAAAATTAGAAAAACACAGATGTAAGATGATATAAATCAGGAAAAAACTAAAAATAAAGAAAGTCAGCTCAATCTTTTTCTCTTATAAGAAATGGGGTCTCACTCTGTCACCCAGGCTGCAATGCAGTAGCATAATCATAGTTCACTGTACCCTCAAACTCCTGGGCTCAAGTGATCCACCAAACTGAGTCTTCTGAGTAGCTGGGACTATAGGCATGTACCACCACATCTGACTAATTTTTAATATTTTGCAGAGATGGGGTCTCACTATATTGCCCAGGCTGATATTCAACTCCCAGCCTCAAGCAATTCTCTAGCCTAAGCTTCTCAAAGTGCTGGGATTATGTTTATGAGCCACCACACTCAATCAGAAGTTATTTCATAATTCAATATGAATTAAACTAAACAGCAAATGAAATAATACAACAGATATAATGGCTTAAAATAGAAGAAAATGAGAATATACAATCAAAAAGAAACAAAAAAATTAAATAGCACAGAAAGTAAACACTAAACAGCCAACATGATCCAAAATACTATAACAGTAGCTCCTAATAAAGAAAATTGAGGCAAAAAAAAAAAAAAAAGAGAAAATGAATACTAAATAATACACTTCAGGAAACCTTGCTGAAATGGATACATTACTGCTGTTTTCTATAATAAGCCTTATGGAATATATATATCTAATTTAAAGAAAAAAACCTAATTTTACAACCAATTAAAAATAATATAATTTTGATATAAGCAAAAACCAAATGACCTGATGGAGCTGAAAACCATGGCACAAGAACTACGTGACGAATGCACAAGCTTCAGTAACAGATTCGACAAACTGAAAGAAAGGGTATCAGTGATTGAAGATCAAATGAATGAAATGAAGTGAGAAGAGAAGTTTAGAGAAAAAAGAGTAGAAACAAAAAACAAAGTCTCCAAGAAATATGGGACTACGTGAAAAGACCAAATCTACGTCAGATTGGTGTAACTGAAAGTGTTGGGGAGAATGGAACCAAGGTGGAAAACACTCTGCAGGATATTATCCAGGAGAACTTCCCCAACCTAGCAAGGCAGGCCAACATTCAAATTCAGGAAATACAGAGAACACCACAAAGATACTCCTCGAGAAGAGCAACTCCAAGACACATAGTTGTCAGATTCACCAAGGTTGCAATGAAAGAAAAAATGTTAAGGGCAGCCAGAGAGAAAGGTTGGGTTACCCACAAAGGGAAGCCCATCAGACTAACAGCGGATCTCTCTCGACAGAAACTCTACAAGCCAGAAGAGAGTGAGGGCCAATATTCAACATTCTTAAAGAAAAGAATTTCAAACCCAGAATTTCATATCCAGCCAAACTAAGCTTCATAAGTGAAGGAGAAATAAAATCCTTTACAGACAAGCAAATGCTGAGAGACTTTGTCACTACCAGGCCTGCCCTACAAGAGCTCCTGAAGGAAGCACTAAACATGGAAAGGAACAACCAGTACCAGCCACTGCAAAAACATGCCAAAATGCAAAGACCATTGATGCTAGGAAGAAACTGCATCAACTAATGAGTAAAATAACCAGCTAACATCATAATGATGGGATCAGATTCACACATAACAATATTAACCTTAAATGTAAATGGGCTAAATGGTCCAATTAAAAGACACAGACTGGCAAACTGGATAAACAGTCAAGACCCATCAGTGTGCTGTATTCAGGAGACCCATCTCACGGGCAGAGACACACATAAGCTCAAAATAAAGGGATGTGAGAAGATCCACCAAGCAAATGGAAAACAAAAAAAGGCAGGGGTTGCAATCCTAGTCTCTGATAAAACAGACTTTAAACCGACAAAGATCAAAAGAGACAAAGAAGGCCATTACATAATGGTAAAGGGATCAATTCAAGAAGAAGAGCTAACTATCCTAAATATATATGCACCTAATACAGGAGCACCCACATTCATAAAGCAAGTCCTTAGAGACTTACAAAGAGACTTAGACTCCCACACAATAATAATGGGAGACTTTAACACCCCACTGTCAACATTAGACAGAACAACGAGAGAAAGTTAACAAGGATATCCAGGAATTGAACTCAGCTCTCCACCAAGCAGACCTAACAAACATCTACAGAACTCTCTACCCCAAATCAACAGAATATACATTCTTCTCAGCACCACATCACACTTATTCCAAAATTGACCACACAGTTGGAAGTAAAGCACTCCTCAGCAAATGTACAAGAACAGAAATTATAACAAACTGTCTCTCAGACCACAGTGCAATCAAACTAGAACTTAGGATTAAGAAACTCACTTAAAACCACTCAAGTACAAGGAAACTGAACAACCTGCTCCTGAATGACTACTGGGTAAATAACGAAATGAAGGCAGAAATACAGATATTCTTTGAAACAAATGAGAACAAAGATACAACATACCAGAATCTCTGGGACGCATTTAAAGCAGTGTGTAGAGGGAAATTTATGGCACTAAATGCCCACAAGAGAAAGCAGGAAAGACCTAAAATTGACAACCTAACATCACAGTTAAAAGAACTAGAGAAGCAACAGCAAACACATTCAAAAGTTAGCAGAAGGCAAGAAATAACTAAGATCAGAGCAGAACTGAAGGAGACTGAGACATAAAAAACCCTTCAAAAAAATCAATGAATCCAGAAGCTGGTTTTTTTGAAGAGATCAACAAAATTGATAGACTGCTAGCAAGACTAATAAAGAAGAAAAGAGAGAAGAATCAAATAGATGCAATAAAAAATGATAAAGGGGATATCACCACCAATCCCACAGAAATACAAACTACCATCAGACAATACTATAAACACCTCTACACAAATACACTAGAAAATCTAGAAAAAATGGATAAATTCCTGGACACATACACTCTCCCAAGACTAAACCAGGAAGAAGTTGAATCCCTGAATAGAACAATTACAGGCTCTGAAATTGAAACAATAATTAATAGCCTACCAACCAAAAGAAGTCCAGGACCAGACGGGTTCACAGACGAATTCTACCAGAAGTACAAGGAAGAGCTGACACCATTCCTTCAGAAACTATTCCAATCACTAGAAAAATAGAGAATCCTCTCTAACTCATTTTATGAGGCCAACATCATCCTGATACCAAAGCCTGGCAGACACACACACAAAAAAGAGAATTTTAGACCAATATCCCTGATGAATATCGATGCAAAAATTCTCAATAAAATACTGGCAAACCGAATCCAGCAGCACATCAAAAAGCTTATCCACCATGATCAAGTGGGCTTCATCCCTGGGATGCAAGGCTGGTTCAACATATGCAAATCAATAAATGTAATCCAGCATATAAACAGAATCAAAGACAAAAACCACATGATTCTCTCAGTAGATGCAGAAAAGACCTTCGACAAAATTCAACAGCCCTTCATGCTGAAAACTCTCAATAAGTTCGGTATTGATGGAACATAACAGCTATTTGTGACAAACCCACAGCCAATATCATACTGAATGGGAAAAAACTGGAAGCATTCCCTTTGAAAACTGGCACAAGACAGGGATGCCTTCTCTCACCACTCTTATTCAACATAGTGTTGGAAGCTCTGGCCAGGGCAAACAGGCAAGAGAAATAAATAAAGGGTATTCAATTAGGAAAAGAGGAAGTCAAATTGTCCCTGTTTGCAGATGACATGATTGTATATTTAGAAAACCCCATCGTCTCAGCCCCAAATCTCCTTAAGCTGATAAGCAACTTCAGCATAGTCTCAGGATACAAAATCAATGTGCAAATATCACCAGCATTCTTATATACCAATAACAGACAAACAGAGAGCCAAATCACGAGTGAACTCCCATTCACAATTGCTTCAAGTAGAATAAAACAACTAAGAATCCAACTTACAAAGGATGTGAAGGACCACTTCAAGGAGAACTACAAACCACTGCTCAATGAAATAAAAGAGGACACAAACAAATGGAAGAACATTCCATGCTCATGGACAGGAAGAATCGATATGAAAATGGCCATACTGCCCAAGGTAATTTATAGATTCAATGCCATCCCCATTAAGCTACCAATGACTTTCTTCACAGAATTGGAAAAACCTACTTTAAAGTTCACGTGGAACCAAAAAACAGCCGGCATTGCCAAGACAATCCTAAGCCAAAAGAACAAAGCTGGAGGCATCACGCTACCTGACATCAAACTATACTACAAGGCTACAGTAACCAAAACAGCATGGTACTGGTACCAAAACAGAGATATAGACCAATGGAAGAGAACAGAGCCCTCAGAAATAATGCCACACATCTACAACCATCTGATCTTTGACAAGTCTGACAAAAACAAGATATGGGGAAAGGATTCCCTATTTAACAAATGGTGCTGGGAAAACTGGCTAGCCATATGTAGGAAGCTGAAACTGGATCCCTTTCTTACACCTTATACGAGAATTAATTCAAGATGGATTAGAGACTTAAATGTGAGACCTAAAACCATAAAAACCCTAGAAGAAAACCTAGGTAATACCATTCAGGACGTAGGCATGGGCAAGGACTTCACGTCTAAAACACCAAAAGCAATGGCAACAAAAGCCAAGATGGACAAATGGGATCTAATTAAACTAAAGAGCTTCTGCACAGCAAAAGAAACTACCATCAGAGTGAATGGGCAACCTACAGAATGGGAGAATATTTTTGCAATCTACTCATCTGACAAAGGGTTAATATCCAGAACCTACAAAGAACTCAAACAAAGTTACAAGAAAAAAACAAACACTGCCATCAAAAAGTGGGTGAAGGATACGAACAGACTTCTCAAAAGAAGACATTTATATAGTCAACAGACACATGAAAAAACGCTCATCATCACTTGCCATCAGGGAAATGCAAATCAAAACCACAATGAGATACCATCTCACACCAGTTAGAATGGTGATCATTAAAAAGTCAGGAAACAACAGGTGCTGGAGAAGATGTGGAGAAGTAGGAACACTTCTACACTGTTGGTGGGACTGTAAACTAGTTCAACCATTGTGGAAAACAGTGTGGTGATTCCTCAAGGATCTAGAACTAGAAATGCCATTTGACCCAGCCATCCCATTACTGGGTATATACCCAAAGGATTATAAATCATGCTGCTATAAAGACACATGCACACGTATGTTTATTGTGGCACTATTCACAATAGCAAAGACTTGGAACCAACTGAAATGTCCATCAATGACAGATTGGATTAAGAAAATGTGGCACATATACACCATGGAGTACTATGCAGCCATAAAGAAAGATGAGTTCATGTCCTTTGTAGGGACATGGATGCAGCTGGAAACCATCATTCTCAGCAAACTATTCCAAGAACAGAAAACCAAACACCGCATGTTCTCACTCATAGGTGGGAATTGAACAATGAGAACATTTGGACACAGAAAGGGGAACATCACACACCGGGGCCTGTTGTGGGGTGTGGGGAGGGCGGAGAGATAGCATTAGGAGATATACCTAATGTAAATGACGAGTTAATGGGTGCAGCACACCAACATGGCACATGTATCCATATTTAACAACCCTGCACGTTGTGCACATGTACCCTAGAAGTTGAAGTATAAAAACAAAAAGAAATCAAATTTTAGACATGTACATAAGTAAAGTGGAAAATAACAACATAAAAATACAGTCAATTAGCATGTTTTGTGCATTATACATATACTATATTATTATAATAAACTAGAGAAAAACAGTAAGAAAATCATAATGGAGAGAAAATATGTTTACTATTTATTAAGTGGAAATATGTATAAACATGAACATATTCATCAAGAAGTTCTTCATCTTTGTCTTCACATTGAGCAGGCTGAGGTAAAGGAGGAAGTAGTGGGGGTTGGTCTTGCTATCTCAGGAACGGCAGAAACAGAAGAAAATGGATCCAAATAGTTCACATTCACTTTGTTCAGGGTCAACTATATAGATACAGTTATTATACATACGTATGTATGTATAATACACACGTGTGTGTGTGTGTGTGTGTGTGTGTGTGTGATCCATTTAATAGATCTATTTGATATAACTATTTTGGAAGACTAGAGTCTATCAGAGGTTTGCAACTTCCAGGGGAAGGCTTCAATTATAAACCGTGATCAATTTCGGTCAGTTTTAGCTCTTAGTACAGTAACAGCTACCCAACCCTCAAACCCCAACCCACTGCAGGCAGATATGTACCTTTTTTAGGAGCAACCTGCACACAGGTTTGCCAGGATGGGCAAAAAAAAAAAGATCCTGTCCTCCAAATATTGGAGATTTATACTCTGCTCCCCAATAACAGAGATGCAGATAAAGAGCCTTATGGCCATGTTGTTGCAGCTCACCCCATTGTTGCAAGCCCCTCCCAAGGACCAGCACCAGCATTCTTCTTCCCCTTTTTATTTTTTTCCCCCTTTTTGGGAGCCTTAAAGAATAGGACATTGAAAAACAACTGCATATACAGAGAAAATTATAAAGTGACTATACATGCTCAGGGGAAGGCTCAGAAAATACTTAAGGAGATATTACATTTATACTTTAGGCTGATCTTCAACACCAAGACAGCACACAACAATGAAAAAATCAAAAACAATAACAAAAAACTAGGGAAACAGGAAAAATTAGAGAAGAGAAAAAATCTGGATTCCAGAGTTACCACATTATTAGAATCAAATGCCCAGTTTTCAACAAAAAATAATCATAAAGGATAAAAGAAACAAGAAATATGCTGCAGTCAAAGGAAGAAAATAAATCAGCAGAAACCATGTGTGGAAAAGACTTTATGGCAGATAAACTAGATGAAGACTTTAAAACCACTGTCATAGAGATGCTCAAAAAGAAAAGATGGATGAAGAGAAGGTCAGAGAAACAATGTACGAACAAAATGGAAACATCAATAAAAATATTTAAAAGAAACCAAGAGAAAATGTTGCAGCTGAAACATACAATAACTAAAATGAAAAATTTACTAGATGGACTCAAAGCAGGATTTCCCCAGGGAGAAGAATAAATCAGTGAACCTGAAGATAGGACAATACAAATTATTGAGTCTGAGTAACAGAAATAAAAAGAATTGAAGAAAAGTGAGCAGCCTAAGGAATGTGTAGGACACCATTCAAAGGACCAATGGACACACTTGGAAAATTCATGAAGGAGGAGAGAGAAAGAAGCAAAGAATATATTTAAAGAAACAATGGCTGAAAACTTCTCAAATTTGATGAATGAAATAAACATTCAAGAAGCTCAACAAACTTCAGGAAAGATGAATATAAAAAGTACCACAATAAGACACATTATAAACTTCTAAAAGACAAAGTTGAGAATCTTGAGAACAGCACAAAAGACAAGCAACACATCACTTACAAAAGGTCTTCAAAAAGATTATTAGCAGATACCTCATCAGAAACTGGAGGTCAGAAGGCAGTGGGCTCATATACACAAAATATTTAAAGAGAAAACTAACAAGAATTCTATATCAAGCAAAACTCTCCTTCAAAACTGAAGAAGCAGCTATGATGTCCCTGGATAAATAAAAACTGACTAAGTTTATTACCATTAGACCTGTCCTGCAAGAAATGTTTAAGAGAGTCCTAAAGGGTGAAATGAAAGGACACTAGACAGTAACACAAAGTCATACAAAGATATAAAGATCGCAATAAAGGTAAATAAGTGGGAAGTTAGAAAATCTAGTATTATTATAACAATGGGTAATAACTCCACATTTTTGTTTGCAACATATTTTCAAATACTAGTATATTTTTTCAATTATTTATGTTTTGGAACACACAAAGTATAAACATGCAATCAGTGTTACAACACTGGTGTGTTAAATGTAATCCTCATGGTAATCACAATGAAAACACGAAATACACACAAAAGGAAATCAGAGAGAAACTTGAACAATTCATTACCAAAAATAGCAACTAAACACAAAAGAAGACAGTAATGCAGGAAATAAGTAACAAAAAAGTTGTAAGGCTTATAGAAAACAAATAGCAAAATGAAATAAGTCTCTATCAGTAATTACATTAAATGTAAATGAATTAAAGCATCTCAGCAAAAGATAAAGAATGGTAGAATGGATAAAAACATATGTCCTAGGGATATGCTGTCTACAAGGGACTCACTTTAGGTCTAAAGATGCACATATCTTAAAAGTGAAAGGATGGGAAAAGATATTCCATGCAAAAAGTAACTAAAAGAGAGCAGGGGTGGTTATATTAATATCAGACAAAATAGACTTAAAATCAAAAAAGATTACAAGCGAAAAAGAGCATTACATATTAATAAAAGGTTCAATGTGGCAAAAAGATTAAATTACATATTAATAAAAGGTTCAATGTGGCAAAAAGATTTAAGAATTGTAAACATTTATACATCTATAAACAGATCATAAAAATATATGAAACAAAAACTGACAGAATTGAAGAGAGAAACAAACGGTTCTACAATAATAGTAAGAGACATCAATAACCACTCTAAATAATGGATAAAACAACCACACAGAAGTTAAGAAAGAAAACAGAGGACCTAAAATAAATAAATAAATAAATAAATAAACCAAATAGCTCTAACAGACATACATTTACCAAACACCCTACCCAACCACAACAACATACATATTTTTCTCAAGTAGATATGGGGCATTTTCTAGGACAGACCATATGGTAGACCACAAATTAAATTTTAATAGATTTAGAACTATAGATATACAAAGTATATTCTCTAATCGCAATGGGATAAGGATAGAACTCAACAACAGAAGTAAACTTGGAAAATCCACCAATTTATGGAAATAAAACAACACACTCTTAAATAATCAATGGATTAAAGAAGAAATCATGAGGGAAATTAGAAAATAAATAAAAATTTATTTATTAGAGTTAAATAAAAATGAAAATACAATACCAAAACTTATGGGATACAGGGAAAGCAGTCCTAAGAGAGAAATCTATAGCTATCAATGCTTACATTAAAAAATAAGAAAGGGCAGGGTGTAAGCGACTCATGCATGTAATCCCAGCACTTTGGGAGGCCAAGGTGGGTAGATTGCTTGAGTTCACGAGCTCGTGACAGCCTGGGCAACATAGTGAAACCCTGTCTTTACAAAAAATACAAAAATTAGCTGGGCATGGTGGCATATGCCTGTAGTCCCAGCTACTTGGAAGCCTGAGGTGAGAGAATGGCTTGAGCCTGGGAGGTGTAGGCTGCAGTAAGTTGAGAACACACCACTGCACTCCAGCCTAGGCAACAGAGCCAGACCTTGTCTCAAAAATAAATAAATAAATATATAAATAAATAAATAAGATCTCAAATCAACAAACTAACTTTATAACTTAAGGACCAAGAGAAGCATAAAACTCCTAAAAATATATAGAACAAAGGCTTCAGGACATTGGATTTAGCAATGATTTCTTGGATAACACAACTAAGGCAAAAGCAATTTAAAAAATACACAAATAGGACTCTATGAAAACTTTAAAATTTTGTGCATAAAAAGGCAGTATCAATGCATAAAAAGGCAATCCAAACAATGGGAGATAACATTTGCAAATAATATGTCTGATAAAAAAATTACAATCTAGAATATACAGAAAATTCCTAAAACAACAACAAAAATTCAAAAATGGGTAAAATATTTAAATGGACATTTCTCCAAAGAGGATACATAAATGGCTAATAAGCACAAGATGTTCAAGTTCAGTAATAATTAAGAAAATGCAAATTACAACTAAAATGAGATACCATCTCACACTCATTGAACGGGCTATCAAAACAACAGAAAACAAGTGTTGGTGAGGATGTGGAGAAATTGGAATCCTTGTGCAGTTGATGAAAATGTAAAATGATACAGCTACAATGGAAAACAGTATGGCAATTTCTGAAAAAAATTAAAGGTTGAATTACCATATGAGCCAGCAATTCCACATCTGAATATATACTCAAAAGCATGGAAAGTAGGATTGTGAACAGATATTTGTACACCCATTTCGTAGCAGCATTAGTCACAATAACTAAAACATTGAAGCAACCAAAGTGTCCATCAACACATAAAGTGATAGGCTAAATGTGATGTATGCATACAATGGATTATCATTCATCCTTAAAAAGGAAGGAAATTCTAACACATGTTACAACATGGATGAACCTAGAAAACATTATGTTACATAAAATAAGCCAGTTTAAAAAAAAAAACATAAATACAACATGATTGTGCTTATCTGAAATACTCAGAGTACTCAAAATCATAGAGATAGAAAACAGAATGGTGGTTGCCAGAGACTGCAGGGAGGTGAAAATGGGAATTATTGTTTAATGGGTATAGTTTCAGTTTTACAAGACGAAAAGAGTTATGGAGCTGCATGGTGCATTATGGGCTCACAACATTATAAATGTATTTAATACCACTAAACTGTACACTTAAAATGATTAAGATAGGAAATTTCATTATGTATATTTTACCGTAATAAAAATTACTTCAAGGAGAAAGACTAAATTATATAAAGAAAAGCTTTACGGAGAACTAATTCTGCTGGAACACAAATATTAAGTTAATGTAAACTACATCTACTGGAACATACAATACAATTATTCTTATTTTGTAACTGTCTATTATCTTATAGCTAAACATAATTTTCCTCCTTCTTCTGTAAAACTTCTCATTTTCCCATGTACTTTTACTGTGAGTTATGAATTAAATGTACTACGATACTCCAGAAATATTACAGCAAAATAGTACATCAAAAGGCTATAGGAAATACCTTACGTGCCAGACTACTGTTAAACCGATGTACTAGCACAAATAGCTGCTATAATAGTTTCTTCTAAATACCTATTTACCTGCCCAAACTATAAAGATAAATTAGTTTGAATATATTTGTTATATAAATCCTTAGTCCTACAAGCTCTCCTGAGGACTGAGTCAGAAATATTCTCATGCACAGACTTTGAGGAATTTATTCTTAGCCTCACACCTTCACCTGAAAGCATTTTAAAAGGGTTTCAAAAAACGCTTTACCTGATAGTCCAGATATCAGGTAAGAACTAATTCCTAGAAGCTGAGAAGGAGGAGCTCTAATAAAACTGCTACTTTAGCTCCCTGTAGGCAAGAGAAATAAACAGAAACACCTAGTAACACACTGCAATATAAATAAAGATCATATCGTCTCTTTATCCAAAGGGTGGAAAAAGGAGACTGAAACAGCTATTCTATTATACATTTTCAAATACAATTTACATTTCCTAATCACAAGATTGTAACACTACAAACAGGTGTCTCTAAATAGGACAGTTCCAACAGTCATAAAAATGGTAACGAGAGGCAGTTATATGATGCATTTATGATATTTTGCTTAACTCTCTGGATATCAAACACCTAGTAGGTGCCAGGTACTAGAGATACAGCAGAGAAAAGAAAGAAAAGAAAAGAAAAGAAAAGAAAAGATCTCTACTCTTATAAAACTGTTATTCTAGTGAGATAAAAAATTCAAAAATAAATAATATGTCAAATATGTCAGTGCTAGAAAGAAAAGCAGGAGAACCATTCATTCCTTTTGCCCTGAGTGGTACTTTTTACACCTTTTGCTTTGGCAAAAATATTATTAGCCTACCCCTTTACTCTCAAAACAAATTGGTGTACAAGATACAGATCTAAAGATAATAGAATAGAATTGAGACATTGACCAAAGACGGGTGCTGTTCTATATATGTTGTTAAGAGAAGGCCTCTCTGATTATGATAAATCTGAGGAGTGACTGGAAGTAAGTGAGAGAGCAAGCCATATACACATTTGGAGGAAGAGCTTTTCAGGCAGTACATTTGTAGCAATACAGTGAGAGAACATCTGTGTGCACTTACGAGTGTGTGCCTTCAGTGAAAGAAGATGAAAATCCAGTTTCAATAGAAAAATCTATGAAATAGAAAACTTTTTCATTCTCTTTCCTGCCTAAAAGTGGTTCCCAGGGTATACATTAGGCATAACTTATTTTGTTCTGGTAGATTCCAGAATTAAAACCATTTCCCTGAAGAGGAAACCTTCTCTATGAATGTAAAATTGCCCTATTATGGCTTTTAATATCATTGGCATTTAATATAATTGTATTAATTTATGTAATATAACTATATAACTAATATAATTTATTAAATTATAATACATACAATCAATATATATCTCCCTAGAGTCTGAGGTGATTCTGGGTCCCTGGAGATTCCTTAGAGGAGCTTACAGGGTATGAAATAGAATTGGAAAGTTCTATAATAATACTAATAGTACTGACGCTAATAATACATCACCAATAATAATAAACAAGGAACATTTTAAGTAATTAGTATGTTCAACTGAGAGGTGAAGCCAGCTGGACTTCCTGGGTCAAGTGGGGACTTGGAGAACTTTTGTGTCTAAAAGATTGTAAATGCACCAACCAGCACTCTGTAAAAACGCACCAATCAGCGCTCTGTGTCTAGTTAAAGGATTGTAAATGCACCCATCAGCACTCTGTAAAGACACATCAATCAGCACTCTGTCTAGCTAAAGGATTGTAAATGCACCAATTAGCACTCTGTAAAAATGCACCAATCAGCGCTCTGGGTCTAGCTACAGGATTCTAAATGTACCAATCAGCACTCTGTAAAAATGCACCAATCAGCACTCTATAAAAATGCACCAATCAGCAGTCTGTAAGAATGCACCAATCAGTGCTCTGTGTCTTGCTAAAGTATTGTAAACACACCAATCAGCACTCCGTAAAATGGACCAATCAGCACTCTGTAAAATGGACCAATCAGAAGGATGTGGGTGGGGACAAATAAAGAAATAAAAGTTGGCCACCCCAGCCAGCAGCAGCAACCCACTCAGGTCCCCTTCCATGCTGTGGCAGCTTTGTTCTTTCGCTCTTCACAATAAATCTTGGTGCTGCTCACTCTTTGGGTCTGTGCCACCTTTAAGAGCTGTAACACTCACCACAAAGGTCCGTGGCTTCATTCTTGAAGTCAGTGAGACCGAGAACCCACCAGAAGGAACCAACTCCGGACACATCTTGGCGACCATGAAGGGACCATTGCCAAGCAGTGAGTACCATCGGACCCCTTTCGCTTGCTATTCTGTCCTATTTTTCCTTAGAATTTGGGGGCTAAATACCGGGCACCTGTTGGCCAGTTAAAAGCGACTAGTGCAGCCACCGGACTAAAGACACAGTTGTCAGGCTTTCTGGGAAAGAGCTCTCTAACAACCCCCAATTCTTCGGAGTTGGGAGCATTGGTTTGCCTGGAACCAATTTCTGCTTTTCCTGTACTTCCGGGCTGAGCCGAGGGTCGACAAAGAAGAGACATTCAGCTCCAGAGTCCTGACAAAAAGTTGGTTGACGCTGTAGCCATGAGAGGAACTCTCAAAGTCACACCACCCAAGCAAGACTCGCCCACCTATCCTATCTATCCTAACCCTTGCCTCCTGGGTCCTAATGCCTGTCAGACAAACTTCCTCTTGCTTCTCTTCTCCAAGGCTAGTCCTGCTTCTAAAAACCACTCCCTGTCTCTGGTGCTTTTCTAGTTTCTCCTATAAGAATGATTTATAGTATAAACTTCAGGACTCTGTTACCTTCTTTAGGCACCCGAGCTCACCAATCAGAAAGACAATTTTTGCCGAAAGCCCCATTGGGTGGCGGGGACTATCTGGAATTTTAGGATCCCTCCTCAGACTAGCAGGACTAACAAAAGCTATTCCTGAAGGTAGGATATGAGGAGTCACAGAAATTATATACTTCCTATTCATATGATGAGAAGTGAGGACAAAAGGCATCATTCTTCCAACCCTGGAGATCCCTTCCCTCCCTCAGGGTATGGCCTTCCACTTCATTTTTGGGGCATAACATCTTTATAGGACAGGGGAAAGGTCCCAATACTAACAGGAGAATGCTTAGGACTCTAACAGGTTTCTGAGAATGCATCAGTAAGGGCCACTAAATCCAATTTTTCTCAGTCCTCTTTGTGGTCTAGGAAGACAGGCAAGGGTGCAGGTTTTCAAGAATGCGTCGGTAAGGGCCACTAAATCCGACCTTCCTCGGTCCTCCTTGTGGTCTAGGAGGAAAACTAATGTTTCTGCTGTGATGTCACTGAGTGCAACTATTCCAATCAGCAGGTTCCAGGGACCGTTGCAGGTTCTTGGGCAAGAGGAGTTTCTGCTGCTGCATCGGTGAGTGCAACTATTCCAATCAGCAGGGTCCACGGACCATTGCGGGTTCTTGGGCAAGAGTGGTTTCTGTCACTGCATCGGTGAGTGCAACTATTCCAATCAGCAGAGTCCAGGGACCATTGCGGGTTCTTGGGCAAGAAGGGTTTCTGATGCTGCATTGGTCAGTGCAACTATTCCGATCAGCAGGGTCCAGGGACTGTTGTGGGTTCTTGGGCAAGAGGGAGAAAACAAACAAACCAAAACCACGGGCAGTTTTTTCTTTCAGATGGCAAACACTCAGGCATTAACAGGCTCACCCTTGAAATGCATCATAAGCCATTGGGACCAATTTGACCTGCAAACCCTGAAAAAGCAGCAGCTTATTTTTTTCTGCACTATGGCCTGGCCTCAGTATTCTCTCTCTGATGGGGAAAAAATGGCCACCTGAGGGAAGTATAAATTATAATACTATACTGCAGCTTGACCTTTTCTATTAAGAGGGAAGGCAAATGGAGTGAAATATCTTATGTCCAAGGTTTTTTTCATTGAAGAAGAATCCACAACTATGCAAAGCTTGCAATTTACATCCCACAAGAGGACCTCTCAGCTTACCCCCATGTCCTAGCCTCCCTATAGCTCCCCTTCCTATTAATGATAAGCCTCCTCTAATCTCCCCCGCCCAGAAGGAAACAAGCAAAGAAATCTCCAAGGGACCATAAAAACCCCCTGGCTATCGGTTATGTCCCCTTCAAGCTGTAGGGGTAGGGGAATTTGGCCCAAGACGGGTACATATCCCTTTCTCCCTCTCTGATTTAAAACAGATCAAGGTAGACCTGGGGAAGTTTTCAGATGATCCTGATAGGTATACAGATGCCCTGCAGGGCCTAGGGCAAACCTATCTCACTTGGAGAGATGTCATGCTATGGTTAGATCAAACCCTGGCCTTTAACAAAAAGAATGTGGCTTTAGCTGCAGCCCAAGAGTTTGGAGATACCTGGTATCTTAGTCAAGTAAATGACAGAATGACAACTGAAGAAAGGGACAAATTCCCTAACAGTCAGCAAGCCATCCCCAGTATGAATCCCCACTGGGACCTCGACTCAGATCATGGGGACTGGAGTCACAAACATCTGTTGACCTGTGTTCTAGAAAGACTAAGGAGAATTAGGGAAAAGCCCATGAATTATTCAATGATGTCCACCGTAACTCAGGGAAAGGAAGAAAATCCTTCTGCCTTCCTCGAGTGGCTAAGGGAGGCCTTAAGAAAATATACTCCCCTGTCACCTGACTCACTTAAGGATCAACTGATCCTAAAAGGTAAGTTTATTACCCAATCAGTCATAAATATCAGGAGAAAGCTCCAAAAGCAAGCTCTGGGCTCTGAAAAAAATCTGGAGGCATTATTAAACCTGGCAACCTCAGTGTTCTATAATAGGGACCAAGAGGAATAGGCCAAAAAGGAAAAGCAAGATCAGAGAAAGGCCACAGCCTTAGTCATGGCCCTCAGACAAACAAACCTTGGCAGTTCAGAGAGGACAGAAAATGGAGCAGGCCAATCACCTGGTAGGGCTTGTTACCAGTGCGGTTTGCGAGGACACCTTAAAAAAGACTGTCCAACAAGAAACAAGCTGCCCCACTGCCCATGTCCACTACATCGAGGCAATTACTGGAAGGCGCACTAACCCAGAGGACAAAGGTTCTATAGGCCAGAAGCCCCCAACCAGATGATCCAACAACAGGACTGAGGGTGCTCGGGGCGGGCAAGCGCCAACTCACGTCATCACCCTCACTGAGCCCCAGGTATGTTTAACCATTGAGGGCCAGGAAATTGACTTCCTGCTGGACCTTGGCACAGCTTTCTCAGTGTTAATCTCCCGTCCCAGACAGCTGTCCTCAAGGCCCGTTACCATCTGAGGAATCCTGAGACAGCCTATAACCAGATATTTCTCCCACCTCCTCAGTTGTAACTGGGAGACTTTGCTCTTTTCACACGCCTTTCTTGTTATGCCTGAAAGTCCCATACCCTTATTAGGGAGGGACATATTAGCCAAAGCTGGAGCTATTAGCTACACGAATATGGGGAACAAGTTACCCATTTGTTGTCCCCTGCTTGAGGAAGGAATCAACCCTGAAGTCTGCGCACTGGAAGGAACAAACTCAAACTCCAGCCTTAAGCCTTCCCACAGGACAAAACTTCTCTATACGTCACAGAGAGAGCAGGAATAGCTCTTGAGGTCCTTAATCAGATTCATGGAACAACCCCCACAACCAGTGGCATACCTAAGTAAGGAAACTGATACAGTAGCAAAAGGCTGGCCTCACTGTTTATGGGTAGCTGCGGCGGTGGCCATCTTAGGATCAGAGGCTATCAAAATAATACAAGGAAAGGATCTTACTATCTGGACTCATGATGTAAATGGCATACTAGGTGCCAAAGGAAGTTTATGGCTATCAGACAACTGCCTGCTTAGATACCAGGCACTACTCCTTGAGAGACCAGTGCTTCAAATATGCACGTGTGCGGCCCTCAACCCTGTGACTTTTCTCCCAGAGGATAGGGAACCAATTGAGCATGACTGCCAACAAATTACAGTCCAGACTTATGCCGCCTGAGAGGATCTCTTAGAATTCCCCTTAGCTAATCATGACCTTCACCTATATACCGACGGAAGTTCATTTGTGGAAAATGGGATATAAAGGGCAGGTTATGCCATAGTGGTGTAACAGTACTTGAAAGTAAGCCTCTTCCCTCAGGGACCGGTGCCCAGTTAGCAGAACTAGTGGCACTTACCTGAGCTTTAGAACTGGGAAAGGGAAAAAGAATAAATGTGTATACAGATAGCAAGTATCCTTATCTAATCCTATATGCCCATGCTGCAATATGTAAAGAAAGGGAATTCCTAACCACTCAGGGAACCCCCATTAAATACCACAAGGAAATCATGGAGTTATTGCACACAGTGCAAAAACCCAAGGAGGTGGCAGTCTTACACTGCCGAAGTCATCAAAAGGGGGAAGGAGAGAGGAGAACAGCAGCATAAGCGGCTGGCAGAGGCAGGGAAAGACCAGCAGAAAGGAAAGAGACAGAAAGTCAAAGAGAGAGAGAGAGGAAGAGACAGAGACAAAGAGGGAGTCAGAGAGAGAGAGAGAGAGAGAGACAAAGTCAAAGAGAGAAAGGAAGAGACAGATAAAGAGGGAGTCAGAAAGAAAGAGAAAGACAAAGAAGTTAAAGAGAGATGGAAGTAGTAAAGAAAAAACAGTGTACCCTATTCCTTTAAAAGCCAGAGTATATTTAAAACCTATAATTGATAATTGAAGGTCCTCTCTGCAACCCTGTAACACTCCAATACCACCTTGTTATCAGTGTAAACTAAGGTGTAGCCTGAAAGCACTGAGGCCACTGACAACCCATAGCCTTCCTATCAAAAATCCTTAACTCAGGAGGTTTCCTAACACGGAATCTAAATCTTAACTAATTACCATACAAAGGTCTGACCAGACCCAGAAGGAACACCCCTCAGGACAGGAGATAGGTGGTTCCTCCCAGGCGATTAAGGAAAAAAGACACAATGGGTATTCAGTAAGTGATAAGGAAGCAGAGTTAAGAAAACTGCCTAATAATTGGTCTGCTCCAACTTGCGACTTGTTTGCACTCAGCCAAACCTTAAAGTACTTACAGAAACAGGAAGCAGCCATCTATACCAGTTCTAAGTTAATATGGACTGAACAAGGTTTTATTAATAGCAAAGAAAAATTAAAATCCCAAACTTACAAGGTTTTCAACAAAAGTAAAATATGGTAAAAGTTAACAGTGTAACACGTATTATTCTAACTTCCAATCTTATGGAAATCAGACCCTATCAGTGCCCCTCAAAGCTCAAGTCTGTCAGCGCAGGGCCATGCGACTAATTCCCCTACTCACAGGGTTAGAAATGGCCACTGCTACAGGAAATAGAGAAGCAGATTTATCTACTTCATTATCCTACTACCACACACTCTCAAAGGATTTCTCAGAGAGTTTGCAAGAAATAACAAAATCTATCCAGTAAGGATAGTAACTACAATCCCAAATACTCTTTGGCAGCAGTGACTCTCCAAAACCACTGAGGCCTAGACTTCCTCACTGCTGAGAAAGGAGGACTTTGCACCTTCTTAGGGGAAGAGTGTTGCTTTTACACTAACCAGTCAGGGATAGTATGGGATGCCACCCAGCATTAACAGGAAAAGGCTTCTGAAATCAGACAATACCTTTCAAACTCTTATAACAACCTCTGGAGTTGGGCAACATGACCTCTCCCCTTTCTAGGTCCCATGACAGCCATCTTGCTATTACTCACCTTTGGGCCCTGTATTTTTAACCTCCTTGTCAAATTTGTTTCCTCTAGGATCGACACCATCAAGCTACAGATGGTCTTACAAATGGAACCCCAAATAAGCTCAATTAACAACTTCTACCGAGGACCCCTGGACCAACCCACTGGCCCTTTGAATGGCCTAAAGAGTTCCCCTCTGGAGGACACTACAACTGCAGCGCCCCTTTTTGCCCCATCCAGCAGGAAGTAGCTAGAGTGGTCATCGCCCAATTCCCAACAGCAGTTGGGAGCCTGTTAAGAGGGGTGATTGAGAGGTGAAACCAGCTGGAATTCCTGGGTGGAGTGCGGACTTGAAGAACCTCTGTGTCTAGCTAAAGGATTGTAAATGCAACCATCAGCACTCTGTAAAAACGCGCCAATCAGTGCTCTGTGTCTAGCTAAAGGATTATAAATGCACCAATAGCACTCTGTAAAAACGTACCAATCAGCACTCTGTCTAGCTAAAGGATTGTGAATGCACCAATCAGCACTCTGTGAAAATGCACCAATCAGTGCTCTGTGTCTAGCTTTAAAAGACTGTAAATGCCCCAATCAGCAATGTGTAAAAACACAACAATCAGCACTTTGTGTCTAGCTGAAGGATTGTGAATGTATCAATCAGCACTCTGTAAAAACACACCAATCAGGCTCTGGGTCCAGCTGAAGGACTGTAAATGCACCAATCAGCACTCTGTAAAAATGCACCAATCAGTGCTCTGGGTCTAGCTAAAGGATTGTAAATGCACCAATCAGCACTGTGTGTCTAGCTAAAGGTTTATAAATGCACCAATCAGCACTCTGTAAAACGGACCAATCAGTACTCTGTAAAATGGACCAATCAGAGAAGGACGTGGGCGGGGACGAATAAGGAAATAAAAGCTGGCCACCCCAGCCAGCAGCGGTGACCTGCTCAGGTCCCCTTCCACGCTGTGGAAGCTTTGTTCTTTCATTCTTCACAATAAATCTTACTGCTGCTCACTCTTTGGGTCTGTGACACCTGTAAGAGCTGTAACATTCACCACAGAGGTCCGCAGCTTCATTCTTGAAGTCAGCAAAACCAAGAACTCACCGGAAGGAACCAGCTCCAGACACATAAGGACTGTCAGAATCATTTGATCTGAGGTTACTCAAGGATCTGACCATTTATAGACTATCCAGTTAAAGGGGTGCTAGGGTCCCCTTGAGAATCTGGAGCATGTTCAATTTGTTTTTTAATAACACATTTTTAATAAATTTTTGATTTTAGGCAGACAGATAAGCACATACTAGTTTTGTATTTTAGACGATAGGAAATGTATAGATGACTCAATTCCAGTACTAGAATAGGTAGGTGAAAATTCCAGAAGATTCCACATTGGTTCAATAATTTTCCTTACTTGAAATTCTTCTCTATGCTTCCACTGACATACAGCCAAACTGATTAAGTTATTTGGGCTTGACTTTATATTTTATTTAAATGGGTTATTTCTGTCATTTCTGCTATCATTCTGTGTTTAAATTTAAAGGCTCAGTACTATGGAGACACATTGTAGGAACATCTATGAGGTGCTGCCAGGGCATCTATTCCTCTCCTTTCCCCTTCCATTACAGATCTACGTAGTTCTTAAAAAGCTAACACATGTACCACCTGAACGAAAGGCAGAACATGTGTATATAGGCTACGCCAACAGCATACTACATCCCCCTTTCTACTCTGATTAGAATAAACCTCAAAGCTTGATGAAAAGTATGGAACACAGACCTCTTACTTATTCTTAAGGATATGGTGGGGAAGACATGAGGCCTGAGACCACTGCAATTTTGCTGCTATAAATTTTGCTGCCATACATGAGATTAACATTCAAGAAAATATAACAATTATAAATGTATAAGCAATTAAGACAGAGCCTCAAAATAAATACATCACACTAGGTCCAATTAGGAGAGAGAAGCCACACAGGAAAAGTTTAATATAAAGAACAGTTAACTATAACAGGGTATTCAAGGAGTAAGAGACTGTCTAGGAAGATGTAAAAAGAATTTAAAATAATATAGGAATAGCAGGTAGAGAAGCAGCCATTACCCCTAGGGCTCAGAGTACCAACAAAAAAACTACATAAGCCCTCTTGCCCAGTGACGAGATCAGACGTTGTTGGAGAGGGTACAGTCTGGGCTCACTGAAAGAGAAGTCACTCTAGTGCTGTGCCAGTGGTACATATTGAAAATCTGCCCTGTGGAACTTGCCAGAAATTCTCCCTCTAGGATACCAGGGAGGCTATTTACAGGGAGATATTTCACCAGAAGCTTCACTGTAGAACCATCCAAAGAGAGGCCAACTGGGCAAAAACACTGCAGACCACCCTGTATTGCAATACCTGGCCACTTGAGAAGCTACATGGCCTTCAGAAGCCTGGTGCTGGAAAAAGTCAAGTGAATACATTGGTACCTGGAAGCAAAATCTGTTCCCCTGCAGTATTTCTTCAGGGTCCTCTAATATACAAAGCTTCAGTACCAGGTAGAGAAAAAAAAAATTTAAGGGTTTAAGTCAATTTCCACAGAACAGGAAAGAAGATTGAATTTGGTTAGGTGCAATAAATTGATAACCAGCAGATTATATGAAGCAAAACCTGATATAAATGAAAGAAGATATAATTCAATAATTATAATTAGACATTTAAATACCTTTCTCTTAGTAATTAGTAAAACAACCAACTCTCCCAAAAGAATACAATCAGAATGCACAAGACTTGAACATTACCAACTTAAATGACAGAAATAGATTGATACAGAATAATCAATCAATGACAACAAAATACAGTTGACCTTAACTGCATAGGTCCATTTATACACGAATTTTCTTCTGCCTCTGCTACCATTGAGACAGCAAGACCAACCTCTTCTCTCTCTTCCTCCTCAGCCTGCTCAACATGAAGATGATGATAGACTTTTATGATGAACTTCTACTTAAAAAATAGTAAATATATTTTCTTTTTTCATGGTTTTCTTAACATTTGCTTTTCTCTAGCTTACTTTATTATAAGAATATAGTATATAATATATATAACAAACAAAATATGTGTTAATTGACTGCTTATGTTATTGGTAACACTTCTAGTCAAGAATAGGTTATTACTAGTTAAGTTTTCAGGGGAGTCAAAAGTTATACGTGGCTAGGCACGGTGGCTCATGCCTATAATCCCAGCACTCTGGGAGGCCAAGGCAGGTGGATCACCTGAGGTCAGGAGTTCCAGGCAAGAGTGGGCAACACGGTGAAACCCCACATGTACCAAAAATACAAAAATTAGCCGAACATGGTGTCACGCATCTGTAGTCCCAGCTACTCAGGAGGCCGAGGTAGGAGAATCACTTGAACCTGCGAGACGGAGCGTGCAGTGAGTTGACATCACACCACTGCACTCCAGGCTTGGCGACAGGGTAAGACTCCATCTCAAAACAAAAAAACGTTATACATGAATTTTCGATTACATGGGGGAGACAGCACCCCTAACTCCCATCTTGTTCAAAGGTCAACTGTACACAATCTTTTCAAGTGCACTTGGAACACTCTCAAGACCATAGGATAGGCCATAAACAAGCCTCAATAAATATAAAAAAGTTAAAATCTTACAAATTATGTTCTCTCACAACAACAGAATTAAATTAGAATCAACTTTAGAAAGAAATATAGGAAATCCCCAAATATTTGGAAATAAGATATTTCAAAAGAACCCACAGTCAAAGAAGAAATCAAACCAAAAAAAATTGGACAATATCTTAAAATTAATGGAAACAAAAATAACATCAAAATTTATGAAATAGGGCAAAGTTGGGGGAAGATGGAAATTTACACTTTTAAAAGCTTGTATTAAGCTTTGCACATTGGTAGTATCGTAGCCAATGAGATTTATCCAAGGCAAGATTATTGCTAATAAAAAGTTTATATTAGAAAGGAAAAAAATATCTGTAATCAATCATCTATGCTTCCACCTCAAGAAGCTGCCAGCCTGAGCAAAATGGCAAAACCCCATCTCTACAAAAAATAAAAAAATTAGCTGGGCATGGTGGCATATGCCTGTGGTCCCAGCTACTTGGGGGGCTAAGGTGGAAAAATCACTTGAACCTAGGATGTAGAGGCTGCAGTCAGCCATGTTCATACTACTGTACTCCAGCCTGGGTGACAGAGCAAGATCCTGTCTCAAAAAAAAAGGATAAGCTGAAAAAGGATGAGTAAATCATAGGCAAAGTAGGTACAGGTTGAATATCCCTAATCCAAAAACATGAAATCTGAAATGTCCCAAAATCCAAAACTTTTTGAATGCTGACATTATGCCACAAGTGGAAAATTCCACATGTATCATCACATGATGGGTCACAGTCAAAATGTAGGCACGCAACAAGTTTATTCAGGTTCCCCACGGGAAAAAAAGACGTTCTCCATCCGCATCAACAGCAATCTTTTCTGAGCACACCCATATTCCACCACACAAGCACATCTACAAAAGGTAATAAAATGGCATGTGTGTAGGCTGAACATGCCAATGGCAAGTTCCCTACAATGCCTCACTCCATATAAATTCAGAGTCAGAAATGATGGTGATGTCAAATAATCACAGACTGTCCACACAGGTGGCTGAGATAGTGACACGTTTGCTTTCTGATGGCTCAATATACACAAAATTTGTTTCATGCACAAATTATTTAAAATATTGTATAAAATTACCCTCACACTCTTTGTACAAGGTATATATGGAACATAAATAAATTTCATGTTTACATTTAGGTCCCATCCACAAGATATCACATTATGAATATATGTGAATAATCCAAAATCCTTCTACAAGGACCAAACATTTCTGGTCCCAGGCATTTTGGATAAGAGACACTCAACCTGTAGAAGGAAGAAATACAAAGATCAAAATGAAAATCAATGAAATAGAACAGAAAAAAAATAGACAAAAATCATTGAAATAAAGAAATTGTTTCTTCAAAAATATCAAACTGATAAACTTTTAGGCTAACCATCCAAGAAAAAAGACAGAAAACACAAATTGCCAAAATCAAGAATGAAAAAGAGAACATTGCTACTAATCTCGCAGAAATTAGAAGGATCCTAAGGGGAAAAGATGAACAACCTTATGCAAACAAGGTAGACATCTTAGATGACAGACAAATACCTAGGAAGACACAAATATCAGAGCTAACTCAAAAAGAAATAAACATATAACAGGAATTTGATACAGTAATTTAAAACCTTCCCACAAAGAAAAGCCCAGGCCCAAATGGCTTTGCTGATAAATTGAAACAAATATTTAAAGATAAAATAATTCCAATTCTAAACGAACTCTTCCAGGTAACAGAGAAAGAGGGAACATTTCTCAATCTATCATATGAGGCCAGTATTACCTGGATAACAAAGCAAGAAAATGAAATTATAAAACTACAGACCAATAGTCCTCATAAAGAGACACCAAAAAATCATTAACAAAATATTAGCAAACTAATATTCTGATTCTGGGAAAATATACAAGAATTTGTATTTTATTAGTTTGCTAATATGCTGATTCTGGGAAAATAAAACTGATTCTGGGAAAATATAAAAGGACTATATACTATGACCAAGTACAATTTATCCCAGAAATGACATGTCTGTTTAACACTAGAAAATCAATTAATGTAATAAACCACATTAACAGAATGAAGGGAAAAATCACATGATTACCTTGACATGGAAGAATGTACTTGACAAAATCCAATACCCACTCATGATAAAACCTCTCAAACAGCCCAGATTAGATCTCTTCATCTTATATAAATCATAGAGAATCTTCTGATAAAGGATATCTCTCTTACAAGAAAAACCACAGCCAACCTCACATTTTATGGAAGATTGAGTATTTTTCCCCTAACATCAGAAACAAGGCAAGAATGTCTATGTTTACCACTTCTAGTCAACACTGTACTGAAGGTCCAAGCCAGTGGAGGAAGAAGAGCAGGAGGAGGAAGAGAGGGAACAAGAGAGGGTGGAGGAAGATGAAGAAGAAGAGGGAGAAGAAGAGGAAGAAGAGGAGAAACGAAAGTAAAGGTACACAGATTGGAAAGAAAAAAGTAAAACTGCCATTATTCTCAGATCATATAATTCTGAATATAAAAATTAATCTACAAGAACAACAATAAAAAACCTACCTGAACTAAAAAATGTTTAGTAGGTGCAGAGTTCAAGATATATAAAATCTATTTTATTTCTAAAATACAGCATACAAGAATTTAAAAATAAAATTAATGAAACAATTCTATTCATAATAGCATCAAATATAATAAAATACTTGGAAATCAATCCAACAAAAGAAATGCATACTGTATACTGAAAACTCTAAAACATTGTTGAGAGAAATTAAAGATCTAAAAAAAAAAAATGAAAAGACATACCAGGTTCATAGATCAGAGATTTAATAGGTTTAAGAAAGCAGTTCTCCCCTAAATTCATCTCTAAATTCAACACTATTTCTGTCAACACTGTTCCTATTCAACATTCTTCTTATGTAGTTCCAAGCCAGCTTTTATGTTGAAACTGACAAGCTGACTCAAATTTATATGATATGCAGAGGACCCAGAAATAGTCAAAACAAAGTTGAAGAACTTACACAATATAACTTCAAAACTTACCATAAAGTTAAAGACAGTGGTACTGACATAAGGATAGACATACAGATGAGTGGAACAGGCTAGACAGTCCAGAAGTAAACCCCCACATTTACAGTCAATTGGTTTTCAACAAAGGTGCAAAGATGATTAAATGAGGAAAAGGACTGTCGTATCAACAAATGATGCTGAGACAACTGGATAGCCATCCATCAAAAACAAACAAAAAAACTACACCCTTACCTCACGCCATACATAAAATGTAACTCAAACTATATGATAGGCCTAAAGGCAAGAGATAAAAATATAAAATGTCTAGAAGAAAAGACAGGAGAAAATGTTTGTGACCTTGGGTTGGGCAAATATTTCATAGACATGACAGCAAAACCATTTTAAAAATTGATAAATTAGACTTAATAACTTTCAGTTCTCAAAAGACACCATTGAGAGAATAAAAAGACAAACTGCAGACTGGGAAAAGCATTTACAAATCATATATCTGATAAAGGATTTATATTTATAATTTTTTTTTTTAAAAACTTACAACTCAATACAAAGACAACCCATTGCAAAACTGGGCAAAAGATTTGAATAAGAATTTTACAAGAAAAAATGAATAGCTAATAAGCTCATGTAAATATGTTCAAAATCATTAGTCACTATTAAATTGCAAATGAAAAATACAATAAGCTACTATTACACACCATCCAAAAGACTGACAATATCAAATCTTGAGGATGATGTTGAGAAATTGAAACATTCATACATTGTTGGCGGGAATGTAGAATGGTACAGTAATTTGGAAAACAGGTTGACAGTTTCCTAAAATTCTAAACATATACTTAGCATACAACCCAGCACATATCCACATATTCATACCAACATGATTCATAATTGTCTAAAACTGAAAACAGTCCAAATGTCCATCAAATAGTCAATGTGGAAGGGAAACATTCCATACAACAGAATACTATTCAGCAATAAAAAGGAATGAACTACTTGGATGTGGAACAACATGAATGATTCTGATAAACATTACTCTAAATGAAAAGAAACCAGAGAAAAAAGACTATATATTATATAACTCTTCAGATGAAATTTTTAGAAAAGGCAAATATAGAGAGACAGAAAATACATTGGTTTCTGGGGACTGGGAGGTGGGCATAGGGACTGACTGCAAATAGGCATCAGGAACTTTTTGGGGTGGTAGAGACATTCTAAATTGGAAAATGATGATGATACACAATTGTATAAATCTTCTAGAAATCATTTTAACCATAGTTAAAATGGGTGAATTTTATGACATATAAATTATACCTCACTAAAGCTGTTAAATAAAGTAAGGGAAGCAGGGAATGAAGGATTTGCCCTGCCTTTCCTCTAGGAACTATATTTCAAAGTAACAAAATTGCTGATTAGGAAAATTTCTCTTATAGAAAAATTCTAGTTAATAAATACAAAAGAATGACAATATTAGAAAAATAATAATGTGCAACCAGTAAGGAAAAAATAGATCTCAAGGGATACTACAGCTATTACATGAAAAGCTGATGAGGCGCCTTATAATGGAGGAATCAGGCTGATGCTGTCTGGAGCCAAATTATCATTCTTAGCATGACTAAATGTAAAACAATCAGATATTTTATGCAACTTGACATAATGCCATTAAGTACACAGCACCAACTATGAAGATTTCTTGCTAAAGTAACAAAATAAGCCAGAATCTAATCAAACCTCTATGTCTAATTATCAGTTTATAAAACAAGTAATAAACAATCTAAGCAACATTTTAAGGAAGCAATCAGCCAAACCCGAACTGTATGACATTCTAAATGACCTAGTTTTTCTAACAAACCCATAGTATTAAAAACAAAAAAAAGTGTAGGACACTACTACGGGAAAAAAAGAGAGAAATCAACATATATGGTGTGTGAACCACACCTGATTTTAACAAATCAATTGCAAAAAGACACTTTGGGGATAACTAGGGATATGTGAATTATGACTGTTTGATTTTATTAAGAAATTACTGATTTTGTTAGGTGTGATACCAGCATGGCAGCTCTATATTTTTTAAAGCCTTTATCTGTTAGAGGCCATACCAAAGGATTTATGGTGAAATGACATAATGCATAGGATTTGCTTTTAAATATTCCAGCAATGCTCTTCAGGTGGCAGAGTGAACATGTAATAAGATTGGCAAAATGCCAAAAATTATTGAAGCTGGGTGACAGATACACAGGATTTCATCACATTCTATTCTCTCCACTTTTAGTGTTGGTATTATAAACTCATCCATTTTTTTTAAAATTAAGGAACCAAAAAAGATTGCAAAACGGTATAGTAAGGGAGGAGTAAAAGACAAAAGAGCTCAAAGCACATTAGAGAGGTCAAGGATAAAGACTAACATGGAAGTAATCAGAGGATAGCTAATACATGAAGCCAAGTCTTTGGAGAGTATTATATAAGGAGACGCCATAAACAAAGTATAAAAAGAGATCAGAGAAGAAAGCCAGTGGAATATTAATATTTGAAGATAGGGCAGAGAAAGATGAATTTAAAAAGGATACGAAAAAGTAGAATACTAGTGGTTGGGAAGAGAGCCCAAGGAAAAAAAAATCAGGGAAATCAAAGAAAGAAAATTTCCAAAAAATAATAACCACTAAGTACACTTCTTATAACCTCAAAATTTCAAATCAAATGGGACAAAAAAGGCATTATTTTTTAACAGAAGAATTTCAAAATGAGAGAAATGTTTATCTTCACTTTTTTTTAAGATACACAGTTTCCCAGATACTAAACAAGATGTTCAGTAAACATTAAAATTCGTATATCCATTAGCACCAAACTGCCACCTGGCTAGTCTGCTGCAGTGGAAAATATAATACCAAGGGCTAGAACAGCTATACAAAATAAATAAGATACTGACATTGGCCATAAAGAGTTATTGGGAGAAGAGTCACTAAACTATAAGCTCCGTGAGATAGACAATGGGCCAGATTTTTCCTCCCTATATACCCAGATGCTTGCATGTTCCAGGCTACATGTTTCTACATTGCTAGAGTTGCAATGGGACCAGCAGGGGAGGCCAAATGGAAAGGAAAGTTAATAATGATTATGCTCAATTTTACTGGCCTTTGGAGCCACCGTTATACATTACATCAATCTGGTGATCCCAGAGCTCTTTCTAATTACAATGATAAATTAACAGAGCTTTTCATTTAACACCCAGAGCTTAAAAAGTGTACACTCTTGCATTGCTGCTCTCACAAATAGTTGTATCTTTTTATAGTTGATTCTGAGTACTTTGAAGAATTTACTTGTTACGTAGAGCCTTGGAAAAATGTATTTTTCAAATAATTTATTAACGTAACGAATACAATGTAAAGTGCAAAAGCATATATTTTAAGCTATCATTACTTTGATCTTATTCACTCTCTTGACTTGAAATACACTGAAGTTGAAGACATATTTCTGTTTGCAGGGCAAAATCTCACGTAACATGAATCTCTATCATTATATCACAAACACCCCATATCGTCTTAATCAATAAGAAGTTTAAATAAGTCTCAGTTTTCCATAAACCAAACACACAAAAAAAGAAGTAATTCTCAGCCTCTCTGCAGCATATACATCTTTTATTATTTCCAGGAATATTCTGAAATTCTAAAAAGTATTAAAAAGTCTCAGCTCAAGATTTTTTAAGTTCTACTAACCCCTTTTAAACTTTTATTTAACCCAAGATTAAAGATCATAAGGATAATAAATCCTAAAATGTCTTAGAATCAGGAATTAAAAAGTTAAAAAACTTACATTCAAGCTGTGTAACCACATCTCCAGGATCTACTGCTTCCGGGAACACCTACAGTGAGAAGATATAGGGAGAGGCAAGAAGGAAGATATGTATGAATATTTTTTTCTCCCCTCATTCCCAAAATATCATTCCTTTCACAATCACAGAAACTTTTGACATTATTGAGAACTGTCAGTTCCTCTCTGCTTCCCATCACTACAAAATATTCTACAAATAAACTTTACAGCTTGCGCTGCCTCCGTCTCCAATTTCCTCTGCTAGTATTCTTCCTCCTGTTACCATGATCATACTACGCCTTCTTGGTGTTCCTCCAATGCATCAAGATTATTCTCAACAACAAGTCTTTATATTTGTTATTCCTCTACTTAGAATGCTCTTCTCCTAGACCTTCAAATAAGAGTGATATAATTTCATAATTCAGGCTCAGCTTAAATGCTATTGCCTTCTCTGACCACCTTTTACAATAGACAATCCCCCAAATCCCCGTACCCGCCCATTACCCTCTTCATGCACTTATCACTATCTAAAATTATTCACAAATTTATTTGGTTATTGTCTGTTTCCCCCATTACAATGAAAGCTCCCAGAGGGGAGGATTTTGCCTTGTTTACCATATGTCCTCAGTGCCTAGAAAAGTCCACGGAATACAGTAGGTTCTGGAGAAAAAGAAGAAAGAAGGAATAAGGGAAGAAAGGAAGGTGAGAAGAAAGGAAAGAAGATGAGAAAGAAGGAAATTAAAAAGTAAGAAACACAATTGGTAATAATTAACCAAAAGCAGCAGTTTTAGGGGAAAAAAAAGACTTATAGAAGGAAGTACCAAGAAACAGTCATAAGTAAAATACTGTATATTCTTTGTTTTTTAGATGGAGTCTCACTCTGTCACTCAGGCTGGAGTGCAATGGTGCAATCTCCTCTTACTACAACCTCCACCGCCCAGATTCAAGCAATTTTCCTGCCTCAGGCCCCTGAGTAACTGGGATTATAGGCATGTACCACCACATACGGCTATTTTTCGTATTTTTAGTAGAGACAGGGTTTCACCATTTTGACCAGGCTGGTCTCAAATTCCTGACCTCAGGTGATCCACCCGCCTCGGCCTCCCAAAGTGCTGGGATTACAGGCATGAGCCACTGCGCCCAGCTGATATATTCGCATCTATTAATGACTTTGCTCTCTTTTTATGAAAATCATTATTTAGAAATCAAGATTCTATGTTACATAAAGTCCACTAAATCAATTTTAGGAATAAGCTAATCAAAGAAAAAAAGGCAAGTGATTCAATGCATATTTAATGCAAATTTTCAAGCTTCCAGACTTAAGTTACAAATATCCTTTTGAATTAAACCAAAGCACACAGTCAGCAGTAATAATTTCTGTTATGGGCTTTTATTCAAAAATTGGAACCACTTTGATTTTTTTGTTTGTTAATACTTGATCTGATATTTGAACTCACCTTTTCAAACACCATTCTGGCATTGAAGACCAGTGGAAAAGTGGCTGGGACACATTGTGTCTTTTTGTATTGGCCAAACACACAGATGCTAAGATAGATGTCCTCTTTGTCTTTAAGCACGACTCCTGGGCAAGTTACCTGAAAGAAATTAGATAAAATGGATGTAACTGCTTTATAAATTCCCTGAACTATCCTACTAAAATAACTTATTATCAAATATTACATAAAAACATTAGTCTGCTAACCTAATAAAAAATACTCACAAACAAAAAGAGAGAGAGAGAGAGAGAGAGGGACAGAGAGAGACTAGTGTTTACAGATTTAAATGAAATGCTTTTATAACTTCCATCCCTCTGAGAAAACTATGATTTTACATTTGGTTACTTGTGCCACATTTGAAGTTCTATGTACTAGCTCTTGGGACAGACACTAATAGTTTTAAACAGTCAGCCTGAGGCTCCCACTTTATGCTGAATGCTGACATAAAGTTACTCAGTATCATTTAATCACAAGATTAACACTCAGCAGAAATAAAACATTATATTAGAGAATTAAAAAACCACCGATAAAAACCACAAATCTGACTTCTACCACCCAAAATCGCAGTTCACAGATACCTTCATCAAAAGCAATATGACAAAGTTTCAAAGCTAATAAATTGAAAGTTTCTAGCCAATAAAGTACTTTTTACATATTAAATTGTACTTAACTATTCTCATTGTGCTTGACAGAAAATATAGGCATAAAATGTGTGGTTATTAAATAACACATAGCACAGTCTCTCCAGTACCTACCATATTCTATTGCCAGTGATCAACTACACCCTTAGCAGAATATTAAAGGCTCTCTAAGATTTGAGTCCAATATAATGTTACCCAACACTCCCAACAACACATTCAAAGTACATTTTTTATTGTTCTCTTTTCTTGACTCATGTTCTTTCATCATCTGTATAATGTAACATAATATAATATAATGTAAGGAGCAGTAACTCCTTACTACTCCATTCCATCTCCTCCTCATTTATTCCTACCACCTGCCAAGACATATATCAATGAATATCTCCTACACAAAACTTCTCTTGATTCACCATTATTCGATTCAACCTAATTCAAACATTTATTATGAACTTACTATATGCAAGTAAGTAGGTCTTAAATTTCTGTAGCATTTTGTAATTATGGTACAAATTATTGTGTACATGCATTTTAATTAAGTGGGTACATATCACCTCTTGATCATAAATTTCCTGAGGACGGAAATTTTCTTATCATCATCATTGTATCCAAAGATACAGACTTTCAATATTAAGAAAAAGCATAGAGGTTATCTAGTCCAGCTTTGAGTTTTTTATATGTGAAACAAACAGAGCCCCAGGAAAGTTAAAGTGATCTACTAACTTAAGGTCACAAAGTAAATGAGTCATAAGATTAAATAAGTTAATATATTCAAAGTGCTTACAGCAGTGCTTGACAGAACATTCATTAATACTATCATAATTATTAGATTAAAAACCATATCATCTGCCATCTTACCACACTATTACATTGAATAAATGAACTTCACATCCTTTTGTATATACTAATTATCTTCTGTGCTAGCTATTTGACTCCATCTCCCTGTTACCCTATGTACCACTTTTGCTCTAATATATTCCCAATTCATCACTAAAATAAGGGTCCTTAGCAATTCTCATTCTGTCCAGAAGGTTCATTTCTTGCTTTGCCTCATTAAAACTAAAACCATCTTAAGATTCCCTCTAAATCTGCGCTGTCCAAAATGGTAGGCACTAGCCAATTACGCCCAGAGATATAGCTAGTCTAACTTAAAATGGGCTGTAAGTGTAAAATACAAATGGATTTTTAAGACTCAGTAAAAAAATCTTTAAAATATTTCATTAATAACTGTTATATTAATTGCATGTTGAAATGATATTTTGAATACATTGATTTAAATAAAATATATTATTACTTTTGACTACTTCTTCAATTTTTTTGTTTTTTTTTGAGACAGAGTCTCACTCTGTTGCCCAGGCTGGAGTACAGTGGTGCGATCTCGGCTCACTGCAAGCTCCACTTCCTGGGTTCACGCCATTCTCCTGCCTCAGCCTCCAGAGTAACTGGGACTACAGGCGCCCGCCACCACACCTGGCTAATTTTTTGTATTTTTAGTGGAGACAAGATTTCACTGTGTTAGCCAGGATGGTCTTGATCTCCTAACCTTGTGATATGCCTGCCTTGGCCTCCCAAAATGCTGGGATTACAGGTGTGAGCCACCACACCCGGCCTACTACTGTAACCTTTTTAAATGTAGCTATTAGAAAAATTTAACTTTATATACTTGGCTCAATTTGAGGCTCTTACATTTTTTTCTGGACAGTACTGCTCTAATTATCCTCACTGGAAACTGCTGAATCTCTATCCAATTTGTAACATATGCAAGAAGACATTACTTGTTTTTTTCATCTACAATTCTACAAATTCTGCTGTCTCGTAAAAGAACACCCAGAAGCTCTCCAAAAAGAAAGCCAGAAAAGGGAAGTTAAAGGAAATCAGATGGGTGGTTGACTTAAATCACCTTGACAAGCTATGACATAGACTTGGCAATTCAGAAGCGCATACACATGTGCAAACTGTTCATGTGCCCAGAAATGACCTGAGAAAGCCATAACCCTTCATCTCTGGTTGACCTTCAGGCTTTGAGAAAGTTGGAAGTGAAGGCTAAGGCAGAGTTGTAAATGGCTGCCAGGGCACAGAAAGCATACCCCAGCACATACACAGAGAACCTTGACAATGGCTGAAAGACCTCTTGGTTCAAACATTTAAGGAAATAGAAGGCCAATCTTTAGGAGACCATAAAGTTAACTGAGCAAAGCTGTCAGTGGCTACACATGACAAAGATTACAGATTTTACAGAGTTAGTTCAGGAAATTAATTAAACAAAAAACAATAATACCAGACAACAAACTCAGGAGAAAGGGAGGGAGCTCTGATTTACACAGTCCCACATAATTTAAAAAGTCCAATTTTCAACAAAAATTACAACATGCAAAGAAATAGGAAGCACAGCCCATACAAGGGGGAGGGGGAAGAAAAGAAAAAAGAGCAGTCAATAAAAACTGTCCCTGAGGAAACCCAGAAGTTGGGCTTACTAAACAAAGATCTGAAATCTATTATAAATAAAACAAAGAACTAAAGGAAATCGTGCCTAATGATCTAAATGAAAGTATGGCAATGCTGTCTCATCAAATAAGAAATATCAGCAAAAAGATAAAAATTTTTAACAGAACCAAATAAAAATTCTAGAGTTAAAAAAGTGCCAAAATTAAATTAAAAATTCACTAGAGAAGTTCAAGAGGAGATATGAGCTGTCAGAAGAAAGAATAACAGAATCTGAAAATATGTCAATTAAGATTATCTAGTCTGATTAACAGAAGGAAAAATGAACAGAGTTTAAGACCTGTGGGATACCACCAAGCACAGTAAAATAAATATAATGGGAGCCTCAGAAAGGATATCACAAGAATGTATGAAATCTTCTGATCTTTAAAGAAAACCAATCAAAAAATCAAACAAGATAAAAGAAATCAAGGGAGGATAACTTGAGGCCAGGAGTTCAAGACCAGCCTGGGCAACATAGTGAGATCCTCTCTCTACAGAAAAAAATTTTTAAGTTTTTACAAGATCAAAGAAATCCAACCTGTGCACCTAATAAACTTTCAAAAGAAGAGAATCCATCCAGGCATGGTGGCTCACGCCTGGAATCCCAGCACTTTGGGAGGCCCACATGGGCGGATCTCCTGAGGTCAGGAGTTCGAGACCAGCTTCGCCAACATGGCGAAACCCCATCTCTACTAAAAACACAAAAATTAGCTGGGCATGGTGGCACATTCCTGTAATCCCAGCTACTCAAGAGGCTGAGGCAGGAGAATCGCTTGAACCCGGGAGGCAGAGGTGGCAGTGAGATGAGACTGCACCACTGCACTCCAGCCTGGGCAACAGAGCAAGACTCCATCTCAAAAAAAAAAAAAAAAAAAAGAAAAAGAAAAAAAGAGAATCCAATGAACTCTCAAGAAGAGAGAATCTTGAAAACAACAAGAGAGAAGTGATTCAGCAGGCAGCAATAATCTTCAGTAAGATTAACGGCTGATTTCTCATCAGAAACATGAAGCCAGTAGGAAGAGTGATAACTTACTCAAAGTGCTGACAGAAGAAAACTTTCAAACAATAATTCAATACCCACAAAAGTTTTCTTTCAAAAAGTAAGTAAAACTAAGTATTCCCAAATAAACAAAAACTGAGATAGCTCATCACTAGCAGAACTTCCCTCTCAAAAATACTTAAAGAGAATCTTTCAGGTTGAAATGAAAGAATACTAGACATAGGCTCATATCCACATTAAAAAAAGAGCACTAGTAAATGAAACTATATAGAGTAAATATAAAAACAGTATAAATGCATTTCTCACTCATTTCTCCTATTTTATTTCAAAGACAATTACAGAAAGCAACAATTATAAAACTGTGCTGGTTTTATAATTGTTTATAAAATGTATAAACTTATATTTATAAAAATGTAATTTGTATGAGAATAATATAAAGGGAGGGAGAATAGAACAAAATAGAAGGAAAGGTTTTATGTAACAGTGAAAATAAGTTAGTATTAGTCCATACTAGATTATAAATTAAGATGCTAATTGTAAACCCCAGACAAGCACTAAGAAAGTAACTTTCTTTAAAATACAGCTTAAAAAAAAAAAAGAAAATGTAAGTGGTACACTAAAAAATAAACAACACAAAAAAAGCCATAATGGAGGAATAGACAAAATAGTCACAGAAAACAGATGACAAAATGATACAAGTAAATCTTATCTATGGTTACATTAAAGATAAATTGACTAAACACTCCAACCAAAAGGTAGAATGGCAGAATGGATTCAAAACTGTGATCCAACTATTTTCTTGGCCATAAACAGAAATAAAGTACTATTACATGCTACAACATGGATGAACCTTAAAAGCATTATGTTAAGTGAAAAAAAGTGTTAAAAGCACAAGGCCAGGTGTAGCCAATCTTTTTTGCTGTCTTTTTTGCTGACTGTCAGTGGGCAGAGTATCCAGGACTGATTTTCCCAGGGGCAACCCTGCCTGCTCATTTCTGGTTGTCTACTCTAACAAACTGATTAATAGATAGGCCAAATATGGTATGTCCATACAATGAAATATTATTCACCATAAAAAGAAATAAAGTACTGATACATGCTACAACAGGGTTGAATCTTAAATGCATTATGCTAAGTAAAAAAAAGTAAGACACAAAAGGCCACATACTGCTTGATTCCATTTATAGAAATGTCCAGTATAGGCAAATCTACAGATACAGAAATTAGATCCAGGGGCTGGTGGGAGAGGGAAAATAGGGAATGACTACTAACAGATACAGGATTTCTTTATATGGTGATGAAAATGTTCTGAAATTAGTAACGATTTTTGCACAACTTTGTGAATATACTAAAATTTACTAAATTGTACACTTTAAAAAGGAACATTTCAGTCGGGTATGGTGGCTCACACCTGTAATCCCACCACTTTGGGAAGATGAGGCAGGTGGATCATGAGGTTCGGAGTTCAAGACCAGCCTGGCCAACATAGTGAAAACCCATCTCTACTAAAAATACAAAAAATTAACTGGGCATGGTGGCAGGCACCTGTAATCCTAGCTACTCGGGAGGCTGAGGCAGTAGAATTGCTTGAACTCAGGAGGCGGTGGTCACAGTGAGCCAAGATTGCGCCACTCCACGCCAGCCTAGGTGACAGTGCGAAACTCCACATCAAAAAAAAAAAAAAAAAAAAAAAGTAATAGCATGTGGATAATATTGTGACTTCAAAAAGATAAAGACTAAGGATAAAAGTGAAATGAGGGAAAAGATCTATCATCCAATTACTAATCATAAAAGCTGGGGCAGTTATGTTAATATGACATAAAGTAGACTTCAGAAAGAGAAAAATCACCAAGGATAAAGTGGAACGTTTCATATTGATTAAAAGTTTGATTTACTGAGAAGACATAAAATTAAATATAATAGCATCTAATTATACAGTATCAATGTAAATAAAGCAAAAAGTTACACATTTGAATTCCAATACTTCCCTTTCAATAACTGACAAAAATAAGCAGTCAAGTAATCATTAAAGATATAGAAGATATAAGCAATATTTACTAATTTGACCAAAATGACATTTACAGAGTACTTCATCCAATAACAGAAGGATACACATATTTTTTTCCAAGGGCACACAAAAACATTCACCAAGATAGATGATACTGTGAGTAATAAAACAAGTCTCAATCAACATAAAAGGACATAAATATTTTTTAAAAATCACTCAGAGTGTATTATCTAACCACAATGAAATTAAACTAGAAATCAATAATGGGAAAATTAAAAAAAAAAAAAACTAAGTATTTGGAAATTAAATAATAGGGTCCTAAACCACTCATAGGTCAAGGAAGAAATTGTAAGACAAATTAGAAAAAACTTCCAGCTTAATAAAAATGAAAACACAATATATCAAAATTTGTGGGATGTAATTATGTCACTTTTTTTAAGACATGAGGCCCTTCTCTGTTGCCCAGGCTAGAATGCAATGAATGGCGTGATCATAGGTCACTGCAGCCTCAAACTCCTGGACTCCAGCAATCCTCTCACCTCAACCTCCCAAGTGGCTAAGACTACAAGCAGGTGCCACCATGCCTGCCTAATTTTTTTTTTTTTTTTTAAAGAGATGGTGTCTCACTATGTTGCCCAGGCTGGTCTCAAACTCCTAAGCTCAAGTGATCCTCCCACCTCGGCCTCACAAAGCACTGGGATTACAGGCATGTGCCACTGCACCAGGCTTATTAAATCACTTCTAAAAGGTATATTATAGCATTAAATCTTCAAAATTCTTTTAATTCATTTTCTGTTTGGAAAAAAAGCATTTGACAAAATTTAAGCCTCATTCATAATAAATGTTCTCAGCAAACTCAGAAGGAAATTTCCTCAACTGAAAAAGAATATCTATGCAAAAGCCTAAATCTGATATCAAACATACTTGACACTGAAAGACTGAATAATTGCCCCTAATATCAGCAAAAAGTTAAGAATGTCCACTCTCAACACTTCTATACCACAATGCACTATAGGTTCCAGCCAGTGCAGAAGGACAAGAAAAAGATATTTGGAAATGAAAGAAAAGGCATAAGGTTGAAAAGGAAGAGGTAAAACAATGTATTTTCAAACATCATAGTTGTGACCTATTACAAAATATGCTACTAGAAAAAATAGGGAAATTTAGCAAAGTCACAAAATATAAAGGCAATATATAAAACTCCATTTTATTTCTATACACTAGAAATAAAATTTTTAAAAATACCATTTATAGTGGCATCAAAAAAACATGAACTTCTGGCCAGGCACAGTGGCTCATGCCTGTAATCTCAGCACTTTGGGAAGCTGAGGCAGAAAGATCATTTGAGGCCAGAAGTTCAAGACTAACCTGGGCAACATAGCAAGACCTCATCTCCATAAAATATGAAAATAAATAAAAATTTAAAAAATTAAAAATTAAAAACATGAGCTACTTAAGTATAAATTTAACAAAATAGGTATAAGACATGGATACCAAAAACTACAAAAATCACTGAAAGAAACTAGAGACCTAAATAAATGGAAAAATATACTATTAATAGGTTCATGAACTCAATATTGTGAAGATCTCAACTCTCCCAAAATTGATCTATGATTTCAATGTCATCCCAAGCACTAAGAAAACCACCAAAATTGACAATGAGGAAATAAAATCACTTCAAATGAAAATTAATTAATTTGTACAATCAAAAAACAACTTTAAAAGCAGTATTTAGGATCCTTCATCTAGTAAAAGAAAAAAGACTAAAATATTGTGAAATTAACACTGGTAAAAATGAAAATTGGCAGATATTTAAAAAGACTAAATGAGAATTTTGGAAAATTTAGTCGATTAAGTTAAAAATCCCAGTAGACGAGATAAATTTTAAATTATTAAGTACAAATTTAGGCCGGGCGCGGTGGCTCACGTCTGTAATCCCAGCACTTTGGGAGGCCGAGGCGGGCGGATCACAAGGTCAGGAGATCGAGACCACGGTGAAACCCCGTTTCTACTAAAAATACAAAAAAAATTAGCCGGGCGCGGTGGCGGGCGCCTGTAGTCCCAGCTACTCAGGAGGCTGAGGCCGGAGAATGGCGTGAACCCGGGAGGCGGAGCTTGCAGTGAGCCGAGATTGCGCCACTGCACTCCAGCCTGGGCGACAGAGCGAGACTCTGTCTCAAAAAAAAAAAAAAAAAAAGTACAAATTTAATATTGAAGAATTCTCTAAAAACAAGAAGTTTTTTTAATGTTAAAAAAAAAAAACATTTAGGAGCCTCTCTGAACCTATTCTGGTTCAAGGGCTGCCTGATAAATTTAAAGAATAATAAATAAAGCTCTTAAGAAATATTGAGAATAAAAGCCCCAATACATATCTAATAGTACTGCCAGAAAGTAAGACAGGAGAGAACAGCAGAAAAACAATACTCAAAAATACGATAGCTAAGAATTTTCCAGAACTAAAGAAAACCTTAAATTAAATTCTCAAGTGGAAAGCATACACCCAGTGCAAAACAGAATAAACAAATAAATCCACAGCTCTGTACATCACAGTGTACTGAAATACATCAAGGATAAAGTGAAAATACATAATCATAGTGACGAATTTAATATATCTCCATTACAAATGGGTAGATTATACAGACAAAAAATTTAATATGGAATTGAATTTCAGAATAAGTAAGATTGACGTGATAATGACAGATAGAGCTGTATATCCAACAAATGAGATTATATATTAAGTAAGTAGAGAGCATTCACAACAACTGGATAAGTATCAGGACACAAAGGAAATAACAAAAATAATATCATACAGACCTTGTTCACTAGCTATGATGGTTAATTTTATGTATCTACTTCACCGGGTTAAGGGATACGCAAGTAGCTGGTAAACATTATTTCTTGGTGTGTCTGTGAGGATTATTCCATAAGAGATTAGTATTTGAATCAGCACACTGAGTAAAAAAGACCATCCTCACCAATGTGGGCAGGTATTATACCATCTGTGAAGAGCAAGGATAGAACAAAAGGGCAGATTAAGGGCAAATGTTTTCTCTCTCCTTGAGCTCGGACATCCATCTTTTCCTGCCCTTGGATAACAGAACTGCAGGTTCTCAACCCTTCAGACTCCAAGACTTACACCTGGTTCTCAGGTCTTTGTACTCAGATTGAATTACATCACTAAGCTTCTCTGGTTCTGCAGTTTGCAGACAGCTTGCAGGCAGCATATCGTGGGACTACAAAGCCGTCATAATCAAGTGAGCCAATCCCCATAATAAATTCCCTATTAAATAACTATATAGTATATCCCATTGGTTCTGTTTTTCTGGAGAACCCTAATACATGATCCCAATGCAATTAATTAAAATACCACAATAAAAGATAATATATATGTATATGTGTGGGTATGTATGTGTATATGTAGGGGGGAGAGTATGAGTATGGGAGAGTGTTACACACACATAAATCTTATGCATCTTAGAATTAAAACAAATCCTAGATAATTCATAAGCTAAAGTAGAAATCATAATAAAAATTATAAAATATTTAGAGCCAAATGATTTCAAAACATTATCAATACCTTTGAGATGCCAGTTAAATAGCAACTGGAAGCAAATCAAGTGTCTTAAAGGCAGACATTACAATGAGAAAAAGTATTGCAAATTGCAGAGGAGTGGTAAATACAAAATTCAGGATACCGATTAGCCAAAAAGAAGAAGGAAAAAGGAATTATACTAGGCAGAGATTTACAGGACACTTCACCCGGATGGGTACACAGGTGTTCATTAAATGTTACTCTGTAACTTCCTGTATGTCTGAAATATTTCAAAATAAATGTTTTAAAAATAAGTGAAAAAAAGTATTTGACTCATAAAGCTAAAATCTCTCTACAAATACAAATAAAAGATCCTAAATAAAAAATTAGCCAATCAAATCCAGCAAAATAGAGTAAAAAGTGTACATCCTGACTTAAAAGAATTTATCACAGGAATGGGAATAGCTCAACATCAAAAAGTATCATTGTTTTTATAGACTGTGAAAACAATATTATATAATAATTTCACTGGACTGAAAAAAAATCCAAAATAACTCAACATTTGGGATTTTTAAAAATTAGAATAGAAGGCAACTTTATTAACTCAATAAATGAAAACCCTACAGCCAATATTCTATTAGGTTGAACTATATTTGAAATGGCTGAGGTTTTTTTATGTCAAAAAAAAAAAGGCCCATTATCAGCAATTTCATAGGATTTGATCTAATCCTGGTGAAACTTCAGAAGCATAATTTAAAATCAGAAAAAAAGATAAAGATACCTACTTTGTTGTCCCTAACATTAAACACTATACTAGGAATTCTAGCCATCAACATAAAGACAAGGCAAAAAAAAAAAAAAAAAAAAAGACAGACAAAGGATTGTACTGCGGAAGTCAAAACTGTCTATTTTCAAACAACATGATTTTCCACATAAAAAATACAAGTAACTATTGAAATAATATGTTATTTCATGTTACTTAATGTTGCATTCAAAATTAAAATAAAAAATGTGCAAGCAACAAAGATATATACAAGAATGCCCCTAGGAGCACAATTTGTAATATCCCCAAACTAGAAACAACAAGAATGTCCATCAACAATAGAATGAATAAATAGTGGTATACTCATTTAAGAAGGGAAAAAAGGGCTATTGCCTCAAAAACCACAAGGATAAATTCTCACAAATTAGTTAGACATAAAAGAGTTCATACCATACAAAATAGATTATAGATAGATATAGCTAGATTTCAAAACTTCAAAATACATTGTGATAGAAGTCAAGATGTGGTTACCTTTGGGAAAGGAACGGGGTAGGTGAAGTGGCTGGGAGGGAGACAGCCCAATGGAGTGATCTGGGGTTCTGATAATATTCTAATTATTGGTGATTACACATTTATGATTTGTGTACTTTATGAATATATGCTATAGTTCCATAAAAACTTAATTTTAAAAATCAATAACACAATAAATATATACAAGTTTGTCAAGTAAAATAATCATTTTAAAAATCAATAGCATTCTTTTTTTTTTTTTTTGAGACGGAGTCTCGCTCTGTCGCCCAGGCTGGAGTGCAGTGGCCGGATCTCAGCTCACTGCAAGCTCTGCCTCCCGGGTTCACACCATTCTCCGGCCTCAGCCTCCCGAGTAGCTGGGACTACAGGCGCCCGCCACCTCGCCCGGCTAGTTTTTTGTATTTCTTAATAGAGACGGGGTTTCACCGTGTTAGCCAGGATGGTCTCGATCTCCTGACCTCGTGATCCGCCCGTCTCGGCCTCCCAAAGTGCTGGGATTACAGGCTTGAGCCACCGCGCCTGGCCTCAATAGCATTCTTTACCAGAAACAAAAAAATTAGAAAATGAAAAACATGCAGTACTAAAAAGAGCAAAAACAAAGTAAAATATAAACTTCAACTAGACGATCTTTGAAAATTATATTACATAAAACCAATAGAGGTTTAGTATCCAAAATATATTTAACAAGAAGAAGAAAACAAAAGACTACACTTTTAAAGGACAAAGGATATTGGTAGTCACAGAAAAGGAAACCTCTAGGATCCGAGATTGGAGTTAAGCAGCCACAATCCAAGGAATGCCTGGAACCATCAAAAACTGGAAGAGGCAAGGAAAGATTCTCCCCCAGAGCTTTTGAAAGGAGCACTGTTCTGTTGACACTTTTATTTTGTACTCTGGCCTCCAGAAATGTGAGGGAATAAATTTCTGTTGTTTTAAGCAACCACATTTGTGATAATTTGTTACGACAGTCCTAGAAAACTAACCAGATACCCTGAGACTCAATAGTTCCATTTCTAGATCTACTCCCTAGAGCACTGCGTCACCATTCTATAAGACCCCAAATCATCCTTTTACACAAATATTTTCAACTTACCTATACATATAACTAAACAATAAACCAATGTCCTAATTAAAGTTTGAAAAAATACAGAAATACTTTATAAGAAAATACATATTTCTAACATGTAAATGCTTGGGCAAGACTAAACTGGAAGATATATTTGCACCTATACACATAATCTATGTGAAATGGGCAGTTTCAAATGTGGGAGGATAAATGTCCCATACTAGCAACTCGAACACCACAAGCAGCATTGCCATTGGTGCCATGATTTTCCAAAAAAAGTAAACTTAGCAGAGTGTCAAACCAAAGTGTACTGTTTCCTCAATTTACATGGCAATTGCATTACTGTAAAATGCGTTTTAAAAACCTTTTAAAAAGACTTTGTGTTTATAAATAAAAAAAGATAATTGTCAATTGCTATTACATTATTAATCTCTAGTAATTATAAACAAGTTTTTCATCTATATATTCAATGTGACATTCAAGTCATGCAGGATACCAAACAATTAATATCACAGGACTCCCCAACCACTGTGACAAACAAAAGTAGTCCGGTCAATTTCTAAAATGCTCCCTAGGGTACACAATACACCCCTGAGAATCACAGACACAATGATACTAGGAAATACGTGCAAATATATTCATTGAAACATTGTTTTGAATAATAAAAAGCATTAACTACTAGTATTTAATAAAAAGTCCATTGAGAGGAACAAAAATTACATCACTGTTAATATAAACATATACTGTTTTATAATGATGAAGGAAATGAATTAGACCTGCAAGAATCAACACTGAAAAATCTCCAAAACAGTGAATCAGAAAAAGCAGGCTGCAGAAGGATACATACAAGTAAGATACTATTTGTGCAAAATTTAAAAACAAAACTACAGCATAGGTTATACACAGACATACACAAATACTTAATAATAAGTACAAAAATCTGAACAAATAGAATACAGTACAACTTCAGGATATTAGTTATCCTAAGGAAGGTAGTGAGGAAAACATGGTCAGGAAGAGGTAAAAGGTACAGAGGAGGCCTCAACTACATGCAACATTATATTTCTTAAAAACAAAAATCTGCAGCAAACATGTAAAATGTATCATTTGTTAAATGAGGGGTGGGGTATCAAAGGATTCAGTATATTTTTTTCTACTAATTTGAACTATTTTATAGTTAAAATTTTTTAAAGTCTATATTCCAGCAAAATTTACTACCAACTATGGCTTAACTGTGACTGAGACACTACTCCACAGGAACCTGGATAAGGATCACAAAGATAAATGTTCAGGTGAGTAGTGACTGAAAGAACCCACATCTGTCGGCCACAATGCTATGATTAGTTTGAGTTAGGTAATGAGATGAAGTGAGAATTACATGCAATCCCAAATTGACACTATTACTTTACCTCCAATATCTTCCTTCTATTTTCCCAAATAAGCTCATATAAATTGAAATATTCAATATAAAAAGAAGAGATAAAGCAGCAATAATACTTCTTCCCATCAAAGATAAAATGTTTTAAAGATTTAAAGTGTAAGTGATGGAAAATATAATTCTTTTGATGCTCTTTAAAAACAAGTTACTTAGCATACCATATCATTCTCCAAAGATTCATTGAGAAAAGTCACACTTTCCTCTTAGCAATATATTTTCTCTCGTGTCATATGGCTCCGTTGGGCAACATAAAATGTTGTGTTATACATCCAAACCTTTCTATGTTTTTACTTTCATATTACTTAAGTATAACACAGATGAGATTACCACTAACACAAAATTTCAGCAAAAAAATAAGCATGGAAGGGGTAGAGAAGAATAAGATTGCACACTTTCAACAGGTAATTAGAGATAACACCTAGTTTCCAGTTTATAAAAATTGGGAAAACACTGAATGTCACCACAAAAAGAAGAAAAAATCAGGCAATAATACAACATGAACTATTCTATATCTGAGTCAAGTATCTTCAAAAGGTAATGGCCACAAAAAGATTTTTACAAGAATGAATATTCATAGTAGTATTATCCAATAACAACCATAACCTGGAAACAAGCCAAACCACCATCAACAAGAGAATGGATAGCATCAGACTAAAAAGCTTCTGCACAGCAAAGAAAACAACCAACAGTAAAGAAAACATACACAATGGGAGAAAATCTGATAAGAGGTTAATATCCAAAATATGTAAGGACCCAAACAACTCAATAGCAAGAAAACAAAAAACCTAATTTTAAAAATGGGCAAGAGGTCTGACTAGGTATCTCAAACGGACAACAGGTGTATGAAAAGTTGCTCACCATCTCTAACCATCAGGGAAATGCAAATCAAAACTATAAGATATCCCCTCACACATGTTAGAACGACTACTATAATAAAGCCAAAAAATTGTTAAGTGTTGGAAAGAATGTGGAGAAAGGGGAACCCTTGTACACCATTGGTAGAAATGTAAATTAGAAGAGCCATAATAAAAAGTATATTTCCTCAAATAATTTTAAAAAAGAAAAATTTCCTCAAATAATTAAACTACCATATAATCCAGCAATCTCACTTCTGGGTATGTATCCAGAGGAAATCAGTATACGGAAGAGATCCACACTCTCATATTCATTGCAGCATTATTCACCATATTCATGATATGAAAGCAACCTAAATGTTCATCAGTGAATGAATGAATGAAGAAAATGTGGTAGGTGTGTGTGTGAGGGTATGTGTGTGTACACTATTCTGATTTCTATCACTATAGATTAGTTTGCCAGTACTTAAACTTCACATTGGAGCCACATAGTGTGTGATATTTAGTATCTGACTTCTTTTGCTCAGCATGTTCTTGAGATTCATCCATGTTGTTGGTCCTATCAGTAGTTCCTTTGAATTGTGGAGTAGTATTCTATTGTATGTGTATACTACAACATATTTATCCATTCTTTTTTGTAAAAATTTACATACATTTACACTGTACAAAGTGATGTTTTGCTACATGTATACGCACTGTGAAATGATTAATTCAAGCTAATTAACATTTCCATCACCTCATATACTTATTTCTCTCTGGAAAGCAATTCTGTCTGGAATGGACCTGAAAGGGGAACAAGGGAATTGCGAGGGGTGATGGAAGTGTTCTAAATCTTGATCTGGGTGATGGTGACATGAGTGTATGAATTGACCAAAACCAACTGAGGAAAAAAAGGGAACACAGTGGGAATAAAAAAAAAAAAACAGAACTGCTCTATATTAAAATGAACTACAAAGACTTATCAATCAAATGATTAAAGGCAACATATAAACCTTGACTGGATCCTGGTTTGAAAAAGTTAACTATGGAATCCATGTTTGGGACAACCAGAAACACTTGAATATGAACTAAGTATTAAGAATTTCTCATCAATTATCTTAGGCGTAATAATGGTATTGGGGTTATATGGAACAATCTCCTCATTTTTAAATTTTATTTATTTACTTATTTCAGAGACAGGGTCTCACTGTGTCGCCCAGGCTGAAGTGCAGGGCTATTCACAGGTGTGCTCACAGCACACTACAGCCTCAAACTCCTGGCCTGAAGCAATCCTCCTGCCTCAGTCCCCTGAGTAGCTGGAACTACAGGCACCTGTCATCATGCCCAGCTAATATCCTTATTTTTAGAAGACACACGCTGCAGTACTCACAGGTGGAGTATCATTATGTCAATTTTCTTTCAATTTTTAGCAAAAAAAAATTTTATACATAAACATACACACACATAGAGATAAATCAAATTAATGTACATGGTCATGGGTTATAGGTCAGTATTCATTGAACTATTCTTCTAAGTACTCTGTATGTTTGAAAAATCTCATTTAAAAAGTTGGGGAGAAAGATGCCAGTTTTAATAGATACAGAGTGATCTCCAGGACATACTGAACGAAGAAAAGCGAGATGCAAAATGGTTTATATGCTACCTATTTCATAAAAACAGACATATATATCTATATATCTATATATATATGTTGTGTGGTATGTGACAGAGAGTTTGTGTATCTGTTTATATCAAAATCAGTAGAAATGGTTACTTAAAGCAGATGAGTATAGGTGGGAAATAGTTTTGAGCCTGAAAGCAACACTTCTCTGAGTATATCATTTTATACAGTCTTCAACTTGAGCCATGTAAATGTAAAAGGAAATAGACAAGAAAAAACTAAAATCAAAATGAAGATGTTAAAAATATCTAGGGTCATATAACCTTTCTATTCAATCAAAGCCAAATTAATCAATCAATCAAACATGTTTAATTTGTATGTTTGCTAGTGGGGTTTTCTTTTTGGAGGGGAAGGAGGCGTTGTTTGTTTGCTCCTTCTGAGCATCAGAGCCATTTTAAAAGGCTTTTGTTGTTCAGAAATTCAGGAACATTTTGCAGATCTGCTTCTAAATAGTTGTGCAATCCTAGACAAATAATAGCCATGCTAAGCATCGATTTTCTTGGCTGTAAAAAGGGATTGAATTCAATGATTTCCATCTAAGATTTCTCGAAACTATAAAATTCTGTGACTTAAATGTTTGTTGGGGAAAATTATTATTTCCACCTGCATAGTTTTCTTTAGCTCTGATGAGTAGCAAAGCTCCATTATACAGTGAATTACAGAGTCATTCACTTTCTGCAATACAACTAATACTCAGGAGAAATGTAGCTATTCCTCTGACTCCTTCAAGCAGTAATCAGTTACAACAGAGTACTCTTCCTCTTAGAAAGTTTGCATTGGCAACGTTAGGGAAGCTACAGCCAGCCAGTCAGGCAGCTGCACTCACCAGACTGCTAAACACCATTAGTTGCCAGGAGGAGGAAGAAGCCAGTAACAAAACCTATTAAGGCTGAACTCTGAAGGAGTTTCACTAAACTTCAGAGGAGGTCGAGAAAGCTTCGTGCATTCCTCTTGCTAAACTAATTTTACTTTACAAAAAGTTGTCAAAAATGGCAGCTTTGGGAGGAAAACAAGTAAAGCTAGGAGTTTCCGAGAAAAATCTCTGCAGGCTTGAAGGTAAAGGGAGAGCCCAAGAAAATTTCTACTTCACCATTACTGCCTCACTCTCTGCCCCACCCACACTTCCCTTCTTTAAGACCTAACAAAAGACCTAAAACAGTCCTGTGACTTCCCTAGGGGTTTAAGTTCTGTACTGCAGCAACCTCATTCTAACGTGAGGAAGGCCAGCCAAGAAAGGCGGGATGCTGCAAGCACGGGTTAAGTAGAGCCTGGCCAGCAGGGTGCACAGGAAGGAAATGCAGAGGGCTCCTGGCTGCAGCACCCAGGAGAGTAATGGTAAATATTTAAGCACCCTCAACCCCCAAGTTTTGCTAGGAGATCAAAGAGAAGACAACATATATAAGAAAACTTAGAGAGTAAGGAGTGAAAAGAGACCGAATGGTGAATTTTGGTTCCAAACTCCGTACAGGTCTGTGCCTGCAGGACTAAAATGGGGTGTGGAAAGGGTCTTGTGGGGATTTCCTCCAGAACAGATAAGCTGGAGTATTCCTCTGAACAGGAGAATGAGAGGGTTCTCTAAAGAATGCAGGGGAAGAAGTTCAAAACCCTTGGAAGTATTCTGAGATCAACAAGGGGGATAGAGTTTTCTCCTAGCATGGAGAGGTCCAGCCCCTTCACTGGATGAGTGGGGTCTCTGCCCCAGCTGGACTTCCACAGGAGGAGGGCGGAAAACATCCTCTTGAGCAAGTCTGGAGACTGCAGGGGTGGGGCTGTAAGTTTGGGGAAGGAAGAGCTTCCCTCATAAAGCTGACTGGGCCTTTCTTACAATGGCTGGCACAAAGTCGGAAGGGTCTGGGGACGGGAGGGGCCTGAAGTGATCTCTGAGGAGTTGGGTCCTGGAAGGCCCTGGGACGGAAGGCAAGGTACTTAGCGCAATGACACAATTCAGTTGTTGGGTGTGAAGATTCCCCTTTGAAGACAGAATAAAGAAAGGCCCCTTCATTAATGCGGGGTTTGAAACTGGTCCGAAGTGGTGTGCTTGCTGGGATTCGGGAGGAAATGCGACCCCCACCCCCATATTTGGGAAAGGCGGGGACAACAATTCTCTAAGAGAACTGGAGCCCAGAAGAAGAAGGAAAACAAAGCTCCCGCGCCGCGCACATACACTCTCTCTCACTGGAAAGTTAGGAGCAAGGAAAGGAACTCTGAAGTGGTTTGGGAACGATCTGAAAGCGCGCAAGCTGGAAGTCGGGTTGAAGCCAGCGTAGCGGAGCAGGAGTCAGGCTTCTGCGTGGCCGGAGTGGAAGGGCGCTCATGAGTGCAAGGTGTGGCAGGACCGAGGGGGCGTGGGGTGGAAGCTCCCTAGGGATGATTCGGAGGGTGAAGGTGGTTTGGGGGTGATTCTGGGCTCTCGGAGGTGACCTGAGGGAGTCCCTGAGCCAATGCGCGAGGGTGGGAGGCGCTACCGGTACTCACTGAGCTGATCTCCAGCGCCAGGGCGCACTGCAGCGCCTTCACCTTCGGCATCCGTGCGGGGAGGGGCGGCGGGGAGTGACCCCAGCCACCGGCCTTAGTGAGGCGGGGAGACCTGGGGCTGGGCGGGGACGGGGAGGAGACGAGGTGGCGGCGGCGGTGGCAGCAGTGGCCCCCAGGCCGGGGCCCGCGGTCCAGCCTGGGTCCCGCCGGAGAAGCAGCTGAGCGCGGGGCGCAGACTCGTTGTCATGGCAGCTGGGGGGGCGGGGCCGGAAGAGAGGCCGCGCGGGGCGCTCCAGGGGCCACCCGCGCGGGGGCGAGCTCTGGAGGCGGGGCTTGACGAACGCCGAGCGACGCGGAGCCGGGCAGGGGGCGGGGCTTCTGAAGGGGCGCGGTGAGGCAAGGCAGTTCTTCTGTGATGTCAAACTGCGCCCAAAGCCAGAGGAAAGGGAGCAGCTGTTTGTATGATGGGACAGTACTCAGTTCAGGGAGTTGGAGTTCCTGTAAGGCCGTCGGAGGGAAGCCCTGAGTTCCTATGTGGTGATGGCACCTTGGGCTAGTGGCGACCCACTGTGGCCTCAGTTTTCCCAACTGTAAGAGAATAATAATTATTAGACCTCCTATTTGAATTTCATGGTACAGTTTACAAAGCCAGCATGAGGATACTGGGAATTAGAGAAGAAACTTGACCAAATCAAATTCGGAACCAGGACTGGAACCCAGGCGCTCTCAAGTTAAACCTCAATTGCCTCCCTGAGGAGAGGGGCTTGAATCAGATCGTCCATACTCCTGGTCTCCTATTCTGTGATTCTCTTTGTTAGCGCGTTCCCTTTTCCCTTCAAGTTTTCCTGTCTAAATCACCCGTGTATGCATCTTAATGCATATTGCTTAAGTGGAACCGTCAATGAGGGGCCAAAAATAAGTCCAGCTGTGAAGGGCCTGGCAATAGACCATCAAAGATAAAAAGAACCTAAGAGATTGCCCAATCCAATCATGCTAAAAATCATTTGTATTGCAAAATACATTATACATGCAGAAGTGTATAAAACACGTTTATCTTAATAATAATGTGAACAGTACCTGTACAACTAGCACCAGGTTAAGAAATAAAACATTACCAGCACCTGAAAAATGCCCCCAACGATTACATTGCCTTTCTTGCCCTGGAAGTAACCACTATCCTGACTTTTGTTGCAATAATTCTCTTCCTTTTGCCATTCATGTATGCATTTCTAAAGAAGATGTTGTTTAATGTTTTCTGGTATTGATAGTATAGGAATGGAATTAATACTGTATGTATTTTTCTGTGATTTGCTTCTCCCACTTAATATTATGCTGTGGAATTCAGCCACTGGCGATGCTGTGTAGCTCAAGTTTTTTCCATTGCTGGACAGTATTCCAATATAGATTAATTGATTTATCCTTCCTACTATTGTTGATCATTTACACTGTTTTCATTTTTAGCTATTATTAACAATGTTATGAACATCGTAGTACAAGTCTGTGTCTATTAATGCACATGTACTAGAGTAGAAGTGGGTTGACTGGGTATTAGGGTTTTGCACATGTGGAACTTTAAAAAGTAAGACCACACCATTTTCCAAAGTAGTGTACCTATTTATGTTTCTGGTGGGGATGTATCAGAGTTCTTATTTTTCCACATCATCGGCAACATTTGTGTTTGGATTTTTAACTTTTGTATATTTGGATGTGTGTATTTTAGGTATTTCAGTGTGGTTTTATCTTGCATCTCTGGGTACTGTTGAGGTTGAGTACCTTTGGTTTTGTTAGGCTTTCCATTTTCTCTTACTGAACTGCCAAGTAGTTATTTTGCCCCCTTTTCTATTGGTCTCTCTCTCAGTTCTTTATATACTCTAGATAATAATTATATGTCTACTCTATATGTTGCAAATATCCTTTCCACTTTGTGTTTGTATTTTAATTTTACATATAGTCTGTGATTAACAGAAGATAAATTGTTGTCGTGGAGTATGAGTATTCTCAGTTTGACCAAATAATTCCAAGTTGCTGTCCAGAACACCATACCAGTCTACGCTCCCAATGTTTGAAGGCCCCACGTTCTTCCCAGGCTTGGCATTATCAAGCGTTCTTGTTTTCCCCAACATAAGCGACATAAACTGTCATCTCACTATTGAATTTTTCAGATTACTGATGAATCTGAGCATGTCTGTATGTGCTACAAGATTTTCTATCTTTACTATAAATCATCTGCTCATAATGCTTTACCCCATATTCTATCAGGATTTTTGTCTCTTTTTAGGAGTTTTGTGTATTCTGGTTAGTTAATTAATTCTAAGATGCTACAAAAATCTTCTCTCTTTATGGTCTTTTTATAAACTTTGTCCAGGACTTTGTTTTGTTTTGGGGTTTTTTGGTTTTTTTGTTTTGTTTTGTTTTTGACAGGGTTTTACCCCTGTCACCCAGGCTCTGGAATGCACTAGCGCAATCTCGGCCCAAAGCAACCTCTGCTTACCCAATGATATGGTTTGGCTGTGTCCCCACCCAAATCTCATCTTGAATTGTACTCCCATAATTCCCACATGTTGTGGGAGGGAGCCAGTGGGAGATAATTTGAGTGTTGGGGGCGGTTTCCCCCATACTGTTCTCGTGGTAGTGAATAAGTCTCATGAGATCTGATGGTTTTATCAGGGGTTTCCACTTTTGCATTTTCCTCATTTTCTCTTTCTGCCATCATGTAAGAAGTGCCTTTTGCCTCCTGGCATGATTCTGAGGCCTCCCCAGCCCTGTGGAACTGTAAGTCCAATTAAACCTTTTTCTCTTTCCAGTCTTGGGTTTGTCTTTATCAGCAGCATGAAAATGGGCTAATACAGTAAATTGGTACCAGTAGAGTAGGTTTTGCTGAAAAGATATCCGAAAATGTGGAAGCGACTTTGGAACTGGGTAACTGGGAGAGGGTGGAACAGTTTAGAGGGCTCAGAAGACAGGAAAATGTGGGAAAGTTTGGAACTTCCTAGGGACTTGTTGAATGGCTTTGGCCAAAAGCCTGATAGCCACATAGATAATAAGGTCCAGGCTGAAGTGGTCTCAGGTGGAGATGAAGAACTTATTGGCAACTGGAGCAAAGGTGACTCTTGTTATGTTTTAGCAAAGAGACTGGGGGCATTTGGCCCCTGCCCTAGAAATTTGTGGAACTTTGAACTTGAGAAAGATGATTTAGGGTATCTGGCAGAAAAAATTTCTAGGCAACAAATCTTTCAAGATGTGACTTGGGTGCTGTTATAGGCATTCAGTATTATAAGGGAAGAATAGCATAAAAGTTTGGAAAATTTGCAGCCTGACAATGTGATAGAAATGGAAAACCCATTTTCTGAGGAGAAATTCAAGCTGGCTGCAGAAATTCGCGTAAGTAATGGGGAGCCTAACGTTAATCCCCAAACCGTGGAGAAAATGTCTCCAGGCCGTGTGAGGGGTATTCACAGCAGCCTCTCCTATCACAGGCCCTGAGGCCTAGGAGAAAATGGTTTCATGAGCTGGGCCCAGGGTCCCCATGCTGTGTGCAGCCTAGGGACTTGGTGCCCTGTGTCCCAGCTGCTCCAGCCATGGCTGAAAGGGGCCAACATAGAGATCAGGCTGTGGCTTCAGGGGGTGCAGTCCCCAAGCTTTGGCAGCTTCCACATGGTGTTGAGCCTGTAAGTACACAGAATCAAGAATTGGGGTTTAGGAACCTCCACCTAAATTTCAGAGGCTGTATGGAAACGCCTGGATGCCCAGGCAGAAGTTTGTTGCAGGAGTGGGGCCATCATGGAGAACCTGTGCAAGGGCAGTGAAGAAGGGAAATGTGGGGTTGGAGCCCCCATGCAGAGTCCCTACTGGGGTGCCACCTAGTGGAGCTGTAAGAAGAGGGCCACTGTTCTCCAGACCCCAGAATGGTAGATCCACCAACAGCTTGCACAATTCACCTGGAAAAGCCACAGACACTCAATGCCACCCTGTGAAAGCAGCCGGAGGGAGGCTGTACCCTGCAAAGCCACAGGGGCAAAGCTTCCCAAGACCGTGGGAACCCATGTCTTGCATCAGCATGACCTGGATATGAGACCCAGAGTCAAAGGAGATCATTTTGAAGCTATAAGATTTGACTGCCTCGCTGGATATTAGACTTGCATGGGCCCTGTAACTCCTTTGTTTTGACCAATTTCTCTCATTTGGAATGGCTATATTTACCCAATACCTGTACCCAAATCCTATCTAGGAAGTAAATAGCTTGTTTATGATTTTACTGGCTCATAGGCAGAAGGGACTTGCCTTGTCTTGTCTTGGTATGAACTTTTGGGTTAATGCTGAAATGAGTTAAGACTTTGGGGGACTGTTAGGAAGGCATGATTGGTTTTGAAATGTGAGGACATGAGATTTGAAGGGGCCAGAGAAAGAATGATATGGTTTGGCTGTGTCCCCACCCAAATCTCATCTTGAATTGTACTCCCATAACTCCCACGTGTTGTGGGAGGGACCCAGTGGGAGATAATTTGAATCATGGGAGCTGTTTCCCCCATATTGTTCTTATGGTAGTGAATAACTCTCATGAGATCTGATAGTTTTATTAGAGGTTTCCATTTTTGCATCGTCCTCATTTTCTCTTGCCGCTGCCATGTAAGAAGTGCCTTTTGATGAGTTCATGTCCTCTGCAGGGACATGGATGAAGCTGGAAACCATCATTCTCAGCAAACTCACACAAGAACAGAAAACCAAACACTGAGCGTTGTCACTCATAAGTGGGAGTTGAACAATGAGAACACGTGGACACAGGGAGGGGAGCATCACACACCAGGGCCTATTGGGGGGTGGGGAGCTAGGGGAGGGATAGCATTAGGAGAAATAGCTAATGTATATGATGGGTTGATGGGTGCAGCAAACCACCATGGCACGTGTATACCTATGTAACAAGCCTGCATGTTCTGCACATGTATCCCAGAACTTAAAGTATAACATAAAAAAAAGAAAAAGTGTCTTTGCCTCTGCCATGATTCTGAGGCCTCCCTAGCCATGTGGAACTGTAAGTCCAATTAAACCTCTTTTTCTTCCCAGTCTTGGGTATGTCTTTATTAGCAGCATGAAAATGGACTAATACACCCCAGCTCAAATGATAATCCTGCCTCAACCTTCCAAGTAACTGGGACTACAAGCATGTGCCACAGTGCCTGGCTAATTTCTGCATTTTCTGTAGAGACAAAGCTTCGCCATGTTGTCCAAGCTGATCTCAAACTCCTGGGCTCAAGGGAAACACCCACCTCGGCCTCCCAAAATGTTGGGATTACAGGCGTGAACCACTGCACCCAGCCATTAGGGTGTACTTTCGTTCATAGAAGTAACCTAAGTTCAATGTAAATCAGTCATTTTTGCCTTATATTTGTGTTGTGTTTTTAACATTTTAGTAAGTCTTCCCCAAATTAGCTTGGTATGGTGGCACATGCCTGTGGTCCCAGCTACTTGGGAGCCTAAGGTAGGATTGCTTGAGTCCAGGAGGTGGAGTCTGCAGTGAGTGATGTTTGCGCCACTGTACTGCAGCTTGGGTAACAGAACCCTGTCCCGTCTCAAAATAAACAGTTTTCCTAGTCCCCAGATGCAAACATACTGCATTTTCTGTTTTCTTTTATTAACTTGATAGTTTACCTTTCACATTTTGATATTTATTCTATCAAGACTCAATTTTTGTACATGATGTTAAACAGTAATCCAGGATTTGCTTTCTTGTTATTGTTTTCCCTTTTTAAAAAGTATGCTAGATTTTCCAGCAATACCTACTAAACATTCTGTGCTTCCTCTCACCGATTTGTGGTATCACCTTTCTTATGTATTAACTACCGAAGTTCTGTTTTCAACCTTGCTCTTCTGTTCCAGTCTTCTATTTCTCTCTTCTTGCAACAGTACCACATTGCTTCTGTTTATTACTATGGCTTCTATTTGGCAAGTCTCCTTTTTTAGGAGACAGATTTAGCTATTTGTGATCCTTCATTGCTTCTTTTCATTTTAGAGTAATTTTATCAAGTTCCTCAAATAGTTCAGCTGGAATTAGAATTTTGACAATGATACATTAAACTTATAGATTAATTCAGGGAAATGACATCTTTGTAATATTATGTCATCCCACCGAAGTGCATGGAATGTATCTCTCTTTTTTTTTTTTTTTTTGAGACGGAGTCTCGCTCTGTCACCGAGGCTGGAGTCAGTGGTGCTATCTTGGCTCACTGCAACTTCTGCCTCCTGGATTCAAGTGATTCTCCTGCCTCAGCCTCCGAGTAGCCAGGACTACAGGCACCCACCGCCATGCTCAGCTAATTTTTGTATTTTTAGTAGAGACAGCATTTCACCATATTGGCCAGGCTGGTCTCAAACTCCTGACCTCGTGATCTGTCCACCTCGGCCTCCCAAAGTGCTGGGATTACAGGCATGAGCCACCACGTCCGGCTGGAATGTATCTCTATCAGACATATTCTATGTCCTTCACTAGAGTTTTCAAGTTTTGTCCATAGAGATCTTATGTAATTCCTAGGTATTTAACTATAGTTTTTCTCTTTATAATATTGAGAATAGTTTCTGAAGTTTTAGTTATTTTTACTAGTTTGTTGTTGCAACTATACAGAAATTTTGTCTTTATAAGTTAATCTGGCAAATCTGTTAAACCCTTGCTGATTGAAATAGTTTCTCTGTTCCATTGTTAGTATTAATATTATTCTCACAGAGATGATAAGCACTATACTGATTTTTCATTGCTAGCATAACAAATTACCATAAACTTAGTGGCTTAAGCGACATAAATTTATTATCTTTTAGTTGTGTATTTCAGAAGTCCAATACAAGTTTTGCTGGACTAACATCATGGGGTCAGTAGGGCTGGATTCCTTTCTGAATGCTCTAGGAGAAAATCCATTTTCTTGCCCTTTCCAGCTTCTAAAACCCATTAGCTTTCCTCAGCTCATAGTCCCCTTTATCTAGCTTCAAAGTTAGCAGTTCCTCATCCAGTCTTTCTCACATTGCATCACTCTGACCTACTCTTGTACCTCACTCTTCCACCTTTAAGTACCCTTGTGGTTACATTGAGCCCACCAAGATAACCAGGGTAATCTCCTTATCTAAAGGTCAGCTGATTAGCCACTTTAATTCTATTGATTGCCTTAATTCTCTTTTCCACGTAACAAAACATAGTCACAGATTTCCGAAATTAGGACATGGACACGTTTGGAGGCTCATTATTCTGCCTACCACAAACAACAAAACACATAATAATTGCATTGCATTGAAGTACATCAAATATGTTGAAAACTCATGAGTTGGTAATGTTATTCAAAGGGGAAAAAGCATTGGTCAGATCTGGATGACTTTAAGAACCAATTCATTCTGAAACTGAGAAATAAAACAAATCAAGCATTTATCCTGAATATCTTGTTTGAATTCTACCTCAGGGTGACCAAAGAGCTGATGAAAGAAAGTTCTTTATAGAAAAATCCCCAATATAAATGAATAAGAATAAAGAATTAAAATATTCTTGGCTGCTAAAACCATTAGTGAAAAGCTGATGAGGAATTTCATAATAGATTAGTCTGATAGCACTCAAACACACTGATCAATCCTAATGTCACAAAAAACGGTATGTCCTTTGAGATGATGCAATTGGAAGTACACAATATCACCATTCATATCAAAAAATCAAACTTGAATCTTATCAAGTATCCAAATCTGTCACCAACATGCAGGAAATATAAAATGTAAAGTAACTCGTTAGAAAAAGTCATAGTGATGCAAGCAGCAAAATAAATACAATGTTATTTCTTCAACAAATAAATTGCAAAGAAGAAAAGAAGACTTAATGGATTAAAAAAGACTAAAGTGAACCTAATGTGAAGTGTTTATGAGACCACTGCAGAAATTTGAATGCTACTGGATACACGATCTTGAGAAATTATCGTTAAATGTTTACGTATGATAGTAATACTAGGGTCCTGTTTTTTTAAGAGCTCCTTCAAAAAAAAGTGTTACACATTGAAGTATTTATGGATAAAATATGATGTCTTGAATTTGCTTCAGAATACTCCAGGTGAGGTTGGAGGTGGTAATGATGGAAAGTAGGTGAAGGTACGGATGAAACAAATGAGCCACATAATTGTTGAAGGCTGGTACCAAGTATGCTGGAGTTGATTTTACTATTTGTTTTCTACTTTTGTTTATGTTTAATTCCATATTAACACATACAAAAGTAAATAGATATTGAACAGTGTCAAGTGCTTTTTCTATACTGATTATTGAGATAATCATATGAGCTTTCAACTTCAGCCAATTTATGAAATGAATTATATCGATAGCTTTTTCTGATGATGCACCTTTCTTGTAGCCCTGTACTACATTATTTTGTGAAAATGCTTCTGTATTGTTAGTTAATACTTTATTTAGGTTTGTGCATCTATATTCGTAAGAGAATTGGACCTATAATTTTTTTCTTTTATTACCTTTTCCTGATTTTGGAATCTAGATTACACCAACCTCATAAAATAAGAGCACATGTAAGAGCAAATGCTCTTATCTTGCAGATGCCTGAATGAGGAGGCAAGATCAGTTTGGCAGTTGAAGCAGCTGGAATCTGCAATTCAGAGAATCTAAGAAAAGACAGCCCTGCAGAGAGAGACCCAGAAACCTAGGAGGGGTTTCTCCAAACATTCAAGGCTGAGGGATAAATGTTACATACACAGGGTGAGCCTCCAGAGGCTTGCCTATTAGCAACTGCTACAGTTTCCTTATCTCAGGGATCACAGATTGTGCTACCTATTGCCTACCATCTGAAAACAATTGCTTCCAATCTTTCATCCAGTTTAATATTTATTTAAACCAAGGTTAATCTGGCATCAGTTATTCCATTGTGAGTGGATGTGAAAGTACCAATTCCATTCCGTTTTACTATTAACTATCCTTAGCCTTAATATGTATCAGTAGGTGGCTTGTTGCTAGGAATATTAAATGAATGGCATGTTTCATAGGTTGTGTTTAAAGTTGTTTTTTGAGTTAAATCTTTCTTCAATAATACTTTATGATGTCAAAAACACTTAAAAGTCATAGTGTTGAACATCTATATAGGGTTGGATCTATAATAACTTCTTAACTTTTCCTAAACACTGTTTTTTTTTTTTTTTTTTTTTGGTTTATTTTGTTTTTTTAAGTGAGCACCCAGTTTGGGAAATTCTGAAATAGGGGAATCATAAAAGGTTTCATTTTAGCTGGGTCACATAAGAAAAGTAAGATATCAAATTGTAAAAATCATTAAGAACTTCTATCCCATCTGAAGTGTGAGTTGGGTGCCTCTTCTCTGTGCTCCCTTAACATCCCATTTTATCTATCTATCTATCTATCTGTCTGTCTATCTGTCTGTCTGTCTGTCTTCTTCCAAATATCCATGAGAAAAAAATCCAATCATAAAAATATTTTAGGCTGGGTGCGACAGCTCACGTCTGTAATCCCAGCACTTTGGGGGGCCAAGGTGGGTGGATCACGAGATCAAGAGATCGAGACCATCCTGGCCAACATGGTGAAACCCTGTCTCTACTAAAAATACAAAAAAAAATTAGCTGGACATGGTGGTGTAGGCCTGTAGTCCCAGCTACTAGGGAGGCTGAGGCAGGACAATGGCTTGAACCCGGGAGGCGGAGGTTGCAGTGACCCAAGATTGCGCCACTGTACTCCAGCCTGGTGACAGAACGAGACTCCGTCTCAAAAAATATATATATATACATATATATATATTTTAATATTCCAATTGTCTCACTTTGTGGATGAGGAAAATAAGTAGTTAGAGGTCAAGTAACTTGGCCTACATCTTTTCCCAAGATTGTAAACTCCTAGTGAGCAGTAACCACAGCTTCATTTTCTTTGTATAAAACAAGAAAGTTTAGCATGAAAAAGGTACTCAATTACAAATGTGTTGGATTGAACTGAAGACCCTTGGAAGGGGATTTTGTACCTGAGGATCTCTTTCCTTTGGCCATACTGTTCAATGGACAAAGTTCAGCCTTTGAAGGCAGGCTGACTTGAGGTTATTACTACCTTTACCATTTGATAGCTATGTGACCTTGGCCATGTTGTTTCAACACTCTGAACCTCATTTTCTCTGTGTATGTGTGGTCCTTCTTACAAGTTTGTGAAAAATGTGAAGTCCTTAGCCATGATAGCCCAATATAACAGGCTAAATGATAATAGGTTCATGTTCTTTTCCTTTATATTCTCAGATAAGCACTGTCCAACTTTGAGGTGTTTTGCGGTCTCGCCTGATTTGGATTGTTTAAGTTTATGCTATTCTTTGAATTCTCTGAGCTGTTCTGAAGCAGTGTATCATGAACAAAAACATCCCCAGTTCAGTCCAAACCCCTGGTTACATATCATCCTTATTCCATGTTATAACTAGTTTGAGGGTGTTCCCTCTGTTATTGCATTCAAGTTTCAGCCTCACACAGAAATTCAGCAGCCAATTTCTAAGCCCTAAGCATAAAATTTGGGGGGGAAATGACCTAAAGAGCAGCATTATGAATAGCACTATTATAATTAATGATCTCTCAGGAAGATTTACAATGCAGGTAGCAGATAAAATAAGTAGTATTGCTTCTGCACTTCCCCTCCTTTTATTCGCTATGAAATTTTATGGAAAATAAGTCCAGTGAAAAATGTAAGCTCTTAATCTTTCCCAGAAATCCTACCTCATTTGATGAATACTTTGAGGGAATGAATTAGAACATTTTTTTCTTTTATAGTCTACTTTGCATTTACAAAGTGAGGACGGTAGCTTAGGCTGCCTGGCCAACTGATGAGAAGGTCAGAGGGTCAGAGGCATTCTTAAAGACCTCTATTGTCTTTCATTCATGTTCATTTTCCACAAGGGAAGTAATTTCCAACAAATCAGTGTCTTCATTAGTAATAAGATTATTAACAACAATAATAGCCATAGTAACTGTTCAGTGAGAGTCCATTATATATCAGGCATTCTGCAAGGTACTTTATATACATATGAGTAAACCTTACACAATTCTACAGGGAGGTATTTGTATCCCCATTTAACAAATAAGGAAACGAGATCCAAGTAAATTAACTTGCCCAAGGTCACACAGGTAGTACTTGGCAGAGCAGGAATTTAAACCTAAATCTTGTCCAGCTCCAAAGGCAGCCTTCTATTTGTTATAAATGCTGCCTCTCATAATCACATATCATTTTGTTATTAACAATAACAAACATACCAATTAGTTTAAGATACAATACAACCAGATAATCATGATGACAACAGAAATTGTTATATTATCATAATAAAATAGATGTTTTGTATGTTACTATAATCTTGAATTTGAATAGAAATTTGCTTTCTGAAAGCATGTTCCTGTCATCTAATATGATTCTGTATCTATTAAAGTAGTACTACATCTAGAGTTCTACTACTAGATTTATTTATCACTGAGAATAGTTTGGAAGATTTAAGAGAAACAAGACTTCTTAAATTTCTTATATAGTTTAGAATTGAAAGATATAGCAGGAATAACCTGTAGTAAGAATTTTCTTGTATAGAACAATATGAATTGTACATCTTGGAAAAAATGTGTTTGGGCTTCAAATGTATTATACAACTTTAATAATACATACCCAGAAGAATGTTTTGTTTTATTAATCTTATCTCTCTGAGTAAGATACGCTAGTTCCGTCAATAATAATTAGATTGTTATGCCTCTGGCTGAGTTTTAGAAAGTAATAAGCCAATGAGGAATCACTTCCAATTTCTTATACAACTGCCTTGGATGGAGAAGAGTTCCTTTCTGGTGTTGGAGCTAGGAAGTTGTTGGGGGAAGGAAGGTTCTGAAATAAGTGGTTCTGATACCATTTATTTTTGTCCACAGCTACCAAGTTTTAAGTATCAGAGACATTGAGTAATTGTGGTAAATGGAACAGTGGCCTCCCAAAAATGTCTGCATCCTAATTCCCAGAACCTGTCAAAAGCTTCTTTGACAAAAGGGATTTTGTATAAGTGATCAAGTTAATGATCTGCGATGGGGAGATTATTCTGGTTTATCCCAGTGGGCCTCATGTAGTTGCAGTGGAAGCAGAGGAGTCAGTCAGAAAGAAAGTGATATGATGAAAGCGGAGGGAGAAAAAAAGATGTGATACAGAGCCATGAACCAAAGAATGAGGACAGCCTTTAGAAACTGGAAAAAGCAATGATTGGCTTCTCCCCTAGAGACTCCAAAACTAGCCCTGCCAACACCTGGATTTTGGCCCTGTAGAACTCATCTCAGACTTCTGACTTCCAGAACCATAAAATAACAAATTTGTGTTGTTTTAAGCCTCTATGTTGGGGGTACTATACTACAGCAGCAATAAGAACTTTATGCAATACTTCATTTGATCAAAATCTGCAGGTGGGTTAAAAGTGAAACAGACTGACTGCAAATTTCTTAAACTAGTCCAGAATCAATTTTGCAACAGAAATTACAAATTTTAAAATCAAAACACAAATAGTGAGCTCAGAGGACTTTTTAAGCCTTGCCCTCAGGTAAATAACTCCTCTACGGCGTCTATTAAGGATGGTTTCTTAGCACACTTAATTGATAAGCAATCCCTTTCAGTTCTTTGTAGGCAGCCTGCAAATTTTAACAAAATTAAATTCTGATACCAGTCCCTGAAAATAAATCAGGCCTTTTAACTGAGGCTGTGAACAAAAACCATAAGGCCATATTAGCACCAAGTGACTGTCCTCCTATCCCCTGCAACCCTGGGTATTCCATTCTGGGTATTCTTCCTCAGACAGATGTGGCTTATCAATGCCTTTGGGTATCTTCATTTCCACTTGTTCTTATAGGGAGGAAGAGTGGAGATGAGTTGGATCTTTCTCCATTTCTCAATGAGATTGCAGCTCCACTCCCATACTGAAGACCTACTCTTCTGTATGGAGCCTTTCTCAGCTTCTGGCCCTCAGAATAAGGTTGACTTTTCACCTCTCCCTCAAACTTCTGAGCTCCTATACAAATAAAAGTAAGAAGCTTTTCTTTAATTGGTTTAATCATGATATGGTTTGGCTCTGTGTCCCCACTCAAATCTCATATTGAATTGCAATCCCAGTTGGGGGAGGGACCTGGTGGGAGGTGACTGGCATGGAAACGGATTTCCCCCTTGCTGTTCTCGTGATAGTTTGTGAGGTCTCATGAGATCTGGTTGTTGAAAAGTGTGTAGCACTTCCCCCTTCACTGTCCTTCTCCCACTCCACCATGCTTGTGGGTTTCCTGAGGCCTCTCCAGCCATGCTTCTGGTACAGCCTGCAGAACTGTCAACCAATTAAACCTCTTTTCTGTGTAAATTATCCAGTTTCAGGTAGTTCTTTAGAGCAGTGTGAGAATAGACTAATACAAATTATCTCTTGCTTAAAGAAATAATAGTTAACAACACCTGGAATTCAATACATATCTGATTCCACTCCAGACCAATTAAATGAGAGCCTTTGGGAGTGAGCCCTAAGCATCTACATTTTAAAGTTTCCCCAGGTAATTAGTCAGGATTGAGAACCATTTTTCTAACTGAGTCATAAACCCTATTCCTGGCCAAATTTTAATCACCAGTGTTATGGGATGAATTGTGTCTCCCCCAGATTTCCATGTTGAAGTCCTAACCCCAGTAACTTAGTATGTATCTGTATTTGCAGATAAGGTCTTCAGAGAGGTAATTAAAGTTAAATAAGGTTACCAGAGCAGGCCCTAGTCCAACATGACTGCTATCCTTGTAAAAGAGGAGATTAGGACATAGACAGAAAGAGAAAAGACCATGTGGAGACACAGAGAGAAGACGACCATCTGTAAACCACAGAGAGAGACCCCAGAAGAAACCCTACCAACATCTTTGTCTTGGACTTCTAGCCTCCAGAACTTTAAGAAAATTAATTTCTGTTGCTTAAGCCACCCAGTTTGTGGTACTTTGTTATGGCAGTCCCAACAAAGCAAGTATAGCCAGTATACCAGTTAAAAATTTTTATCAAATCCATTGAACATTTTCATCCTAGAAATACTCGTTCTCTGAACTCTGAACATTAGCATGGGGTATACTTCTTTGCAAGGGGATAAAAAGTAATAATAACATTCAGCATTAGAAAATGCCAAACACGTGAATTGCTTTTAGTTGCAAGTAGAAAACTTAATTATCATTTGCTTAAAAAAATTGAAGATATTTAATTGTCTCATATAATAAGAAGTCTGCAGGTGAGGAGGAGAGAGATGCTGGAGGGGATCATCTGATCTGAAGGCCCAGGCGTTTTCTGTCTGTCCATTTTACTGTTTTTAGCACGTTTCGGTGGATTTTGTTTGTTTTTGTCCTCAGGCTGGTTGTCTTCAGGCTGCTTGTTTACATTCCTACCACGAAAAAGTAGCATAGGTAGCACCACATAACTGGCAAGTCATACCTGTCCCTTTTTATGGAAAAGTAAAAGCTTTTCCAGAGGCCTCCCAACAGACCTCAGTTTCCTAAGGTCACACAGCCTTCTGTAGGTGGAGGGGAAGCTAAAGGTGGAATACTTCATAAATGGGAAAGGAACATTCAGGACTGGCTTAAACCAGTGGTTCTTGATAATGGTTCATCCATGATGTCATCTGGAACAAAATTGGGATTCAACTAGCAAGACAGGAAAAGTAATAGGGATAGTGATTAATATGTTGTGGCAGACACAACTAGAAACTATTTGCTCATAAAACGGGGAAGATCTAGCTGGATTGGGGCATATTTAATGCAAGACTAAAACGATCATTCAGTCTCTTCCCTCTCTCTCCATTCCTCCTCCACCTCTCTTCCCTTTCATCTCTCTCCCCCTCACCTTCCTCTCTCTCCATCTCCTTACCTCCCACTCCATTTTTTCCTGCTTTCATCACCTATTTGCTCTATTTCTAGCACATCTTCATAGCCAGGTTTAGATAATCAAACAGGACTATAAACAATACTCTTTTTGGCCAGGCACAGTGGCTCACACCTGCAATCCCAGCACTTTGGGAGGCCGAGGTGGGCGGATCACAAGGTCAGGAGATCGACACCATCCTGGCTAACACGGTGAAACCCCATCTCTACTAAAAATACAAAAAAAAAAAAATTGGCCGGGCGTGTTGGTGGGCGCCTGTAGTCCCAGCTGCTCGGGAGGCTGAGGCAGGAGGCTGGCGTGAACCCGGGAGGCGGAGGTTGCAGTGAGCCGAGATTGTGCCACTGCACTCCAGCCTGGGCAGCAGAGCGAGACTCCATCTCAAAAATAAAAGAAAGAAATACTCTTTTTTTATTTTTGAAACAGGGTCTCGCTCTGTTGCTCAGAGTGGAGTGCAGTGGCATGATCTTGGCTCACTGCAACCTCCGCCTCCCAGATTCAAGCGATTCTCATGCCTCAGCACCTCCCAACAGCCGAAACTACAAGCCCACGCCACTACACCTGGCTAATTTTTGTATTTTTAGTAGAGATGGGGTTTCACCATGTTGGCCAGGCTGGCCTCAAACTCTTGGCCTCAGTCATCTGCTTGCCTCAGCTTCCCAAAGTATTAGGATTACAGGCGTGAGCCACTGCACCTGGTCACGAAATACTCTTTACAGAACCAAGACAGATGACCATGTAGCGATTAATTGAATGCGTTCAGTGACAGACAGCTCACTGCCTTCTGCAGAGATGCTACATATGATAGTACAGGTTGTGCTCTGCACGGGGCACCTGCCCAAAGCAGCAGACGGATGGGGCCCAGAAGCCACTGTGTCAGGCTTTGACCAACTAGAGAAAGAAGTGCCTTTTTCTAATTCACACAAAGATGCCACACAGGCTATCAGGGGCCCAGGTAGTATGAGGCTCTCTTTTCCAGTGTTACATGGCTGTGACCACTATCAGGTTCTCTTTTACAATAAGACAAAATTTACCTCCTCAAAGATTCTATTTAATGTTCATTTAATGGCTTGGAGCTGCTTAGGACACATTTGCCATGACATCTTTTCTCTTCCAGGATACTCAGCCCTGGTTCCTTCAGACATCAATACAGCTACAACACAGTTCAGGTTCATCCTTACCATTCACCCTCATTCTTCTTTCATCACCCGCATCGGGTGGTCAGTGGTCCTCTTAAGCTGTAGCACCATAGTTTGAACATTGAAATAGAATGTCCTGAAAAAAAGAAAGAAGATGTGGAAAATAAAAGGCCCTGTTCACAGAAATCACCTTGCTGCATGGCCATGAGGGAGTAGATATGAGCAGGCTCAAGAGTAAGTAGCAGAGTTTAGTGTCATGGAAGTCAATAGAGGAAAGAGTTTCAAGGATGAAGTGAGGATCATCAGTGTCTCATGCTGTTATGAGGCTGGGAAGTAAGATAAATACCAAAAGTGTCTAAGCAATTTGGAAATTGGTCATTGGCAACCTTCATCAGATGAATTTCAGTTAATGGATGAGTATGGATAATTCCAAATAAGGTAGTAGAGAAAGCAAATGCAGAAAAAAGGCAAGCTGGCCAGGTGTGGTGGCTCATGCCTGTAACCCCAGCACTTTGGGAGGCCAAGGCAGGAGGATTGCTTGAGCTCAGCAGTTAGAGATCAGCCTGGGTAACACAGCGAGACTCCTATCTTTACAAAATAGAAAACATTAGCCAGGTGTGGTGGTGCACATCTGTAGTCCCAGAAACTCGGGGTGGGGCTGCAGTGGAAGGATCACTTGAGCCTGGGAGGTTGAGCCTGCAGTGAGCCAAGATCGTGCCACTGCACTCCAGCCTGGGTGACAGAGTGAGACCCTGTCTCAAAAAAAAGAACAAGAACAAGAAAGGCAAGCTTATGGATGACTCAGATGGTCAAGGAGTGTGTGTGTGTATGTGTGTGTGCACATACATGTGTGTTTAAGGATGAGAGAAACTTAAGTCCGGTCACAGGCTAAGCAGAAAGAAGAGAGAGAGAGGCTGCAACCTGAAATCAGGAAGATGATTATTGGAAAGATGATTATTGAAGCTAATCTTCTAAAAAGCTTAGAAGAGTCTGGGGTCAAAGGCACAGATGGAGAAGTTGGCTTTGAGCAGGTAGACTAACACATCTTCCATGAAGCCCAAGAGAAGAATGTGCAATAGAAAATGGGGAAATTCCTTTGAAATTCGTACACAGAAAGGTTTTGGACAATTTCTTTTATAAAATGAAGTAATTTCAGTGTTAACACATCCCTCCTTGCCTCTCCCCACGTCATTGAATACTTATTGAATTTGAGCCACCAAGCATGTTGGCTACAGAAAAGAATGAGACAAAGCCTTTGTTCCTGAAGAGTTGGCCCAGTAGAGAAGGTGCTGCTCCTCCATAATTACTTCTCACTCCCACCACAGGACCCAGATCAGCACCACACGCAGGGCAGGGATTAGACAGAGCTCCCTTTTCTCACAGTCAATGAGATCCTAAGTCCTTTAAATCTTTCTATGTGTTCTTGATATTTCCTAATCATTTTATCAAATGTGTAAGAGAACACAGCTCACTGGGATGGCAGGAGGAGGGAAGGAGTCAGAGATAGACCAAGTGGGGGAGGAATAATAAATTGTTATTTTAAAGCAAATGGCCTAATTCCTCCTCTGGAAAGAACCATGTTTTTTTGGAAAAATAACTTTAACACTTATCTACAAGTATAGAAAAGGAAACCCAGAGGATATAACCAGGATAGCCTAGTACAGTCAGAAAGAGTACACAAGTGCCTCTCACAACAAAGTGGGATGAATTCTGAGGTTCGAGTGTGATAAGGAGGAGGGAAGTTGGAGAATACCTACAACGAGAGAGGGAGAAGTAAGGGCTGGAAGCACTGTGAGAGTGAGCAGGGTAGGTTGTGCTCCCAAAAAGTCATCTCTGAATAGAAAAAAAATGAGCTGGGGATAGGAAGTGAGGTGATGGCCTTGCACTTCCTGGTGACACTGTAATTGTTGGCTTCTGTATCAGGCTGGCCCTGTGCCCTGTAAGATCCTTCAGGCAAAGGGCCAGGTCTTGACTGTTTCATTCCCAGGAGTCATGATGGTGCCCAGGTGGTTTCATGGAGCATGAAGTTTACATAATTGGGGGAGCACCCTTTAATAAGAAGAATACAAAATATATTAATGAAAAATTTATAAGTATGAAAGTGAATATATATTTAGAATGAGGGAATACATCACAAATTGAATTTTTAAAGTCTCAAAATCCAGAAAAATTACAGTCTATTTTTATTAATTAACTGCCTGTTATATCACTATATTTCTTTCTCTGTTTCTTGTGTTTATTCTTTGATCACCCCTTTTTTTGACAACAATTTTTTAAAGAGTTTTTTCTTTTGGGAGAACAAAAAGATAATTCAGTCTTTCTTCTAGCATGATTGATAAAATTAGATTTTTGTTTTACAGAATTCAGAAAAGTTGATTTTAGTTTCCCAGCTCCTTACTAGTCATGTCTTGTAAATTTTTCAGACTGTTGTTTTTAAAAACCCCTATCAAGTTTCTTTTATTATGTGCTATAAATTTTTGAGGCATTTTGCACTTCCTCATGCAGTACTAATTCTACACACTGTGAATTGACAGCACTCATTAACCAGTTTGTGGCCGATGCCTGTGTTGTGGAGGCTACGCACCTGCGAGTCACGTCATTGGGCAAGCGAATATAGTGGACCACAGCAGCATTCCTAGAAGCCATCCCAACACAAGATGGCTAACAGTACCGAATTTTATATGGGAAGTGACTGTGAATCACATAAACATAACCCACTAAACCCAAACGTCACTCCACTTCCCTTGAGCTGGGTCCGAAAAATGCCCATGTACACTTCATTGCTTCCATATGTGAAGGTGAGTGAGGTGGAGGGGAAGGAAGTTGGCATAGAAAATGACAAGGATCTTAGGCGACTTCCATTAAAATATCTTCCTTTAGAAATTTATAAGAACGGGCCAGGCACGGTGGCTCACACCTGTAATCCCAACACTTTGGGAGACTGAGGCAGGTGGACCACGAGGTCAGGAGAGCAAGACCATCCTGGCTAACACGGTGAAACCCCCTCTCTACTAAAAATATAGAAGATTAGCCAGGCATGGTAGTGGGCACCTGTAGTCCCAGCTACTCGGGAGGCTGAGGCAGGAGAATCATTTGAACCCGGGAGGCGGAGTTTGCAGTGAGCCGAGATTGCTCCACTGCACTCCAGCCTGGTCGTGACAGAGTGAGACTCCATCTCAAAAAAAAAAAAAAAAAAAAAGAAATTTATAGGAACATGGTGTCAGGGGATCACAATTCTGGGAAAGGGACCAGTGCAAGTTAGGGGTTCTGATGCCTCGTGAACCTGTAATAAATCTGTTGGTCTGCCCCATAAGCACGCGCTGTCGTATCATGGGCCCTAGGTGAAGGTTGACTGATTGAAGCAATGTGAAAGCGAGGGAAAGGAAGGAGAGGAGTGAGCAGGAACAAGGGCACTGCTGCCTGTAGAGAAGCAGCTGCATGATACTGTTGGTAGTTGGTGAGGTATCGTCAGTACCCCAGCCTGACCTCAGCCTGAGGAACTTGCTCTGCTTGTCTGCTGGGGCTTTGGACCTCCTGGATGAGCTGCCTGTGTTCCTGCCTCCTCTTCACCCCTAGCTGTTCTAGCTACACAAAGGGCTATATTCTCATCACCATGGCAGGAAGTTTGCCAGTCACCAAGCCTCCCTGTGTGCCTCTTTGATTTGCAACATTTAAAGGGCATGAAGAGATGCATTCAGAGGCAGGCTTTTAAACCCGAAGTTACCCTAGTGTGAGTCCCAACTAAAACATCCTTGCTGGCAGTAACTGCTGAGCACAGCTGGACGGATGCAGCATTTGCCCTATAAAACATTTGATACTTTGCCAATAAACTGTAAAGAGGGGAAAAAAAGGCCCCTGTCTTCTTTGCAGTCACAGGGCAGCTTTGGAATGTGCCAATCAAAGCAAAATGTGACCCTTGCTCCATGAGAGTATAGTATCCCAGCCCTGCTGATGAATAAGAGTATAGTCAGGCCTCTCACTCAAACCCCTACTTGGCAGAGCCACTGGGATTTCAGAGCCTGTCCCCAGATCCCTCCCTTCCCTACTGCTCTTGGGTGGTTAAGGGTGTCCTCAGGAGCCACTGAAGCCATCTGGCATGGGTACCACAGTCACTCTCCACTCCCTCTTTGCAACTTGTCAACTGGTACAACTACTGTGGCACAAGAATGGTGACCTGCACCTCCACTGTCATTACTGTCCCTCTTTAGAGCTGTCCCTTCGCTTGTACCCATGTTTCTCTGTTCTCCATACAACAAGGGTCTTGAGGCTGGGTGCGATGGCTCATGCCTGTAACCCCAGCTCTTTGGGAGGGCGATGTGGAAGCCTTAATTGAGGCCAGGAGTTTGACATTAGCCTGGGCAACATAGAGAGACCTTGTCTACACACAAAAAAAATCTATATATATATAGATAGATAGATATAGATATAGATATAGATATATTGAAGGGAGAATCTCTCCAGCCAGTGAAAACATCTCCTTCAATCAGATGTCAGGGAACCTGGCAATCTCCTAAAATGTTATTTATAAAGATGAATGCCCTTTCTGATTTTCAAATTCATTCTTGATGAATGTGAGTCATCCAAGGCCAAGTTGGAAGACAATTTTGGAAGATGATCGGTAGCATCCAGAATCAAGTACAAAACATGATTCCTCCCTGCCAACGCACAAACCTACAAAAATTCCAAGATAGAAGTCATGGGCCTCCTCTTTTAGAATTAATTCCTTCAGAGCCCACAGATTCTGCTTAAGGGCATCCTGAGTTCCAATTTGCTTGAGTGCCAGTAATCTGGGGCTCAGCCATCTGGCCTCAGAGTCTTTTTTATGTCTCTCCAGAAATAAGAAGATCTATGTGTTCTTATATAGACAGGATTTCGGGAAGCTTTGTTCTCCCAGAGTTCCTGTCTTAGTTTGGGATGCCTCAGAACCCTCAGACAATTATTTGGGTGTAAGTAGTTTACTGAGGAGGTGATCCCAGAAAACACTAATTAGGGTAGGAAGGAAGCCACCAAAGGGTGCATTATCAAGCAAATTTTCACTGTGGGCAACTTGAGTATAATCATATTAAATAATACTGATAGCCAATTATAATATATACCTTAGAATTATCCCACCCAAGGAGTGGCGAAACTGGGGTCTTTAAACACCCGTTCTCTTCAGCCATAGTTTAAGAGTGTTAATTCCTGCCCTTCTGGCCTGACGTGTGTAGAGTGGGCTTCAGTAGGTAAAGCAAGCAGAAAATCATAGATGCTGGCTGTTGAAAGGCCAGTGAGCAAAGACATGGGGAATGCCAGGTAATAGGGGTGGGACACTATCGTAGGGGCTACAGTTCCCAAAGTGGACAAGCGGGACCCAGTCATGGCATAAAGAAGGCCACAAGCCGGGCAAAGTCGTTTGCATGATCTTCAGAGTGTGATGATAGTCTGTATGGTAGCCCTGAGTAATCTTTCCAGTAGGGAACAGCTGAGAATTTGGGAACAGAATCAGTCCTACATCCCTAGGCCATTGGGACTGACAAGAATCAGGCAGGAAGTTGGGGTTCAGGACAGAAATCGTGGTTCAAAGGGAACAGGGGTTCTAAGGAAAGGAAACAGAGGCATAAATCTGTACTGCTCTAGGCAAGTGATTCTCCATGAGGATAATTTCATCCTGTAGGTGTTTCAGGAATTTGTGGGCCATTTTAAAATGGTTGTCACAATTGAATGACGCTCCTGGTACCTAGTGAGCAAGACTCAGAAATGCTAGGTATTCCTACACAGTAAAGAATCGTTCAGGCCAAGTGCGGTGGCTCACACCTGTTATCCTAGCACTTTGGGAGGCCCAGGTGGGTGGATCATGAGATCAGGAGATCAAGACCATCCTGGCCAACATGGTGAAACCCCATCTCTACTAAAATATAAAAAATTAGCCGGGCATGGTGGTGCACATGGTGTAGTCCCAGCTACTCGGGAGGCTGAGGCAGGGGAATCGCTTGAACCCGGGAGACAGAGGTTGCAGTGAGCCGAGATCGTGCCACTGCACTCCAGCCTGGTGACAGAGCAAGACTCCGTGTCAAAAAGAAAAAAAGAATTGTTTAGCAACTCCAAATATTATCCCTTTACATATTCTTTTTATTTTTTGTTTTAAAGACAGGGTCTACCTCTGTCACCCAGGCTGGAGTGCTGTGGCACGATCTTGGCTCACTGCTACCTCCGATGCCTGAACTCAAGGGATTCTCCCATATCAAGCTACCTCCGACACCTGAACTCAAGGGATTCTCCCATCTCAAGCTCTTGAGTAGCTGGAACTACAGACGCACGCCACCACACCTGGCTACTTTTTGTATTTTTTGTAGAGACGGGGTTTCACCATGTTGCCCAAGCTGGTCTCAAACTCCTGAGCTCAAGCTATCCTCCCGCTCTGCCTCCCAAAGTGCTGGGATTACAGGTGTGAACCACCTCGCCTGGCCCCTTCACATATTCATATAGGTGGAAAACTTGTTTATAAATAGTTGAGTTTTTAGCCTAAGTTCATTTTACATATAAACTCAATCTTTTTTGCATGGCTTTAATACAGCAAACATTTTTCAGGAATGCAACTTCTGTTTTTTTTTTTTTTTTTTTTTTTTTTTTTTTTTTTTACAGTCCAGAGGGCTTGTATTTATTATCTACACCTGTTACGCCATGAATCACAAGGAAGAGATTCCAGCCGCTCAGGCTCCTTTTCATTGATTCTCACAAAGTGTGCTTCTCTGGGTGGAGCAGGCACTTCAGTTTCACCCAGGTACCTTTCTCTTTGGTTTCGTTCCTTGTCTGATCCTTTCCTTCATGCGTTTCAGGAAGCTACCTCGGCTCTTAGAGTGCTTAATATGCTCAATACGTACATTCGTTCTCTTGGCAACAATCTTGCCCTTAACTTGTTTGTTTACAACATGCCAACAGCATGCCTGGTGACACTGTAGACTCTTCCAGTTTTGCCATGGTAACATTTGTGGGGCATTCCTTTTTGAACAGTGCCCATTCCCTTGATGTCTACAATAGCGCCTTTCTTGTAGATTCACATGTATGTGGCTAAAGGAACAACTCCATGTTTTCTAAACGGCTTTGAGAATATGTATCAGGTGCCTGTCCTCTTTCCCTTTGTCTTCGTCATTTTGACAAATTACTGGAAGATGGCAGTTCCAGCCAAAAGGTGCAACCTCCTTTTAAATCAAAAGAAGACTATATTTCGTTTTGTTCAGCACTCTACCAGGAGTTGTACAAGAGCTTAGCAAAGCATATTATTCGCAGCTAGTGGTAGTATTTGAATCACCAATTAAACATTCTTGATTGAGTCAGTTAGCATTTGCAGTTCTCACATTTGGGTAATTTTATGAAGAGATGAAAAGCATACACTGTTAAGTCTTTTTATGTGACCATCCCAGAGCATTTAGATATGGAAATACATATTATTCTATTGCACACTACTTCCCTTTTATTTTTCTTTTGTATTGCAGTTAGAATATTATTTACATGTTTTAAAAAGTTGTGTGCAGGAAAGTTATATTTTCTGTGATTTTTAAATAGTGAAGAAAGCGTTACAAAATATTTGTTATTAAAAAAGGAGGGTTGAGTCTGATAGGGATGAATTTCCCTTTCTTTTGTTGAGCTTCACTGCCTGAAGCTTATCAGAGAAATACCAGGGAAAACAAGAAGAGTTCAGACGCCCCCTGCTGGTGAGGCCTGGCTGCTGCCATCCTGAGAGCCTCGTTTCCCATGAGCCGTGCTCACCAATTCTGAACTCAGCCTTCAGAATTTGCTATTTGTTTTTAAAAGGTTATCAACAAACCTGATCCAGACTAGAGTGCCAAAGGTGTCAATGGATCTAAAAACCTTATTTTTAAAGAAGAAAAAAAAATGTGGTTGAGAGAGATTGGAGGCCTTTACCTGAAAATGTGATATGAGGATGAGCTAAGGGAGAATGAGGGACTAAATCCCTTCACTTAATTTTTGAAGGGCTGGCATGGAGCAGACTGATTCTGAGTGGGAAATGGGGGAAGCCAGGACCCGTGGTCATATAACTGGGATGAATGCTTTCAAAATGTTAGGACGCAAATATGGTCCCCTTTTTTCGAATTAAATAATCAAATTCCCCCATCTCGCACCTCCCATAAGAGTTTTTTCTGGAAGTCCAGTTCCTCTTTCCCTGACTAAGAATCATATGGAAACAGGGGTCCATTAAGGTTCTCACAGACAAATGGAGACGAAAGGAGGCCCGCGTGTTCCCCTCCTGCCCTTGCGCCCTGCTCCCACGTGGTGGCACTGTTGAAGACAGCCCAACAGAGTACAAAAGATGCCACTGCGGAGTTGACGGTAACGATTGCCACGGTTCTTTGAGGAGGGATAACCCCAGCCTAAAGAGACCCCATCCTTTTGTCCTAACGTTTTCAGTTCTTAGTACTTGTTCGTTGAGCAAATTTCCTAGGAATGCAACTTTTTGGGAACAAGCCAGCCCCGTTTGCACTGTGGTCCTGGTGTCTGACTCTGCCCGGACCCAAAGCTCTGTCCCTTCCTCCCCCCTAGTGTTTATTCACTCTGGGTGTGGGGCAGCTTTTTCTACTTGAACTCTCAAGCTACAGAACCTCATTCTCCCCATTTCTCGGGCCAGCTGCTCTTCCTTCCACAGTTCCCAGCTCATTTCTTTTCCTGTCTATTCTGTGACGTAGCAGCCAGTTTCTCTTATTAAACAATTATGACTGTATAATAATTATGCCTCTGGCAAAGCATCTCCTCTAATAGGCACCTACTATAATTCTTTTAAAGTGGGAGACAGATTTTATCTTAATATAAGGAAGAGCTTTTAAAGCCCAGAGCCCGATAGTGCCTGCTTCAGAAGGCAGCGAATTCCTTGTCTCTAACAATACTTAATATAGGCTGCCTGTGTGACCCTCACACCAACATCCCAACAGGTGGGCAGGACAAAAACACCTTCTGCCGTCATGAAGGTGTGTCTCCGGAAGGACGAGGCTTGCCTGTATTAACAGTTAAATCCCCCAGTCCCCAAAATGTGCCTACTTCACCATTTCCCCCTCTTTTGTTGAAACTAATGAGTCACAATTGGAATAATGTTTTTCTGTGACTCTAAAACCATTTTGCTTAATGAGGTACTAAGTCTTTATAATTAGGCCCAGAAGGAAACGAGGACGTGGCCCTTAAGAGCAATAATTATTTCAGTTATTTATGGTAATAAAAATTTGAAAATAGGAATTCTTCCTCAGAATGTGACTGTTTATTCTTTTACATATTGCCTAACAGGCAATTACCCTATTAAGGCGGCGTTTGGTTGCTAAATACATTAATTGAAATGTAAATTAAATGTAAATCAGCTAATTAAATTGATATGTAATGAACTTGTCACGCGGGCCTCTCTGATCAGATGCATTTCGCTAATAAACAAGCATTGCAGCCAGCCCAACACACAACTGGGGCGAAAGGGTGCCTGAGCTGTTTCCCGTCAGACACCCCAGTGAAGAAGGGAGGATCTGCATTACCCAGAACTTCAGGAAGAAAGGGGAACATTTTGGTCAGGCCCTTAGAAACATGCTTTCCTTCCGATAACTTTATGGGCCTTGTTTTTGTTTTTACTGAAACAATGCTTTCAGATGCAAAAGCTAGAAAATTCAACTCAAACTGGGTCATGTAAATGAAACATCCAAAAGTAGGAGGAGCTTTGAGCATGGCTCCTTCAGAGATGCAGCTTCATTGCTGTCTGATTTCTGTAGGCTGTGTACTCCTCCCTGCGTTGCCTTCATCTTTAGGCTGGTGTCTTGTGGAGTACAGGCTTTATCACACAGAGGAGGAGCAGGGCACTGTTTCCACAGTCACTGAAGGTAAGGCTTGAGGCTTGTGCCAAATGAATCAGGACAGCTTTGCCGCTGGTATGCACTGGTACAGCTGAACCAGTTGTTAACATAGTGAGACATTTTGATACAGTTGCCAAGTAGCTACTTTAGTACCCAGTGACTATTGGATACTCAAATGTCTCCTTCCTACACTGGCCTCTCTAGCTTCTCACCCAGAACCCCACAGGCCACTTCATGCTTCAGCAAGGAAAGGATTAATGCTTGGTGTAAGAGGGGCCTGTCAGGCCTCAGAGCCCAAGCTGAGCCATCATGTCTCCTGTGACCTGCACGTATACATCCAGATGGCCTGAAGCAAGGGAAGAATCACAAAAGAAGTGAAAATGGATGGTTCCTGCCTTAACTGATGACACTCCACCGTTGTGATTTGTTCCTGCCCCACCTTGGCTAAGCCATTAACCTTGTGAAATTCCTTCTCCTGGCTCAGAAGCTCCCCCACTGAGCACCTTGTGACCCCCAGCCCTGCCGGCAAGAGAACAACCCCCTTTGACTGTAATTTTCCACTACCCACCCAAATCCTATGAAATGCCCCCACCCCTATCTCCCTTCACTGATTCTCTTTTCGGACTCAGCTCAACCCAGGTGAAATAAACAGCCTTGTTGCTCACACAAAGCCTGTTTGGGGGTCTCTTCACACGGACGTGCGTGACAGGGCCCTTCAGAACCCTGCTCTGGTGCCACGGCTAGTCCCTACCCTGATTGGTTGGGGCACTTGTTATGCTAGTTGTTAAGTATTTTGAAAACGTTCCCAGTATTAGATCACACCTAAACTTATCTCTAGGATTATGGGAATCCCATTTACTGATTAGCTATACTTCTGAATTTACACTTTGGCAAGTGAGAAGACATTTTCTTGATGATTCTAGACTCAGTCCAGGAGAATAATCCTCAAACTTGAGTGTGCATCAGAATCCCCTGGAGGGCTTGTTAAAACACAGATTGCTGAGCTCCATGACCACAGTTGCTGACTCAGGGGTGGATCCTAAGCCTTTACATTACTATCAGCATCAGGTGATGCCAATGCTGCTGGATGGCAGATGCAACTGACAGGAATAACTTAAGCATCAGCTGAGAATGACCCTATGGCCTAAGAAGAATGTATGTTCAGAGTACCGGGCTAAGGAATCTAGAAGGGACCAACCCAGAGGTTCACTTATTATCTAGGAAGGGCATTTGAATCCATGACCCATCCCTTGGAACGCTGGCCTTGCGGGGGAATTGAGGCCCTTTGTTTTGGGTTACATGAAGGTTGTAGGTAGAAGTTGCTAGCAGGAGGGTACTGTACTAGTCAGGGTTCTCTAGAGGGACAGAACTAATGGAATATATGTGTGTGAGTGTGTGTGTAATGAGTTTATTACGTATTAACTCACATGATCACAAGGTCCCACAATAGGCTGTCTGCAAGCTGAGGAGCAAGGAGAGCCAGCCCCAGTTCCAAAACTGAATAACTTAGAGTCCAATGTTCTGGTAGGAAGCATCCAGAATGGGAGATAGATGTAGCCTGCGAGGCTAGGCCAGGCTCTCTTTTCACATTTTTCTGTCTGCTTATATTCTAGCCGCACTGGCAGCTGATTAGACGGTGCCCACCCAGATTAAGGGTGAGTCTGCCTTTCCCAGCCCACTGACTCAAATGTTAATCTCCTTTGGCAACACCTGCACAGACACACCCAGGATCAATAGTTTGTATCCTTCAATCCAATCAAGTTAATGCTCAGTATTAACCATCATAGGGACTAAGTGAAAATGCTACATAAACCGCATGCTTTTTACAAATGGTAGCCGTTCTCCTCTCTAGGCTGCCACCACTAGACCATCCCTGTATGTAAGTCCCCCTAATAAACTCCATGTCTCATTCACTGTCTCTGGGCCTCTTTGACACAGTGCCACCCCTACTGGAGTCAGTAGGGGATAACAGCTGCAGGACTAGAGACCACACTTTGAGAATCACTGCTCTAGAGTCTTTTCTGTCCTTGGGAAAATCAAGAACATCTTTCTTGAAAAAATTTTAACAATTTTCTGTGTTGAGTAGTTCAGATGAGGAACCTAGTTGAGAAAAGCAGCTCTAGGCTAGGGACCTGCAAACTGGGGGTCATGGGCCAAATCCAGCCTGCCACATGTTTTTGCAAATAAACTGGTTTTGGAACACACCAATGTTCATTTGTGTATGAATTATCTATAGCTTCCTTCATGCTACATTGGCAAGGTTGAGTAATTAGGAGAGAGATCTAATGGCCTGCAAAGTCTAAAATATTTACCAATTGGGCCTTTCAGAAAAAAAAAAAAATTGCCAACCCCTGTTCTCAACTAATCAAGGTCCACCCCTGGAATTGAAAGTGGGGTTAAATCTCATCCATCAGCCTAGGCTACACAACTGAAGATGAGTAGATTGGATGGAAAGAAAATGAACCATGTCCACCATGGTCCTCATCTGTTAAATCAATACAATAATCCCTGCTCTAAAGAAGTTCTATTGTTTGCAGTCAAAGTATCAGCAAAAATTTGTCTTAGTATGTTTCCCTTAGGCTACCTCAGAGAGCAATAGACCCACAGACTGAACTCTCAGTCAAGTCTAAAACTCTAAGGAGCTTTCAAGGTATGGGGAACCTAAGAGCTTCCCCCAGCCTACTTTATGGTAGGTGAGGCACAGATGGATCTTGTTAATGCAACAAGCTGTATCTAAAAACATTCATTCATTCATTTAAAATATATTTGCTGAGCACCTACAACAAGTAAAAACTGTTCAAAGGACCAGGGATTTCGTAGTGAACAAAATCAGTTATTTTGCAGTTAAGTTTACCAGTTTTTAAGCCTTACCCATGCCCACAAAGCTTCCAATCAGTCTTTTAGTGGTCACCCTTTAAAATAATTTTCTTTTTTGTAAAATATGAAACATCCTTATAAAGAAATAGAACACTTCCAGCATCCTCGGACTATTCCCCAGCACTTCCTGTGCCTTTGATCCGTTCATCTACCTCTTCCCTCTCCTTAGAGGTAACTACTATTCTGAACTTTATGAAATCATTCTCTTGCTTTGTTTTGTATTTTTATCACCTAAGTATGCATGCATAAATGATTTAACTTAGTTTTCTGTTTTAAATTTAGTGTAAATTTAATCACACATTATGTACTTTTTATGTCTTGCTGTTTTCAATCAGCAATACGTTAAGATTCATTCTTATTATTGTGAGTTGCAACGTTATTAATGTTGAGCAGAATTTCATCATGTGGATATATCACATTTTATATTCATTCTATAGTTGGTGGACATTTGGGTTGTTCCCATCTTGTTATTGCAAACAATGCTGCTTTAAGCACGCTTGTGTATGCCTCCCTCTGGACTTGGGCATCAGTTTCTCTAGAACATATACCCGGGAGTGGAATTGTTGGGTCACAGCATAAGAGTATTGTCAACTAAATTACATAACGCCAAATTACTTTTCAAAATCATGCCTGAAGGGGGCTAGTCCCTCTACACCTGTGGGTGTTTCTTGTCAGGTGGAACGAGAGACTGAGAAAAGAAATAAGACACAGAGACAAAGAATAGAGAAAGAACAGTGGGCCCAGGGGACCGGGGCTCAGCATACAGAGGACCTGCGCCGGCACTGGTCTCTGAGTTCCCTCAGTATTTGTCGATCACTGTCTCTACCATCTCTGAGAGGGAGATGTGGCAGGACAATAGGGTAATAGTGGGGAGAGGGTCAGGAGGAAAACATGTGAGCAAAGATCTCTGTGTCATAAATAAGTTTAAGGAAAGGTGCTGTGCTTTGATGTGTACATACACAAACATCTCGGTGCATTAAAGAGCAGTATTGCTGCCAGTATGTCTCACCTCCAGCACTAAGGCGGTTTTCTCCTATCTCAATAAATAGAACATACAATCGGGTCTTACACCCAGACATTCCATTACCAGGGACGAGTAGGAGACAGATGCCTTCCTCTTATCTCAACTGCACAGAGGCCTTCCTCTTTTACTAATCCTCCTCAGCACAGACCCTTTACGGGTGTCGGGCTGGGGGATGGTCAGGTCTTTCCCTTCCCACGAGGTCATATCTCAGGCTATCACGTGGGGAGAAACCTTGGACAATACCTGGCTTTCCTAGGCAGAGGTCCCTGTGGCCTTCCACAGTGTATTGTGTCCCTGGGTACTCGAGATTAGAGAATGGCAATGACTTTTACCAAGCATACTGCCTTCAAGCACTTTTTTAACAAAGCACATCCTGCACAGCCCTAAATCCATTAAACCTTGAGTCAACACAGCACATGTTTGCGAGCACAGGGTTGGGGCTAGGGTTACAGATTAACAGCATCTCAAGGCAGACGAATTTCTCTTAGTACAGAACAAAATGGAGTTTCTTATGTCTACTTCTTTCTACAGTCACAGTAACAATCTGATCTCTCTCTCTTTTCCCCACAATACCAATTGACATACTTAGCGGTGGAAGAGAGTTCCCATTGCTCCATACCCTTGACAACACTTGGTACTATCAGACTTTTAAATTCTTGTTAATCTGATGTTTTTAAAATTTAACTTAATTAGATTGTGGTAAGAACATATAATCTGAAATCTACCCTCTTAACAAATTCCTAAGTGTACAGTACTTTATTGTTGAATATAGATACAATGTTGTACAGCCTATCTCCAGAGTTTATTCATCTTGCTTAACTGGAACTTTATGCCCACTAATTAGTTATTCCCCGCTTCCTCCTCTCCACACCCCGGCAACCACTCTTTCATTCTATGAATTTGACTATTTTAGATACATAAGAGGAATTCTGTAGTGTTTGGTTTTCTGTAACTGGTGTATTTCACTTAGAATAACGTCCTCAAGGTTCATCCATGTTGTTGCATATTGCAGAATTTTCTTCTTTTTTTAAGGCTGAAGAGTATTTCTTTGTATGTATATGCCACATTTCCTTTATTCATTCATCTGTCAATGGACATTTAGGTTGTTTCCATATCATGGCTATTGCGAATGGTGCTGCAATTGACATAAGAGTGGTAATATCTTTTTGAGATTCTGATTTCAGTTCAGTTGGATCATGACCCAGAAGTGGAATTGCTGGATCATATGGTAGTTCCATTTTAACTTTTTTTTCGTAACCTCTTTATTGTTTTTCATAACAGCCGCACCATTTTACATTCTCACTAACAGTGTGCAAACGTTCCAGTTTCTCTATATCCTCACCAACCCTTGTTTTCCTTTCTTATTTTTTTATTTTCTTTCTGAGAAAGAGTCTCACTCTGTCACCCAGGATGGAATTGAATGGTGCAATCTCAGCTCATTGCAACCTCTGAGGAGAAGGTTCAAGCAATTCTCCTTCCTCAGCCTCCTGAGTAGCTGGGATTACAGGCGCCCGCTACCATGCCCAGCTAATTTTTGTATTTTTAGTAGAGATGGGGTTTCACCATGTTGGCCAGGCTGGTCTTGAACTCCTGATCTCAGGTGTTCCACCCGCCTTGGCCTTCCAAAGTGCTGGGATTATAGGCGTGAGTCCTTGCGCCCGGCCTCACTTGTTGCCTTTATGTCATGTGGTTTTAATTTGCATTTCCCTAATTACAAATCAAGTTGAACACCTTTTTATACGAGTTTTGGCCATTTAAGTTTTTTTAATCACTCGTCTACAGAGCTTATGTGCAGGACATCTTTCAGTTGCACCTCCAGATCCATTCACAACTTCATTACTCTGCCTTTTGTCCTCAGAGGCTGACCCAAATGGATTACAGACATGGGATCCTTGACTTCTAACTTCAGCACTTGTTGAGCACTGAAGGGAAGAAGGGAAGGGAGATTGGAGTATTTAGTCCACCACCTTCCTCTTTGCAGAGTCAGAAGGGTCTAAGTGCATCCTTTGACCACAATTTCTGGAAGGCAGCTCTCTATAACAACTCTTTGTGCTTCTAGATTCTAGGGACTGGTATGTCTCCTTATCCTTTCAGACCTGGAGGGGTAACTGTGGTCTCCCTATACCCTACTGTCAACCTTGTAAATTTATGTTTGTAAAACTCTCCACAAATTTATCAATATGAGTGTTCCATCTGTTTCCACAACACAGTTGATTACTATTTTCTAATGAATTTTCAGGAGTTATTTATTGTGTTTTGAATATTCTCGTTTGTTGGTTATATAGGTACAAATATCTTCTCCCACTCAAATCACTTTGCTTTTCTTTCTTTCTTTCTTTTTCTTTCTTTTTTTTTTTTTTTTTGAAACAGAGTCTTTCTGTGCTGCCTAGGCTGGAGTGCAGTGGCATGATTTCAACTCATTGCAACCTCCACTTCTGGGGCTGAGATGATCCTCCTACCTCAGCCTCCCCAGTAGCTGGGATGACAGGCATGCGTCGTCACACCCACCTAAATTTTTGTATTTTTTATAGAAACAGGATTTTGCCATGTTGCCCAGGCTGGTCTTAAACTTCTGGGCTCAGGCAATGCACCTGCCTCAGCCTCCCAATGTGCTGGGATTATAGGCTTGAGCCATTGTACCCAGCCTCAAATCACTTTCTTAATAGTGACTTAATACTTTTTTATTATAAAATAAAACACATATACAGAAAAGCATATGAAACAAAGGTACAGTTGAGTGGATTATTGGATTATTTTAAGGCAAACAGCCCTATAGCTACCACCAAGGTCAAGAAATAGAACATCGCTAGCTAGCTCAAAAGCCCTTCATATACTCTACCCCATCACAGCCTTCTTCCTCCCCTCTCAAAGTAACCATCTTTAATAAAAATCACTCTTTTGTATTTCTCTGTAGTTTTATCATTTAGGGTGAATATCTAAATAATACAGATTCATTTTCCCTGTTTTATATGTTTCACAAATCTCTTTAAAGTATCCCCCTCTAACGCCCCATCCTTATACTTGCAATTTATTTTGGATGATCTTAGGTTATTTGATGTTTAGGTTACTCAAGTCTGAATTTTACTGATTGACCCCTCATGGTACAGGTTAATAAGTTGCTCTGCATTTCATGAAAATTAGTCATTGAATCTAGAGACTTGTTCAGATTCAGGGGTTTTTTTTTTTTTTTCCAAAAAAAAAGTGTGATGTGTTTTTAAAAAAAAAAAAATAGATAGTGATGTGTTCTTTCAACGGAAAGCCCATAATGTCTGATTTTCTCTGTTTTTGATGATGATGGTTAATTTTATGTGTCGACTTGACCATGAGATGCGCAGATCTCTGGATAAACAGTATTTCTGAAAGTGTCTGTGAGGGTGTTTCCAAATGAGATTACCATTTGAATTAGCGTAATTCATAAAGCAGTTTGCCCTTCTCAGTGTGGGTGGGCACCATCCAACACATTGAAGGTCTCAATAGAACAAAAAGGCAGAGGAAAGTTGGATGATCTCTCTCTGCCTGACTGTTTGAGCTAGGATATCAGTCTTTTTCTGCCTTTGGACTGAGACTTACACCATCAGCTACCCTGGTTCTCAGGCCATTGGCCTGAACTATGCTGTCAGCTTTCCTGGGTCTCCAGCATACAGACAATAGATCATAGGACACCTCAGCCTCCATAAGCCAATTCCTCATAATAAATCTCTATATATATACATAGTTAGCTAGCTAGATATTTCCAGTTGGTTCTGTTTCTCTAGAGAACCCTGACTAATATATGGCTGTTAGCGCAGTTTGCAGTTCTCACAAGAAAGTCTGGATAAAATTTTTATTCTTTCTGTTTACCAGTTTCCAAGATAATGGTTTACTCAAGATAATGAGCTGTCCTATCATTCCATGAAATGAAATCATTTTTTACTGAACTAATAATGGATTTAAACATATTTGGCATTTTTAAGCCATTGTAGTTGTTACACTTATTGAAGCTCAAATTGTCCCCCCTTTAGCCACTGAGAGTGTCATAAGCTGACTCCTGAGTCCTTTTAAACAGTCGTTAAGTCTTTAGTATATATATGTATATATGTGTGTGTGTGTGTGTATATATATATATGTTAGAGTAGACCTGGCAGCTACAGTCTGTTCGTGTTGAGTGTTTAGGAAAAGGCCATCTGAGGAGGATACATGTGAGCAGCAACCAGGGGAGGGAACAGCTCATGCTTACTATGTTTGAGAAATAGGAAGAAAGTCAGTGTGGCTGCAGTGTACAAAGGAGAGTGTGGTGGGAGCAGAGGTTCGAGAGATGGTTAAATATCGTATCATGTAGGGTTATGGGTGTCAAGCTAAGATTTGCAGGTTTCAACTAACCCATTTTAACCTAAGCATGATGGGAAAAGGAGGAAGGGCTCTTAGCAGGGAAATTATGATATGATTTATGTTTTTGCCAAAGAGTCCTTTGGGGCCGGGTGTGGTGGTTCACGCGTGTAATCCCAGAATTTTGGGAGGCTGAGGCGGGTGGATCATTTGCGGTCAGGAGTTTGAGACCAGCATGGCCAACATGCTGAAAACTCATCTCTACTAAAAATATAAAAATTAGCTGGGCATGGTGGCAGGTGCCTGCAATCCCAGCTACTCAGGAGGCTGAGGCAGGAGAATCACTTGAACCTGGGAGGAAGAGGTTGCAGTGAGCCGAGATTGCTCCACTGCACTCCAGCCAGTACTGCAAGAGCAAGACTAGGTCTCAAAAAAAAAAAAAAGAAAAAAGAAAAAGAGTCCCTTGGTTGTGTGTGGAGAATGGATTGCAGGGAAGTAAAGGAGAAAAGAGGAGGGCATTTGGGGCAAGGATAAAAATATATGTGGAAATCAAGAATTCTGTTTAAGTCTGAGATAACTAGTAATGAAATGGCTATATGAATCTGAATTTCTGGGATGGTGTCAGACTAGAGAAGATGATCTGGAACTGTTGGCACATTCATGGATTTTAAAGCTGCATTTTGAGAGTGGGGAGTATCTAGATGGTTGGAGGCAGTATCATGGGGTCAAAGAGCTTGGGCTTTGAAGCCAGACTGAAGTGAGTTTTGAATTCTCACTTTTTACTTACCAGCAGTGTGGTTATGTGCATGCCACTTTTTGTGTCTTTAGCTCCTTATCTATAAAATGAGAACTATCCCTGGCAGTAGTAGTAGAAGAAGTTGGAGATGTTAGCACCATTATTCACCTGGTAAAAGCTACTTGAATTACAGTTGTAGTGCCTGGTATAAGTATTGCTAATTTTACAAACCCAAATCCTTGAAATATTACCTCATGCTCCCTCCACACTACCAAAAGTCTAGACAAATACTTATACACAGATGGACCAGGGTGAGGGCTGGGTATAGAAATCTTGCTCCAGGCAGCTACCACAAAAGAATGGTTCTGTGCAACTAATTCACTTTTGCTTCCCAGCAATTGATAACACTTCAAAACATCTTCAACAGGAAAGAACACATAGGTGGTTGGATAGAGAAACATGATTTTGCAGTCAGACCAGGGTTCAATTCTCTAGCTTGTCATGACCTTACCCTTAATTGTGAATTTAGGTGAGAGGGCTGCAGCAGTGCTGACTTCCCATCTGGAACGACCTTGGCGTGAATAGCCCACATTGGCTCTTGCAGGATCTGCATATTTAATGAACACATCAACTGGCGTCTTTGTCATTATTACTTTAATGCAGCTTATCAGGAACTTAGCATTGAGGAGCCCTTGAATTTGAAGCTTATGGAGCAATTAAACTCCCTCCTGGGAGAATACAGACCTGGAGACTGTCAGTGCATAGAGATGAGTAATTGTGTCTTTGTCTCCCTCTTGCCAGAAAAATGGAATGCTCCAAAGTTCATCAAGCACTTATATTGTATTTCAATGAACCATGTGTACCTTGCATACTACGTAATTAATTTAGAAAACTGTTCGTCTCATAAACTCTGGCAACCGGCCCATCCTCTATTAATTTTTTCTAATTAGCTATTATCAGGAAAGCACTGAATGTCTGCCTGATGTGATTCCTACCCACCTGATGGGAATGGTCAATAATAATGCTGAACAGATAATTCAAGTGCTGACACACCCTGTTGTCTGTTGTCTTATCAGAGTGCTTTGAGTTAAATATGGCAGATAGCCTTATTTTCATCAGATCCTGGACCTCTGAAGATGAAGGGACTTGCCCAAGGCCACAGGGAGGTTTCATTTCTCTGCAAAGCCGGATCACTAAGGGCATGGGCTCTGGAGTTGGGCACATCTGCAGTAACATCCTAGCTCTGAGAGTTACTAGCTATATGGCTTCAGTGCTCCTCTCAGTGCCCACCTTACCTTCACCACTGTAGGAAGTCCTGCCAACTTCTGACTGCTATCACCTTCATTTATCTGGCTGTCAGAGCTTGCTTTGCCCACTCACTACCTACCTGCCCCTTTTCCACAGCAGGCAGAGTGACAGGAAGTTAGCACCCCTTAGAAGCAGCCTCAACCAAGACTGACTGGAGTTGGTGAAAAATATTCAGCTCCCTCATCCCTCATGCAAGATAATTCTAAGATATGAGTTCTACACTGGCTTCCAGAGTCCCCCGAGGATTAAGTTTTGGTCATCGAGGATGGTAACTTGCTTGATAATGAACATTTCATTGGCTGACCTCCCTCCCTTGTCTCATGCTCCTATTTCACTACCAGTTTTTCTTGAGATCTCTTTTTAAACCCCTTGCACTAAGTCCTTATTCAAGGTCTGCTTCTGGGAACCCAAACTAAGACAGTTACCTCTGACAAATTATTTAACTCCTCTCTGATCCTCAGTTTTCTAATCTGTAAAAAGAAAATATGCATAGTACCACCTCACAGGCTTGCAGGGAAGTTTAAAGGAAATACTGCAAATAAAGAATTTTGCCCAATTCTATTCATACCAGCATAATTTATAATAGCAAAAAATGAAAAATGGCCTAAATATCTAACAAAAGGGAAATGGGTAAACAAGTTATGTTTTATCTATATGATATAATATTAGCCAGTAAAAAATTACTTTTTTCAAAGACTATTCAATGGCATGGAGAAATGTACATGAGAATTCTTCATTACACAGTTCAGATGGGGACCCCAATGACAAAAAGTGTCTAAAACTGTAAATATAAAATTACTTCAATTTTGTTAAAAATATACCAAAAATATATAAAAATTTCTCTCTTTTGGTGGTGATGGGTTATTTTCTTTATGCTTTTTCTTATTTTTCAAATTCAAAAGTTTCCAAATAAATAGCATTAAGTTTATAATAAAAAATGAAATGTTACTTATAGAAATTGGTCTTCAAGATTTTTAACTACAATAAAAAAGGTATCTAGAAACAAAATATATGTAAAATCTCAAACATTTCGTTTTTATTTTCCTTTTTCCTGGTGAATTGCACTAATTGTTGAAAGGAAATTCAGCTTTCATGCAATATTAGAGTTGACAGTAAGGGCAAGGCTTTGCAAAGTTTTAAGAGTGTCTAAATCTGAGGTTCTTTGAGTCCCAGCTTCAGGCTTCTGGCCTTCCTGGGAGCTTCTTTTTTCTGATCCCAGTTCACCTACTCTTCTGGTTCCCATTTGTGGTGTTGATTCCAAGCTGGAGCGCCAGGTCAGACCAAGTCAGTCAACAGGTCCAGCACTGGTGGGTCCTTGACCCGGGTCACTTGATCCAATCCTAGATTTACTTCTTCTGAGGGCTTCTTGACTTACCTGCCCATGCCCCATGTTGACTACCCTATACATCAAAGTCCATCTGCATCCAACCTCTTCCAACCTCCATTTACCAACCCCCATTTGTACACAGAAATGATTCTTACAACGGAGAAAGTTCATCTGCACATCCATATGCCCATCCATCCATCTATCCATTCCTTCACTTAGCAAATAATCACTGGGTACTTAACTCTGTGCAGGCACTATGCTGGATTCTTGGGATGGAGAGTTGACTCAGACACTGTTTCTACCAAGTTTCCCAGCCATGGAATAGAAAAAACAAGGCACTCATGCTCACTGACCTTTCCAAGCCCAAGCCAAAAAATGAGAAATGGCCTAAATAGCCAACAAAAGGGAAATGGGTAAACAAATTATGTTTTAACTGTAAAATCCATGTAGAGCAGACACTTGTGCTGCCTGCCCCACATCTCAGCCCGCCTGACTTAGTGCAGTGTGATGGACAGTTCCATGCCCCGGGTCTGCATCCCTCATCAAATGGATCTCAGCTGCCTCAGGGATCCGCCTTGCAGAAGAGCAAGGGGACTTCACACCCAAGGGGGCCATCCTCAACTCCGAGGGGAGTTTTTAAATCATCACTTAGAAAGTCCTGAGAGGGATTGAGGCCCCTTTCCCCTTAGTGATAATTAGCTCTTTAACACACCCTTCCTGTTTTTTCTCTCTGTTGGTCTCTCTTTTGCCTCTCCATTATCTCTGCTTCTTGGTGTCACCTGGCATATAAACTACTTGCTCTCAGTTCCTTGTCGCAGTCTCTGCTTTTGGAAGAACCCAAACTAAGATACCATGGTAAACCTTACTAAGGAATGAATGAATGCTGATTTCATAGTGAGAAGAGAGAAGACACTCTTGGAGGTGAACAAATGACCACCTGATGTTGATAAAGACCCTGTTACATTATTAGTCAGTTATAATGAGGGGCCACATTATCCATTTATAATGTATGTCAGGGTGTTGGTTTGACTGACTTAGAAATACTAAGCATAAGAGTAATGCGGATATGACCGAGAACAACACCTACCCTCTATGGGACACTTCCATTTGGTCTTTATTTATATCCTCTCATCATCCGCCCTTCACAACCTTCCTGTAACCCAGACATTAATTAATCTCATTTTAAAAGTGAGTAAACAGGTTCACAGGGATGGCTCAAGGCCACATCGTGGCAGAGCAGGACTCTAAGTTTGATCTGTCAGACATCAGTTTCCAGACTCTTGTGCCCACATCTCTGCATGAGTCTATTACAACATCCAGTCAGAGGCCCAATTTTCCATCTGCTTGACAAGCAACTTATAATGCACACCCTTGAAATCAGGGTATGCTGTCTCATGAGGTCTAGGTCAGCCATAGCAAGCCTGTGCAGGAAAGTCACAGTAAATAAGACACGGTCTGTTTACTACTCACTGTTAAACAACACTTAAGATAAAACATTGCTTTATTTATTCTGTTTGGCAGCTGAAGTGTGCTCCATGGTGCCTATTGCACGGTGATGTTAATTAGGTCCTCAGTACTGCATCTCTTGTATGCAAGGTTCGTGGTGTCACCAGCTCGTCTCGCCTCTCCAGAGGTCTCTGGTTCAGCATCAAGTCTGAGGACAGAAAGAATCTTTGGAAGGCAGGAATCACCACCAGAGTTGCTGAACTAAGTATAAAACTTCACTACCGTACAAAAGTTAGCTGGGCATGGTGGCGTGCACCTGTAATCCCAGCTACTCAGGAGGCTGAGGCAGAAGAATCACTTGAACCTGGGAAACAGAGGTTGCAGTGAGCCGAGATTGCTCCACTGCACTCCAGCCTGGGTGACAGAGCAAGACTCCATCTCAGAAAAAAAAAAAAAAAAAAGAAACTTCACTACCTAGTCCTCATTCACAAGCATTAGGGCCTAGCAACCTGACATGCACACCAGGGTCAGTGTAAGATCATTTTTAGGGTAGGCAAGTGGGTTGAAGGGGGTGTTCCTAGAGACCCAAAATGGCAGAACTGGAGGAGCCCTTAGCGATCACCTACTTCAACAGATTCCATTTTATAGATGGGAAAACTGAGGCTTAGAGAGGTACAGTGACTTTTCTAAAGTTATATAAATGGTAGGAACAGATAGAGATTAGATTCCCGGTCTCTCTGATTCCAGTTAAGACTCCTAATGGATCATTTCTAGGCCTCTGTCCCTGCTCCTGACAGTCCTCACTTGTTCCCGTCCCCTTCCTATTGTATGGCTACAGAATGGATGCATGCAAAGTGCTGCCTCTAGTAGGAACTCAGAGAATGCGAGTTCTTTCTCCCCACTACATTCACCTTCCCTGAAATTCCTCAGAGTAATCCTGTGGTTTAGAAAGAGCAATCATTCTTAATTCCATTTGGTGGGTGAGGAAGTTGAGGTTCAGAGAGGGGAAATGACAGCAGCTGAATTAGGTTTAAATCCAGGCTCTGGGTTAGTGCTCTTTCAACCAAACCACATGGCCTCCCTAAGGATAAATGAATAAAAGAAAGAATGAATACTAAACTTAGAAAAGAATGTATTAAGGCATGTCTGACAAATGGGCTTAATGTTTGAAAGTCCCCACACCATGTATGTGCTTTTCAGTAAAGGCAAAGTCTCGAGTTCCGTGGAGCTGCTCTTTAGGCCAGAGCAATGAAGTACGGTCATGCGTTGCTTAATGACAGGGATATGTTCTGAGAAATGCACTGTTAGGTGATCTCATCGTTGCGTGAACATCATAGAATGTGCTTATGCAAGTCTAGATGATATGGCCTGCTACACACCTAGGCTACGTGGTATAGCCTATGGCTCCTAGGCTACAGACCTGTCCAGCATGTTATTCTACTGAATGCTGCAGGCAATTATAACACAATGCTTGCATTTGTGTATCTAAAAAAATCTAAACATAGAAAAGGTACAATAAAAATATAGTATTATAATCTTATGGGACCACTGTCATTCAGGCAGTCTGGCACTGGCTGAAACATTGTTAGGTAGTGCACGACTGTACTTATTTCACAGCTGTCCACCCTTCACTTTTGACCACCATCTGGTATTCGACCTATGTAGGGCAGGCCCTCAGTGAGTGCTTCTGAAATTGAACAGAAACAAACCCCCCGGAATCATGGAATTTCAGCTCCAGGAGCACTTTGGAGAGGTATTAGGGGTGTTAAGGAGAACTGCCTCTCCCTTCTTCATAACACCACATGAGCAGTCTTTTTCAACTTTTAGTAAAGGCTGATCTGAAGAAAAAAAAAAAGAGAAAAACAGACAGGAACACAAAGCTCAAATACAGAAAAGAGACCTAAACACAAGGTCACCTGGAGATAGAGTCTGAAAAGGAGACTTTTGGTGAGCTCTCCACCCCAGAGGGACTGGCTTGGCTGAATCAGCCAGGATCAGCCTTCACTGGGACTGGGAAGGAGGAGAGGTGGCCCTGACATCGTGCTGAGCACAGTCCCTGGGAGGCTGGGGCAGAGGGGTGATCCATTAATATGGATGAAATGTCAAGAAAGTAGACAGAATTTCAAACAGCAGCTTAACCCAGGACCTCTGACTATGAGTAGATGTAAAAAAATCTGCTTAGACTTGACAATGATCTGTCATCTAATATTCAGTAAAAACATTCACAACTGAACAAACTTATGCATTTTCACACACAAATATAAAGAGGTTATTCAATAAGATGTGCACATAATGGTAGTACACACGTACACATATCCTCAAATACATCATAGTCAATTTATCTCTTTCACCTGTCTTAGTCTCTCCCCAGCTTTCTCCTTTGTTCTTTTCTTTCCTATGGATACTATTAGCCTAAAGTCTCACAACTTCCTGTGCGGGCCTATAACCTAGGTTTGCTCCACTTTATCCAGAAGTTTCAGGGTTGCTTATTTGTGAACTTCTGGAGGGAGAGAGAAAAGGAGGGGTGTCAGCATCACAAAAATGTTCTGCTCTGAGCAGGCATCCTCAGTCTCATTCTCACCACCAGCAGCAGCAGCAATAGCCACAAATTTCTCTGTGAATGGCTTCTCTCTCTCTGGCCTTATGCTAAGGCCCTGGGGCCCCAGAAATGAGTAAGACTGTTTTTGGCCCTCTCTAAACATCTCAGTCCAAGAACAATGGAAAGTTGAATTGGGAAGAGAGCTGATACACCAAAGTGAAATACCAAAGCCATTACCAAGTGTCAAATGAAATGTTTGGACAGTGGTTCCCTAGAAGCTCAGGGCCATTGCACCAGAAAAGACTTCCTGAAGGAGGGGTCTTGTAGAATCAGCGAAAATCAGGGCAGCAGAGAGGAATGGGGAGGTGCCTAGCAAACACAGATGCTTAATTATTTGTGTTGGATAAATTAGTGATGAGAAAGTTCAGGTTAAAAACATGGATGAAGTAGGGACCTTTATGAGGTCTCGGAAGAAAGAAAATATTGGAAAATATTTTTCAAAATACTGTACTTTCCCATTTATCTTCTCAGTTGATCCTCATGATTCTCTTTTTCTTTTATTTTCGGTTGAGGAGTATGTCGGTTGAAGATTATGTCAGTTGAGGATTATGTCTCCATATCAAAGAGTAAGAAACTGAAACCAATTGAAGCTCTGGGATAACTCCATCCAGGGCAAGAGACTTACGTAATGTCTAATACAGCCAGGCAGTATCAGAGCTAGGAGCAGAACCCAGTTTCCTAATGGCTACATCTTTAAATCCATTTGACTTGACAATTTGAGTTCTGGGAGTTGAGGATAGACTGTGGCTTGGGTTAGAGGAAGAGGAAGACTTTGGGATATTTACTGGGAAAACTCCCTCTAGTTGGTGACACAGCACCCTCTTTATAATGCAGGAGTGTGGGAGAGGTGGGTTAATAGAAGGAGTTGGGCGTCCTTTGCCCTACCCCATCCTAATATCCCGGCAAAGCACCTCACTTGTTACAATTCTGAGGGTAGCACCAATCCTGCCTGTTAAGACAATCATTTCACAGCAGTTGTTTCAAAGGAAGAGACTCAGGCATGGAGGATGTATGGGGACACCCAGCTGCAAAGGAGACCGCCTAAAGCAAGGCTCAGGGGAATCAGGCAAAATGAGGTCATGCACAGGAACAAACATAAACCAGTGAGCTCCCTGAGGTGGAGGCTTTTTATAACCAGCATTAAATATTTATTGTACTGTCAGTCTTAGGATTGTACCCAAAAAGGAGGAGGGGAAAACGAAAAGAACACAAGCATTAGAGTCTGATGACTCCCAGGCTCCTCCACTTACAACAAGCTGTGCAACTTTGGGCAGATTCCTTAGTCTCCCTAAGCTTCTGTGTCTTTAGCAGGGAAATGAGGAGAATAATGCCTGCTTCATGGGGGTGTTGTGAGGATTGTATGAGATCATGTAAGACAAGACAATCAGTACAGGGTCTGGAGCCAAGTAAGCACTCATTCAGGGCAGAACAGCAGCAGTAACAGTAGCAGCTGCAACGGCAGGAGAAGGAGGAGTAGATTAGTAGTAGCAGCAGTAGTAGCAGCAATATCCACAATAGTAGTGGTAGCAGCAGCAGTAGTAGCATTAGATTAGCAGTACCAGCAATAGCAGCAGAAATAGTAGCAGAAGCAGCAGCAGCAGCAGCAGCAGTGCAGTAGTAATGGGAATAATAGTAGAAGTAGATTAGACTAGTAATAGTAGCAGCAGTAACAGTAATAGCAGCAGCAATATTTTTACTAGTACTAATAGCAACAGCAGAAGTAGTAGTTATTACCACACCAGCAACAGTTGTTATGATTATTGTTATAGAAAAAAGGATCTAATTGCCTTGAACTCTGAAAAAGAATTTAGCCTTCAGGAAACTGTTGGAGAATTAAGTAAATCTGTCTCCTCCATCTCCCCGTGGACACTGGGGCCTTGAAGATCATCCAGGACCTCTGACTCCAAGTCTAAAGCACTCTACCATACCATGCTGCCTTAATGCTGAGTTGGAGCATAATTCTGTGGTAAAGGAATCCATGGAGAAAATCTGAGTTGTGGAATGTCTCAGAGAGGCTGAGGTTTTGGGAAGATAAATCCATAATTAGGATTCAGTTATCAGGGTGAGGTCAGGATAGAATTTTGGATTTGAGATTTCGTTCATTCTTTCTTTTATTCTGCTATAGCTACTGAGTGCCTCTGACCTGTCTGGAACCATTAGGTTCTATGGGAGGTGTGAAGACAAATAAAACCTGAACTTTGCCCTCAAAGACATTAAATGATAGTGTGGGAGGTGACAATCACCTGAGTGAAAAATTAATAAACAGGCCTGGCGTGGCGGCTCACGCCTGTAATCCCAGCACTTTGGGAAACCCTGGGCGGGTGGATCACAAGGTCAGGAGATCAAGACAATCCTGGCCAACATGGTGAAACCCTGTCTCTACTAAAAAAATACAAAAAAATACAAAAATTAGCTGAGCATGTTGGTGCATGCCTGTAGTCCCAGCTACTCAGGAGGCTGAGGCAGGGGAATTGCTTGAACCCAGGAGGCAGAGGTTGCAGTGAGCCATCACGCCACTGCACTCCAGCCTGGTGACAGAGCAAGATTTCATCTCAAAAAAAAAAAAAAAATTTGATAAACAGATGAATAAGCAAAGTGTTAGGGCAACCAAGAAAAGAAAGCAATTAATGACAACTGCTAAGACTGGGAGGATGTCGTGAAGTTGGGACACATGAGCTAAGTCTTGAATGATGAGAAGGATTTTCTTAGTTAAGAGGAATAGAGATGTTGGTTGGAAATTAGAGAGAACAAGCAGGCATAACCAGTGGGATTTGGCAATTGAACAGAAATGGGGTGTGAAAGACACAAAAGTTGGATGATATCCAGGCTCCTGGCTTGGCCAGTTAATTTGAAAGAAGTACCACAAAATGGGATCATGTTTTCTGGAGCTCCTGGAAGCTTCCAAGCAGAGAATGGGTTAACAGGAGAGCATCTGCGGACAGGGAGGCCATTCCAGCAATTCAGGTAGGAAATAATGGTGGGAGTGCTAGGAGGGAAAGCATGGGAAGGATAGAGGAAGGGAAGTGCACAACAAACCTGCCAATAGGCATTATTGTCCCATTTTAGAGATGGGGCAAGTAAACTGCTTTAAATGATTTATAAGATTATTAGCAAGTGGTGGAGCTGAAATTAAAATTCAGGTCTGTCTGACTCAGAGTCACTCCATAATACTACTTGAAGGCAGACACATCAAAGAGGCAGAAGCAATGGGACTTGGTGGTTGTCAGCTGTGTGAGGAGAAAGACATAAAGGAGTTAAGGCAAGGGCAGGGCTTCCAACCTGAGCAACTAGAGGGAAAAAGAGAATATTAATCAAGACAGCTGATGCCAGAGAGAGAAGCAGATTTGGACTTAAGATTGACATGGGGTCAGCTAAAAATAGATCCCAGGTCTTTAGGGGAACAAGTAAATTTTAAGCACTAAGGAGCTATAATAGGCATCATCAGGATGACTTTCTGGCTTGGTCGGGCTTAGTGTTGAGGTTTGGGGCTGAACCGAGAGACAGAGAGGTGTGATAGAGTTGTGTTTGTATCCAGGGTCCACGTCCTGTCCTAGTTCCTTACTGGCTGTGGACCATGGGCATGGGACTTAATCACACTAATCTGAATTTCTTCATCTGCAAAGTAGAAAAAACAAGCCCTGACCAGCATACCACCTGAATTTGGTGTATGAAGACAGACATGTGAGTGCCTCGGGGAAGTCCTGAGTTTCAGCTGGCAGAGCAGATCTGTATGATTACTTCATAAAGATGATCCCTGAGATGTTGCATGCCAATCAAAGTAACATAAAATGAGTTTCGTATATATCCTGGTAAGATTTGTTTGCTATGATATTGACAAAACATGCTATCTTGTAGAACCTATTTCCCCTTTCTCTTTTTAGTCTAGTCATTTCAGCCTCACATGAAGTTGGGTGAATATCATGTTCAACACTGTCTTCCCATTTGTTCAGAGTCCCAACTTCCAAAGCCTCTTTCCCCTCCCTCAAGGGTTCAGGGTTTTTGGGTGACCCCACTCTCACCATCCCCACTATTCATTCCACACTCAGTGAGCACAGACTCTGCTACATAATGTGTGTTAAGTGCTAAGGCCACAGAGATGAATAAAACCTAGGTCCCTAGCTTGACACTGATCCCTCAGTGTGACTGCCTTTCTTCTGGACACTCCTCTCACTCTTGTCCTCGACTCAGGAAGCATTTGTACTTCTGTCTCTACGTCATCTGGGAATAAGAAAAGCTTTGGCTCTAGAGAAGGGATTTCCAACTCTAGCAAGCAGATGAGAGGCAGACCAGGGGTGAGGATGGTTTGAGAAAAGAGTTTTACTGAGTTCGAGGTATTTTGTAGATGTTACTATATTCAATTCTCACCACAAATATAGGAAGTAGATATTAATCAGTCCCTTTTACAGATGAGGATCCTGAGACTTAAAGAGATTACATTATTTGCCCAAAGCCATACAGCTTAACAGAAGAGCTGGGATTCACACTTAGGTTGGCCTAACTTTAAACCTGGGCTGTTCCTATTTTGTTATGTCTCCCCTCTTCTTTCTGGCCCTGATTCATTGGCTAAGCTCAGTCACAAGGTAAAGGACTTCTTTAGTGCTCAGAAGGCAAGAACTTGGAGGAAGAATTCCGAACAAGAAATGAGGGACATAGTAGGCTTATTTCGCATACCCCAGAAGGAGGAAGTGATAGGGAACCAGAGCTAGATTATCTGCTTGGGGCCAGTAACCCAGAGTGTGTCAGGATGGGCCCAAGAACCCTGCTGAGATTCCAGGGTCCCTGGATAATCTGGCAGCCTCTGCATGCCAAGTGATAAATGGGCCCCTTGTCTAAACTCTGCTCTCTGGAGGACTCTGGAGTGGCTAGAAGAAAGTCAGACAGATGTATGGGAATGAGAGATAGGAAGAAGGCAGGGCTTCAGCAGCAAGTGCTAAAAAGTCCTGAAATCATTACACATTTTTCCCAGCCTGTAAACTTAACATGCTTCCTTCCCCTCTGCCTATCCCCCACTACCTCTAAATGATGCCATTGTTTACTGTTTACTTGTTATTCTGCTTTAACCTGTTTCTTTTTTTGATGTGATTTTACCTGGAGACAAGTGGAGAAGGCCCAGCACAAAGTAGTGGAAGGGGAGCAGTGTTTGAATCCAGGTTCTGGATTCAAGGTTCTAGAATCCAGGTTCTAGACACGTGAGTGTAAAAAAAAGGTTTTTACCTTTAAGATTCTCATTTTTTCTCATCTTTGAAGTATAGAAAATGATACTTACCTGATGGGACTGTTGGGAACATTAACTAAGGCAATGGATACAAAGGCATCTAGCACAACACCTGACACACAGTGTATGTTCAGTAAACATTTGGATGTATGAATCGATGCTGCACAAATGTTAATCGGCCTACACTTCCATAGTTGGCTCTGTTCTTACTACATAGAAAAAGGAATTGGGTTCTCTAAGGCAGGTCTCAGGTGTGTCAGTTGAGTTACAGTGAAAGGATCCCAGTTCTTTCTGTACTTACCGCCCCTGCCTCCATTTAAAAGGCAATAGAAAAAACTTCTAGCTAAAGGCTCACTGTTGCTGCTGCAAAACAAACATCATCACCAGCCTCCTCTGCTGCGGGCTTATCAACGAAGAAACTGGGTAATCTCCAGTTTGTCTGCTGCAGCTGAGGGTAAACAGACTTTTAGTCCTGTCTCTGCACCTCTCAACTGATACAGAGCAAAACTAGCACTGCATCAGTATGGAGAGTTGCGTGAGAGCCAGGTAGAGACCTGGCATGATCCCTCTCCTTCCCACCCCTACTTTTTGCATAGTTGCCTGTCTCCTCGGAAATGCACACAACACTGGTTTGGTGGGCAGCTCCACCCACCTGTGGCTCTAATCTAAGACAGACGTGGCTAGACAAGAAGATAGGCTGGCGCGCCCCCTGCTGGAGCCAGGTGGGCTAGCAGCCTCTGGCTGATTGTACACCTCTGGGTGCTGTCCTCCATCTCAGTGCTGAAAACCTTTCCCCTCTAGCTTGAGGTGATAGGTATAACCTTGTCCAAGAAAGCTAAGGAGAAGCTGAGCAGGCCAAGACCACACAAAGGGCTGCTGACAAACCCTGGTCTCTTGCCTAGCCCTTGTTTTCCTGCTCTGCCAATGTGGAAAAGCAGATAGTTCATCTTGCAAACACACCCCCCTACAGGCTGCCTTATAGCCAGTTTTTTTTTTTTTTTTTCCTCTCTCTCTCTCGGAATGGGAAATTTTAGCAGAGCCCATATGCTATGATTCAGAGACAGTTAATATCACTGTGTCTAGCATTAAGTACTATACTGTACACTCCATTTGCTGACATCCAGAAATGTAACATCCTGTCCCATGTCATCCCAGTCCAGAGAAATGACATGAGGCGACGCTTTGGAGCATCCAACTTCCAACCCAGCATCCTCCTAGAAAGGGAGTCCCCTCTATTTCCTCCCAGACAGATGTCGTTCAGACTCTTCTTGCACTCCTGTGGTGATGGGGAGTTCATGGTCTTCCAAAGGAGCCCATCCAGTGGTTGGCAATTCAATTCACTAAAAGTTTTCCTCATCCTGAGCAGAAATCTATCTTACTGAGACTCACTCCCCAGATTTGGTTATTACCTCTGGACAACACGGAACAAGTTTGCTTCTTTTGTCCAATGATGTCCCTTTAACTTTTTGGAGACTGTGATCTTTCTTTCCTATTCACACTCACTCTTATTTTTTATTTTAAACAATAAACTGCTCCATTCCTTTCTAATGGGGAAGGATTTGCAGACACTTCACTTTCCTAGTCATATTCCAAATGATCAAAGCTACCATTTAGTGAGCACATAAAGATTTTTGCCTACTTTTTCCACACCTAAGTTTATTAAACTTTCATAACTATTACAGCAAGGTAAGTATTACTATGACCATCTTTCAGGCGAGGAAACTAAGATCTAGAGATGTTAAATAACTTGCCTAAGATCACACAGTTTTAAAGAAATAGAAGTAGGGTTTGAATGCAGAATGAGCCAAAGTTGCCTGGATCCAAGTTTTTGCTCTTAAATCATCATTATACCTGCTGTTTGTGTAGTCTATGATCCAATTAATCAATGTAGTTTTAAATATATGGGCCAATATATGATCACAACATTATGGAAGTGACCTGGCCAAGGAAACATGGATCCAGACTATTGTCTCTCTCATTTTATGCACTCTGCCTCTTTTCATGCTATCTAAAATAATGCTATCATTTCCAAAAGACTGACACACTCTTGGTGCATGCCAAGCTGGTTGCAGTCAATTAAACTCCCTGGGACTTTGACACGGGAACTGCTGGAAATCAAGACTTGACTGTTGTCCCTTATTTTGATAACAAAGTCCTTGACCTCAAAGTCAGGGTTATACCAGTTTGGGGGTTTGCCTGTTGGTTCTTGAGCAGTGGGAGACCGAAAGGGAAAGGTGCCAAGAATGCTCAGAGGAACAGAAGAGCTGCACAAAACACTTTATTTGTGTTCCTATGGGCAAAACGAACCCAGGGGAGAGGCTGTATGTACAACATGACATTTGTAGCCAATCAACATATGGCTCTTTGTTATTATTTCTGAAAACCAGCATGCAAAGGAGAACAAGTTTTGCTTTTGATTTTTGTAGCAAACTTCAATAATCTCCAACCCAAACAAACAAACAAACAAACAAAAAATGCTTTAGTGGAGCTTTGTGCTAAGGGCTTTTCCTCCCTGGAGCCTCCCTGCCTCTCCCCGTCTTCTAATCCTCATTTCCGGGAGGTCATTTTAATTAGCAGGCTGTCATGGTGACTCAGCCTGCTGTTTCTACAGACAGGAAGGGAGCAGACTCCCCTGGACCCATTCATCATACAAAGGCACTTTACTCTTCACAAAAAATGCACAATATTTAGCTTGCTACACCTTGGGAATTGCTACTACCATTTTATTTTATCATTCCTCCCTGCCTCAGGGTGCATCCTTGTGTCTTTTGCATCTTCCTTGCCTGGCAATCACACTTTCCTCATTGTAGATTAGCAATGCCCACATCTTCAGGGGCCACGCTTAATCTCTGTCTCCTGGGATCTGGAGACTAACCATAATAAACCTTTTAAAATGAAGGACCAGTGCGTTTTTGTCTTTGGAGCTAAAATTTTAATTAAACTACCCAGGAAATAGGGAAATAGCTCTCAGCACAGTTTTCTAAATCTGCATGCTGGGGTTTGAGGGAATAAGGAAGCATGCAGCTTAGATACAGTGACCATATATTTAAGTCCACTGTGATTTCAAAAATCCTGTCCCATTGTTCCCTAGGATGCATTTGCCCTTGGGTTGCATGTGTTGTTGCTGTTGTTTTGGATCAGAAAATACAAACACTGCATTTCTAAATCTGTAAACAATCAAGCCTATTTAAAAGGTAACCATCTGCAGTAACTATAAAACTTAAAAATGTAAAGTGGCTTTGAAAGAACTGACCTGATATGTGTCAAGTATCTTAAAAGGGATGTGTAGGTTTTCCTCATCTTGGAAGATCTCTGTGTTGTAGAAAATAGCATCTGTGCTCACCTGGTTCCAGTCTCCTATTTTGTTCCTGAGCTTTTTTAGCTGAAGGCTTACAATTGATTTTCCATTGGAAAAAGGGAAAATCAATGATGAAGTTTCTCATTGTATCCCTTCCCTTTCAATAGCCTATGCATTAATCCACAAATCCTCGGAAGCTAAAAAAGAGTGATTAATTTCATTCCCCAGCAGAAAATGCACGCTCCTGTCCCCATAAGACCTCCCAGGACTCCGTGTCTTTAAAAAGGGGTTGAAGGGTCTTTGTGGTTCACTGAGCTCTTCTTGTCCCCTTTGCCGTTGGGGTAGTTGCTGGCTGGGCCCCGCAGGAGTGGGTGCTTGTAAGGAGGGGATTTTTCTTTCCTGCAAAGGGGGAGATAACAGAAAGAGAGAAGACAGCACATATACACACTGTGATGAAATCATTTGTGTGCATGTCTATCTTCCCCACTGGACTGTAACCTCCCAGGAACAGTAACCTGGTCTTCTTCCCACAGACACTAAAGGTGACAAAGACCAGCAGGCATTGATACTGTCTTCAAGTTGCTTATAGCTTAGGAGAGGAGACAATTGCATAAAATACCTACACAAAACAATAACTATAATATGTGTCAGGAAGTGGTTAGTGTCATAAATATGAGAATCTCTTGAACTAAGTTTGAATTCAAATTGAAGAAGAGGATTTGGAACCCATCAAGCTCTGACCTTGGCGCACCCATTTTTCTTTACTGTTGATGAGTCATGAATAAGGTAAAGACAGAATAGGTGGCACCACATAAAGGGACACCTTGCCGTAACATACCCTCCTTCCTTAAAGGAAGCCTCACTGCCTGAAAATCCACATTCATTGAAGAGCCTTGCTAACATAACAAGGCTGCCAGAATAGGTGAGATACAGCTAGACATCAGTACCTATTAACACCCTGGAGCACATGCATGGGGTGTAACTTATGGGCAATGTGATCTTGAAGCAGTTCCTTACCTTCTCTGGACCTCTATTTCTTTATTTCTAAAATAGGAGAAAAATTCATGTCCTTCCTGCCTCATAGGCCCTGGTAAATGGAGGTTGAAGAAGAGCTTTGTAAATTACAAGGTGCTATTCATCTGTCATTGAAGGATGTTGTTCTTAACACCCAAACGGAGCACAGGACGTAAATATGTTTTTACGGGGAGAAAGAGGAGGCAGGCCCAGGTTTGGTCATAGTTGGGGCAGCCATGGGGGGATGGTGGCAAGGGGACAAGTTGTGCAAAGGCTAGAGAGGACTGTGAATATGCAGAAGGACTTAGGGAGGGTGAGCTAGGAAGGCAAAAAGCCATCAACCAAAGATGGGGACATAGAGAGTGCAAGGAGCCACTGGAAGGCAAAACATCCCATACCTTTAGGTCTCTGCAGAGGCTGTTCCCTTCCCTACCTCTAAAGAGGTAGAGGAAGAGCCCCACTTCCTTTGGGAAGACAAATTCCCAAAAAATAAGCTTCCCTCATCCCTAGGCCTTTTTAGCACTTTGTACATTTCATCACTCCTCCGCCTGCCATTTTCTAGGTGGTTCTTTGTTCATCTCTTTCTCTTATGAGATGATAAGTTTGATGTGTATGCTTTTTCTCTATAATTCCTGAGCCAAGTGCAGGTCTGGTATGGGGTAGGTGCTTGAGGAGTATTTGATGACTAGAAATGAACTTTCAGTCTTATCTTCACCATATCATTTACTCTAAACATTCTGGCCTTGTCATTGCTGTTGTGTGAAGTCAGGGACCCTTAACAGAGGGACCAGCTGAAGCCATGGCAGAAGAACATAAATTGTGAAGATTTCATGGACATTTATTAGTTCCCCAAATTAATACTTTTATAATTTCTTACACCTGTCTTTACTGCAATCTCTGACCATAAATTGTGAAGATTTCATGGACATTTATCACTTCTCTGATCAATATTCTTGTGATTTCCTATGCCTGTCTTTACTTTAATCTCTTAATCCCATCATCTTCGTAAGCTAAGGATGTATGTTGCCTCAGGACCCTGTGATGATTGCGTTAACTGCACAAATTGTTTAGGCCCCAGATATCGGGGGAACCCGCCCCTAATAATTCAATGTGAGTCCTTTTCTGCTTTCCCTAAGTGTCAGCTGTTCTGAGAAATAAAGGAAAAGAGTACAAAAGAGAGAAATTTTAAAGCTGGGTGTCCGAGGGAGACATCACGTCGGCAGGTTCCGTGATGCCCCCCAAGCCACAAAACCAACAAGTGTTTATTAGTGATTTTCAAAAGGGGAGAGAGTGTACGAATAGGGTGTGGGTCAAAGAGATCACATGCTTCAGAAGGTAATAAAATATCACAAGGCAAATGGAGGCAGGGCGAGATCACAGGACTGGGGCAAAATTAAAATTGCTAATGAAGTTTCGGGCACACATTGTCATTGATAACATCTTATCAGGAGACAGAGTTTGAGAGCAGACAATCAGTCTGACCAAAATTTATTAGGCGAGAATTTCCTCATCCTAATAGGCCTGGGAGTGCTCCCAGGGGACCAGGGCTTATTTCATCCCTTATCTACAACCATAAAAGACAAACGTTCCCAGAGCGGTCATTTTAGAGACCTACCCCTAGGAATGCATTCTCTTTCTCAGGGATGTTCCTTGCTGAGAAAAAGAATTCAGTGATATGTCTCCTATTTGCTTTTGAAAGAAGAGAAATATGGCTCTGTTCCGCCCAGCTAGCAGGCAGCCAGACCTAATGGTTATCTCCCTTGTTCCCTGAACATCACTGTTATCCTGTTCTTTTTTCAAGGTGCCCAGATTTCATATTGTTTAAACAATTTGTGCAGTTAATGCAATCATCACAGGGTCCTGAGGTGACATACATCTTCAGCTTATGAAGATGACGGGATTAAGAGATTAAAGTAAAGACAGGCATAGGAGATCACAAGAATATTGATTGGGGAAGTGGTAAATGTCCATGAAATCTTCACAATTTATGTTCAGAGATTGCAGTAAAGACAGGCATACGAAATTATAAAAGCATTAATTTGGGGAACTAATAAATGTCCATGAAATGTTCACAATTTATGTTCTTCTGCCATGGCTTCAGCTGGTCCCTCCATTCAGGGTCCCTGACTTCCTGCAACACGTTGCCTTGGAATGTGTCTTGTTAGGTCCTGCTTCTGGCTGTTCTCTACTCTATTCCCCAATGTGGAATACCCTCTCTGCCCTTTCTATTTCATCAATCAAAATTCCATATGTCTGTTAAAGCCAAGTTCAAGTGCCACTTCCTCTCTGAAGCTTTCTTGGGACATGCCTGCCAGCTACAAAATACTTGCCAGATTTTGTAGGAGAGGAACTTCTGCTTGGGTCTAACTTTTCTTTAGTGTGAAGGGGTCAAAGTGGGTAATTTTGGGGGCTTTCTCAGTTCTACCACAGCTCAGTAACACTCATGAATTATTTAGAATTTAATCTATGCTAGGCCCTGCACCATGCACTAAGGATACAGAAGTAAGTAAGACTGAGGACACTGAAGCTAGCAGAGAAGCCAGACATGCATAGAAGCTATGACAATACACCACAGGACACACCATGCTAGAGGTATGTACGAAACACAGTTAGGAGCTCAGCAGAGAGGAAGCAGCTCTGTCTCAGATGGAGAATACAGACAAGGAAACAGAAGGTGTGATATTTGAACTGAGTTTTGAATGATAATTAGGAGCTCACCATCTACAAGCAGAAAGGGAGCTCATTCCAGCAAGAGGAAAAAGGATGTACAGAGACATGAAGGCAAGAAAACAGCTAACTTGTTTGGGCTGAAGCATAAGGCACAAGGTGATAGAAATCAGGTGGGATAGACAGGGTGCTCATGGGGGTGGAGGGGTGTAGAAAGTAGGAAATGAAGTTTAAAATGTAGGCCAACGTCTTGAATAGCAAGAAGAGTTGAAATATTACCCTAAAGGTAATGGGGAGCCATGGAAGGTTTTTGAGAGAAGGCATAACCTGATACATAGTTGAGTACTTATACACTTTTCAGTATTGTTTGTTATCTTTACATTTATACTTGCCTTTATCCTCCACAAATCTGAGCTCACAATGGGCAGGGACTATTTATAATCCTCTAGCAGTTGGCACAAGGACTGGCACATAGTGGGCTCCAGTGTGTTGAGGAGCTGATAAGCCCCCTTACACACACATACAGCCATCATAACCTCTCCCTGGAGCCAGGCCCTCCAGCCTGTGAATGAGCCTGAGTCCATCTCTTGCTCAGAGACCACAATCATGCTCTGTTTACTGACAGAAGCACATCTGCCCTGTTCCTTCTTCCTGTCTGATTTTATCCCCTTTGCTGGAGCATTTGGGGCTTATGACTGTACCACTGTGTGCTAAACAAAATGTGGGGCCTCAGCTTTGGTCATCAATGCCATGCCCCCGAGCCTGAGCTCTTGTGCCCACATTGCTGCCCCTCCCAAGGGACCCTATCTGAAGGGTGGCCCAGTATCCAATGATGCTGGCAGGTTTCCACCAGCGTGTGAGCAGAAAGTGACATATTGTAATTATCCATGGAGATGGGAGAAAACAAAGATTAATTTTGAGTCAAAACATGTAATTTTCCTTTAAAGCCGGAACTGCTCTTTCACTTAAGCTATTTGATGCTTGGGTGGAAAATAATACAAAAAAGGGGAAGTATTTAAAACCCAAATTAGAGCTCAGAGTCTTGTACCCTCCTGGGAATTCATTTTTAAAGGATTACTGACCAATCTAGAGCTAAGTGGTACTCACAGTTTGATGAGGCAGAGGTGTGTGCATAGGGAGGAGGTTATTAATTTTTTTCTTAATTTAAGGGTGGGTGCATTTAGCTCAAGTCCTCAAAACTCTGAACTCATGAGGAAGGAGCTCTCTAGATCTTTTCTGAAGAGGGCTCCAAAGCTCAAGGCAAGGAAGTGCCATGAACAGTTAAAGTCTGGGCCCTGAGATCTCCCCTGTGTCCTTTAGATCTGTATCAGGGTTCCATCCTCTCCCATCTCCAGGAACTCTTCACTGGTAGACACTGAATACACTGCACTGCAGGGTGAGGGCCTGTGCTCCAGTCCTGGCTCTGACCACATGACTTTGACCAGCTCCTTCTGCTCCCTAAGTCCCCATGTTCTCATCTGTATCATAGAGACTAGAGGATCACTAAGGTCTCCCTGAGTGTCAGCACCATTTCATTGGTATATGACAATGCAACATGCAAGGAAAAAAATGATTAAGGATGAAGATAATTTTATTTAGGCAGAGGACCTGAAAGAGATAATCCCCAAATTAACTTGTAAATGAGATTCTAAGAATTCTTTTGAGTTTCATAAAGCTTCAGATGTTTAAGAACTTTAAACAATCAAGAATGACTTCTAAGAATGAACTGGGCATCTTCCTCTAGAGGTGAACTCCTCAGAGGTAGGGGTCATGCTTTAATCAGCCACTCATCCCAGCACTTCTTTCCTGTCAGGGGCCTGGTATAAAGTGTTGCTTTTCCTGAGTGAATGAATGAATGAATGTATACATGCATGTATGCACAATGCAGGACAGGCACTTCAGGGGCACAAGTAATAGACGTGATTCTCCTGCAAGAGTTTCTAATATGCCATGCACAATGGGGGTGGGGGCACAAAGACCCCAGATGATTTAGAAACAATCTGAGACAGGGTATCAGAATGTCTTGTCATGAAGATGCTATGACATGGGGCTCAGAGATGTATGACTCATAGCATTGTGGAACATAGGCCCTGAGACATCACCCAACCAAATAAGTCAAAGGACTTGCCCTAGGTCTTGATGAGCTGGTTGGAAATCTGGGACTGGAGGACATGAAAACATTTATTGAGTATCTACCAGCTTCTGGGCACTGTGCTAAGCTTGTATCCATTCTACAAAACCATATTTAGATATCATTGTTATTAGCCCCATTCATAGGTAAGCAGAGAAAAGCTTCAAGAGGCCAAGAAATTTGCCTAAGATCCTATAACTCACATGAGTCTGAGACAGAATTTGAACCCATGCTGACGAACTTCTACTTGAGGTGAACCTTAGCTATACTTCAATTCGGCTTTCAAATAATAAAAGCCTAGGAGCAAACGCTGGCTCTCCCAAAAACTCTTTGTCCTTGGGCATCTCACATCTTCTCATCGTCTTTCTGAGTCTCCTTTTCCTTATTTGTAAGATGGGGAATATAATGTCTATGAGGAATAAATAATACAATGTACACAAAGTACTCTGTACAATAAGTAAAGTGATTTATATTGTTTTTATTAATAACAGGGTAGGGAGGAAGGTGCATCAGTGCAAAGGCCCTGAGGCATCCACATACATGAGCAAGGTCATGGCAAAGGTCAGTGGAAAGAATGGTCTGGCAGGAGCCAGGAGTTGGGCATTGTCATGTCCTTCAAGTAGGAGGGACCACTGAGGGAGTGGGAGGTGAGTCTAAGAGATGGGGCAGGGCCAACACATTCCAGATGCCATGTGATGTCACTGTCCTTATGCTAGTTGGGTTCACAGCCAGTGGTCATGGAAGTGCCCAGTGCTTCAGGCTCTGGCCAAGTCCTCAGACAGGATGGAGGCTCACCTCCTGACCTTCTCTCCTCAAGGGCCCTGCAAGTTGGCCCCAGAAGAGGACCCAAGGTAGAACTTCTCAAGGGTGTGTCCTCTCCAGCCCAAACTTTTACATCTTGAGGGAAGGAGACTATCATGTACTGACAGCACTGTGCTGGGTGCTTTAACACATATCTCATAATAATCATGTATGTGAGGACTGCTGTCCTCACTTTATAGACGAGGAAACTGAAGGATCAGAGAAATTCATATAGGAACCTCAGAGGATGAGGTATCAGGAGAGGTAGTGCATAGAAACACCCAAATTAATTTAGAACAATGACTGAACCCAGCTCCCAGCAAGCCCCATCCCTGTGGATTCCCAAGTTAGAACCAGGAATGTGACCTTGCCCTCACTGTCTGACTTCTTAATGATACTTTCTTTATGCTCAGGAAATATGCTCTTATGCCCCAAAATCTATGTGGCAGGGCCAGGATTATCTTTCCTGCTGCACAGATGGGATGCTGATGAGTTTCAGCAAGAGGCTAAGGGAAGTTGCCCCTGAATACAGCCAGTGGAGCAGAACTCAAGCCCAAACCTCTCTGCTCTGCCACTTACCGTAGTCTCGGCATGGGAATTGCCACCTTTTCAACCATGGGGTTCAGCCGATAATAGTCCAAAAAGGTTCTTGCCACGTTCCGCCCCAGCTTCATATCTGCAGGTGTGTGTGTTAAGGAGCAACTTTGAAAAGAGATTGAGACCGAGTGAAAAGAGGACTACTAATAAAAATAATAACAGTAATAAAAACAGTTACACCACTGATTGTTCTAAGCTTTTTGTATGTGCTCTCTTTTTTGATCCTTGAAAAACCTTAAATGGTAATCACTATTATTATCCTAATTTTATAGATAAGAAAACTGAGGTGCATCGCAGTGAGGTAATTTGCCTAAGGTCACAAAACTGGGAAAAGAAGGAGCCAGGATATGAGTCTAGGGAGTCTTACCCCAAAGCCTGTGCTAGTAGCTTTCAGGGTACAGCCCTTTGGAAATCACTGGGCTGCTCTGGTCTAGCCTCAGGTGGCTCAGGATGGAGCCAGGTAAGCAAAAACCCCAAGGGCAAGAGACATTGGTTGTATATAGACCAGTGCCTGCTTGACCCTTAGGGCTCAGTCATCCACTTTAGTAACCTCAGGCACAACGGTAAAACCCTGTGACCCTAAATCATGTTCCCATTGCACCTTGAAATTCCTCCAACAATGAATCTTTCTGGTAACGATTTGTGATTGTAAAAGCACAAACTTCTTGGGGAAGGGTCAATTTCATATTGACCATTAACACCTTAATATGAATGAGTACAACAATCATTATTCAACAACAGAATATCTTCTTTGTGTATTATAGCTCACATCTCTGGGCTTCATACATGTTATTTCCTCCGCTGAAGTTCCTCCCTACCCGCTCCTGCCTTCTCCTCAGCTAATTCATACCCCTTGCTTCTCTAATGAGGTGATATTTCTTTATTAGAGCCCTCCAGGATATTCTTCTCTCTTCCCAGAACTGTGATTGGTGCCCTTGTCCCACATTTTCATGACTCCTGAGCTGGCTTCATTCAAAGCACTTATCACTTATCTCACAGCATGGGAATTATGTGTTTACTCAGCTTAATCCTTAGCCATTCCTTCTCCCTCATCTCTTAGCTCTGAACATCCAAGCTGTCACTAACCCTTCTCCAAGACACCTACCATCTCTTGAATGTTTTCACTTCTTTCCACCCCCCTAGAATAGGCCAGCATCATCTTTCTCCTAGATTGCTGTCATCCTGTCCTAACTAGTTTCCCTGCCACAGAATTGCCCCCGTCTGGTCCATTTTCTACAGTGCAGCCAGAGGGATTCTGCAATGCAGCTCTGAGTATGTCACTCAGCTGAGTAAAACCCTTCAGTGGTTCTCAGTTGCCTTCAAAGTCCAAATCTCTGAGCATGATTTACAGTACTGTTCATAGTCAGGTCCCTGATTATTTTCTCAACATTATGCTTGCTACCTCCCACCTACTCCCTTTGCCCTTCACATTCTGGAAACACTGAGCTTCTTCTGCCTCCAGGCCTGTGCCCCATACGTGCCATCTTTCCAGACCACTCTTCCTCCCTTCACATGCCTTCCAGGGCCCACTCCTTCTCAGCTTCAAGAACTCAATTCCGTTGTCACTCTACTGGATAAGTCTTCCTTGGCTGTCCTTGCTGGGACAGGAGTCTCTCCTAGGTTTTCCCACAACCTCTTCTTCCTAGCCTGCACCAACCAGAGCACTAATCATACTGTATTTTACCTGTCTCTTCTTTTCAATAGCCCCTTTTAGCAGGCAAGCTCTATGAGGCAGAGGTCATATCTGTCTTATTCATCACCCAAATACCCATGTACTCATCTGACAATAAGTATGAAATATATATTTGTTGAATTAACAAATCATAGCTGGCTGGGTGCGGTGGCTCATACCTGTAATCTCAGCACTTTGGGAGGCTGAAGTGGGTGGATCACCTGAGGTAAGGAGTTTGAGACCAGCCTGACCAACATGGCAGAACCCCATCTCTACTAAATACAAAATTAGCTGGGTGTGGTGGCACATGCCTGTAATCCCAGCTACTGGGGAGGCTGAGGCAGGAGACTCACTTGAACCTAAGAGGCGGAGGTTGCAGTGAGCCAAGATCACACCATTGCACTCCAGCCTGGGCAACAAGAGTGAAACTCTATCTCCAAAAACAATAAAAACAAACAAATAAATAAATAATAGCTAATATTCATATAATGTTTAATATGTGCTAGGCAATCTTTTTTAAAAATATACTTTAAGTTCTGGGATACGCATGCAGAACGTGCAAGTTTGTTGCATAGGTGTACATGTGCCATGGTGGTTTGCTGCGCCCATCAACCCATCATCTACATTAGGTATTTCTCCTAATGCTATCCTTCCCCAGCCCCCAACCCCCTGTCTGGCCGCGGTGTGTGTTGCTCCCCTCCCTGTGTCCATGTGTTCTCATTGTTCAACTCCCACTTATGAGTGAGAACATGTGGTGTTTGGTTTTCTGTCCCTGTGTTAATTTGCTGAGAATGATGGTTCCAGTTTCATCCATGTCCCTGCAAAGGACATTAACTCATTCTTTCTTATGGCTGCATAATATTCCATGGTGTATATGTGCCACATTTTCTTTATCCAGTCTATCATTGATGGGCATTTGGGATGGTTCCAAGTCTTTTCTATTGTGAATAGTGCTACAATAAACATACGTGTGTGTGTCTTTATAGTAGAATGATTTATAGTCCTTTGGGTATATACCCAGTAATACAATTGCTGGATCAAATGGTATTTCTAGTTCTAGATCCTTGAGGAATTGCCCCACTGTCTTCCTCAATGGTTGTAATTTACACTCCCACCAACAGTGTAAAAGTGCTCCTATTTCTTCACATCCTCTCCACCATCTATTGTTTCCTGACTTTTTAATGACTGCCATTCTAACTGGTGTGAGATGGCATCTCATTGTGGTTTCGATTTGTCTTTCTCTAATGACCAGTGATGATGAGCTTTTTTTCATATGTTTGTTGGCCGCATAAATTTCTTCTTTTGACAAGTGTCTGTTCATATCCTTTGCTCACTTTTTGATGGGGTTGTTTGTTTTTTTTCTTGTAAATTTGTTTAAGTTCCTTGTAGATTCTGGATATTAGCCCTCTGTCAGATGGAGAGATTGCAAAAATGTTCTTCCATTCTGTAGGTTGTCTGTTCACTCTGATGATAGTTTCTTTTGCTCTGCAGAAGCTCTTTAGTTCAATTGGATCCCATTTGTCAATTTTGGCTTTTGTTGCCATTGCTTTTGGTGTTTCAGTCATGAAGTCTTTGGTGCTGCGCAATCTTTTAAGTGCCTTATGTATACTGACTCATTCAATTCTCACAATAACCCAATGAATTAGGTATATTATTCCCACTGTTCAGAGAAGATAAGTGATTTCCCAAAATGTTGGGCACCTAATGAAGAGCTGGGATTGAAAGTGAGTATCCTGGCTGCATGTGTTTATCTTCCTTCCCAAACTACCTCTCCAGCACCTGCACCATTCCATATTCACTTCTGTGTCTCTCTTGCCTAACACATGGTAGGGTACACTCCACCTACTGAGAAACAAGACTCACATCCCTGACTCAGGAATAGGTGAGGGGGGCATGCAGGGTAATATGTAGAGGAGGAGGAACCTGAGGTTGGTCCTAGGGGATCAGTGGAGAAGGACCATTCTCGGCTGGTCTATAAAGGCAGGACAACTGAAGGGGCATTTCGGGGAGAAAACACAGAGTGAGCAACAGTGCAGAAATGATTTACCATGCATCCATCTATCCATCCATCCATCCAACAAGCATATTTGGAAGCCTCCAGTGTGTCAGGGCTTGTGTGAGAGGAGTGTTTGGTGGGAGGGGTCTTGGTAGGTCACAGTGGAAAGGACAAAGTGGAGTGGGAAGAAAATATGCAGTTGCTTGCATTTGCAGGACTGTTGGGCAGTTGCCACAGGCCTTCCTTCAGTGCTGTCTGGGGCTGGGCCAGGTCTTCTGGGCCATTACTCCATCCAGGACCATGGTGATAGACAAGTGTTTGAGAAATAGGCAAGTGAGTTCTCAGTGAGTTCTTCTTCTTCAAGAAGTCCCCAAGCTGGGATTGGACATGGCCTAGAACATGAAACCTAGCGTTTACAGAGCACCTACTATGTGCCAGGCACTGCACTGGCTGCTTTGCCTAAAAGTGCATTTTAATTTTCAAAACAATCCAGTAATGAAGGCTATTTTATCTCTTTTTTGCTATGGGAGGTTAAGGAATTTGTCCAAGGCCACATAACTGGTAATGGCACTGTCAGGACTCAAACCCAGGCAGGTCTGACTCCAGAACCATGAGCTTTCCACTATCCTGGCCCATTTCCTGATTTGAAGGCACCTTTTCTGTCAAAGCCTGAGTCATCCCAGGCCAGTGCCTGATGGGAGAAGGAAAAACACCAGACAAGCTGTTTATGACAGTGAAATGTACTGCAGGCTTGCTGGGCTCTGGGGCTGCCACCTGCTTTCTTCCTCTGGATGTGACTGACCTTCTCTGTCCTCTTGTTTAAAAAGTTCACAAGCTGGCATTGGGCATGACCTCTCTGAGCAGCAGACTCTGGAGGCCGTCTCACCCAGCTTTCACCCAGCCAGTCTCCAGCTGGCTGGAGGAAACCAAATCGTGGTTGTGTGCACCAGCAGTAAGAGCTACAGGGCACAGAGGAAAGCAGAGGTTCCTGTGGATTGAGCTAAAAGATTGCAGCAAACGTTTTTGAGGCAGATGTATTTAATCCAAATCCTGGCTCTGCCACATGCTGTGTATGGCAGATTGTATTTTCCAAAGATGTCTGCAACAATATCTCCAATCTCCCATGTTATTATAGTACATGACCTTGCCACTCCTTCCTCTGAGTAGTATACCCTTCCCTTGAATTTGAATGGGTTCAGTACTTGTTTGTAACCAAAAAAATGGCAGAAGTGAGAGAAGTGAAATAGTGGGATTTCTGAGGCGAGGCCAGAAAAGGTGAAGTAACTTGTCCTTGCTTGCTGAAATTCTCAAGCTGGAGTCCTGAGCCTCCATGTGAGCAGTCTGACTGCCCTGAGATCCTGAGACTATAGAAAGAGAGAGGAGAGAGATTCCTAGCCAGCCTACAGCTCCTCCAGCACTCTACTGTTCCATCTCCAGCCATTGTCTGACAGCAACACACCACTCTCTAAGCTAGAACCAACCAGCTGAGGCCTCCTCAAATTTCTGACCCACAGAGAACGTAGGAAAATAGCTATTGCTTTAAGCCACTAAGTTTTGGGGAGATTTTCTAATGTAGAACTAGAGAACTAGAACACTGTGTGACCTTGCATGAGCCATTTCATTTTCCTGAGTTGCAGTTTCCTGCTCACAGTGTTGTTGGGATGAAGAGTGTGACTGCATCTAGTTGATGAATAACATAGGGGTTGGATGAATGAATGAATGAATGAGGAAAAGAGAAACCTGATCCCTTTCTCACACTGAGAGCCAGACTTAAAGCAACTATAGGAGGTAGCTTTGTAAATCAATCCTCTTGAACTCTGCTAGGGAAAGGGGATGGGCTGTTCCAGCAAAGTGTGCCACTGTAAGGTATTGATCATTTTGGACAGGATCTGTTTAGAAGCCAGTGTTTTAAAGATGGGCATTGTCTGGGACAACTCTCTTCCCTTCCCCCTCCAACCCTATTACATATTCCCTAACCCTGAAAGTCTCACTCTAGATTATTTACTGCAATGGCCCTGTTTGAGTCAAGAAATAGGACATGGGCAGGAGGAGAGGAGGGATTGATTGAACATTTTCAATTAAAACAAGCTGTCTTTGAACAAAGATTTAAAATCCAGGCAAGAAAGGCAATAATTCTCTTGGCTGGAATGCTTTCCACTGTATTGTAGAATTAAGAGATAAAAAATTGGGGGTGAAAACTCCCAACTATTCATTATAAACAGAAATCTCAAGATGGTCTGTGAGTTAAAAATCTCATCATTTTCTGGTTCCTATGTAGGTCATTGATCTCTTTCTCAAAAATGGCAGGGTATAGCCAGCCACATGGGGAAGATGGAATCAAGACACTTAAAGCAATAAGCCAGGAGAATTCAGCTGGGATTGTCCAAAACTTGGACTGATTCTTTGACTTTCATACAGAGCTCTTTTGAAAAAAAGGGCAGGTGTAAGTATCCCCAGCCTCCTATTTAATGGAGACCTTCAACAGGTAATGAAGGTTTGAACATTTACTGTTCATTCTTATTCATTCACTCATTCCTTCACGCATCCATTCAAATGTTTGTTGGGCTCCTCCCATGTATATACTGCTATGAAGAGGACAGGGACTGGGGTTAAAGGAAAATTAGACAAATACACTTTATAGCCTAGAGAAGGAAACTGACATGTTCCAGTTAACTATATTACCTGAGAGGCTGTTGCACTGTCATCTTCAGAAAAGCAGGAACTATTTTTTTTTTTAAAGTTTACTCCACAATGCATACAGTGTAGTTACTATCACCAATCCTTACCAAAGCCCTGCAAAGTCAAAGTACAATTCTACATATATTTCACAGATGAGGACATTGAAAACAAGAGAGTTTGCATAACTAATTCAGTCTCATGGCATGAATGTAACAAAGGTAGCATATGAACTTCAGTGTCTTCTAACAGCATGCATATGTTGTTTCCCTTCTTGAGTGTAATCATAAATTCGAACACAAAATTCTGTGGATGTGTGGAAGGAGACTGAATTCCAAACGGAGGAATTATAAAAAGCTTCATGGAGGTGCACATACAACAAAGATTTGAAGGACAAAGACAGGTCTTAAAGTGGGAGGAAGAGAAAGACAAGTATCAGCAGAGAAACGGAGTGTGGCCAGGCACATGACATGAAATAACACAGAAAAGGGTCCGAGGGCCCATGTAGCTAAATGTGTAGAGTGGAATGTGATGCTGAAATATTAGGCCAGAGACAAGTGAGTGAAGGCTTTGAATGTCAAGTTAAGAAACTTAAACTTCTATTCTGTAGGCAATAAAAGCCAATGAACATATATGGGTTGTATTTGTCACTCATTTAGTCAATGTATATTTACTGATCATCTACTATGTTTATTATGTTCAGGCTTTTTGGAAGGCTCAGGGTATACTATGGTTAAAATCAAAGAAGACAAAACCAAGACAGTGGTTCTTAAGTCTAGAAGCAGAGATAAATAGCGAGGTAGTAAAATTTTTGGTTTGTAAAACAAACAAACCAAAAAAACCACACACACATATTGCACTTAATACAGTACTATGAAGAAAATGCACAGAGTCTGTACCTGCGGATAATGCAGGCATGGGAAGGCCTCTCTGAGGAAGAGATATGAACTGGGAGTGAACAGTGACTGCAGCAGTACCTATGAAGAGGGAAGGGTGTCTGGGAAGGGTCCTCAGCTGAGAGACAGAAACTGGAAGAGGGCTGGCAGAGGGTGATGGGCAAGGGCTAGATCACCAAGACCTCTGGGCCACCTTAAGGAGTCTGGACTTTCTTGGTGAATGGGAAGCTACTGAAGAGTTTGAAGCAGGAAAGTGACACTGTCTTATTTTTATTTCCAAAGGTCACTGCTGCACTAAAAGAGAAGGCAAGAGTGGAAGCAGGCAGAGTAGCCAGGGACGACTGCAATGGTCCAGGAGAGGACAAGGGAGACCCCGGCTGTTCACAGGCAGTAGAGATGGGAAGACATATTTGTGGGAAGAGCCAACAGGACCTGCTGCCAGGTTGGATGTGGGGCCCAAAGGAAAGGAAGGAGTGAAGGATGACTCCTTCATCTTTGGCTTTAGCAGCTGGGTCAATGGGGTGCCCTGATCTGGCATTTGAAAGAATGAGGCAGTAAGAGCTTCAGGGGAGATAGTAGGAGGTCAGTTCGGAGCATGTTGGGTTTGAGCTACAAGACATTAAGTATCCAGGTTCTGAATCAGAAATGGGAAAAAAAAATCAGAAAATGGGAATTGTTTCTGAATTTTCAGCTCTTTGGGATTATTCATGCTACAAATTCTTGCTGACTGTGCAGTGTGTTCCATTCTGCTCAGCTCTCCACCTCTTCCTCTCTGCTCTCAGGGTGTCCCAAGGGCTTTAGGAGAATGGCAATAACTGAAGGATCCTCTGTTCTCCTGTCTCAGGGCCTCAGATCTGGGGCCTTGAGTGTGCACACGAGTGGGAATCAAGAGACCAACATGGTTTTCATCATTAACTAGCCATGTGACCTTGGGCCGTTTCCCTTCACTGGGCCTAACTTCTCTGTGGGTAAATGTGGTCTCTCGAGTCCTTTTTCAGTTAACATGGTATATTCAAGCAAAGCCCTCAATACAATAAGCTTATGAGAAATCCCATCCTCATTCTTTCATTCACAAATACATATGGAGAACTGACCATGTGCCGTTATTTTAGACACTTGACATATACAGTGAACAAAACTGACAAAGACCTCTGTCTTTATGGAGTTCAAATTCTAGCTATGGAAAACAAGCTGTAGACCTAATAATACATGTGTAAATTATATAGAATGCTGGAACGTGGTAAGTGCTATGGAGTAAAGATAAAGAATAGGGTAAGGGGAGGGCTGGGGACAAGGAGAAGATCACAGCATTAAGTAGAGTGCTCAGAGAGGCCTCCTTGAGAAGGTGGGGTGGGGATGGGCTTGGGGAGGTGAAGGCGCTGGCCAGCATCAAAGCGGAGTTAATCCTCCTCATCTGAAACACAGCCCTGACCGGTCATTTCACAATTAGACTCTTGCTAAATCCAACCCAATCCCAAACTGGGGATAATAATCAACCTCAGGGATGAGTCCTCCCTCATGGGGTCAGGAACACCTCTTTCATAGCAATGGCTGTTTTCTGTCTGCAGGTCCAGGTCCTCTTCGCCTCCCAGAGCAGCTTCGGCGGAGACAAGTCTCACACACATCCTCTCGTCTGGCCTGTGGCCTCCCTTCCCTGCCCTCCTCCTCCCCTTGTGGACTCATCTCTGAAGCCTTCTTCATACTTCTCACTCCCTGCAACTCTTCTAGAACCCTCAGCAAGTTCAGCTGGCCTAACTGCACTAAAGGGTGCTGAGCTCTGCCCCGCTCCTCAGACATAATATCCCACTTCTCCTTTCCCCCTACTTGTGGGCCATGGCAGCTCTGGTTACCATCCCTATTTTGCAGATGAAAAATTAGAAGTCACTTGTCTGATGAGTCACATCAAGTATTGGCGCAAGGAGGATTGAAACCCATTTGTTCATTTATATATTCATATTAAGTGGTTTCTATGTGACAGACACTGTTCTAGGAGCTAGGATACAACAAAGAGAAAACAGACATATCTCTGTCCTCATAAAGGTCTTTTCTTGCCATTATCCTGCTTCCAAATAAGAAAATTGAACTCCTACCTGCTCCCTGTTTGGAAACTCCCACCTAGAATTCATTTTCTGCTCATACTCCTGCCCCTCCCAGCAACAGATGATCACCATTAAAGGGGGAAGATTAATTGTGCAGAGGGATAGGCCAAGGAAAAGTGATTTCTCTTTGGTAAGGCTGACAGCGCTGCTAGAATATTAAAAGGCACCTGCCTAGGAGCCTCTAGGTAAAGCCAGAAGAAAAATGTGACAATGAAATATCTTTTGTCTCTGCCTCCCTACCAATCCTCCCACAGTGTCGGACAAGTGCGTGACTAAACAGATGAATCCTTCTCTGAAGCGCAGTGTGGAGGCTGCCGATGTAATTGCAGAGTCCTTTCCCATTGCAGGCAAGTCCAGGGGCACCCCCTAGGTACGAAGACCTGTAAAGGAGAGGAGAGGGAGAGAGGAAAGGGAGATGGAGAAAGAGAGAAAGCGAGAAAGAGAGAGAGATGGATTAGAGAGTCAGGGATAGACAGCAGGAGAGAGGAAGAGACAAAGAGGCCGCAGAGGCAGAGACCAGAAGCGAGAGAGATGCAAACCGACAGAAAAATACAGGGAAACTGGTCAGGATGAAGCAAGAAGATAAGGAGAGAAGGATAATCAGAGAGGCTGAGAGAGACTCAGGCTTGAAAACTGAGAAGAAATGGGGTGGGGGCAGAGAGAGAAAAATGGAGCAAATGACAGAAAAGGAAAGAATCAAACTGAAAGAGGCGTGAGAGAGATACAAATGTAGGCAATAGGAGAAGGGAGGGAGAGGGGAAAGAAAGGCAAAAGATGAGATAGAAAGAGACAAAAGGAAAAAAGGCAGAGAAGCACAGCCGCAGAGGACAGACTGTAAATGCGACGTGTAAGACTGAAATAGCGACAGGAACAGTGAGAGACTGAGAAGGACTGAGAGAAGAAGGTGGAGAGACACAGACAGGGACGGGAAGTGAGGCCTCTTTTTTGACGGGCGAAATGCAATTCCACAGAGTAGGTATTTCCTGAGAGGCTCACTTCACGGAGGAGGCTGGAGATGAATGCTTATACGGAAATTGTGGGAAGAGTGTCCAATTCATCACGGAAAGAATTAAAGTTGGGGGTAAGTATAAGGCTCGAAATTAGTTTTCCATTGCCACTGTAACAAATCACCACACACTTAGTGGCTTAAAACAACAGACATTTATTCTCTCAATTCTGGAGGCCAGAAGTCAGAAATCAGTTTCACTGGGGCCAAACTAGGTGTCACAGGCCTGCATTCCCTCCACAGGCTCTGGGGAGAAAACAGAGAAATAGTTGGTTTCTGGTGGCTGCTGGCATTCCTTGCTTGTGATCACATCATTTCATCTCTGCCCCCATGGTCACATTGCCTCCTCTCTCTTCAGTGTATGTCAGATCTCCCTCTGCCTCTCTCTTCTAGGGGTACATGTGATCGTATTTAGGACCTACTCAGATGATCCAGGATAGTCTCAACCTTCCATCTGAACAGTCTTAACCATGACATTTACAAAGACCTTGTTTCCATATAAGGTATTATTGATAGGTTCTAGGGATCAGGAACTGAATGTCTTTGGGGTCATTATTCAGCCTATTCCACACTGCCTGAGAGTTCATCGGCTTAGCTAAGAGCTGGCATATGAAGCGTCCTGGCATACCCAGGACGAAGGTGCTGGGTGTCAGGGGTGGAATTCTGGCTCTGTGTGAGACACCTTGCTGGGTGCCCCACCAACTCCACCCCACCTGACCTACACAAGCATCAAGTGGATTTACCAGGACTCAGACCCAGATATGTCTAATTTCAGAGTGCTTTTTGCTGGCATTATTTGCTGCCTCTCAAGGGCAATGTTGCCTAGTTTACCTCTTAAACATAGTAAATCTGCTCCTCCCCTTCCTCCACTGCTATTGCATTGTTTGGATCCTTGTCTCTTATCTGAACTATTGCTTCAGTGTCCTAATTGGTCTTCTGGCTTCTGGTTTCTCTCCATTATTGCTGAGAATGATGTTCTCACAATTGCTGACCTTGTCACTCCCTGACCTACAACCCTACACTGTCACCTCCAAGGTAAGATCTAAACTCTTAGATCTGGCTTTCATGGCCTTCCATAAGCTCCTCTAAGCCTTATCTCCTGACACTGTATTCCATTGTGCGTGTATTTAGAAGGCCAGGTTTAAAGTCCACAAAGCGTGGGTTTTAATCCTGGCTCCTACATGTTTAGCTGTGTGAACCTGGGCAGGCTATTTACCGTCTCTGAGCCTTAGTTTCCTCATCGCCACAATAGATAATGCTTCCTACCTCAGGATTATTGTATTGATTAAAAATTATATATCCAAGGTACCCAGTACAATGCTGGTATGCAGTAGCTTTTTTATTATCATTACTACATATGAAACTGTCATCTCCAACAAAGTATGAGCTCTTTAAGGACAAGAATGTGTCACGTTCACATTTGTTTCCAGAGTTATTTAGCACGTTAGGCCTATGAACAAAGATAGGGAGAAAAAGTAAGACTAAAACAAATCAAGATGAGAGAGAGATAAAGAAAAGGACAGAGAGACAGAGGCAGGGAGAGATGAAGAAACTATTTGTAAAATTCTGTGTTTTCTGGATGTTCGGTATAATGCCTTGTAGGTTTCTTCCAAATGCTGTGTGCCTCAGTTTCCTCTCCTGTAAAATTGGCGGGCAGTTGAACTCGATGATCTCTAGTTCTAATTCTCACTCTCTGCTCTAGCCTGGGAAAAGTGTTTCCCTGGAGCAGGGGATACCCTTTCTGACCAAGCCGATGAGGGGCAGCTTCATCAGGTGTCCAGTGCTGCCCACCACCCTAATGGGGTCTTTTGAGGAGAAGCCAGGTTAGAGGCTGGTGGGCTAGAACAGATGGGGAGCTGACCTCAGTTATAATGTGCCTGATTCTGGATGGGATAACCTTGGCGGGCATTTGGACTTTAGACCACATTAGGCAGGTTGCTGTTATTCATTTACTCATTCATTCATTCTTTATTTATTTTTCATTCATTCATTTATTTTTGAGACGGAGTCTTGCTCTGTCACATAGGCTGGAGTACAGAGGCGCGATCTTGGCTCACTGCAACCTCTGCCTTCTGGGTTCAAGTGATTCTCCTGCCTCAGCCTCCCTAGTAGCTGGGACTACAGGTGTGTGCCACCACGTCTGGCTAATTTTTGTGTTTTTAGTAGAGACGAGGTTTCACTATGCTGACCAGGCTGCTCTCAAACTCCTGACCTTGTGATCCGTACGCCTCAGTCTCCCAAAGTGCCGAGATTACAGGCATGAGCCAATGCTCATTCATTATTTATTACTCATTGATTCATTCAACAGATAAGTTATCAATCACCTCTTCTGTGCTGGGCCATGTAATAGGTATATAGAACATTCACACTGGCTATGTAGAGTAAACAAAACAGGGATGGCTGTGCTCAATCTGTTTATAGTCCAGGTACTATTGACATGTTTGGCTAAAAGATTCTGTGTTGTGGGGACAGTCCTGTGCATTGTAGGGTGTTTAGCAGCATCCCTGGTTTCTCCCACTAGATGTCAGCAGCATCCACCTCATTGTGACAACCAAGTGTGTCTTCAAACATTGCCAAACATTCCCTGGGGCAAATGTACCTGTGGGTGAGAACCACTGGTCTAGCGGTTGTACAGTATCTGGTGGAGATGCAGCAAGTGACATGAGAGAGGTGGGCTGGATCTTGACTGGGAAGGGTCTTGGCTTCCCTACTTGGAAACAAGTAATCCCTGAATGGATCCCTGGAGACAGGGAAGGGGAGAGGGATCCCACTCACAGGCTGCATTAATCTGGTAGACTGTTATCTAACCACCCTCCTCATTACTTTGGCAGGGAAGAGTGTCCTCCCTCCATTTCTAGCACACCTCAATACCCGAGATGCCTCTCCCTTCTCTACTTGCCCAAGACTGCTGGTATTTATAGCTTGTCTGTCTAACTCAGACCCACTTCTCACTCAAGAGGGAAATTAATCTCTCTCTCCAGATCCTACACTATCACTTGCCTCATGGCTTCCTCATTCACCTGCTCTTCCAATCCAAGCACCAGCAATTTCCCAGCTGTGCCTCCCTTTCTCCACTGACAGTTGACCATGGCTCTGAAAATTGGCTCTTGGAATCAGTTGTGCCTGCCCAGCTGGGCCCCAGCTCAGCAGTGCCTGGGACTTTGATGCAGCTCAACCTGAGAGGGGGCTCTGCTTTTCTGAGAGATACTGAGCTCCTGCTTGTCTCACATATATTTTTAGAAGCTTCAACTGGATGCACAGTTAAAAATGAGACTGAAGACCAAAGTAAATATTTGCATAGCAGGATCTTGGAGTGGCAGGGAAGAGAGAAGGAAGAGAGGAGTTCTGATGGGCCTGGCTTTAGGCCTCAGCTCTGTTTCTGAGTATTTCTGCACTTGCTTGGGGCAAGTCTCCTCTAGGTATCAGTTTTCCAATCTGTAAATTTGGAGGAGGGATTAGCTTGCGGATGAAATGTTTTGAAACATTTCAGCTCTGATGTTCTGTGAGCCTCTATATCAGAAGGGCCATTAAGGGGTTCCTGAACCCTCTGATACTACAGACAAACTGTGTACATTTTCTGGGGAAAGTATTCATAATTTTCTATAATTTTCAGAAAAAATCAGCATCTTGTAAAATGTTAAGAATCTCTGCTCTAGGTCTATGGATAGAGATAATTGAGTTTATCACCACCTTCCTGGTAATATTCCTTCTTCTCATTTTCTGACCTGTTCCCTTGTTATAGTCTGACTCCTCTGGGATTAGCGAGAATCTGGCAGAGTGTGGGGGAGTAAAATCAAGTTAGACTTGAAATGGAATGAAAAATATGAAGAATCTATCCTGAATGCATCTGCACTAACTTAACTAAAAAACCTCAAAGAGTGTGGCGGCCCAAGTCTGCTGCAGGCGTCAAAGAACAGTTCAGCAAAGATGATCCCTAGGAGCTGACTGCAAAACTCAGCTGAAATCTGGGTCATTCTGTGGGTGAGAATTGGGGTTCAGTCTTTTTCTGGGAAGCATCAAATCCTGGGCTCAGAACTTAACAGACCCACTATAGGGTTTGCTGGAGGGACAGGACATGGGGTCCTCCACCTTTAAAAGAAGCCCACTCTCCTGCCCTTGTGTCTTCACCCCTGATTGGGCCTGAATCTGAAGCACTTACATGGATGAATGGAATGAGCAATGTCCTGTGAATCAAGAGACCTATATTTGAGCATCAGCTTTCACCAAATGCTGTATGCCTTGGGCAGCCTTGGGCAGGTCACTGACCCACTCCTGGACTTCAATTTCTCCATTTAGACAATAAAGAGGAATTGGCTTGCTTCACAGTTTCACCAAAGAATGACTATTATTATAGTGACACTCCATTATAATACCTCATTATTGGCCATTTCCTTGCATTTATTCCTCATTTTGAGACATCTTTGTTATATTTCAAGCAAACCAGCAATGAATCCCATGCCTAGGAAGGGTGTGATGATAAACTTAAATCCCAGTCTTTAGGACCCTCCTGGCTCTAACATTTTATGATTTTTTTTTCTGCTCTGATGTTACGTTCTTTTTTAACTATTGTTTTGAACTTAAAACTTAGGGAATGAAATTAATGTTGATGACCATGGACTATTTTCCAGGCACTGTGCTAGTTTCATTTATTACAAGCAAGGTAGATTTTGGTATCCTTGTGTTATAGGTTAGAAAACAGAGGTTCAGAGATGTCACCTTTCTAATACCACTCAGTTAGCAAGCGGACGGTTAGGACTTAAACTCGGGTCTGTCCTACTACAAGGCCTGTGGCTTGAAAAATTATTTTTATGCTATAATTCTTTATTGTTTTAACTTTCTTAAAATTAATTCATTTATTCAATATTTATTGAGTACCTGCTGTATAAGGTACTGTACTAGACGCTATGGGTTTAGAGATGAGAAATCAGTCTGTTCTTGAGCAGCCTTTAGAGAAGATACGTAAATAAAAGTTGCAAGTTAGGGCAATGACACTATGGCAGAGGGAAATAAGGGAAGTCAGGGTGCAAAAAGTGGGATTTAGTATTGGAGACACCCTGGAAGCTTGTTAGAATAGGAAACACCTGAGCTGAATGGCGGGGGTAAGATTGTCTTTTTTTTTTTTTTTTTTTTTTACTGAGATAACTCTTCATTAAACAAGTTAGTCAACAATTAATTCAGAATCTATGATGTACCAGATACTTTTCTAGTTTCAGGAACACAATTGCATACAACGACCAACTCTTGTGGAGCTCACAAGGGAAGAAAGGCAGTAAACCAACCAACAAATACAGTATAAGATTGAAATCCAGGTGACCTGGAGGAAAAGTAAGACTTGGCCAGGTAAAGTTGAATGGCATGAAACGGCATCCTGAATAAAGGCAGAGGCACGTGCAAGCATGCTGAGGCATGACGATCCCTTCAAAGATGTTTGTCATGGCTGGAATATCTTCTAAAAGATGAAGAAGGAAGTAAGAGAAAAATGCAAGCACAGATCATCATGAATGCCTTGTGTGATGTTATGAGTATGAACTTTCTTCTGCAGATAATGGGAAGTCAGGGGAGGGTTTTAAGAGACAGAGACACAATGCTCAAATTTGTTTCTAGGGTGATTTCTCCTGTGACCCTGGTGAAGGGGGATTTGGAGGGGACCCAGACTACAGACAGGAGGAAACGTCCTGGTCCAGGGAGAATGGTGAGTGGGCCTGGGCTCAGGCACTATCAGGGGAGTTGTGAGAAGGACAAAGAATTGGAAATATTTGTCTAGTAAGAAAGATGATACTTGGGTGCTGGAAGAGGTGACTAGACTAGGAAAAGTATCAAGAACAGCATACCAGGTTCCTGCCTTGGAGAACTGTATGATGGTGTCCCCATCGACCTTGGGTAGGAAGTCTAAAGGTGGCAGGGAGCTCTGTGTTCCCTAGAGTACTTTCCATCCCACCTTTCTTAGTAGTAATGTTGCCTAATTTTATTTTACTGTACCGATGTGCCAAGTGGCTATTATGATTCCTATAGTGAATCTCCATTAAAAGGACCAGTTACTGCAATTTTCCTGTATCTAATGCTCTTCTGCGGATATGTCAAGCAAAGCTGACAATGATCCCACTCACAGGATGGGTATGAGGCTGGCCTTAAACTGCCCATGAGGCCAACATATTTATCCAGTCTTTAGGACAGAATATGTTTTCTCTGGAACTTTTCCTTTCTCTTCCATTCTCACTCCCCCATACCTCTGACGGGCCAGCTGGCCTGTCTGTCTGACTGACTGCCTCCTTCTCTTTCATATATGCTAATCAGGATCCACTCACTGTCAGGATATAAAACATGCCTGTTCCATGTCTCACTCCATCCTGCTCCATTTTAGTAACAATAAGAACAAGCATATTATATCCCATGTGCTCATTCATCCCATGGACAACAGGATTTCTTAAAACAGTTCTATGCCGTTTGTCATGTTTCCTCTGTGGCAGGGCCTCTGCCCAAAAGACTGTTCCAAACCCCCTGCCTTGTTGCCTCTAAGTAAGTAACTCCTACTAATTCTTCAGACGTCAACTCCACTGCCACTTTGACAAGAGAGCCATCCCTGACCTCTGGGCTGAGTCAGTCTGCCATCCTGTACTCTCCCAGAACTTCCTGGCACTCCTTCACAGTTCTGTCACAGTGGTAACTTTACATTGTATGTGTAATTTTTGATAAATATCTATTTCTTTTTTGTTTTGTTTTTGAGATGGAGTCTCACTCTGTAGTCCAAGCTGGAGTGCAGTGGCACGATCTCAGCTCACTGCAACCTCCACCTCCTGGGTTCAAGCGATTGTCGTGCCTCAGCCTTCCAAGTAGCCGGGACTACAGGGGCACGCCGTCAAGCCTGGCTAATTTTTTGTATTTTAGTAGAAACAGGGTTTCACTATGTTGCCCAGGGTGGTCACAAACTCCGGAGCTCAGGAGATCCTCCTACCTCGGCCTTTCAAACTGCTGGGATTACAGGTGTCAGCCACTGTGCCTGGCCAAATACCTGTTTCTTTCACTAGGCTACCAAGTTCTGTGATTGCAAAAATGATGTCTGCTTTGTTCACCATAATTTCCCCTGTGCTTAGCAGTGTCTGGCACATTAGGTGTTCAATTAAATATTTGCTATGTGAAACAATCAATATTGCTAATGGCAGGAATTTACATTAGCTTCTGTTTCTTTTCTTCTTCCTAGGCCAAGATTATCTCAGGATTTCATGAAGAGAAGAAATGGAGGTCATTTCCTAGAGATTAATGGAGAATTTGATTGTGAGAAGAAAATTGTTTAAGGAGCAGGGGTGGGTGTGGAGGCAAATGTCACACACTCCAGAAGGTAAAGTGAGCTGGCTCTTCCCCTCTTACTCCTTGGAAAGAGGGAAAACTCATCAGAGCCAGGACCCTGGAAAAGTGATGTGATGAAGAGAAGGAGGCCCTGAATAGCACCATCTGAAAGGCATTTCCAAGGAAGCCAGGGATGTGACTCTGTCTTGGTTGCAGAGATCAAAAGGTTTTGTGAAGGAAGCAAGGCTCTCTAGCCCCCTTCTGGGTGAATTCTAGGGTAGAGGGATCTGGTTCCTTTGATAACTGGTTAGTTATAGCTATAGGGTGAAGCCAGTTGAGTAATATTGGTCTGGGCTTCCAGAGACACAAGGTCTTCTTGAACCATAAGCTCTCCGAACAATGCCCCACCTAGGCAGAGCAGAGAACCCTGAACTTTTGCCTGGAGAGAACAAAGAAGTGCACGTCTTGGGAGCCACCAGACCTGGGACTACCCATTGGACCCCTAACCTCCACTATTCTTGGCCTGTCTCTCTTTCCCATTAGATTGTGAGTTCTTTGAGGACAGAGACTACCCCTTCTCCATCCTTGTTTCCCTAGCCTAATACACCATCAAATAATGCTGCGGAAAGAAAAAGTAAAGGAATAAATAAATAAACCTTAGATAAGTGGTCCATCCACTAATCCTCAATTCCTGATTAGTAAAATGAGAATAACAATAGCTACTAACAAAAGTATTGTGTAGACTGTATGACTTAATGAATGTGAAAGCACCTGGTATGGAATTTAACATAAAATAGATAATCAAAAATACATTATCCTCTTTGTTTCGACTTTAATCACACATCCTCCCTTTAAGTACTCACTGAACTTTAGTGACTTTCATATTTTCTAGCCTTAACTTTACAGTGTGTCAGTGGTTAAAGAATCATAAAATATCAGAGCAAGAGGGCACCAAAAGTGGACATTTGTCTTGCTTTGTCTTGTTTTATTTTCCTGCTCTTAATGTATTCCCTCTCACACACATCATTTTCCTGTATTGAGCCCCCAATCTCAATTCTGTGACTCAGGAGGAGCTGACCCCATTCAGACTCTGGGGATGGAGTCAGCCTAATGGTGGCCAATCAGAGCACTGATATACCTCTTTCCACAGTGATTAGTGAGGTATGGCATGGCCCATACCTGACTCAGTTCTGGGACTTGTGAAACAGGGAGTTACCCTTACACTGAGAGGCTGGGATATCCACCAGGAGCTTCTGGCAGCCAATTTGCTTCTAGCAGGGGAGAGCTGGTTGAATAATGAAGCCAATGCTTAAGAAACAGTGCTGAGGGGTTGAGGACAGAGAGCTTCAGACTAAGCCTTGATGATGCTGAGTCCTTAGATCCAGCAATGCCTGAAACAAGTATCCCTTTGGACTTTTGAGTTTTATGAGCTAATTAATTTCCCTTTTTATTTAAGTCAGTTTGAGTTGGGTTTTCTGTCCCTTGCAACCAAATTTTGGCTAATACAAGATGTTGGAGTTTGTTTCATCACACCTCTTAATTTTATAGATGAGGAAGAGATTTGCAAATCACATGAGCAGTTTTTACACACACCAATTTTCCAAATAACTATATTGCTTCAATTCCTTTCATCCTTACTGCTGACCAGAACAGGGACAGGTTGTTCTTATACCTGAATAGGGTCATAGAATATTGATTTTGGTCACAGAATGCCTAATCTTTCTGTAACAGAGCAAATTTTTAAATTCAAGTCCTTGGGAATCAGTTTTGTTTTGCATTACAATGTTTTTATCCCCCAAGCAGAACTGCTGATGGCTATCCTTTTCCTTCCACACAGCATAATCAGCAGCAATTAATTACAATCACAAGGAGACAGCAGAAATGAACAGAGCATTAATTGGACAGAAGTAATCAAAATCTCCCTTAGCCCACAGTTAGTACCTGTATGCAGGAAGATGTGAGGAGGCACATGCATGTGTACACACACACAAACATACACACACCCTACAGTCAACCAGGGAATAAGAAGAGGATATAGGATGAGCATCCTCTCTCATCAGCATGGTACAGTAGAAAACAAATCAAGGACTTTGGAGTCACAAAGATCCCACCACTAACCAGTTGCTTAAACTTAGCTTTCTCATTTGTAAAACAAAGATACACAGACCTACTTCGAAGTGGATGAGAATATTAAATAAGAGTATTATGTGTAAAGCACTTTTTACTGGTATGTAGCAGGAACTCTATACCTTCTAGTTCTTTTTCCCTCCACATCAAACACCTTTTGTGGCTGGTAGAGAATGAAGACCTAATAAGATCGGAAATTTTAGACCCTCAGATGTTCTTAATTTAGCCTAACCAATTTGATCATCTCCCCTAGACCCTCTGCTTAATCCTACACCATTCCCCTTTCCCAGTCTCTGCCCCCTGTCCCACATTCCTGCTTCCTCTTGCCTCTTTGCCTCTTTCCCCTCTGGGTTGTCAATTCTGGGAGGGCAGCTTGGCATCCCTGTTGCCCCTCACGGGACCTGACACACAGTAAACAATGAGTGGACATTTGTTTAATAACTATTGATGGAGTCTGTGTCTGTGCTTATGTTCTCCTTCCACCCGCAGCATCCAGCCCTTCTATCTTGGTCTCAGTCTTAGTCATCCTTCAAGGCTTAGCCTAGAAGCTACCACCTCCTCCATGAAATCTTTGAAACTTGTCCCTGGGACCACTATCCCCTCCTCCGAACTCGATACCTCTTTAATGACACCTGCAGCTTTTTATCTTGTGTTATAAAATTTACACAGGTGTTTCTTCTTCACTATGACCTCGAGTTTCTTCACTCAGTCATTCAACCTCTTTGAGTTAGTGTATGCTGGTAACTATAGATACTGAGGCATCAGAATGGGTATGTGTCCTTGAGATGCTCAGGTTCAAATTAGTACTTGAGCACAGCAACTGTGTCTGACTCATCTTTCAACACCCCATGCCTTGGGCCACTGTGGGTGATCCTCAAATACTTGAAAATGGCAATAGGTAGCCTATGAGAAGGCATCTGAGTCAGAATACTAGTGAGTCTTGTGAGGTTATAGAAGGCCAGTGAGCTCCCTCAGGTTGGACACAAATGCCCCTGGGTTTTCTGAAGGAAAATATTTTATATTATGGAGAGAAATCTGGCTCTAGATCATGCCATATACTACGTACTCGAATCAAAAAATCCCTGAATAAACTGTGACTTGGTGCCCAGGGATATACAGCTTCAACAATTTACCTGAAGAAGCTCTGACTACAGTCAGGCCCAGCTTTGCCACTGGTTTCACAGTGATGTTGAACAAGTCATTTATCTTCTCTGGGTATCAGTTTAGCTACCTCAACTTTATGCAACCAACAATTATGGACACCTACTGTGTTTCTGGCACTGTGCCTAGTCCTGGAAATACAGAAATAACTCATATATGATTAGCAATTTTGAAGGCACTAATCTAGTAGGCAATATGAAAAGGGCCATCAAAGAGAGGTGTTGTAACAACTCTATGTTGTGTAGCTCTCCTTCTTCCTTTCTTTCTGGATAAATTCCCAAGCTCCTTTACCTGACATCAGGTTTCTTGTGATTTGCCACTGCCTACCTGTTTAGTTTCTCCTCCACATTGACCCTGCACCCCATCCTGGCCATGCTGTAGTGCTAGTCATTCCCTAATGCTCCATTATCATTCACATATTTGCCCATGTAGTATCACTCCAAAATTCTCTACCTGCTAAATGTATGATGATCCTTCAACACAAAGTGTAAGTGCCATAATTGAGGTGTACACAGAAAGAGCATCACATTTGTAAAGGAAGAAGAATTCTAATATTATAGTTTTTTAAAAACTTCTTTTATTCTTTTCTTTTTCTTTCTTTCTTTTTCCTTCCTTCCCTCCTTCCTCTTCTCTCTCTCCTTTCTTTCTTTTGTAAACGGAAGAGATTGAATTAGATTAACTCTACCAACGCTGTACCACCCAATGATCAATGATGTAGTAATTACGTAATCTTTGTACTGGGTCTTTGGACCTCATGATCACACTGTCTGACCTGTGCTTCCCTCATGGTGTTTGAAAATGTCCCAAGAGCCAATTAACCCATATGATGGTTCATTTTATGTGTCAACTTGACTGAGATGCCTAGACATTTGGTCAAACATTATTGTGGATATGTCTGTGAGGTTATTTCTGGGTGAGATTAAAATTTGAGTGAGTAGACTTAGTTAAGTAGATTGCCCTCCCTGATATGGGTGGTCCTCATCCAATCAGTTGAAGACTGAATAAACAAAGAGGCTGAGAGGGCATTCCCTCTCTACTGACTACTGACTACTCGAGCTGGGACATGGGTCTTTTTTGACTTTTGGACAAGAACTGAAATACGGTTCTTCTTGGGTCTCAAGTCTGTTGACTTTCAGATTGGAACTTGCACCATCAGCTCTACTCAGGCCTTCAGCCTTAGACATATCAGCTCTCCTGGGACTCCAACTCATTGACTGCAGATTTGGGACTTCTCAGTCTCCATAATTGTGTAAGCCTATTCTTTATAATAAATGTCTTTATGCATATAATCTCTTTACATATATATATGAAAGCAGAACCAAAAGGAGATATATAGATGTAGATATGGATATAGATGTAGACATAGATATAGATATTGATATTGACATAAATATTCTATTGGTTCTGTTTCTCTGGAGAACCCTGACTAATGCGACCATATTGCAGGCCTTGGGCTTGGCTTTCTGAAGAATGTTCCTCTCAATGGTGAGTAAAATGTCAAGTCTCCTCTACCACACCCAACTTTTCATTTCCTATATTCTTGGCTCTGCTGTTGATTATTGTTTTCTCGCTAGAGGAAAGATACCGTAAGATATGGGAAAGAACAATTTCATAGAATCCTGCTACATGGAGCTAACAGAACCCTTAGAGATAATTAGGTTTCTTATTTCAGAGCAGTGAGGTGCCTGTCCATGGTTCTGTTCTTTGTAGACACTTGTGGAATGCCTTCCTGTTATTCCAACTCTCTCTTCTCCTCTTATTGAAGGCTTAACCTCCCTTTTAGACCTAGCTCAAAATCTGCTCCATTTAGAAGGTCTTCCCAGATTCCCCCAAGTTTGAATTCATTGCTCTGTTTTCTGTATCCCCACAGAATTCTGTTAATATCTTTTACTTAGCTTTAATTTGTTTTATAATTGGAGATAGATCAAGAGGCAGGTTAGGCAGATGGGGTACCAGATATTATTTGTAGTGGGATAATAAAGCATCAGTAAAAACAGAACAAGTTGGAGAAAATTATGTTCATCAGAATTCTTCACCAATATGTAACTGGAAGAAAATTGGAGACTCAGAGAGATAAGTAACTTCTTCTCAAATAATTCAGCTAGAAAGTAGCTGAGCTTGGATTCAAATCCAAGTCTGACTTCAAGATCCATGCTCTTGTTGGTTATTCATGCAATAATTTGTGTAAAATGTTAACTGTGTGCCAGGTACCATGCTAGACACTGGGATGCAAAAGTTCAAGCCTAGTTGTCCAGGGTTATGGCAGATAGTGGCAAAATACAATCAAATTCCTTGTGTTAGTCTTTGGTCTCTAGGTCTGAGACTTCTGTCTCACTGGGTGATTTCACCCTAGGATACTCCACAGCCAGTTCCACAGCTTTCTCTCTTTCCAAGAGCAGACAAGACGCTTTCTTAGAATAACCCCATTGCCTACCCCAATATCTTTGGCTGTGCCCACTGTGGAAAGAGAGCCAGGCTGCTGCCAAGTTCATTAATAATTTTGGCTTTCTGGAGGAAGAAGTTGGATTGCTTTGCTCTTCAAATATCAAAACATCCAATTAACACAGCTAATTACCATCACTAGCAGCAGTCAAAAGAATGGCAATTTAGATGCAGAATTTCAAAGGTTTCCTAGTTGTAGGCCAAGGCAACCCATCTCATGCTAATGACAAGAGTTACTCACTTAGGCAGTTCTATAGCAGACATCAATTAACCACTGGGCAGAGATTGGCCTCATCCCTGAGTCATTTGTCTAATCAGAACTGTGAATAGAGAAAAAGAGGCAGAATGAAAATGGAGAGAGGCAGAGAGGGAGAGAGGGAGATGACAGAAATAGAGTGAGGAGGTCCGAGAGAGGAGAGAGAATTAAAAGAGATAAACAGAGAGGAGGAGATACAGAGAGTAACAACACACAAAGACAAATTCTCAGAGAAAGTGACAGAGACATAATTAGAAAGAGAAACAAAACGAAAAGGTGACTTACAGATAGATAAACAGACAGCCAATCAGATAGGTACATAGAAAAATACATTTCTTAAAACATACAGGAAGGACAGAGCAAAAAGCTTCTAGCCACCAGTAGCTCTGGAAATGTCGATGCTCATTGGGAAGCCTTAGCATTCTGATCTGTGAAGTCAGGCCTAGCTGTAAAAGTTTAAATCAAAATGTGGCAAAGCTTGGCTGCTGTAGTGGAATTCAAAAGAGGAAGAGACCAGGAGACTCAAACCAGAACTTTTCTCTTCCCTTCTCACACTGACAACTGGATTTCCTATGAGCCTTGATTTGTCTGTCGAAAGTCAAATATGCAGCCAGCGCTCCCACATTTGTGTTCTTTCTCCTGTAAATTCAGTGAGCTCAATGATCAGGCCTATCATCAGCCAAGCGGGTACTGTTTTCTCCCTCAAGAAAAGAAACCAATGGATCTCCTACTGAGTCCACCCCAGACATGACTTTCCCATCTCTCCTTCTCTCCATTGCATGGCCTCCACCCCATTCAGGCCTCATGGTCACGTCGCTAGGTTACTGCAGCAGCCTCTGGTCTCCTCTTGCTGCTATCAAATCCATTCTTATCACTGCTGCCAAAGCCATATGCCTAAGATGCAGAGCTGACTGTGTCCCTTTCTGACTTAAACCTTTTCAACAGTTCTGTACTTTCCCTGGATCAAGTCCAAACCCATTAATTGTTGTAGTCAGGCCCTCCATCTAGGCTCCTGCTGCCTTCTCCTGACCCATCTCTCCCTTCTCCCCATTCCTCACTGACACCCCCACCACAATAGATGACATGGGGCTCCCAGATGCTCCACACTGTCTTCACCTCTGGGCTCGTCCTCATACTACTTGGCCCCTGCAATGCCTCAAATCCTTGTTCATTCTCTGTGCCTTTCTATGTCGATGCTTTTGTTTCCATACTTCCCCTGCCTATCAACCTGTTCTTTGTATTACTTCATCTCTTAACCAGCATGTATACCAGGATCACAAAATCAAATGTCTTCAGAGGATAGATTCATAATGTAACTATGTGCAATGATAAATATGAAACAATAGAAGGATCAGTGACAAGTGAGACAGTAAATGCCATGCTCAAAAACCTCAAGCTCAAAACTCAACCAACCAACCAACCAACTCACCAGCCAACAAAACATTTTCCTTGCCATACCCACCATCTACAGGAAGGAGTCAGCCATGGGCCACCAGTTGATGACTGTTGATGGCCTTCATCTGTAACCTGACTCTGAGCTTGGCTTGGCCCACAGGGTCTTCTGCGCTTAGATTCCCCTTTGAACTCTTGCTATCTCCATGCATCTGGCTCCCCGTTCAGGGGAATTTTCACAGTCTGTGCTGTCTGCTCCCCTTTGGACCTCACAGGGGTGTTCACTGTGTGTAAATAGCTAAAAAGAACACTAACATTTACACTGAGTAAGCCAATCCCATCATACACCTGGCCCAGGCAAGATGTTATTAATCAGTATCGTAATGAAGCCTAATTACAGCAGATGATGCCTCCTACCAGGTAAGGCAATGGTTACAGATGGGAACAAACCAGGAAATCACTACCCTCTCCCAAAAGCTTGCTCCACTGCAGCACTGGAGGTTAACTCTGGTGGGACTGAATGGCTACAGTGACCAGAGTCCAGCTGAGGGCCCTATTAGCAGTAAGAAATGACCTCTCTCCCTACCACCAACATAAATGCAGATGGGACAGGAAGTGGAGCTGGGCTTCTAGTTGGGAGTGGCTTATGGACCTTCTCTTCCAGTTGACATTCTGTGTATTTCCAGACATGACTGGGTCTCCTTGTTTCCAGTATCTACCCCTGAGTCAGGCCTTGGTAAGGCATTATAGTCTTCAAAACATGATATTTGATTCCTCAACTTCTTGTTTTTTCCTTTATTCCTCCATTTACTCCTCTTTTCTCTTTATAGCACTCAAGCATCCAGGGTCCCTCCCAACTCCATCTTCTATTGCAGTTCAGTGGGTTAATAGTGCAGGCTGTGGAATCAATCCGCTCTAATGTGAATTCTGACCCTCCACATCTACCAGCTGTGTGACCTCGGGAAAGTTATTTTATTTCTCTGGACTTCAGTGTCTCATCAGTTAAATGAGAACAATAATCCCTGTCTTGTCTTCTTCACATGGTTGCTTTGAGGTTGAATTGGGGAAGCCATCTAGGGCAGTACCTGCCACATAACTGACTGCCCTCTCTTAATCCTGCAACTTCACTGAGAAGCCATTAGGGAGGAGAAGTTCTTGTCCCTTGCTAATTGCTCCTTTCTTTACTTGGGAATGAAGTATAGACTTCACAATGCTCCCATAATCATACTAAGGGGAAGTACCCACTGGTCTAGGATAACTCTAGCTCCTTCTGCATATACCATCCACTACTGTTAATACAGCAATTTCCTCATGCTACTCTCTTGTTCAAGAACCATCTCTGGCTCCCTGTTGCCTATAATCTAAAACTAGAAATTAGTATGATGGCATTTAAGGCTTTCTATAATCTGACCCCAAAGAACTTTTCCAACTTTAGTTCCTAAGCCTCCATTGTGTGAACTCAGCATTCAGGCCAATTTCTTCACATGCTCAGTTCTATCACTGAGCCTTTATTCATCATGACTCACTCTTCACAATGTTTTCCCTGTTTTGTAAGTTCCTTCACTAGACTGTGAGGGTAGATGCTATTTTTTTAAATTTCAATATCAATAGAGCTGATAAAATTAAACTCTCAAAAAATAGTTGCTAAACTGGACTAAATGCCATCATTTCAAATACTTCTTCTCTCGTAAGTTCCAGAACAGATCCTTTTGGATGGTCTAATGTAGTCGAGTTCAGACACTGAAGCCAAAAGACTTTGGGTCAAACCACTTTGATGGTTAATGTGGTGGTTAATTTTATGTGTCAATTTGGCTGGGCCATGATACTCAAATATGTTATTCTGGATATTTCTGTGAGGGTGCTTGTGGAAGAGATTAACATTTAATCAGTGGACTTTGAGGCAAAGAGATTGTCCTCCATAATGTGAGTGGGCCTCATTCAATCAGTTGAAGGCCTGAATTGAACAAAAGACTTACCTCTCCTGAGCAAGAGGGAATTCTGCAGCAGAAAGCCTTTGTTCTTGAAAAGTAATATTGAAAAGAGGACACAAACAAATGGAAAAACATACCATGCTCATGGATAGGAAGAATCAATATCGTGAAAATGGCCATACTGCCCAAGGTAATTTATAGATTCAATGCCATTCCCATTAAGCTACCAATGACTTTCTTCACAGAATTGGAAAAACTGCTTTAAAGTTCATGTGGAACCAAAAAAGAGCCCGCATTGCCAAGACAATGCTAAGCCAAAAGAACAAAGCTGGAGGCATCACGCTACCTGACTTCAAACTATACTACAAGGCTACAGTAACCAAAACAGCATGGAACTGGTACCAAAACAGAGATATAGACCAATGGAACAGAACAGAGCCCTCAGAAATAATACCACACATCTACAGCCATCTGATCTTTGACAAACTTGACAAAAACAAGAAATGGGGAAAGGATTCCCTCTTTAATAAATGGTGTTGGGAAAATTGGCTAGCCATAAGCAGAAAGCTGAAAGTGGATCCTCTCCTTACTCCTTATACGAAAATTAATTCAAGAGGGATTAGAGACTTAAATATTAGACCTAAAACCATAAAAACCCTAGAAGAAAACCTAGGTAATACCATTCAGGACATAGGCATGGGCAAGGACTTCATGTCTAAAACACCAAAAGCAATGGCAACAAAAGCCAAAATTGACAAATGGGATCTAATTAAACTAAAGAGCTTCTGCACAGCAAAAGAAACTACCATCAGAGTGAATAGGCAACCTACAGAATGGGAGAAAATTTTTGCAATCTACTCATCTGACAAAGGGCTAATATCCAGAACCTACAAAGAACTCAAACAAATTTACAAGAAAAAAACAAACAGCCCCATCAAAAAGTGGACAAAGGATATGAACAGACACTTCTCAAAAGAAGACATTTATATAGCCAACAGACACATGAAAAAATGCTCATCATCACTGGCCATCAGAGAAATGCAAATCAAAACCACAATGAGATACCATCTCACACCAGTTAGAAGGGCAATCATTAAAAAGTCAGGAAACAACAGGTGCTGGAGAGGATGTGGAGAAATAGGAACACTTTTACACTGTTGGTGGGACTGTAAACTAGTTCAACCATTGTGGAAAACAGTGTGGCAATTCCTGAAGGATCTAGAACTAGAAATACCATTTGACCCAGCCATCTCATTACTGGGTATATACCCAAAGGAATATAAATCATGCTGCTATAAAGACATATGCACGCATATGTTTATTGTGGCACTATTCACAATAGCAAAGACTTGGAATCAACCCAAATGTCCATCAGTGACAGACTGGATTAAGAAAATGTGGCAGATATACACCATGGAATACTATGCAGCCATAAAAAAGGATGAGTTCGTGTCCTTTGTAGGGACATGGATGCAGCTGGAAACCATCATTCTCAGCAAACTATTGCAAGAACAGAAAACCAAACACTGCATGTTCTCACTCATAGATGGGAATTGAACAATGAGATCACTTGGACACAGGAAGGGGAACATCACACACCGGGGCCTATTGTGGGGAGCGGGGAGGGGGGAGGGAGAGCATTAGGAGATATACCTAATGTAAATGATGAGTTAATGGGTGCAGTACACCAACATGGCACATGTATACATATGTAACAAACCTGCACATTGTGCACATGTACCCTAGAACTTAAAGTATAATAAAAAGAAAGAAAGAAAGAAAAGTAACATTGGCTCTCCCCTGATCTCCAGCCTGCCAGTCCACCACTGCAAACTGCCAAAATTGCATGAAGGCTAGGTGTAGTGGCTAATGCATGTAATCTCAGTGCTTTGGGAGGCTGAGGTGGGAGGATGGCTTGAGGTCAGGAGTTCAAGACCAGTCTGAGCAACAGGGAGAGAAACTGTCTCTACAAAAACAATTTAAAAACTGCATGAGTCAATTCCTTGAAATAAATCTTTTTTTTTTTTTTTTTGAGATGGAGTCTCACTCTGTCGCCCAGGCTGGAGTGCAGTGGTGCGATCGCTGCTCACTGCAAGCTCCGCCCCCTGGGTTCACACCATTCTCCTGCCTCAGCCTCCCAAGTAGGTGGGACTACAGGTGCCTGCCACTATGCCTGGCTAATTTTTTGTATATTTAGTAGAGACAGGGTTTCACCGTGTTAGCCAGGATGGTCTTGATCTCCTGACCTCGTGATCCACCCACCTGGGCCTCCCAAAGTGTTGGAACTACAGGTGTGAGCCACCGCGCCTGGTCAAAATAAATCTCTTTATATATACATGCACACAGACACCCTATTTGTCCTGTTTCTCTGGAACACCCTGACTAATACAGCCACTTACTATCTGTGTACCTTTATCAGGTCATGTTACCTCATTGAGCCTTTGTTTTCTAATCTGTAAAATGAGGATGATTGTTCTTCCTTCACAGGGTTATTGTAACAACTCACTGTGGCCCTGACAGTGTATGTCAGAGCACCTGTAATTTGTAAGCTATTTCACCTTGCTAAATCTTATTATCAAGGTCCATCACCTCCAGGAAGTCATCTCAACTGCTCTAGCCCTCTTTGCTCTTTGACACTGCTGGGGTCCCAGAGGAAGCCGGGCCCATACCACAGCCCTGACTTTGTCCTTTCTTTCAGCATCCAAGCTCATGTGATGATGCCCAGCACTGCATGAGCCTGGTGGGGGATGGAGGGACTGAGTAGGGGGCCTAGTAGAGATGTTAATACAGAATAATCCAGGGCAGCTCTCAAAGCTATAGCAGAGGCTGCTGAGGACTCAGACATGGTGCTGCAGTCAGTTGGGTCCTGAATTGAAATTCATCCCATTGCTTTTTGTCTCGACAGGGTAATAAAAAATCCTCAGACAGTATATTACGAATGCAAAGGTACAACACTGGCTCTCTGCTCTCCATCACCTTCTGAGAGAAGGGGACCTGTTGGGGGCCTGAAGGAAATAGGCTTTGAAAGGAAGATAGTGGGTAGAAGCAGATGGCATGTCCTTGGCTGAGCAGGGAGGGCTGGACTCTCACAGTGCTAAGCCAGTGCTTCCCGACCTTTCATGTCATGACTCTCCAAGAATTTTTTGATATTTATTTGCAGACTGAAGGAAAAGGTGAGGGACTTCCTTCTGCTGGAGGTTATTAGCCCTCAGGCTTGGGCCACTCTAGGCCTTGTGAGGCTGTGCAAGGGCTGAGGGACCTGTACCTTGGTACAGCAGCAACCCATCCAATCACCGAGGCTGGGACTCTATTTGATATGCTTTCCTCCAAGCTGGAAGCAGAGAAGATGCTGAGGTCCTCACAGGTGACTTGAAAAGCTCAGTTTGGAAGTGTTATTTGGACCCTCAGGCTCCACTGGGTCTTAGAGTTGCTGTTTTTCTTTTTGGATCAAGCATCCTGCAAATCTGATCATGTCATTCCTCACTCAAAATGACTACCACCTACATGCCTAAGTAGGGAACATAAAACAGGGACCCCATTTCTCCATTGTATCTCTTGCACTCTCTCCCGAATGATTTCATCTATTTTTAAAACAACACTCTTCTCTCTCTCTCTTGCATCTTCAGGTGGTTGGTTTGACTGATCTAGAATAAATGACCAGAAGATAAGGCTTTAGGCTGGCTTGGCTCCAGGCCACAGGTGGAACTCAGGTCTGCCTTCCTCCCTGCTCATCCTGGGGTAGAGCTGAAGTGGCAGTGGCTCCCTGTGACATGCTCTTCCCCTGGCAGATCACTGGAGTGGCAAGTGCCAGCCCCAACCACACAGGCACGTGGAAAACCTCCATCTGAGTTAGTTCCATTAGTGTCCCTTTGGCCAAAGCAAGCTACCCAGGTATGCCCAACATTAGTGGGGCTAGGAAGAATACTCCACCCACAGCCCTTCCCTGTACTTGAAGCTCCAGACATTTCCAGCTCCTGAAAACAGCATGTTGTGTCATGTCTCTGGGCATTGGCCTAGAATGTCCATTTCATCCTGTGAGTTTCAGCTCATGGGCTCCTCCTCTACAAAGCCATTCCTGCCCCCTAAGGCAGAGTTACGCACTTTCTCCTTAATGTCCCCTCTCTACCTTATGTGTCCTTTCAGGGTACTCTTATTAATAGTAATATTTGGATGCCCATTTCTCCATAAGACTGCACTTTTGGAATGCAAGAGCCTTTCCTGACCCATTACTGGGTCCTCAGCCACCTTGTATGGGGCCTGGCACAGAAGGAATGCTCAGAAACTTTTTGTTAAACAAATGAGTGAATAACTGAATAAATGAATGGCCAGTGTCTGCTCCTTTTGATTTCAAAGTGCTCACTAGCCTCTTTACCTGGAGCCACTGGTCTCTGTGTATGCTTTGACCCTGGGCCCATTAGGGTACCGCTCAAAGCCCTATGTCTAGGTTATAATAGACCTAAGTCACATTGAATAGAGTCGAAGGCCCTTGACCCAGCATCCGTGTTTGTGGTTGCAGTTTGAGTTCATAGAATGTCTGATCAGGGAAGAGTATTAGAGACTCCTTCATTCAACTGCACCTTAAGGGAAGAAGCAATGTCTTACTCATCTTCGATTGCCCATGCCCAGCACAGGGCATGTGACAGAGTAGGTGCTTGGTAAATATCTGTCTTGTGTTTTTCATTGTCACATTTTTATAGGTAGAAAAGTGAAAACCCAGAGCGGGAAAATGGAGTTACTGAGTCACACAGGCTGTTTCTGGTAGTCTGGATTCCAGCCTGGTTTCCAGGAGCCCAGACCTAATGGACTTTTTCTAAGGCCTTATTTCTTGACACAGACCTAAGGTTACATGAAGTAGGTCCTTACTAACTTCTTCCAAATCCTTCTTAGAACACATGGGTGGGTCACTGGTGGGTCTAAACATGGATAAGTTCAAATTGCTTTAAAGCCATGAAGTCAAAAAGCAGCATACTATGGTAGCAAAAGAGCAGGCTTTGGAGGAGGGCGACAGACCTGGGTTTGAGAACCAGGAGAAATACTTGCTATGTGACCTTGGACAAATCCCCTAGTTACCTTGAGCATCAATCTCACCCCCAACCCTCCACCATCACCAAATGGGACCATAATGCTACTCTTTTGAGGTTGTAATAAAGATTCATGCTAATATGTGCCATTTACCTAGAACATCTTAATCTCAGGTGGTCAATCACTTACAATGAAGTTGTGTTTTCAAACTGTACTTCAAAGCTGGCCTGCTGCACTAGCCATCACCATTGGAGATTGTCTGCCTTTACAAAGACTTCCAGTCTAGATGCCCTGCCATCCTGGTGGTTTAATATTCACAGTGCTGCTGCTCACTGTGAAACAGCCACTGACCATAAAGTTTGACATTTTGAAGAAGAAAGGGCTTTGAATTAGTCATGCACATGTGCAGTCATTGTTCCTTCTTGTCCTGCTCTGGAATCTAAAAATGACTTTCAACAGAGCCCAGTAACTTTCCCTCAACAATCACCTTCCGGTGAAGAGGTATGGAGGAGTTTAGGCCAAGTAGAAACTCCCAGTCACTCAGAAGAAACCCAAAGCAAAGTGAAGCCAATGTGCACCACATTTGGAGAGAGGGGTCTGTCCTGCCACAGCTTCCTGGTCTGCTGCCTCTTCGAGGAGCAGTAGGGACTGGAGGGCTGTGAGAGGTGGGACATGGCAGGTGAAATCTCACAGACAGTCTGGATGTGAGCACAGGAGGAAGAGCAGTGCTGTGGAATCCTGGGGCTTTGGGTTCAGAGCTTGACTATGCCTCATACAAGTTTGGTGACTCCAGGTAGGTTAATATCATGGGTTAACATTTTTTTTACTTGTAAGATATAGTGACTGCTTCATAACGCTGCCATGAGAATTAAATAAGCTCATAAAGCACTTAGCACAGTATCTGGCACATAGTAGGCAAGCAGTAAATCTCTCTCTTCTTGAGAGAGATTTCCAACTTTCTAAGACTCAGGCGTCTTCCTCATGCTGTAAATGTGCATTCCCAGAATCCCAGACATCCCCTCGCACATACTATCATGAAAGTGCTTAGGCAAGGGGATGTGTGCATGAGATTTTCCAGTCTGCCTTAGTGCATATAAGTAGGGGTCGACTACAGTCACACTTTCTTATGAGAGAACTCAAAAGAAGAATCCTCTTTTGCTTTAAAACTGGTCATCTGGCTTCATGTGTCTCTGTAGTGGTGCAGACAGTTCTCCATCCAGGCAATCAGATGGCCTCCCAACCACCCGGTCAGCAGATCCCTGACTTACTGGGATCCCCATGAAGCGAGCACACAGAACTGTAAGGCGTAATAATAGATATCATCCCTTACCAGGAGTCAGTCAGGGTGTTAAGTACTGACATGCATTAACTCATTTAATTCTCACCACAACCCCGAAAAGTTTGTACCATTACTTGTATTCAACAGATAAGATATCTGAAGTGCAGAGAGGTGAAGTAACTTACCCAAAGTCACACAGGGCTTGGAAGTGGCAAAACTAGGATCTGAAACCAGACTTGTATGATTTCCGAGTCTGAGTTCCCAACCACTGAGCCACATCAGCTCAAATCCCTGCATTTCTGGCCTTTGCCTGAGCCTGCACCACTTAGTTTCCTGGCTTTCTCCATAGCTGGGCTGAGAGATATGATAGTCTCAGAGGATGCTGTGAAGGATGCAGGTTACTCACAATAGCCTTGGTGTAGTGTCTAGCTAGACTTCAGACAGCTGCATGCTTGCACTGTGTTTTGGGACTGTGCCCTTGGCATTCATCAGGGGACACTATGAGAGGCATCATGACACTCATGTTGGCATCTGCTGAAGGAATGCTCTTGAAGCCAGAGGCCACCACCTCCTACTGGGCCCCCACATGGATTCCCAGGTGAGATGTTTCTTTAAGAGCTCAGTGCTAGGAAATGTCTTTCATTGCTTTATTGTGGCAGGTGCTTTTGTTATAATTTACCACAGGTGATAAATAAATGAGCAAGCAAATTAAAATAACTGGCCCATGGACACATCCACCAGGATGTCATGTGGGCCTCGGGAGATTTCTTCCTCACCACAAACCTTTCCTGTAGGACACACTGGGAACAGAGACCCCCCTGGGCATGCTGACAACCTCTGGTTGTCCCTTAACTCAGTTCACAGTTAACTCAACCCCTCATCAGACACTCAAACAAGAAACCACTCTGTCCTCTCTTGAGGAGGCAGAAGTGAGAGACAGTGAAACCCAAAAACAGTTCTTTCAAGGTGAAGGTCAAGTCCCCAATTTATGAAAAGCTCAACAGGTATTACAGCATTTGAGTCTGAATCTGAACTATGGTATGAGGAATGGGGAAAGTGAAGGAAGGAGAGAGGGAAGGAATAATTGGAAAAGAACAAAAAGAACAAAAGAAGGAGGCAGCAGAGTGGGGCTGAAAGGGATATGAGGAAGAATAGGGACTGCTGAGCCCCTGCCCAAGTCCGAGGCCACTGTGATAGGCACTGACACAGGTCCCCTCATTCAGTCCTCAACATCAGTGAAGGTGTCAGAGCACAAAGCATTGCTCAAGGTCATCCAAGTGGAGAATACTTAATTCTCCACTTAAGAGAGGACAGAGTGGCTTCTTGTTTGAGTGTCTGACACTAAATGTGGATTTAGTGCAACACATTTCCACTATTCACCTTGAGAGAGGGAGCTAAGGAGAAAGAAAAAGAGAAAAAAAAGTAGACGAGGTGGGAGGAAAGAAGGGAGGTTGGGTGGGGGGAGAAGATAAAAAGTGGAGAAGGTAAGAGAGGGTGTAATAAAGTTATGTGCAATTGTGTGTGTGTGAGAGAGTGAGTGTGTGGGAGAGAGAGGGTCAAATAGAAAGACAAAAAGACAAAAATGAAAACAAAATGGGGAATGAAAGAGGAAAGAGAGATTACCTATGCAAGGAAGAGGAATGCTATGCAGAGAGACCTGGGAGAATTGAGGGGGGTGCCCCTCCCCTCTGCAGCCCCACAAAGATAGCTCAAGCCCTCCAGAGCATAGGACTTAGCCCGGACAAAGGACCAGACTGCCTTCCAATCCTCTATGTGGAGGGGAGCCTGACTCTCACAGCAGCCATGCACCCTGGGGGCCAGGAGAGGGCACTTCAACCTCAGGCAACTGCAAGGAAGCTGCCGCTTGTGGTCCCCCAAAGGCAAGCAGCGGAGGGAAGGAGCTGGGAGAGAGTCCAGACTGTTGCTCAGTTCAGTGGGTTACCAGCCCTGTGGCCAGCATCTTTCTGATGAAGTTAGGTTGTGATGCACATCCCTGCTAACACAGGCTGGGAATTAAACTGACTTGGGTCCTCTGTGGCTGCCTCTACACCAGCCCAGCGCCTCCTCTGGGCCCTGCCCCTGCCTCTTCCCTATTCTAGATCTTTCTGTCCAAAAGAGCAACATGCTTCCAACTTCTCCCCAGGCCCCTCCTGCTCTTCCCCTTCACCAGGAATCATCCCTTCTTTGAGTCCAGGGTGAAATAGTTTTCAAAATCATTTCTCGCCTACTATGCCATTTGATCTGCCCAGCTATTTACAAGGTAGGTGCAGTAGGCAGAGTGGGAAACTGGCACAGATGAAGTGTCAGCTGTCTACATTCACATTAAAAAATTAAAATCACTGGACTTTCCAGTTCTTAAATTCTGTGATGAGAACCCAAGTGTCTTAACACTTTATCATGACATGTTTCCTCAACACCAGACTAAGGAGGGCTAATATATGCTGTTTCTAGCTGAGCATCAAATACCAAATCCCAGTTACAGACTGAACCCTAGCTTTAGTCACAGATCTTTATGGTAGACTGAGTCCTGAGACTAACCCTAAGTGAATTTGTCCTGGTAAAAGTTCCAAACTATGCACATGAGGACAGAGATCTCTACTGGGATATCAGAGTACTCTGAACACACCTTTGAGAAGGCTGTTATTTAAGAATCTGAAGAACTCCTTAGGAATCTCAAAAACCCTTCATGGAAGTTTCCCTGCAACCTATAATCCAAACAGATTTCATCTCTTCTGATAACCCAGGAATTTATTACTCGGATTTCATCCAACTGGGTACTTGGCTAGTAATAATAAGAGTATCATTTATTGAGTGCTTATTATGTTCCAGGTAATCTATTAGGCACCTGAGAATTTGTTTTGTTTCCATCTACTGAAAACAACACTGTGAGGTAAATATCATAATAATCATTGTTACAGATGGACAAACTGAGGCTCAGAGAGATTAGGTCACTTGCCTAAGTTCACACATCTGGTAAATAGCAGAACCAAGATTTGTACCCAGGTCAGTCTGACTCCAAAGGCTATGCTTGCTTCATTCTATTATTAACAATGGCATCTGTTATATCTCAACTATTAGCTCCTCAATCATATGACTGATTTCTTCAAGGAAAGTGTCTTTTAGTGGAGCAATCAGAGGATTTAATATTAGAAGAAACAAGTTCAAGCTTCTGTGAGGATATTGCCCCACTACCTATGCACTAGTGACACCTGGACATTCTTCCTTTTAGTCTAGCGCTGAGTTTCTGTACTTCTAGAGCCTCAGACTGGTCTTGGCTTAGGATAGGAACACAGAGACAAAGTGCACCTCCTTCTCTGAGCCTTGAATTCCTTATTTGTAAAATAGAAATAATAATACTCATATCTACGGATTGCTGTGGGGATCAAATGAAATGATGGTTCTGAATACGCTTTATACACTGATGAATGCTGTTTATTTCTGGATGGCTTACCCAGGGCTTGGCATTCTGCAGGAGCTTCATAAATACCATAAAAATATGTATTTTTTTCTTCTCTTTTTTTTGAACTGACAGCCGAGCATCCTTTGTCTCCTCTCTCCTCTCCACTGACTCATAGCTGAAACTGCATGGATTGAGAGCAGTGGTCCTGATGTCCTCCTCCCTCTAAGTTCCAACTTGCATCCCTCCCAGCCACAACTCCCACCTCCTGTCTCTTGAGACACATCAACAAGCCAAGCACGGCCACAACCCCAGCTAAAGGCCCTTGTCTCAGACAGAGTTGGCAGCTGCCTCCTCTTATTGGCAGCACATTTATCATCTTGAGGAAAATATTGATGGATAAGAAATCCCAGACAGGCAGCATGTCTTGGCTCGGCATGCAGCCTGAAGTGAGGTATGAGGTGCTAGTTTTAGGGTCTTTCTGAAAGAAAGGGAGAGTTGGTGGTCCTATAGAGAATGGCTCTGTGTCCCCAGGGGTCACAGAAAATCCTAAGATGACCGTGTCCTGCACGTAGTAGATGTTCAATAAATGTTAGATCCAAATTAAATAAACTCTTTGAATGAGCCTGGAGGATGGAGGCCCTTTGTCCAAACCCTTTATTTTACAAATGGGATCCCGGGCAGGGTTGTGATTTGCTCAAGATCATAGCAATTCAGCAGCAGAGACTGGATTAATAAAGTATGTGGCTCATGAATCTCACATCAAAACACTGTCCAATACACAACATTCCACTAGGAGATATCCCAAACTTCTGGCCAGATAGTATGATCTGAGAAACTGGATCAGGGCTGCCGAGGGGAATCAGGAGGAAGGAGATCCTTAGATTTACTTTTAGAGCAAATCTCCCAGGAACACATCCTTTTAGAGATGAAAAGAGTGAGAAGGGCAGGCAGGTGTCACTTGGTGAGGTGCTGTGGCATTTGCTTGTGATACATTCACCTATCTCCAACTGAGCCCATTCAACTCATCCTCCCCACTGCTGCCATGGTGCCCTCCAGGCAACACTGGTGTGGTTGTGGGTCACTGGTGCTTCACTAGCTGGTTCCCACAGCCTTCTCTGGCCTCACTGCCTCTCACTCCCTAACTCACACCCAAGGCTCAGACATGTCCAAAGGAGGAAAGTAGCTCTCTGGACTGGACATACACTACTCTCTCTGCCTGCAAAGTCTTTTGCTCTCTTCTCATTCTTCTAGACTTGGTAAAAGTGATGGTTCTTCCTTCCTGCACCTCTTCCCACCCCCTGATCCCCTCAAGGCTAGGTTAGATGCTCCTTTTCTCCATGTCCTGTGTTCCCACCTGTCACAACTCTCCTGCAGTCACTCTCCTGCCCATCTCCTCCACCACCTGGGAACCTCACCAGGCATAGGCTACAGCCACTCAGCTCTGCATCCCCAGAAACCAGCATAGGGCCTGGTGCAGTGTAAGTGCTCAGTGAGTATAGCCTTGGATTCCAGACCCTCCCTGTCATTATCTTCCCCATAAAAGTTCAGAATGGAGCTATCTCCCACTGGCTCTAGTTCTAACCTCTAGAGCCACAGAGAAGAGATCTACTCCCTCTGCTTCATGAGAGCTCTTTAGAGCAGGGGTCCTTGAGCCCCTGGCCATGGATTTTTACAGTGGCCTGTTAGGAACACAGCAGGAGGTGAGTGGCAGGCGATGCATCATTATGACCTGAGCTCCACCTCCTGTCAGAACAGCAGTGGCATTAGATTCTCATAGGAATGCAAACCCTATTGTGAACCATGCATATGAGGGATGTAGGTTGTGCACTTCTCATAAGAATCTAACTGATGCCTGATGATCTGAGGTGGAACAGTTTCATCCTGAAACCATCTCCCCTCCCAATGCTGGTCCACTGAAAAGTTTTCTTCCATGAATTCGGTTCCTGGTGCCAAAAAGGTTGGGGACCGCCACTTTAGAAATTTGACCAAAGCAAATATGTAGCCCCTACATGTCTTCTTGCCAAAGAAAATATCCCCAATTATTTTTTACCAGTTCCTCATATGTCATAGCTTTGGGTAGGTTGACCAACCATCTTTGTTTGCTGAGAACTGTCCTGGTTTTGGCACAGAGTCCCCTGTTTTGGGAAACTCCTCACTCAGTCCCAGGCAAAGCAGGGCAGTTGGTAAACCTAGCTTTGTGTTCCCTTTCCCACCTGATGCCTCAGGACCTGTGCACCATTTTATCAATGTTCAACATAGAGAGGGGGCCAGAAATGAACACACAGTTCCCAGCGTCATTGACATAGCAGGGCAAAGAAAGGCCAACACCTCTTTGCTCCCCAAATCTATTTATGTGAATGCAGCCAAAATCAGCTTCAATTTTGGTGGAGGGTAGTGTGGTGGATGTGGGAGTTGACACATTGCCCTGTTGATCAATATCAAACTTAATAGCATCAATTCAGATGCCTAAACCATTTTACTGCACAGAAAACCTCATTTCCCCAAATCATTACTTCCAAAGCTGCTTTTGTTTCATTCTTTTTACTCTAAAGGCAGAAATGACTCAATATCTTTGTTCCAATTATTGTCCAATTAAGCCCCCCTCAAATGTTCCAGGCATTCATGCATTCAACAATTATTTATTAAGCTTCTATAACATAGCAGACAGTCCCTCTCGTTGTCCTTGGACTGATAAAAGTTAGGCCTAAACCTGAAACTGGTTGGAGCTAATCTTGGGTAAATGGTCTTTCAACTTTTGGGCTCTCCCCACATTTGTGCAATAAGAAGGTGAGAACACAAGTATTATATGCATAAGTTGAAGGGGATATTCATGTAGACAAACAGGTTCAAGTTACTTAGGAACCAGCCAGGATTTCTTTTGACCGTCAGCTAACAGCCATAATCCTGAAACAATATCAACTCTATTTATTATCGACTTGGTTTCCATGGAGGCTTGCAGGTGCTGCTAGTGAAGGCTGACAGTTATCACTATAAAGTAACTTTACAACTTTGTAATTTGTAGCTCTCTGCTGACAGTAATATTAACAGCATTTCGAATTATGGCCATAAACTTGACAACAGCAGATAAAGCCCTTAGAAACCTCATTTTAGGGGATGAGGGAGGCTAGGGGAAGGTAATAACGTTTAGGTTTTCCAGGCCTGGGCAGGAGACATTCAGAAATCAGGGGCACATTTTGATCTAGAGGTGAGAAGCAGTCAGCCCAAGGCAGGGCTTACAACAGGCAGCAGCTCAGCCGGGCACTGCAGAGAGAGGGTCTGGGCAGCATCCAGCAGAGCTGCAACTGGGCTATCAGGGATTGCAAACAGGTCAAAGCTAGGGATGCCCATCAGAGAGAGGGGTGAGAGTAAGAGCTGACTAGTAGGTCCCAACCTCTGCTGGGTTCAGAAAAGGCTCTTGTCCAACAGGAAATGGAGGGAAACTGGGAAGATTCCAGAGCAGGGAGGAGGGTTAGATAAAAACCTAGCCGGCAGAGTGGAGCGAACACACACTTTGAGCTGGATCAATCTGGATTTACGTTCCCACTCTACCACTAGTAGCTGCGCAGCCTGGGGCATGTTAGTTGATTTTTCTGGGCTTCCATTTCCCTACTTGTGAAATGGAGATACTATCTCAAAGGCCCAAATCAAATGATTCTCTATGTATCTGGAAATAAACTTAAAGATCATATCATTTCATCTTCTACACTAAAGACAGGAGAATTAGGACCCAAAGCAGGGAACAGACCTCCTCAAACCTACATCACAAGTTACAGGCAAAGCTGATGCTCTTGTGCGGGGACCTGAGCCTCTTCATGAAGCACATTCTCAATATTATTATTTTTACCATTACTGCTACTATTATTCTCATTCATTCAGCCACTTAGTCAATCAGAAGGATTCATATTTAAAGATCAAACTTTAGCCCATGTCTGTAGGGAGGAGAAAAATATCAATAGATTGCATGCAGTACAGCTTAGACTTCAGTTCCCAAAACCCTCTGATGGAAGCGTTTTTTACTTAGGAATCTTAACAAAGCTTTGACCTTGGGTATGGCACACAAGAACTAGGAAGCATCTAGGTATCTTTAGATGCCAACCAATAGGTGAAACTTGACTGCTTCCTACTCTCCTGTCCTCCACCTAAAATTTCGTGAAGGCTCCCTGGCAAGAACGAACATCTAGGCAGTACCCACCCCCAACACATACAGGTGCCGATACTGCTTCTGAACAGCACAGATCACATAACTCATTGCCCTATTCTTGATCCAAGTGGACTAGCACATACTGGGTGAGGCCTGCTTCCACTTCATTCATTCATTCATTTGTATTCACTGAGTATCTACCTAGTATCAGGCTTTAGCTAGAGAGGTGAAGTGATTTAACCAAGGCCACATAGCTTTATGAGGGGGTCAAGGGGCAAAAGGTCATACTGGAACTGGGGTCTTAACTCTCAGTCTAGCTTTCTTTTCACCAAGTTATCAAGCAGAAGCCCACCTTGACTGTGTACACCAAAAAAATCTTTTCTTCATTGTGACTTTATAGTACCTTGTAGAAAAATCTATGTTGAGTCTATCCAAAGCCCAGGCCTGTCTCCAGAACTTCAGGCCTATAAAGTCCTCTGCCAACCAAACTTCTCCATTTGGATTTTATATAAACCCCTTATACTCAATACAATATATACAGAGCTCAAAATATCCCCCTCTCCAACCCTTTTCTCCAATAGTCTGTAGCTAAATGATTGGCCCTACCATCTATCATATTGTTTTCTTTTTCTTTCTTTTCTCTCTCTCTTTCTTTCTTTCTTTCTTTCTTTCTTTCTTTCTTTCTTTCTTTCTTTCTTTCTTTCTTTCTTTCTTTCTTTCTTTCTTTCTCTCTCTCTCTCTCTCTCTCTCTCTCTCTTTTTCTTTTCTGTCTGTCTGTCTTTTTTTTTCTTTGATGAAGTCTTTCTCCTCTGTCCCCCAGGATGGAGTGCAATGGCATGATCTCAGCTCACTGCAACATCTGCCTCCCGGGTTCAAGCAATTCTCCTATCTCAGCCTCCCAAGTAGCTGGGATTACAGGTGCCTGCCAACAAGTTCAGTTATTCTGTTGTTGTTGTTGTTGCATTTTTGTACAGATGGCATTTCACCATGTTGGCCAGGCTGGTCTTGAACTCCTGACCTCAAGTGATCCACCAGCCTTAGCCTCCCAAAGTGCTGGGATTACAGGCATGAGCCACTATGCCCAGCCCCATATTGTTTTCAATTCAAGAACCTGGGCATCTTCCTTGACTCTTTCCTCTACCCCATATCCAAACAATCAGCAAGAATACTCAATCCTACCTGTTAGATATTGGAACATGTTAAAATGGAACTTTTAAATTGTAGTTTCGGCTGAGATCCCAAGACTATAGACATCACAGTTCAGAGTGAAGTATGAAACCACCATGCAGGACTTGCAAAAGTAACCCAGAAAACCAGTTTTGCGATCTTTAGCTCACCTTTAGACATGAGGGCCAGTGGAGGGGAATAGTGACTCCAACAGGGGTAAACCATCAGATCACCAGAGGCTGAGGAAGGAACCATAAGCAATTGAACTGAGCAGACACATCTGCTCCCATCAACAGAGCTCAAGCACCAGGAGAGGATGTGTCTAAAGAAGCTTGTGAGGGACTGCCCATGCTGTCTCATGAGAGTACTAGTCCCCTAAGACCTTTCCCATTCCTTTTCTCCTCTCCCTCACCCTGCTCAACCTTGGAGGAGTGAGCAGCTACTGTTACCCAGATCGAGGGGAAAGGCTGGGAAGCCAAGTCAGGGAAACAGAAGTGAGCCAGACCTTAACCCCTTGGTCACATGAGCAGCCTATTTGAGATAGGTCTGAGCTAGAGGATGGGGAGGGTTTTTACTTTGAAGAGGTTTGATGTTTTTGATTGGATCAGACGTAGTCATTGCTAAACTGAGACTGTTTTGTGACTAGAATTAATTAGAGAACTTTTAATTTCCTGAGAGCGATGGGAGACTCATGGGGCCTGCCAGAGCTTTTGTATCTCTAGATCTATAATCTCTATCTATCTATCTATAAAGCCAATGGGAGACAAAAAATAAAGTTGTTTCATAATTGCACCTTGTGAGTACTGCCTGTTCAATGTACTTGTTACATATTTCACAAAACTTTCTCTTTCTTTCCATGGTCCAGCTCTGCCTATATTTATTAATCATCTGCTGCTTCTGGCCCAGCCCCAGCTACCCTCCAATCCTTTGGATGTAGCATCTGGGCTCTCCCCTGTACTTCTCCCTCTGCCAGGAAGGCTACTCCACCCCTTCTTCTCCTCCCTGCATTCCATCCATCCTAGAAGTCTGAGCCCTAGTTTCTCTTCCTCCACGAAGCCTTTCTTCCTACTCCCTCCTGCACCACCCTAGCTGGGTTAGATGACTCCCACTGCTTCCCCAACCAGCAGAGCTCCCCTCTGTCAGAGCTTTTAACCCTCTCTGATGCTGATGTCTCTTTAGCTTTCTCCCTCCCCTCAAAACTGTCTTCATCTTGAAAGTAGAGACCAAGTTTTTTCATCTATTTCTAGTGTCTAACATGTTTGGTTGGATGGATGAGTAAATAAACGATAGCTTCAATGTCTGATGTAGGTTTCAGAGGACCCAGTGCAAGGCATATATGGGCTCTGAAACGAGACTAATCCAATTAACTGAATTTGATATATCAGCATCTTCTCTTGACCACATCAGCCATACCCCTCCCCTTAAGAGCCAGCATTTTCTTATTTCAATGTGTCCACAGCTACAAGCCTGGGTGGAAACCAGTCTGCTCAGGACCCAAGGTGTCTGTTCCCAATGTTTTTCTCATCCATTATGTCAAAGAGCTATTTCCTCTTGGCTTGTAACCAGACTATAAACAAATGCCATATAAGCTCTGGGTTACTTTATGATTCCAGTTTAGCCTTTCTCTCTCTCTTTTTCAAATCGTTTGAACAGAGCATATTTATTACTTGGCAGGCCAGTAAAATGTAAATAGGGTTTCCTGAAGAATGGTTCAAAATTCGTTGGAATTTATCATTTCACAAAAACAACAAATGACAGGAAGGAAAGGCAAGGGACCTAATATTTAATGGCACAGACCATATGCTCAGTGATTTATCTGCATGCATTCTCCCATGTAGCCTTAACAACAACCCTGTGATGAAGAAACTGAGGTTCAGAGTGGTTAAATATGGGATTAGGGCTTTCAGTGAGAATGACGCAAAAAAGAACTCACACCCAGGACTCTGACACCAGCGTCGTATTCTTGCCACAGCATGGCCACCGGCCATGGCGGAAGCCTCTGAGGATGTCTCTCTTTTAGGTTCTGTTGAAAGCTATGGGCCTTCCCCCCAAAAAATGAACTCTACATATTTACTCACAGCTTCGCATACATTTTAGTTGGTTCACAGGCTTTTGTTGAAGCCATCTGTAAGCCCCTCAATTAAGAACCCCTAAACTAAAAGAATGAAAGTAGCTATTGGCTTGGCCTGACTAGCTGCCCAGGACACTTTTGTATTGATTTTCCCTATTAAATTAGAAACTCTTTTGTTCATGGAATCACTGAATATTAAAACTCAATAAAAATTATGGATTATTGGTAACATGGAATATTGATAATCCATGGATTAGTTATCCAACTCATCTAAGCATGGAATTATATAACTTATATTTTAGAATCAGGAAAATCTTAGAATGTCAGAGTTGGAAGTGATCAAGTTGACACATAATTTTATTCCACAAAACTCTGATGGGTAGGAAGAATAACACACAGAGGCTAAGAGAGGGGACAAGACTTGCTGGAGGCCACCCATAATAGCATGGAGTCAAAATCCAAATCCTAGTTGCTAGTTTCGAGGCCAGATTGTCAAGTTAAAGATTCAACCGCCATGTAGTCTGCATGGGGCTGAGAAAAGTCAAGACAAGAATATTTGTTAAGTACCTCCCAGATGCCAGGCAGTACCAGGGGAATGCAGATATAGTGCCATATTTCACCCTCCCAATAACCATGCAAAGTGAGTACTATTTTTATTTTACAAATGGGAAAAGAAATTCAGAGTGGTGAGATAACCAGTCCAAGGTCACACAGCCAAGTAAGCATCAACAACCATGTCCATTGCTTTATTTCCCAAATATAGAGGAGAAGGGAAGTCAGAGAGAGCAAAATCCTGGTCATGTTTGGCTGATGCTTTTCCAAGGAGAAGAACTGAACCAATGGATACATACGCTCTGGTCTGTGGAGCGGTGGACACTATTCTGGACGTAGGTGAAATATCCCTTGGGATTCTCTGCATCCCCAGCCCTTCCTGATGTTATACTCATCCAGTATCCTCTAGCTAACTAGTCTGGCCTCCATGATACTAGGAAGGGGGCACCCTGGATGACAGCAACAAGAAACTCGATCAATGGAACAGTACATCTCTCACTTTGTGAACCAGTCATTGTTCTGTGGTCAAAGCAAGACCCTTAACTGTGATGACCCCACCAATGCTCTTTGCCCAGCAAACCTAACAACAGCCACTGATCTCTTGCTGTAACAGCCCTATCTATCTTCTTTCACACAGACAGTGGTCCTCATTCACATTCACCTTTTCAACGTCACTTAATATTTAGTTCACAGTGCACACTCACACAAGCTATTTCCTTTAACCTCATTGCAACTCGGTGAGGTTAAGTATTATTACATCCTCCTGCTACAGATTAGGAAACTAATCTGAGGCCCAGTGAGGTTATACAACTTGCCCAAGGTGACACTCTAGTAAGTGGGTGAGCCTAGGATTCAAACCCAGATATGTCTGAATCGAAAGTCTGTTCTGTTTGCATAATACCATACCTATATTTTAATGAATATCTCTATTTAATTCCCACAGCAGGGGTTAGACAAGTGTGAAGGTCTTTGGTCCTTCGTAACGGTGAGGAAGCTCACCTCAGAGAGGTTACAGGACTTGCAGGAGGGTGCTCTCTGGGATGATGTTGGTGCTGTCATCAGAATCCAGGTCTCCTGATTCCTAGTCTAGAGGACATTTTCTCCCAGACCATATTGCCTTTCCCATCAGACCATGTAATTTCTTTTTCTGGTTGGGACATGGAGCCAGCAGCCAACAAAGATCACAATCTGTCTCCCTGAAGTCTCCCTCTGTTATGAAATGAGAGTTGGTTTTTTTTTTAAGTATTTCAAACAGAACCCAGGTTAAATCACCCTTGCATGCATTGAATCGGCCTAAGCTTCCCTGGTGCAGTTTGTTTCCTCTTCTCATCCTCTGGAGGACAGAACAAGGCAGGGTAGGCCCATCAGCATCATGGCCGGCTCAACTTGTACATAGCCTCTCTATTCACCCTAACCCCTTCCAATCACAAGCTCCCATTCCCTGCCGCCCCTCCCAAATAGTCAATTACCAAGTCTTCTCAGTTCCACATTCTAAATATTCCACAGCCACCACTCTGGTCTTGGCCTGAATTATTTCTCACCTGTATTTTTATAACAGCATTCTAATGCATGTCCCTGCCTACAACACTGGCCCTCTCGAATCTGTCCTTTCCACTGCCATCAGAGTGGCCCTTCATCCCCATTAAAAACCCTTCTATTGCTCTCCATTGTCTACATTCAAGATCAAACTCCTTACAGCTTTCCACTTCAAATGTATCATTGTGTCTGAAGTCCTTCAGCCACAAGGGACCACTTACAGCTCCTGCCCATACCTTCTGTAAGCCCCTCTCTGTCTACCACATCCTCGCTTCAACAACACCCTCACCCAGTTTGACTAGTTCATATTAAAAACTCACTTCAGGCTGGGTGCAGTGGCTTCCACCTGTAATCTTAGCACTTTGGGAGGCTGAGGCAGGTGGATCACGAGGTCAGGAGTTCGAGACCAGTCTGACCAACATGGTGAAACCGCATCTCAACTAAAAATACAAAAATTAGCTGGGCGTGGTGGCACACACCTGTAATCCCAGCTACTCAGGAGGCTGAGGCAGGGGAATTGCTTGAACCCAGGAGGCGGAGGTTGCAGTAAGCCGAGATCGTGCCACTGTACTCTAGCCTGGGTGACAGAGCAAGACTCCATCTCAAAAACAAACAAACAAAAAACCTCAGTTCAGAGGTCTCTTTTCCTGGGAAATCTTCCCTGACTCCCAGGACTGCGTGTGAGTTCCCTCTTTCCCCCGTGTAAAGACATTCTTGTCTTTAGTATGTTCTCTGTTAACATTCCCTGTGCCTAGAACTTTACCTGACCTATGACAGGCACTCAATATATACTTGTCAAATGAAAATGTCCCAGAGCCTTCTGGAATTCCTCCACCACAGAATTTATCATGTACATTGTCTCCTCGAGTACACTGAAAGTTCTGAGAGTCAGAAACCATGCCTTTTTATTCAGTATTTTACCCTAGGTGCCTTTTATGATTCCTGGTGTGTACTAATGGTGTGTTTACTTTTGATAAATGAGGGTTGGCTGTTGAGGGGTGGAAACCTTGGGCCTGAACCAAGGGTGGGCTTTCTACTAAGAAACACATTTTCTTCTAATACAAAAGCATGTCAGAAGGGCTAAGAAAAGGCAGGAGAACCTGTCATATTGGACAGCAAAAAACAACAACAAACTAGGTGCAGGCCTCCTCTGGAGGGACCCTCATCTCCCTATGAATAAGAATTGCAGAATCCCCTTTGGTGCACAAGCTGAAACTCTTATTCCAGGCAGTTCTCTGTCCTTTTGCCATAATATTACGGGAGAGCAAAGCAAGCACAATGTGGAATGAAGCATATGCATGTATTATAGGAGTTAGCAGATTCTGGAGAAGCCATAGGCTGTATACATCATCTAATGTGTGTATGGGGCATGGAGAGGGGCAGTGTGGCACATAACAGGTGGCCAGGACTTTGGAACCCACAGACCCTCTTCCTCAGAGCAGAGCCTACTCCCTTGGCCTTGCTGAGTCAGGTGGGTATTAAAGCAGACTGCAAGATGACTCTTAGCCTTGATGACTGTACGTAGGGAACTCTCAGTTCCAATCATAATCTCTCTGTGTCCAACAGGAGCTGGGACACTGCTCTAACACCTGGCCTACCCCCTGCCAGCCACTCCTTCTAGGGCCATTGCCCAGCTTCCAATGTTCCTGGCAAGGTACCTGGACACCATACCCCCCACTCTCCCAAACACACACATACAAACAGAGCCACTAACTTGCAATTGGCTGGTGGGACGAGCCCTAAGTCATGCCACTTTCAGAAAAGATGTTTTCCTGCACAGAGGAATTCCATAAACACTCACCAAGGGTTGAAAAAATGCTAAAAAGAGCACTTCTACTTCCAGGGAGGGGGAATTTGCAGAAATACAGAGTTCATTTCATCTAAAGTTCCTTCCTTCTCCCTCCACTTCTCCCTCCACTCCTTTCCTAACTAAGTGTTAGGAAAGGAGACATAGATCAACCCAAAAACAAAGGATAAAGGAAAGCGGAATCTGCTATGATCTGTTACAGCTGATGCAGGGACCTTAGTATTAAAATCAACACTCAGGCAACTAGAGTTACTATATAATCCCTAAAAAAATTAGGCAAGCTAGAAAATAACTTCTAATTTCATCATGTAAGGCTTGGGGGTTTTCAGAGAAATTTTATGAAGAAACTAAGAGGAAAAGGAATTTGTTAAAGGAAATGCAAAGGCAAAGAGAAAGATGCACAGAGGCCGAGACGGGAAAGACAAGGAAGACAGAGGAGAGGCAAAGAGGAGAGAAAGAGAGGAAAGGAGGATGGGATGAGAGAGAGGACAGAAAGGAGGGGAGGAGGAGGAAAAAGAAGTAAGGAGAGAGAAGCACAGAACAGGTGAGGAGGGAGGAGGAGGGTAGAGAAGAAGAGGGAACAAGGGGGAGAAAAATAAGTAGAAGTAGAGACTCTCACCTGAGAGTCTCAGCCCTTACCTGAGCTGGGGGCCTCATTCCTGACCTGTCAGACTTGGATACCCTGGGCTGGATGAGGGCTGGCCCAAGGCTGGGTGGGGACGGGCCAAGGATACAGGCTTCTTCAGTGTAGGGCACAGCAGCCGTGGTGCCACTGATGATGTAGCTGTAGAAGGAGACCTCTAGGGTGTAGCAATAGGAAGTGTGGTCCAGGAGTCCACCGAGGAAGCGACGGCCAGTTCCTGCTTTCACAGCGTCCCGGTTAAAGGATGTGCTGGACTGTGAAAGACAGAGTAGGGAGGAAAGAATCACGGCACCTGCCAGCAATTGGATTGTGAGCAAATTTTACAACACCTCTGGGTCTCAGTTTCACCATCTGAAGAGTGAGATATTAACCCCTCATCACATGATTATTATAAGGACTGATTAAATAAACATAATTAATGACAGCAGCAAGCAGAGTTCTTGAGGTGCAGTAACTGCCACTCAACGAATATTTGCGGAAAAATGAATGGAGACAGAGGGAGCAGGGAAAAGTAGAAAGAGAAAAAGAAGCAACTACATTTTGATGATAATCAGAACTAACATTTGGAGCCTGGCATGGTGGTGTGCACCTGTAGTCCTAGCTACTTGGGAGGCTGAGGTGGAAGGATTGCTTGAGCCTAGGAGTGTGAGTTCAGCCTAGGCAACATAGTGAGACCAAGTCTCTATTCTTTTTTATTATTATTTTATTTATTTATTTATTTTTTGAGACAGAGTCTCACCGTGTCGCCCAGGCTGGAGTGCAGTGGCGCGATCTCAGCTCACTGCAACCTCCGCTTCCCGGGTTCACGCCATTCTCCTGCCTCAGCCTCCCAAGTAGCTGGAACTACAGGTGCCCACAACTATGCCTGGCTAATTTTTCGTATTTTTAGTAGAGATGGGGTTTCACCATGTTAGCCAGGATGGTCTCGATCTCCTGACCTCGTGATCCACCTGCCTCAGCCTCCCGAAGTACTGGGATGTCTCTATTCTTTAAAAAGAAAAAATAAAAATAAAAAAAAACCAAAAACAAAACAAAACAAAACAAAAAAAACCCTAAAATTTGGGCAGTGCTTTCAATTTTATAATATTGTTTCCCATGCAGCATCTCATTTAGGCTTCAAAATAACCACTTGAAGTAGGTGTTCACATTTTATTTCTCTATAGATGAAGAAACTGAGGCTCATAGAGGTGGAGCAAGTAAGTGATACAGCACAAATCTGAATCCAGAACTGAGTGACTCCAGACAACCAAAGACTCTGCTTCCCTTAGGGATAGCTGATTCATGTCCAGAATCATTAGAGCATAGGAATCATGGTTGCTTCTTTACTAAGATGTTGACAGCAACCATCACAATGGATAGAGAAATGGACAAGCATGTCACTCTCAAGTCCTCTGTTCAAAGACATGCTCTACTATCCACTGATTGCATGATGTCAGGCAAGCTGACTTATTTGTCTGAGCCTCAGTTTTCTCATTTGTAACTTGGAGGTGAAAATATCTCTTTCACAGAGTTGTGAAGGTCAGTTCACTTGGGGTTAAAAGGGCATTCTATGCTAACCCATGGAAATTTAAGTAAATGAACAGACCATGGTTTTAATAAGAGAATACGTATCTTATTCAGCAGGAGATAAAGGAAGAAGGAAAAGAGATAAAGCAAACACCAATACAAGAAAGGCACAGAAAGACTGTGAAAGAAACAGAGAAGTGTATGTGTATGTGTGTGTGTGTGCGTGTGTGTGTCTATTTTTAAGGTAAAGGAAAAATCAGAACATCATAGAATGTCAGATCTAAAAGACCTTTGAAATCCATGTAGTAAACTCCAACTCTCCTGTTTCAGATTTGGGCAATGAGGACAAGAGAAGAGAAAAGAAGAGAAGAGAAGAGAAGAGAAGAGAAGAGAAGAGAAGAGAAGAGAAGAGAAGAGAAGAGAAGAGAAGAGAAGGGAAGGGAAGGGAAGAGAAGAGAAAGGAAGAGACAGCAATTGGACTAGGACAGATGACCTTGACTCCCGCCCTTAAGGAGGCTGCAGTGCAGAAACATCAGGCGAGCTCAGAAATAAGGCTCTCAGACTGTGCACCTTTTGTAGTCCCTGGAAATCTCACCCGTGTGAGAAGAGTCTCTGAGGCCTATGACCCAGCCTTCCAGGGAACTTGGATGAAGGAGGCCACATTCTTTTCTGAAACTGCAGTGGTCTCAAATAGACAGGGCCATCCTATAGAGATTCTTACAGAAAAAGGCATGGCTGTTTCTGCCCCACAGCTGCAAATGGGGAGCTACCTGCTTTGATTCTATCATTAAATGCTGGGTGACCTTACACTGAATACTCATCTTTTCTGGGGCCACTCTTTACTCTTAGGTGTAAAGAGGGGACTGGACTAAATAATCTGCCAAGTCCTTTCCTGGTCTGACATTCAAAGGTTCTGGGATTCAGAGTGCATCTTACCACGCAGAGAAATTCATCATCTCCACTAATGTCCTGGCCTGAAGCAATGGGCAGGTGAGTTTTCAGCTCATCAACTTCAAAAATTGCTATGACCTCTGTGGGCCTCTGCCCCTCTGGCCACATGGAAATAACAGGCCCCAGAGATTTAGTATCAAAACAAAGGAAAATGTGCAAAAGCTCTCTCCCTACACCACATGCTGATCCCCTCCTTATCTTCTCTTCCTGCCCTTTCCCAATACTGCTTTTGCTATGAGTTTTTCCCACCCCACAGTCTCTCTAGTCCTCAGCATGTGAGATGGGTAGTAACAGCAACCGTCTCTGCAGTTTGTTGAGGTCTTTACGGCCTGCAAAGAACTTTTATATCAAAAACTGCATTTGCCCTCCCAGGAAGCTATAATGCACGCAGGATAGAAATTATCACCCAGCAATTACAAAAAAAAATTGAGGCTGAGAAGGAGTCATGGAGAAAAGAATGGTGGGCATATAACCTCTGTTAGCAGATGTGTTGTGCTTATACAAAAGAACTGGGATTGGTAAAAGCAGACCGTGGAGCAAGGTCTGGCATGTGGTAGGTGCTCAGTGAGTTTTTTTTTCTTGTTAATGCTGGAGTCAACTCCATTAAACAAGGCTGGGAACAGTTGCTCATGCCTGTAATCCCAGCACTTTGGGAAGCTGAAGCAGGTGGATCACTTGAGCCCAGGAGCTTGAAACCAGCTTTGGCAACATAGTGAGACCCTGTCTCTACAAAATAAATAACTACATTTTTAAAAATTAGCCAGTAGTGGCCAGGCACATGGCTCACGCCAGTAATCCCAGCAAACTGGGAGGCTGAGGTGGGCAGATCACCTGGGGTTGGGGGTTCGAGATCAGCCTGACCAACATGCAGAAACCCCGTCTCTACTAAAAATACAAACAATTAGCCAGGTGTTGTGGTGCATGCCTATAATCCCAGCTACTTGGGAGGCTGAGGCAGGAGAATCGCTTGAACCTGGGAGATGGAGGTTGCAGTGAGCCAAGATCATGCCATTGCACTCCAGCCTGGGCAACAAGAGTGAAAGTCCATCTCAAAAAAAAAAAAAAAAAAAAATTAGCCAGTAGCCTCAACTACTCAGGAGGCTGAGGTGGGAGGATTACTTGATCCTGGGAGATAGAGGCTGCAGTGAGCCATGATCATAATACCGCACCCCCGCCTGGGTGACAGAGCAAGATCCTGTCTCAAAACAAAACAAAACAAAAACCCCAAAACAAAAACAAATGCCAGTTCATCAGCCAGCCAAAATGCTACCTTCTCAAAGAGTCTCCCTCCCTGACTGGTAATGAGCAGTTTGAGAACATGGGCACATCTTGTTTACCTCTATCTTCATCACCCACACAAGACCTGGCACAGAGTTAGGTGTCCTGTGGAGCTTAAAGCAAACTGAACTGAGTGAGAAGGAATACAGGGAGGCAGGGTGTGGGGGGCTGGGGCTGGCTGAGAGAGAACTCCTGGCTTACATAGGAGAAGTCCTCAGCATTCTGGCAGAGGAGCTTGGGAAAAATGGCCTGCCTCTGGAACCGTTCCTCATCCTCAAAGATGTTGCCGTACATGAAGCCATTCATCATGGTGGAGTGGGCGTGGATGTCAATATAAAACTCCAGGCTTGTTTTCTGTTGAGAGAAAGGATAACAAATGGAAAGTCTGGGCCATAGAGCTTGCCTTTAAGGGACCAGACACTACACCACACACACACACACACACACACACACACACACACACACACACATCGAGCTGACCCTATGTGTCAGCAGATTTAGCAGCCATTTGCAATGTGAGGGGAGGGTTTAAGACAGGTGAAGATCAATTCCTCCTCACTTTTAACATGGTTTTCCTTCAGGGTGTGAAAGCACTACTGTTAGCATCCCTTTTAAGAGGTCTTCAGAAAAAGTGACATTTAGGTTGGGTTAAGTCATGATGTTACTTACTCAGAACAGCTAACACATTCATGACTAGACATTAGTGGAATTTATTTCTCTGATTAATGAGAAATACCTCTGAGGTAACACAACTGTATTTGCTTTGGGCCTGTTTGCAGTTTTGCCCCAACTTGGCCGTTTCTAGCTGGGAAGCTTGGTGTAAATCATGTCCCCACTTTGAGCCTCAGCTTCCTTATCTGAAAAATGGGTATTTTAATTCAAATCTCAGAGCATTATAGTGGGAATCAAACACAGCAATAATAATTACTATATTGCTTGCTGATATCTTGTGATATAAATAAAAAATAACAATTACTGTCTTTCACTGTATATGTAATACATGCCAGACACCATTCTTGGAACTTTACATATGAAGTCTTACTTAACTCTTTTAGTTAACCTTGTGTGATGATGCCACGTCTACTCCCCAATAGCATATAAATAAAGCATGAAGGAAAATGCCTTTGTAGTCTGTAAAGACGGCATTGACTAGTCTACCTCTGCTCTTTACTTACACATATTTAAGGCACTTTCTTGGTTGATATGGTATTATTTGTTAACCTTTCCTGAAGTTAGGAGGATTGTCTATAAAGAGCTCAGTGCATGTAAGTAAAGGATGCTCAGTAACTACATGCCGAATGATTGAACAAACAATCCCAGAGAGATTGTTCCACATACTGTAATGGACTGGCTGAAAGAGGGGGTGTGGGGGATGGGGTAATTTTTAGGCCATTAGATCTCCAATGGTCCTCAAATCCAACCTTCACTTCTTATATATCAGCCCAACTCATATCCATTAACCCTTTCTGAGAATAACGGAAGACCTGCATGGGGAGGGGACTTGCCCAAGCTCATAGAATAACCGGGCTGACATTCAGGCCTCCTGCCCCCTCACACAATTAACTTATTGTCATCAATGGCCAATGCTAGAAATAGTCAAGGCAAAACCTGGCCTCCTCTCCATCCCCTTTCTAGTACATAGTCCTGGGAAAGAAGAAAAGTGCACATTTAGAAGGATTCTCCCTCCTTGGGATGCTTTCAAATGAAGTTAAAACCAAATGAAAACTATGTTGCTTCTAGAATGTGGGCTCAATGACTGTCATTTCATTTGCCTCAGAGTTGGAGTGAAAAATTATGTCTTGCCAAGCTCCCAGTTCTCTGGGTAGCATAAGCTGTCTTTTGGGAGATACAAGATGCACTGCTCTATGTGATATTAAACTCATCATTTTCAGCTTTGGAGGTGGAATACACAATGATTCAACAGGAGCCCTATAAAAGTCATCTTCACAATTTTATTTTCTTCAATTGTCTGTCTTTTCCTCTGAGCTTTTGATGAGCTGCACAGGAAAGGAGGAGGTAGAAAGATGATTTAAGAAATGTGGAAGGAAAAGCTACAGTTTGTATCTCTCGATGTCAGAGCTAGGGAGGGCCTTGGAAACCAGTTTCTCTGACCTTTCTCAGACCTGCTCTGAGTGCGGAGGTTGCTTGCTTAAGGTTGGCCAGCAAGTTAGTGAAAAAGCAAGAATTAGAACCTAGCTTTTCTTTTACTTTTTCATTTTTTTAAAAAAATTAAATTTAAAAAACTTATTTGCATAGATTTATGGGGGTACAAGTGTAATTTTATCACATTTTTCTGATAACCATATAGGTGTGGCTTCCACCATCCCATCCTGACAACTGGCAGCTGATGTGACTTCACGTGAAAGAACCAGCACCTGAATTATCTTGATTGATCATATAATCTGAAAGTCAAACATTATAAAATAATTTATAGTAAAAAATCTCTATTCTACCAGTCACCCAGTTTTGCTCCCCAGAGGCAGCTAATGCTATCAGGCTTGCATATATCTTTCCAGAGATAGTTTGTGCATATACAAGTAAATATTTCCTCCACACCCAAACCCCCTGCTCCAAACACACGAGTGATAGCACCATAAACACACCATTCAGATCTGCTGTTCTTCTCTGAATATATCTGGGAGGCGATTCTTACTTAATAAATAGGTACCTCATTCTTCGTAACAGCCATATATAAACTAACTAGTTCCTTATTGATAAATATTTACTGTATTTCCAATCTTTTCTTGTTACAAAGAATGTCTGAGTGATGAAATTTGTATATACATTATTTCACACATATACAATTGTATGTAAAATAAATTCCTGGCCGGGCCCGGTGGCTCATGCCTGTAATCCCAGCACTTCGGGAGGCAAAGGCGGGAGGATCACGAAGTCAGGAGTTCGAGACAAGCCCGGCCAACATAGTGAAACCCCATCTCTACTAAAAATACAAAAAATTAGCCCGGCGTGGTGGTGGGTACCTATAATCCCAGCTACTCAGGAGGCTGAGGCGGGAGACTCACTTGAACCCGGGAGGTGGAGGGTGCAGTGAGCCAAGATCGTACCATTGCACTCCAGCCCGGGCGACAGTGTGAGACTCCATCTCAAAATAATAATAATAATAATAATAATAATAATAATAAAATAGTAATAATAATAATAAAATAATAAATTCCTAGAAGTGAAATTTCTGGATCCTATGTGCATTTGCAATTCTGATTAATACTGACAGACTGACCTTAGAAGGGCCAGAACACTCCTAGCCTATTACCTTGACAATATAGGTGGAATCAAACTTTTTGATATTTGCCAATTTGATGGGTGAAAAGTAATATTTAAGATTAGTTTTAATCTGAATTTCTCTTAGTACTGTATAATTATCTTTTACTGTATAGTTAAGCATATTTTCATATGTTTAAAAATGATTTGTGACCGGGCACAGTGGCCCCCGCCTATAATTCCAGCCCTTTAGGAGGCTGAGGTGGGTGGATCACCTGAGGTCAGGAGTTCAAGACCAGCCTGACCAACATGGTGAAACCCCATCTCTACTAAAAATACAAAAAAAAAAAAAAAAAAATTAGCTGGGCGTGCTGGTGGGCGCCTGTAATCCTAGCTACTTGGGAGGCTGAGGCAGGAGAATTGCTTGAACCTGGGAGGCAGAGGTTGCAGTGAGCTGAGATTGCACCATTGCACTCCAGCCTGGGCAACAAGAGTGAAACTCCATCTCAAAAAGTAAATAAATAAATAATAAAATAAATAAACAAAAGTGATTTGCATTCTCTTTTCTAAGAACTCTATTCATTGCCTTTGACCATTTAAAAAATCGGATTGTTGGGCTTTATTTCTTGTTGACTTAGAGAAGCTATGTATTGTAGAAATTAACCTTTATGTGTAATATAAAGATACTTTTGTCATTTGTCTATTTTACTTCTGTTCATGTAGTTTTCATGTAATTTTTAAAATTACATGCACATTTTTGAATGCTGATTTTTGACACAATTTATCAATCTTTTCTTTTGTGGTTTCCTAGCTGAATTATTTTACTGTTGCTTCCATTTTATTATTTTGTTGTTTAGTTTTCAATGTTTTGTTTCAGTTTCAATTTATATGGCCGTGGAATGTGAGGTAAGGGTTAAATTTCACTGTTTCCACACCATTTATTGAATTGTGCGTCTCTTCCCCACTGATATTTCTATCCCCCTTGACATTTGGTTGGGATCAAATGGAATGTGGGCAATGATGATAACTTCCAGACCTGCCCATAAAACTCCTCATACACAATTACCCGCATTCTCTCTTGCCCTTCTGCATGGGGAGCTACATGTAAAAAATGATGATATCCTAAGAAGAAAGAAGCCTATACCCTCCATTCAACACTTAAGAGGACAATAGCAAGGAGAGTCACCTGATCTGCATCAGACTGATGTGAGAGAGAAGTGAATCTTCACTGTATTAAGCCACTTAAATTTGGGGATTGTTTATTATGGAAGCTAATATCATTCATCTTGACTAGTACAAAATCTCAATTCAAAAAGCCTTATTTTATCCCTCAGGCTGAGTTAACAGCCTCCTCTGCGCTCTCATAATTTAAGGTATATATCTCTCTCACGGCACTTACCACATGACATAATAACCCTTTATTTTCATCTCCCTCCAGAATGTGAGCTCTTTGAGGGCAGGGGCCTTATATTGTTGATTTTTTTCAATCCACAGGGCCAGAATAAGGCCTTGTATATAGTAGGTCATCATTGAAGGTTTACAAAGGAATGAATAAGAGAATGAACTGATGGAAAGATAAGTGAATTAATGAATAAACAAATGCATCTTAAGTTTTTCCAACAGTAAAACCAGGTACTTTTCTGTGGCTGTGCCAGACCAAGGGGTGTGTGTCACAAACGTAGGGCCCTTAATTAGAATTTGGGAATGAGAATAGAAGGTGGGGGATGGGGAGAGCATCTCCTTTCCTTCCAAACTTAAGAACCTTAATTAAAACAGAATGATGAAGGGCTGTCCCCTTGCCAACAGCCAGCAGCTCATCTTGCAATCAGGGGCCTAAAGAGTAAATTAAAATCAGTGCCAATAAAATTAAAACTACTTTGGGGCATATTTGCAACATAATTTAGTGTGGAGTTTGCTTCCACCTAGACACCAGGGAGGAAATGGGTTTTCTTTCTCTATTCTGAGCTTCTGCCCTGCTTCATCTCACTTGGCACAGGCCAAAACCTGAGCTTGGTGCTCTGATGTGGGGCTGGATCCTTCATATTTGGGCGGCACTTCAGAGTTTATCACAAATTCAGTTCAGTGAAGGAAGGATCATCCAGGGCAATCCAATGCAGGAAGGACAGAGGAATTTTATCTTAGGTTTGGAGATGCCAAGGGGAAGAAACTGAAGCTTAGGCAGGAATAACCGCAAGTTGAGCAGGGTGAGCTTTGTGATTATTTCTGTTTTACAGAGGAGGAAATGGAAGCTCAGAGAGCTCAAGTAACTTGCCCAGCATTACGAAGCAAGACATGGCAGAGCCGGGTCTGAAACCCAGGCCTCTGGCTGTAAACTCCCCATGTCCTGTACCCTGCTGTCCTCACAGGAGCTTGCAGCCTAGCAAAGCAATTACTTGATTACAGTAAGGCAAGCCCCATGCAGATTCCTTCAGGTCTGAGCTGAAGGATTGTGGGGATCTGTGACTGAGATTATTGAGCTTAGACTCTCAAAAAGGCATTGAGGTATGTGTGTGGGAGAAGCAAGAAGCGTTGGGAGACACATTCCTCCTTCGGATTTACCCTAGGAAGATGTTTTCCCCTGGGACTGAGATAAAAAGTCCCAAATCTATTCTTTTCATTTTTAACTAAAATGTCTCCCTGTCTGATTTTTAAGGAATGAAAGTTATTTCTGTGTTCTAAGGCAGGAAGGAAAAATTTTCAGAAAAATTGAGGACTCTTTCTTTAATATCAACCAAGCAAATCAAATAAACAAAATAATGCAAAGGTTCTTTATCATTCATAGTGTATATTTCTTTATTTTAAAATAATTTTTTTGTAGAGACAGGGTTTGCTATATTGCCCAGTATAGTCTGGAACTCTTGGGCTCAAGCAATTCTCCTGCCTCAGGCTCCCAAAGTGCTGGGATTGTAGCTGTGCCCAGCCCATAGCATATACATATATATATTTCTGAAGTGGCACAGTGAAGGCTTTCTTCCTCAGATATGTCCTGAACGTGGCTGGGCAGAAATTCCTCCCATAAAAAAAGGGATATAATAAGTCAAGGGGACAAAGAAAGGAACAACCACATAAGAAATCCAGACAGCCAGCTCAAGGGGCCAAGGGGATGGGCCATGGGCACTTCACCTCCTGCCTCTCTCCATCCTACACTCCAGCCTTCTAGAACCACTGTAACTTCCCAAGCACACCGGTGTTCTCATACTCTGGGCTTTTGTGTTTGTTCTTTCGTCCTCTTCCTTCCTTTCACCTCCTGGTAACATCTTGTTCATCTTTTACTGCTTATCCCAAATGGGCCCTTGACAGAGAGGTCTTCCTGGATGCTCTCAGATATAGCAGCTCCTTTCTCTGGAATCCCACAGATTTAAAAAATATCCTTCTGTTAAGGTATTTATCATCTAGCTTATTCATTCATCCATTCATCTGGCAAATATCTACTGTGAACCTACTATATTCCTCATGCTATCATAGGACCTCGGGGTGAACAAGACAGATAAGATTCCTGCCTTTAAATAGCTAACACCCAGGTGGGGTTTACAAACTATAAACAGCAGATAAGCAAGGTAATTGCAGATTGTGAAACACGCTAGAAATGCACTAGGGTAAATAACATGATGGTGAATAACACAGTGGATGAGGGAAAAGTCTACTTTAGGTACTGTGATCAGGGAAGGCCTCTGACATTTGAATTAAGCCTCAAAAGATGATAAGAACTAGCCATTCAGCCAGGTGTGGTGGCATGCACCTGTTAAGCAGGAATACTGTTCCTGGCAAAATTGTCCTTCAAAAAGGAAATGGACATAAAGACTTTCCCATACAAACAGAAGAGAACAGGGAGAGGGAGAGGGAGAGGGAAAGGAAAGGGGAGAGGAGAGGAGGGGAGAGGAGAGAGAAAAGAAAAGGAAGGAAGAAAGGAAGGAAGAAGAGAAAGAAAGAGAGAGAAAGAGAAAGAAAGAGAAAGGAGAAAAAGGAAGGAAGGAAGAGAGAGAGAGAGAAAGAAGAGAAAGAAAGAGAGAGAAAGAGAAAGAAAGAGAAAGAGAGAAAAAGGAAGGAAGGAAAGACAGAGAAAGAAGAAAGAAAGAAAGAGAGAAAGAAAGGAAGGAAAGAAGGAAGGAAGGAAGGAAGAGAAAGAAAGGGAGAAAAACCAGACATTCAAAGAAGTCAGAAAGAATCCTGGGCAAAACAAAGGCCCTAAAGCAACAATGAGTGTATTGTTTTCAAAAACCAAAGGGAAGGCCGATAGCCAGATTGTGACAAACACTGGAGCTAAGCCTGGACAGGTTTGCAGGGTCCAGATCACACAGGGTCTTGAAAGCCAGGGTCAGAATTTGGAGTTTATCCTATGTACAGTAGAAAGACATTTTAACAGGGGAATACTGAAAAACGTACCTTGCCTATCATGTAGATAATGGATTTTAGGGGGGTATGAATGAGGCAGTTGAGATAGTTCCCCTAAGCGATCATAGTACAGTCATGAAGCACTTAATGATGGGGATAAGTTCTGAGAAATGCATCACTAGGTGATTTCATCATTGTGTGGCCATCATAGAGTGTACTTACACTAACCTAGATGCTATAGCCTACTACACACCTAGGGTATATTGTTATAGCCTATGGCTCTTAGGTTACAAACCTGTGTAGCATTTGACTGTTTTAAAATAAATTTAATGAGGCCAGGCGTGGTAGCTCATACCTGTAATCCCAGCACTTTAGGAGGCCAAGGCAGGCAGATCAATTGAGATCAGGAGTTCAAGACCAGCCTGACCAACATGGGGAAATCCCATCTCTATGGAAAACACAAAAATTAGCTGGGCATAATGGTGCACACCTGTCATCTGAGCTACTCGAGAGGCTGAGGCAGGAGAATCACCTGAACCTGGGAGGTGGAGGTTGCAGTGCATTGGCACGATCTCGGCTCACTGGGATTACAGGTGTGAGCCACCACGCCTGGCCTCATTAAATTTATTTTAAAACATTTTAGTTCTTCAATAATAAATCAACCTTAGCTTACAGGGACTTTTTTACTTTATAAACTTTGAATTTTTTAAACTTTTTGACTCTTTTGTAATAACACTTACCTTAAAACACAAACACATTATACAGCCGCACAACAATATGTTCTTCCTTTATTACTCTATAAGCTTTTTTTCCTAGTTATAAATTATGGGTTTTTTTGTTTTGTTTTCTTACTTTTTAAACACTTTTTGTTAAAAACTAAGGCACAAACACAAACATGAGCCGAGACCTACATAGGATCAAGATCATCAACATAGCTGTCTTCCACCTCCACATCTTATCACACTGGAAGGTCTTCAGGGACAATAACATGCATGAAGCTGTCCTCTCCTATGATAACAATGCCTTCTTGTGGAACACTTCCTGAAGGACCTGCCTGAGACTTTTTAGAGTTCACTTTTTTTATATAAGTAGAAGTACACTCTAAAATAATAATAAAAAGTATAGTATAGAAAATACATAAACCAGTAACATAGTTACATATTATTATTAAGTGTTATGTATTATACATAATTGCATTTCCATGTTTTTATATGACTGGCAGCACAGCAGGTTGGTTTACCCCAGCATCATCACAAACATGTGAACGAGTAATGCATTGCCCTATGCCTTACAACAGCTGCGATGTCACCAGGTGACAGGAATTTTTCAAGTTCATCATAATCATATGGGACCACCATTGTATATGTGGTCTGACGCTGAAATGTCATTATGCAGTGCTTAACTACAGCTTAAATAAGGGTGGTAGAGGTGAGAAGGCATGTTTAACAAATATTGTGGCCATACCTCCATAGAACCTGCACATAGATTACATGTGGGAAGAATCAAAGGTTTATGACTTGAACACTAAGGAGATGGTGGTTTCATGTACAGAGATGGAGAAGACTGGTGTGGAGCCCAGCTGGGATATTGGTTAGGAAATTGAGAGTTCTGATAGGCTCTTCACAGTTTGAAATGACCACTGAATACAAGACAGGAAGTGTCAGGTAGGCAGTTAAATTCATGAAAGAAGAACCCTCAGGGAGAAGACTGGACTGAAGGTATAAATGCGGGAATCATTATCATTGAGGTGGGTGTAACAGCTCTGGGAGAAAGTGTGGACCAAGAGGAGGTCCTGGGACTGAGCCTGGAGCCCTCTGAAGTTGAAAGTTTAGCTAAAAGAGAAGGAAAGGAGACTGTGGAGTGGTCAGAGAAGAAAGAAGGTGAAAAAATACAAAGAAAGTGTGGTTTCGTGAAAACCATGAACAACAGAAAAAAATAATAATAAGGAGGGCGTAGCCTGTGAATCTTTTGAAGCCTAGGACTGCATCTGGTTCAATTCCATATCCACAAGGTATATCATAGGGCCTGACACACAGTAAGTACTCAGGCAACAATTGCTGAGTAACAGAATGAATAAAGAAATGAATGGGCCTGCTATCTTAGACTCAGAGAAAGGGGTAGTAAGGGGTGTGGGAAGTTCCCAGGGCCTAGATTCTATCTGGAAGAGCTGTGGGGGAGGATAATAACAACATAGCCCTCACTTTATGCTAGGGGCAGGCACTCATTAATCCTCCCACAACCTTATCAGATAGAAACATCATTTACAAATAAGAACACTCAGGAATAGAGTGGTTGTGTGGGAACCTGAGATCACACAGTGGTAACTGGCAGAGCCCAAGCAGTCTGGCTCTGCAATCCATTCACTTAAACATGACACCATCAAAAGCTGTTGACATTTATGCAGTACTTCTTAAGTATGGTCCTGTAATGATAACAATCCTATAAGGGCAATCACATCATATAAGGAAACCAAGGCAAAGAGCTTGCAAGTGGTAGATGTTAGATTCGAACCCAAGTGTTTCTGACCTGGGTCTAAGCTCTAAACTATTCAGAATAGCCCAGCCCTGTATTTGTGGCCTCCTTGACCTCAGCAGAATAAATTTCAGGATTATTCTGAGACTAATGATTAGGGGTGGAGAAAATGCATCAGAAGCAGCAAGATGAGAAATAAAAACATATTTTTTTTTCTACTTCTAATTAGCCTCTTACAATCTGACTCTACTTGCACATAAATGGAGGCATTTCTGCAACTCCCAGGGATCCAGGAAGAGCCAGGTCTGGCCTGGCAGGAAGGAGCCTTCCTTTGCTTCCATCCCCTTTCTCCACCTCTATGCCTGGAGACAAAGAGAGAGATGAGAAGCTCAGCACAGGAGGTTTGGGTTTATAACAGACCTTCCCAGGGCAAAGGATGAACTCTTGACCTCTGCCTCCTGCTCCCTTCAGTGACTGGTGATAGCCATAATGACTGTGATAACAATAATGGTGATAAAAGGGTACTCATGAGAGTAATGTGGTTTGGGGGTCTGGTAGACAGGGCTTCAAGTGTTAGTTTCACCATGGGTGAGCTTTAAGACCTGTAGAATTCACTTTCCCTTCCTGAGTTTCAGTTTAATCACCTGAAATTTGAAGATAACAATCACAAATTCATACATTGTCACAGAGTTAAATGAAGTAACTGGCTTTATGCCTGCCAAAATATCTGACAGCTTATACACTGTCAATATATTCTTTTGAATCACACAATGACACTATGTGCAAGTGCTGTACTTGGCACTGGTGATATGGACCTCCTGGGGCTCAAAACCTTGTGAAGAAGAAGGACATTTTACAAGTAACTGTCTGTGCAATGAGGAATGTGAAGAAGTGTGAGTGCTATGGTAGCACAGAGTGAAGAGGAGCTTGGGGACCCAGCTCACATATATGTACATTTCTTCCTTGTTCAATATGAAATCTATTGACAATAACCACTGTCTTGAACATTTATACAGTTATAAACCATTCTCGCACCAATCAGTTCATTTGATTCTCTCAACACTCCATGAGGGTCAATAGGATTATGATCTTAGTTTCTCAGAAGAAGCTCAGAGCCTGGCTTGTCAAGATCTCACAACAAATTACCAGTTGAGATGGGATTCGAACTCACATCTCACCACTCCAAAGCCTCTGCTTGATCCTCAACTAGGGGAGTCATCCTGTGTGCTCAGTTCTGTATTGAGAGTGCACACAGATACAAGTAGAAAAGCCAGGCTTTCCCTCAGAAAGCCCCAGTCTGAGCAGGAAAACAAGACTAATCAGGGAGCTCTCAACTAAGAAGAGGACTGAGAATTTTTAAGGCTGTGAGAACTGAGGAGCATTTTAATTTGATAATTAAAAGTTAATGTTGCTTCATTACAAATCAAAGGCTGATAAAACTAGGGCACCCTCAGGCACACATTACGAATTCAGTAAATAGTTGTGGCCTGAATGCTTGGGGACACCTATCTCAGGAGGTTGTTAGCTGGCTCAGAGAGTTAATGATACATGTCTAACCACTGAGCTGCAGGGACAGGAGTCCTTGGTCTATGTCAGGTTCCTTCTTCCTAGGAAACTCATCTTGGTTCTCTACTAAGCTGCTACGTGACCCTGGAGAATTCCTTCTCCCTCTCTGGACTTCAATTTCCCCACTTAGAGGATGGATTCAGTGACTTTTCAGGGCTCTTTCCACCATTATGTCCTAAGAGTCTCATATCCTTCCAATATCTCATCTTCCTGCTTTGCACTATTGCTGTTGTTGTTTTCTCTTTCATTTGGCCTCTAACTGAGGACAGATGTTGCCAGTCTTTCTACCTTATCTCCTTCAAGACACAAGTGCAAGGTCCTTTTCCTTGGCATGGCCCTGTGGGGAGAGCCTGCTGTGAGACAGCAGTTCAATCACTTCCCCACGCTAATGCAGTCTTTCCACTTGGCAGAGTGCACATCACTACTTTTCAGAGAAGTGTCTGAGGGTGCCAACATTCATACTGAAATTATGCACTTTATCCTAGGGAAAAATAAAATGGTTCCTGTCTGCTTTATTTGGTGTAGGCAGCTGGAAGAGCGGAAACAGGAAGAAGAAAGGTACAGGACAGCACTTGGCATCTGTCCCTTCATTCTTTCTTCCTCTCTCTTCTCTAACTCTCTCATCTTGCCCCTTTTCTTTCCTCTCTCTTCATTCCTTTTCTTCTTCTGTTCCGCCTTTCCCACCTCTCTCTTTCTTCACTGTATAGTAGGGAAGACAGACAAGGGAACAGTTTAAGTGTACATAAGCCTTTCAGGTGCTGTAAGAGACATAAGTGAAGACTGGGTGAAAGTATGGCTGAAGGAACCATTCAGTTAGTGGGTGGTCAGGAAAGACTTTACAGAGGAGGTGACTATTAAGCAAGGTCTTGACAGATGAGAAGGTGTTCACCAAGGAAATGATAAGGAAAGGACCCTCCAGTGGAGAGAAAGACAGTGTGGGCAGAGGGAGCCTGTGGGCAAAAGCCTGAAGCCTAAAACCACTAGCCCATTGAGGGAACAATAAAGTGTTTAGGGCCCAGCACAATGAGGAAGTCGAGGCGGGTGGATCTTGAGGTCAGGAGATCAAGACAATCCTGGCCAACATGGTGAAACCCCGGTTGTACTAAAAATACAAAAATTAACTGAGCGTGGTGGTGCGTGCCTGTAATCCCAGCTACTCAGGAGGCTAAGGCAGGAGAATTGCTTGAACCAGGGAGTCAGAGAATGAAGTGAGCTGAGATTGTGCCACAGCACTCCAGCCTGGCAACAGAGCAAGAGTCCATCTCAAAATAAAATAAAATAAAATAAAATAAAATAAAACAAAATAAAATAAGGTGTTTAGCACAATTGAAGGGCAGGGGAGGGGACAGAGACAGGGGTGAGGAAAGGGACTAGAGAGGCTTCCAAAGACCCATACATGGAAGACCTTGTAAACCACTAATGAGTCATGACTTTTCCTTATAAAACAGAAAATAGAAAGCCACAGAAGTGTTTTATGAAATTATAACAGGATTACATTTACATTTTAGCAAGATTGTTCTGGAGGCTGTGATGAGAATTAGTGGTCATAAGACTCAAAGGCAGGTAGATTAGTTAGAACATTTTTGTTATAATCCAAGTGAGAACTAATTTAAAAATGATAAGGTCCTGATTTAAAGCAAGGGCTAGGGCTGAGTGTGGTGGCTCATGCCTGTAATCCCAGCACTTTGGGAGACCGAGGTGGGTGGATCACCTGAGGTCAGGAGTTTGAGATCAGCCTGGCCAACATGGCAAAACCCTGTCTCTACTAAAAAAACAAAAACAAAAGCGAAAAACAAAATAACACACAAAAATTAGCTGGGAGTGGTGGCACGCGCCTGTAATCTCAGCTACTTGAGAGGCTGAGGCATGAGAATCACTTGAACCCAGGAGGCGGAGGTTGCAGTGAGCCGAGTTGGCACCATTGCACTATATACCCTGGGCTACAGACCGAGACTTCGTCTTAAAACAAAACAAAACAAAACAAAACAAAACAAAACAAAACATAAAGCAAGGGCTAGAAGGATGTGAAGAAGCATCCAAACCTGAGACCCACTACAAAGCAAGATTGACAGTTAGCAATATGGGACCTCAGTTTGGACTGATTCCCAGGTTTCTGGATTGAGGGGGGGCATCCACTGAGTTTGGAGATGTCACTGTCTTATAAGTTTGAGTTCTGTGTTTGCCTCCTTGGTACTTGTCCCCAGTTAGAGTGAGATGCCATCAGATGTGCTATGGTCTTAGGTTATGACATTTTGATCCAAACAAGTTGATTTTTTCTAAATATGGCTATTTGAATGAAAGGAACATTTTCCCCATGTAATCATGTGTTTTCTGTATAAATAGAGCTCTTTATTAATATAAATTAATATAAGTGGCTACAGAGGAGGTCTACCAAAAAAGAAAAAGTTAAGTATAAGCATTGCACACTTTTGTTAGGATACAGAATCAAAGGTTTTTTTTTTTTTTTTTTTTAAATCAAACACTTAAATACACATAATCAAATACTTGGGCCCTCTATTGCTATGTAAATGGGATGCTGGTGGGCTTTTCTCTAGCTATTGGCATTCACTCCCTCCAAAGAGAAGATTTTTGATTTTTAAAAACTGCTTCACTCAGCCAGAAAGCAGCAAGGAGTGAGGGAGTGGTTGTGAGTTAAGCAAGGGTTGGACAAGAAGGTGTGGGTAACAAACAAGCTTCATATCTTGGATTGAAGGGAAGTCCTACAACAATGCAAGCTCCGTCATCCATACCTACATAAAAACCTTCATCAAAATCAGACAGAATGAATTTGTGTCTTCTCTGGTTCTTTGAATTGTTTAGAGTTTTGCTCTCCTAGCCCCTTTCCTTTGACACATGAAATACTATCAACAACCTACGCAACTTGTTTATAGTCATTATCTCATTTTTAACATACCTGTTTTACAGATAAATGCACTGCTTAAGGTTACACAGCTAGTAAGTGGCCGAGCCAAGAATAAAATCTAGATCTATCCATAGTACAAGTTCTTCCCACTCTATCATTCTGTCTTGATTCCTTTATCTTTGGGTTTGTCATGGGGAGCCAAGAGGATGAATTATTGGTAGGCATGGAATATATTTTCCACTTGTGAATATCAGGTCCTCAGTAATCTGCCTTCGTCCCCAACCTCATTTCCTATTCTCTGCTGATGGGCACTCTATGCTTTCTCCATGCCAAATTGAGAGCTTCCAGACTGTGATGCTCCTCTGTGTCCTCCAAGGCTTTGCTCATGCTATTCCCTCAGGCAGGAACACCTTGCCCTGCCCAGCCTTCCTCCAGGACCCAATATAAGCATCCCTTCCTGTAAAGGCTTCCCTAACCCATGTCCTCCTTCACGTCTATTGTCACTCAACCCTTCTTTTTTATTGTACCTATTTCACTGTTTCATTATTATTGATTTGTGTGTCTACTTCTCCCACTGGACCAAGCACTCCTCAGGACCTGAAATCACATTGTCTTTATTTTAATAGGTCCAACATCTAGTGCAGTGTCTGGCACATAGTAGGTGCTAAGAAAATCCTTACTGAATGAATAGATGGATGAACTAATGATGGAGAAGATAATATCTTTGAGCAGAGGCTATCTCCATCCTTTATCTTCTCTGAGAAATGCTATTGTGGAACAGGGGAAGAGAAAGGCAGACCTCAAAGTGATACAATGGGTAAAAAATTATTCCCTGTTCTCTGGGTTCTTTCTCTCTTTTTCTTCTTCTTGCTATTGGAACAAAAATAAAGAGTACATCATAAGCAAAGCTGTATTTTCTGTTTATTGCCACCAGGTTAATAACAGTAATGGTGTGAGAAGAAAATGAGGTGTTATGTAAAACCCCGCATTGCAGATTTTGCTGCTGATGTAAAGAACTCAATAAAGTGTAACACTTTAATCATGGAGATAAAAATCACACAGCAACTTCCCACAGGCTTGCAGAGCCTTAAGACAAAATAGTTGTGAGGAAATGAGAGATGAGAGAAGAATATTATCAGGCATCAGAAAAGTTGTGCTTGGGCTTTTTTTTTCCTTCTCTAAAAAATGGAATAAATTTTTTATATCTACTTCCAAGACACCTTGCATGAATTTCTGTATTCTCTGGAGGACATGCTCAAACTTCTGGAGGAGGATTTGCTCATTCTTTGTAAAAATGGATTTGTTTACAGAGAACTGAAATTCCTGTCTTTTAGTTGACTTCATGGCATTTTAGGAAAACAGACGCAGTGTCTGAAAATGAAAGAAGGATTTAGATGGAGGTAAGAGGTTGGTGATAATAAAGTCTCTGTTTCTATGATGGTCTGGAATGCAGGAAAAACATCATAGTAGAAGATGGGAGCTCTTGTGCCAACTCTGACAACTTCGGAGAAATCACCTTCCTGCCTCTGTGCCTTAGTTTCATCATTCTTCAAATAAAGATCGCCAAAGGGATGCACTAGATGCTCTCCAAAGGGATTCCAGATCTGACACTCCATCGTCTGTGAGGCTGCCAGCAAGAAGGCCAGTTGGTGGTTTAGCTCTTGGCATTTGCTGTTGTGGTTCTCGACTACTGCAGTAGGCTCCCAGCTGGCCTCCCTGTTTCTACTCAGAACACCTCCTTCCTTTCCCCATCACCTAAATCCATTTTCCATCCTGCAGCCAGAGTGATCTATGAATAACAAAAGGAAACTGTACATACACCCTGGAAACTATATGTGCACTACTATAAGATGGCATGAGGAGGGGTCATGCAGAGAAGGGCTTTAAGATTAGAGATCTGGGCTCAAACATTGAACTGTCTGTGTGACTTCAAAGGAGTTACTCTGTGTCTCCAATTCTTGGTTTCTTTACCAGCCAAAAGAAGATTACAATGAGATCACTCATGTCACCAAGCTGACATGGGTTAAATGAGTTAGTGCATGTCCAAGTGCCTGAAACATAGGAGGTGTTCAGTAAGCTTTTTCATACCATAATAATTATTTCAGGTGTAATTAAAAATGAGGGCATATTCTAGGGCTGTGCTGTATAAGTAGTCATTTGTGACTACTTAAATTTAAATTAATTAAAATTAACTTTAAAAATAGAGTTCCTTAGTCCTACTAGCCACATTGCAAGTGCTCAATAGCCACATGTGGCTGGTAGCCACTGTGACAGACAATGCAAAGGAAACCTAACACCATCATAGAAAGTCTATTGAGCGGGCCAGGTGCAGTAGTTCACTCCTGTAATCCCAGCATTTTGGGAGGCCGAGGCGGGTGGATCACCTGAGGTCAGGAGTTCAAAACCAGCCTGCCCAACATGGTGAAACGTCATTTCTACTAAAAATACAAAAATTAGCAAGGTGTGGTGGTATGCGCCTGTAATCCCAGCTACTCAGGAGGATGAGGCAGGAGAAACGCTTGAACCCAGGAGGCGGAGGTTGCAGTGAGCTGAGATTGTGCCATTGCATTCCAGCCTGGATGACAAGTGCAAGACTACGTCCCCCCATCCCCACAAAAAAAGGGAAAGTCTATTGAATGGCACTATTCTAGTATCTTAGCCATCATAAACAGTGGATTCAAATGTAAAGCATATATCCATATACAACTATGCTTACACAAACACATCTACTTTTATACACACAAACTCACACTTGCATACAAAACCACAAAACAGGGTGTTAAGGAAAAATAATCTGGGTCCTGACTCCAAGTCAATCCATCAAATATACAAAAAATCAGGTCCTATGTAAAAGAGCTCACATTGGACATCACTTAATCCTTATGACAACTTTAGTAAGAGGTATTATCTCCATCTTGCTGATGCTGACATTGAAACTCACAGTGGTTGAGTAACTTGATTGAAGTCACAAAGCTTCTAAGTGGCAGAACAGGACTTATTCCCCACTATACAATACTACTTCTGAAGGGGCATTTCAGAGACAAGGGGCTCAGAGGACAAAGTCACCACAAACTCTTTACGATCTTTGTTCAAGATGCCAATGACTGGAACCGCCTGGGGACTATCTGGCAGTCCCAGGTTAGTCACAGAGCCTATAGAATTCAATGAAACTGACTCTACTTCTAGGCTGAAACCTTTCAATCTAGTTTTCTTGGCTTATGGAGTGTGGCAGTGTCAGAGCTATGCGAGATTCAAGTCTTCAGAAAAGGCCCAGGAGCACATGAGAAAGGTGAAGAAGGTAATAAAACTGTAAAGAAGAAGGGATCTTCTAGGCCATCTAGAGACGTGTTCATTTCACAACTTATTTTCCTCTCTTATTTTTGAAGACACGGGCTCTCAAAAATTGCATGGTGAGGGGTGGGCAATGATGGAGAGGAGATTGTATGTGAGGATTATTGTAACTTGAATGGTTCTACGTCAGTAACTGCCTGTGAATACAGACAGAAAGAGCTAATGAGTCAGAGAAGTGGATGGATGGATGGATGGATGGATGGACAAGAGAGGCAACTGGACATATAAGCAGTAAGTTAGAAACATATAACAGAGGCTTCTATTCTAACATTTTGTGCACTTCTACTATACTTTGATCCTCTAGAAGGCTGGCATTGTTTCTGATTTATTATAAACTCCCTCTTTCACCAGATATAGCATGATATCCAGCCTAGAGTCAGCACTCAAAGAAAGTTTGTTGAAAAAAAAAAACCAAACACCCAAGAGAGCAAGAGCTAGATAATAATCCTTCACATTTGTATGGTACTTTGTAATATACAAAAAGATTTGCATGCAATATAACACTTAATCCCAAACCTAACCTTTTGAGGTTGGCATTATGATCCTCATTTTATTGATGAGGGACCCTTGGCTCAGTGTGATGAAGTGACTTGCCTAGGGTTATGTAGGGAAGCCAAGGGATCAGATAAATAGGCCAGATAGAGGCTGATAACTAGACAGACACAGGCAGACAAGACAGAGGAGGCCAAGATGTGGATAAATGATGGAGACAAATGGAGATGGATGGATAGATGCTGAGAGAGCCTCTAATCTCTTCTCATTCAATCCATCCTCTACGCATGGCTGGAAATAACTTTCCGAAGCACAAATCTGAGCATGCCACTCCACTTAACAAACTTCTGTTACTTCCCTGAAACCTGAAGGATAATGTTCTACCACAAAAAGCCTTCATGATCTGGCCCTACCCACTTCTCTAGCTTTATGTCTTACCACTTTTCTATAATGTTTTTCACTCCAGTCATAGGACTCTCTTTAATTCCCAAGAAAGTCATGACATCTTTTTGTTTTGAGAGACATGGTCTCACTCTCTCACCAAGGCTGGAGTGCAATGGAACCATCACAGTTCACTGCAGCCTTGACCTCCTGGGCTCAAACAATTCTCCCACCTCAGCCTTCTGAGTAACTTGGACCTATAGGCACATGCCACCATGCCCAGATAATTTTTGTATTTTTTTGTACAGATAGGGTCTTGCTATGTTGCCCAGGCTGGTCTTGAACTCCTAGCCTCAAGAGATCCTCCCATCTCAGCATCCCAAAGTGCTGGGATTACAGACATGAGCCACTATGCTTGGCTGCCATCTTCGTTACTTCATGTTTATTTCATGATCTTCTCCATACCTAAAATTCTCTCCCCCACTGCATGTGGATGTCTGACCAACTCCTATTTATCCTTTAAGACTCAATATTGGTTTTGCTTCCTTTCAGAAGCCTTTCCTGACCATTCTCCTATATTTGGTTCATTTTCTGTCCTCCGAGGTCACCCTCTTCTTTATTATAAGAGCCCATAGGATGGGAATAGGAAGAACTCAGACCTTGAAATAAAAGAGAACTGGACTTAAACCCTGCTCCCCCACTTACTAGCTGCATCATTTGGGGCAAGCATTCACCCTCTCAGACTTGGTTTCCTCATCTCTGCAATAAACCTGATAAGATCTGCTCCCAATGTGTTTGGATTAGAGATAATGTAAAAACAATAAAAAATAAAAAGAGCCTAGCGTAGAGCATGTGCCTAGTGTTGAAGCTGCTGCTGCTGCTGCTCTAGCCTGACTATGTTGTACCATAATAATCCAATATTGGGTCTGTCTCTCCCGTTGGACAGTGAGCTGCCTGAGGATGGAGGCTGCGTCTAACTCTCTGCATCCTCAGTGCTCAGTGCCTAACACACGACTGGGGCTTACTGCATGCCAGTACGAATTATCCCAGCTACCCACACTGCGCTACTGGTTAGGATGCATTTTCAGGCACTAGACAGTAGAGACTACAGTCATGCAACAGAATCATTGCCAGGTTGGTGGTGGGGGGAATGGGGAAGTAGGGCAGTGGGAGCATCCCTAAAGGTAAGAATGAAGAAAGGGATGACTGAAGCCTGTTTTACAATGTAAGATTCAAATAATCTGTATAAATTCTGAAGATAAAAGATAATATTTAAATAAACGTTGTTAAGGGGCTACTTTGTCCCCTCCCCTGAAAACCTCCAGAATTCTTAAGTCCTATCTTCCTTGTCATTATGCACCTTTAGATGGAAAGTTCTGATATTTGGTGGCTAAGATATTCTATGTATTTTCTTTCACTTTCCAAGCTTCCTTCCTTTCCCTCTAACTTTTACTTTCCCAGTAGATTCACAGATTCCTTGTAATTTTCCTCCTGCACTCTCTCTCTTTTCCCACCCTCCCTATCTCCTGCACGTCAGGAAACCGGCTTCTGATGAATGAGGAGTCTCTCCCTCCTCCTTCCACACACACATAGCCTGGAAGAAGGTGGGCACCAAATACAACTGAACAGCATTCAATGTGGTTGAGGACAAAAAACCTTCAAAATACAGAAGGGCAGGGGCTGGCAGCTGGGTCCTGAGCCCGTAATATTTATTCTCCTCCCTGACTGCCAGGGCAGGGCCTTCTGGGGTCATTAACACCCACTACAGGCTGGGCCAGAGCCTTCATTGAGATTCTGCTCACAGCTAAACCATTTCCAAGCCTGCCCAGCTCTGTCAGCTGCCCTGATATCTGTTTGTGAAAAACGGATAGGCCGCCCAGCCCTCTGGCAGCCTGACAAATGGCTTAGAAGCAGGCTTGAGGGTTCCTGGCAGAGGCCCACACCTCTGGGCTTCAATGAAGGGTGGGAGAGAAGGGTATTTTCCTGTCAGATGGCCTGACTTCCCAGGCAGGAAGTATGGAGAGCAGGAAAGAGTAGGTGGAGGGAGAAAGTCTCTTGGGGGATGGTCATGGACTGAGCCAATGGTGATCTTGCCCTGAGGGCAGAGAGATGTCAGGACCCAGTACACTTCCTGGGTATAACAGCTGCCTGTAGGACTGCAGGAACAATTACTTTTATTTTTTTCTTCATTCTTAAAATGGGGATAATAATACCTACTTTGCAGTGGTGAGAACTAACTGAGTTAATACAAATAAAGGACTTTTAAAAATAGTACCTGGCTAGCTGTTAGAACTCAGCAATTCTTATCATGGAATGAGAATGTCGGGTATCTCATTTAATTTTCACATAAGCCAGAGTTTTGGCCATTATCCTCATTTTAAAGATCAAGTTTCAGAGGGGCTACCTCACTCGCCCAAGATCACACAGCTGAGTAACAGAGAGAAAGGATTTAAAATAAATCTACATGACTGCAAAGCATATGCCTTTAACCACCAGGCAACACTATATATAAGCATTTTGTGCGCCACTTTGGGTCTGTGTGAGACTATCCCTATGGGTTTTAAGGAAATAAGATTTTTAAAGCTGCCTAGTCTGAAACAAACAAACAAAAACTCAAGATGAAAATCAATCCATTCATTTTTAAAGTTCAAATCCTGCCACATTCCGTAATGAGAAAAGGAACATAAACAGCTGGGCTCAGACACAAGGAACTCTTCTAGCCCTAGGAAGCGGAGGAGAGGGAGGAAGTGGGAGCCGCAGATAATGCAAACCTGAACAGGCAGTACTGAGTAGCAGTCACTGGCTTTTCCAACTGCCAGTGCGGCCAGGGGCCTGCTGCCAGGGGGTGCTCAATACTTTGTGGGAATCAACTGTCTGGTTGGACAGAATAGAACCACATTTATTAATTCATTCCACAAATATTTACTAAGTACCTACCATGTTCCAGACCCTATGCTGGGTGCTGGTATCAAAGAAATTAATAAGCCCAGTTCTTCTGTCACAGGAGTTTACACCCTTGGCGAGGATGCAGGCAGAAATCAAACAACTCCCATTCAGAGTGACTGATTAGTGAGTAGAGTGATATAGAGCACAGGGGTTTGGAGAGTTCAGGGGAAGGAAACCTGGATGGCTGGGGCAGAGAAGGCGTCCTGAAGAAGTGCTGTCTACATGGATGGTTCAGAATCCATTGCAGTTCTAGAGATGAAGGTCGAGAAAGGCAGAGGTGCCTCTTTCTACAGTGGCTTAGAGCCAAGGCCTGGACATTGTCTCAGTACAAAGATGAAAGTTAAACAAATCACTTGAAATCCCACAGCCCAGAAACAATGACCATTAGCAACATCTTGCACCTACAGACAGATTTTAATATAGCTGGTTGGCAGAATAGATGGCTAAATAAAAGTGTTTTTAAAAAACAGAAATACACTATAAATATTTGTATTAAAAAAGGTGTTGAATTCAGTTTTTCTTAAGTTTAAAAGAACTTAAATGAATTATATCTTTAAAAAATGTTTTCTCACAAGAGACCTTTTTTTTCCCTAGAAGATATTTCTAGGGTTAAAAACAAATGAGGGCCAGGTGTGGTGGCTCACGCCTGTAATCCCAGCACTTTGGGAGGCTGAGGTGGGCAGATCACCTGAGGTTAGGAGTTCGAGACCAGCCTGCCCAACATGGCGAAAGCTTGTCTCTACCAAAATACAGAAATTAACCGGGCATGGTGGTGGGCACCTGTAGTCCCACCTACTAGGGACGCTGAGGCAGAAGAATCGCTTGAACCCAGGAGATGGAGGTTGCAGTGAGCTGAGATCGCGCCACTGGACTCCAGCCTGGGCGAGAGAGTAAGACTCCGTCTCAAAAAAAAAAAAAAAAAAAAAAAAAATGAGATTATGAGACACTTTAAGAGACTGAAGTCATTGTATGTGTGTTTTTTAAAACTATGAGTTACACCTGATATAAATGACGAGTTGATAGGTGCTGACGAGTTGATGGGTGCAGCACACCAACATGGCACAAGTATACATATGTAACAAACCTGCACATTATGCACATGTACCCTAGAACTTAAAGTATAAAAAAAAACAAAAACAAAAAACTATAGTTTGAATTTTTGAAGAAAAATGAAGACATGAGAGAGGTTAAATAACTTACCTAAGATCACACAGCTAGTCTGTGGTGCAACTGGAATTTGAACTTAGACACATATAATTTTTTAGAATATTAATTTGCCTCCCTAAGGAGGGAAACTTTCTAATTTTAAACAATCAGAAACTGGGGTCGAAAGAGGGCAAGTGATTTCCCTAAACTCACATTCTGATTCAGCAATAAAGTAATTTTGGTTGATTAGATCATTGTTCCTAACTATTCTTCCCTCCCTGTAATAAGAAATCTCCTATTGTCATTTTTGTTTGCGTAAGAATCTAAGAGGAGTATAAATACCCCCATCTCACTGACTTTGGCTTTGGCTTCAGGACATGCTTTGGTCAATGGAATGTGAGCAGTCATGATATTTGCCATCTCTGTGTGGAAGCTTTAAATGAGATTATGTTCCTGTTCTCTGCCATAAAACAGCAGGTCCCAGATAGGGGTGACACATTTAGCCTGGGCCCTAGATGAGGGAAACGTAGAGCTGAGCAGAGCCAGTAGAGCTGTGGCTGGCTCACTTACAGCCCGCATAGAGCATAGACATGAAATAAACGTTTGCTGCGGTAACCTGCCACGATATTGGGGTTGTATTCACAGCAAAAGCTAACCACGATAACACAGCACAGTTTCTTGCAGAAATGTATTCTTCATTTTTGCCATTCTCAAGGTTGCCTCCAGTTGTGCCATAGTTATGAGTTCAGGCCATCAGATAAATGGCTGTTAGTGGGCATTTTAATTTTAACTACTAAATACATGAGAAATAATTAGAGAAAGAGTTGGAAAGCATAAGGCACAAGAGGAAAAATCAGGTGTCAAAGGTTTAGATTTCCAAGGTCACCCTCTGATGAAAAGAAAACTGGTGGAAACCCGCTTTGTTGACAGAGAGACAAGGGTGAGTCAAAGAATTGACGTTTCTTTCTTATTCTTCTGCTGCATGCAGAACTGTGGGCATCAACTAAAATACACATTCACCCAGAAGCACCTTGTTCAGAAATGGAATATGCTAAGGGAAAAAAAGGTAATAAATGCCAAATGAATCTCTGCCACCAAATCACCAATGACCTTGGGGAAGTAATTTTCCTTCTAGCAAAAGTTTTCTCTTTTGTAAAATGAAGAGGCTGAACAAGAATCTCTCACTTTCCTTCTGGCTCCACCGTTCTATGATCTGATTGTGTCTAACTCATTAATCCTAACTAGCTTGAATAGGACCCAGTAGCATTGAGGCTGATCACAGGAATCCATCAAAGTGTAGCCCAAAGAAGGTGATCTTGAGAATCAAATGAGGATAATCTAGAGAAGGTGTCTGCACACTGTAAAGGGCTCTCGTGTTGCTTTTCCATTGAAAAGACATGGGCAAATAGGCCCCTTATTCCCCAATTTGCATTACCCTTGCAGCCTTCCCCTTCACTTTTAACATCCAGCGATCTTTTAGGTTGTTCTATCTACCTCACCTTCTTAACCCAGCAAAACTACATTCTCCTCTCAGCAAAAGAGAATAATAACTCTAAAACAAAGAAATACGTGATTACAAGAGACATACATTAAATTGCGGGGGGAGGGTAAAGAAGGAGAGAAGAAATCAACACTTCAGAGTTCAACAGATCTAGGTTGGATTCCCAATGTCTCTTATTGTTCATATATAAAATGGGGATGATATGGTTATTCTTAGAAAATAAGTGATATACAAAAGGTATAAGCCTATAGTATGTGCTCATTTACAGCAGTGATGGTGACAGAAGGCTTTCTGGAAGCAATGGCATGAACATCTGAAGGTCATATGGAATTCTGAGGGCTAGAGAATAAGAGAGGAGGGGTAACAGTCCAATCAGAGGGGAGTGTGTAGGGGTGCAAGTGCAGGGATGGGAACGAATGCAACAGGAGTGGTAATATGAATGTGGGTGGGCCAGAGGCTCTTTTAGGAAAAGAGGAGCAGGCATATAGGGATAAAATAAAGGTTTTAAGCAAAGGAGTGTAGAGAGATGAATCTGAACCTTTGAATACCATACTGGGAAGTCTCATCCCTGTAGGGACTGGGAAGCCCTGAAAGCCTTTAGGCAATTATGCTTTAAAAAGTTGTGACTGTGCCGGTGCATCTTGGGAAGGAAGCTGCATCTTACCAAGATGTGGGGAGGGAAAGGAGATAGCCTCCTCCCCATAGGAGAGTTGTTGCTGCACCTGCCTGAGATAGAAATCTGAGCTACAGGGGAAACATCAGATTGAATCTTGAATTAAAACAGATGTGATCTCAGTATAAAAAGTTTTTCAAAACCTTAAAAGTTCAATTTTTCTTCCTTTTAATCTCTTAAGAGAATCACTGGTTTTAAATCCAAGAGAGTAAAATTCTCAGGTAAGAAGATGAACCCAGAACTCTATTTGCTGACCAGATCTGAGTAAGATTGCTTTTCCTGTTTGCATTTATTTTAACAATCTTAAATCTTACATCCTCAGTAGTTCTACCCTGGACCCAAAAGTTTGCTTCTGCCATCGGTTACACCCTTGCTACTCAGAATGGGGTATTAGTTTGTTTGTGCTGCTATGACAAAATACCTGAGGGTGGGTGATTTATAAATAATATAAATTTATTTCTCACAGTTCTTGAGGTGGGAAGTCCAAGATCAAAGCACCAGCAGGTTCAGTGTCTGGTGAGGATCTGGCATTTGCTTCCACAATGGGGCCTTGAAAGGTGTGTTCTCATATGGTGGAAGAAATGAAAGGTGAAAGGGCAAAATGTTCTAACTAGTTCTCTTAATCCTTTTTATAAGGCACTGACCCCATCCATGAGGGAGGGGCCTTCATGATCTGATCACCTCCTAAAGGGTCCACCTCTCAATACAATTGCATTGAGGATTCAGTTTCAGCGTATGGATTTTGGAGGGGCACATACGTTCAAATCATAGCAAGGTCCTTGAACTGGCAATACCAGCTTGCCCTGGCAACTTGTCAGAAATGCAGATTCTCAGAACCTCACTCCACACCTACTGATCGGAACTTGAATTTTAATAAGATACCCAAGTATTTCCTGTGCATTAAAATTTGAGAAGCACCAGTTTACACCATGCCCTCAGATCCCGGGAGGACTCTACAACCAGAGAAGTTCAGAGTTCATATAACCTCTTCCTTGAACAAATGCGAAACTGAGATCCAGAGTGAGAAAAGAACTGGGTTTTCTAAGGTCATACAACTAGTAAGCATAATTGGTACAGAATAGTTCATAAAAGTCAAGTACAGTTCTCTATAGCTAGCTGGAGATGAAGCACACTGCACTGCGAGCCACCCTGATTTTGGAGTCAACTCTGTGTATAAGGTTTACAACCCAAGTGGGCCAAATTACTTCATCACCGAGCCTCATATTCCTCTTTTGAAAAAATGGGATAAATAAGACTACCTTGATACAGGTGTGAGCATTAAGTGAGATAATGTGTGTGAAATCCTTACCATGGTCTGGGTGCTCAGTCCCTAGTAATTACTGTCTAATTACCAGAGATGGGAGTGGAACCCAAAGCTTCAGAATCCTACTTAGTGTCTTTTCTCCTTCACAAAAGTCATAACTGAAATTCTACTATAGGGCACAGTTTCCAACTTTAAAGGAGGCCTTTGCCTCTGCAGGGTTAACAGCTCCTCTACATGCTCCCTGGGGTCCTTGCTTCTTTCCTCTTGTGGCACTTACACACACCAATGACTGGTTTCTTTTCTGCCTTTCCCACTAGAGTGAGCGTTGCTTCAGAGCAGGGACCATTTCTTGTCTCTCTCTATCCCCAGAACACATCATAGTAGATGTGTTGGCAGATGGAAGGAGTGAGGGATGGGGAGAGAGAAGAAAGAAAGGAAGGAAGGAGGGAGAAACGGAGGGAGGGGGGAGCTGAGAAGATGCTAAGTGTTAGAAAGCAACCATTTTATAGCATGATGGATTCATTCAAAGAAATAGCTTGACAGAACAGAATTCATCTTTTTTATGACTGTGACAACACTAATACATTTATTTCCCTTCTGAAATTAACTTTCTAATATTAAAAAAGGTCAAAATGAACTGCAGCCAAATGAGACATTTTGTCATTTTTAACAAATTATACCAAAGCAGACTGTCAGATTAAAGGGGTCACCATTTTGAGGTCTAAACACTGGTGCTGATTGCATAATCAGAGCTAATGCTTGTCAGTCTACCCTTTTCCTGCCCACAAACCTCTAACAGTTGCCTTTGGCCAAAAGGATGAAACTCAAATCTCTCAGTCTGGTATTCTGAGGTCCTTTAGAATCTGACCACTTTTCTTTTTTTAATCCATTCCTTCCCCAAAGGGACTCTCTGAACTATGCAGACCCACCTCCTTCCTGGTATTCTCTTCCTACGTACTTCTGTTCATGTGATGGCTCTTGTTTTAACTGCATCCCTCCTACCATACGCCCGTGGGGATTCTCTCTACCTTTTTTCTATCCTACCATCCAACCCATGGGCTTGTCCTTATTTCTCAGAATTTGACTTACTGTGGCCTTCAGTCTGCCACTTCTGCCTTTGGGTGGCCCTTGGGCCAACCATGACCATGGCTTGGACCCTTGAATACCCTTTGCTTCTCTTACACCTTGCTCTGCTCTACCCTTCATTCCCTCAGAGACATCTGGGAAAGGTATGGTGGTCTGAGAGGGGACCCGTGTCCAGGTGCTTTGTTAGAAAGGTAAAGGAGGGAAAAGCAAGAGAGATGAGGCTCTACCTTGCCACTCCTGCTCCTCTCTTCCTCTGACTTATCAGTGGGTATGCTCAGCCCTGGGCCACCTAGAGTCAGAAGAACTGAGATTCAATCCTGACTCTGTCTCTTGGGAAAGTTACTTAATATTTTTAGGTCTTAGTTTCTCCATCTGTAAAACAAAACAATAGGCCAGCCATGGTTGCTCACATCTGTAATCCCAGCACTTTGGGAGGCTGAGACAGAAGGATCACTTGAGCTTAGGAGTTCAAGACCAGCCCGGGCAAGATAGTGGGACCCTGTCTCTTAAAACAAAACAAAACAAAACAAAACAAAACAATAATCCCTGTCTCACAATGTTGCAATAAGGGTCAAGTGAATGCTTGAATGTGAATATGCTCTGAAAACTATACATCTCTGTGACAAATTAGTGAAAATAGTTATGACAAGACCCATGTGCTAGTGATTCATCCCCAGGGTCTGGAGTGCATGTGCTCCAAGTTCGGTGGAAATCCTGGGTACCTGAGTTTGAGTCTTAGCTCTACAGTAGTACAGTCCCACTGTGTGACCTGGAGCAAGCCATTGCCCTGCCCTGGGCTGAAGTGTTCTCTCTATATGAAGGGTTAGTTTGGAGCACCTCTTTAGTTCACCCAGCTCTGAAGTTTTCTGGCTCCACATAGGGAAAAGTGATCTCTGAGACCCTAGAAGGCCAGAATTACATTATTAATTCAAGGTCGAAAGTAGCCAAGTTGGGGATGTGTACATCCCAGGCTATGGCAACAACCTGTGGATGAACAGGAGACATCCTAAGGTCAAAACCTCTTGCCTGTGTTAGTATTAGCCAGTCCCATTTAAGATCCCAGATCCTAATTTACCTAGCATGCTCAATCTTTGGAGTTCATTCTGGACTTTTCAAACCAATGTTTCTTACAGTGGTGGGGGGAAGAGTGGGGGTATCCAAGGTAATGGAATAGATCTATTTATGATATCATTTTAACCAAAAGATAATGGGGGTAATTCTGAATTTTTGTGCTTAAAAGGTGTCATCATACCAAGAAAAAAAAAGGGGGAAATCAATAGAATTTCTTCTTTCTAGGTTGGGTGCTTTTATGCATTTTAAAGCTAAAACAAGAGACTCTGAGAAACGAGGGGCCTCTGGCTGCTGCTAGGCCCCTGGGGAGCACGCCCACCCTGAGCTGCACTAGGGTCGTGGGCCTTAGTATCAGGCAGATCTGGCTTCCACTTCACGTCCTTTGACTACCAGTTGTGTGACCCTGCAGGTTTCAACTGCTTTTCATTTGTTCTGCCATTCATCTGGCATTTTACTCGCGTATTAGGCTCTATGCTCTGTGCAAGAGAGTGCAGAGGTGACGGAAATAAGAGTTTCATCCCTCAAGAAGTTCACATTAGAGGAGAGAAAACAAGCACATAAACAGATCAGTGTGGTGTGGAGTGATAAATGTGTGCAGCAGGAGAGATTATGGTTAGCGGAGGGGCATTCACACCGAGCCTTAGTTTTCTCACCTGAGAAATGGGGATAAAAACGCTCATTTCAAAAGGCTGTTAAATGGACTAGATGAAACAGTGCCTGGCACTTAATGGATGCTTAACAAATAGCAGCATCTTCCCCTTTTCCCCCCCGCAGGGTCCTGAAGCCCTGCTTTCATTCACCCCACCCATGCCAGGAGGCCGAGTCACACAGCAAAGATGTCTAATAAAGAACCGCCTTAGCAGTTGGAGGGTTTTTCAAGGTTATAGCCTGGAGCTAAACTCTAAGAGGAAAGTTTTCCTCTTGTAACTGGGAGCCTGAGTAAGTCAACCCTCCCGATTGCTGAGTCTGCATAGGTGGTGCCAGGAGTTTAAAGCAAAGCTTTGGCCTTGAAGTGCCCTCTAGGATCAGCCGGTGAGGGCTGCTGTGTAGAGTGGCTCTAGCTGCCAATCAGCGTACAAACTCCGCCTCCAGCCTCTGTGAGAGAAGCCTCGCCCCAAGCCTCTCCTGGTGTCTGGAATCGCCCCGGGAGGATCTAAAGTATTGCATTTACTGATAATTCATTCTAGAAGCATTCTGGCTGTCGTCAGCCCTTAGGGATTATGGTAAGTTGCCCCCAACACACAAATGCACACATACCCATACCCTCGGAATGAAGGAAATCGGCTTGCTCTCCGAAGGTTAAACCGTAAAATCCACTCGGAATGAATTGAAACCAACAAATGCAGGAAACCCTATGAAAGAAAAGCTTCTGGAACTGGGTTGGTTGTAACCCAATTAAAGATATTAGCACAGCTGTAAAAAGACTTTGTCAAAGATGGGGATGGGGAGTGGCCACAGCATTTGAGCTAATGGCTCAAACTTGCTTCTAATCTGTCCTTATTTATTTACATATTTAAACATTTTTTAAGAGACAGGGTCTCTCTCTGTCTCCCAGGCTGGAGTTCAGTGTCATAATCATAGTTCACTGCAGCCTCCAACAATCCCCACTGAGCTCAAGCAATCCTCCTGCCTAAGCCTCCCTAGTATCTAGGATTACAGGTGCGCACCATCATGCTTGGCTAATTTTTAATTTTTTTTTTGTAGAGACGGGGGCAGTCTCTGTGTTCCCCAGGCTGGTCTTGAACTCCTGGCCTCAAGCAAATCTCCCAAAGTGCTGGGATTATAGGCAAGAGCCACCATGCCTGACCCAGTCTGTCTTTTAAACCCTACTTGCATTGCTATTTCAATAATTAGAGCTATAGCTGTTTTTACAATGCTAAAGTTTAAAGATGGTGATAATTGGTGTTAATGAAATATTATTCAGAAGATCTCTTTGTGAAATTAACATTGAAATAGTAGCTATTGTATATTACTAGGTTTGGGCTGATAATAAATGCTAACATTTATTGGTTGCTTACAATTTACCAGCCTTAAAAAAGACCACACTATATAAGTGCTTAGTGGATTTGTGTGTTTGTGTGTGTGTGTGTGTGTGTGTGTGTGGTGTCTTTTTTAATCCTCACAACACTTCTCTAAGAGATGGTATTACCCCCATTTTGCAGACAGAGCTATGGAGGCTTAGAAAGGTGGGGTGGCAGGTAGAGCCAGAACTGGAGGCTAGAGACAATTTTTTACTTCAGAGTCCTTACTCTTAATCCCTATCAGATTAAAGAGTCTGTCTCAAGTCCTTCTGGCTGACAGGGCAGCGCTGGGAGGCCAAAGACTTAGTTGACTGAGAGGGGTCAAAGTAGGAAATGTGAGGTGTGCTCTAGGGAAGGGATAGGGAGATTCCCTGTTATACTTATAAAGAGGGTGAAGAGTTAGAAACCTTCCTAGGACGTTAGGAGCCTGAATATGGGAAGTCCTCTGGGACAGGAGTTTTGAACAGAGAAGGTAGAGATAAGATGGATGGAAAGAGAGATAGAAGGATGGCTGGTTAGACAGACTGGTGGATAGATGGGTACTGAACCCAGTTTTCTTCTATCATATGGGTTGGGCTGGATTCATGAGGCTTTTATCCTATGGGCTGACCTAGAACCAGGCAATGGACTCTGATGAGTTTGGTTCTGTTTTATAAAATAAAGCTCCTCCTCATATGTGGGTGGCTAGGTACCCTCCTCCTTCCCTAATTTTTTTCTAGTTATAAAGTTAACATATACTTGTGGAAAACTGTTGGAAGAGGAAAAAAAACACCCTAGTACCCAGAAATACCACTGCTAACATCTAGTTTACATCCATTCTTTTTGTGTATGTTTTAAACCTAGTTGTTATATATGTCTTAACATATAATACATATGCAACTTTGTCTTCTGCTTTTTTCCACTGAAAATTATAGCATAAGCATTTTAACAATAACATAAACTCTTCATAAACATCCATTATATGAATGTATCATGATTGACTTAATCAGTTTACCACAGTTAGGCATTTAGATTTTCCTGGGTTTTTCACTATTTATAAATAATTATTCTGTGGCCGTTTTTTTCCCCATAAATCCTTATTCACACTTCAGATTTTTTTAAAGTCTAGGTTTCTAGTACTGCAATTGCTGGCTCAAAGCTTTAAACACAACAATATATTTTAAACCCCAGAAACTCATAGTAAGATTTTTTTCTCTCTCTCTTTTGAATTCTGTGTATTTCTACTCCCTGAAGGATTGTCATCCATGGCTCCCAGGGTCAAGTCCAAGCTTCCTGGGGTCCCACAGGGCTCTCTATGACTTGTCTCTGCCTGCCACCCAACCTTGCCTCCTGCCCCTTCTCCACATGCTCCCCTTGTCCAGTCCAGCAAACCAAACTCCTTATAATTCCCAAGTATGTTCACCTGCCTAATACCTGTGTCCTCACGTATCTGCTCCCTCTGCCTGTGATGCTTCCCCCAGTCTTTGTCTAAAAAAATCCTACTCTTCCTTCAAAGCTCATCTGAGAGGTTACCTCTTTCGGAAAGCCTTGCCTGACCCCTAAGTCCAGTTCACATGACCCTACTTTACCCACATGGTAGCTGGAGCCGTTGTCTATCATTAACATGTGCTACCCTGTGCTTCAATCATTGGTTGACTTGATCTGGAGCTCCAGACCAGAAGTTTGCAAACTTTCTATGCTCAAGGAATCTTTCATTCAAATACACTTTTTTTTTTTTTTTTTCAGATGGAGTCTCGCTCTGTCACCCAGGCTAGAGTGTAGTGGCATGATCGCGGCTCACTACAACCTCCGCCTCCCGGGTTCAAGGGATTCTCATGCCTCAGCCTCCCGAGTAGCTGCGACTACAGGCACCCACCACCTTACCCAACTAATTTTTGTATTTTTAGTAGAGATGTGGTTTCGCCATGTTGGCCAGGCTGGTCTCAAACTCCTGACCTCTGGTGATCCACCTGCCTTGGCCTCCCAAAGTGCTGGGATTACAGGCGTGAGCCACTGCGCCCGGCCTCAAATACACTTCTTATACTAATAATAGTTAAGTTTTTTTGAGAATTATGTGCCTGGCACAATGCCTTAAGTAAGTCACAGGCATCATCTCATTTAATCTTCACAACAAGTCTTTACAAACAAGGACACTGAAGCTCAGAAAGGTTAAGGAACCTGCCCAAGGTAGCAAAGTTATTGAGTCAACATTGACTTGAGATTTAAACCTGGGCCTGAGCCTGAGCTCTTAACCACAGACTTATCCTGCTTTGTGTAAAATGAGAGAAGCCCCTTCAGACCCCTTGCAACTTTTCTAAGAACAGTTTGAAAACCACTGCTGTAATCTAGATCATCAGCTCCTTGAGGGAAGGGACTGTTACTTGCCATTGTGTTCTAGCATACAGTGCTTGCACTCAGGAAATCTTTAATGGGTAAATGAATGACTTTTTCCTTTTGAAGATTACTGTATCGGGAAGATTACTTTAGTAGCCTTCAAGTGAAAGCAAGCCTGGAAAGACTTGCTGAGTGGTAGAGCATCAAGGCTCATTGGCCAGAAGGCTGGGCCATACCCAAGCTGATAAGACTTCCCACAGCCAGACACTTGGGACCGGTATAGGAGTTGGGAGATGGGCACTAGGACTTAAAGAAAATAGGGGCAATTTCCTGATAGAAGGTTAAACACTTCAGTTCTTGCTGGAAGGAGTGATTAGCCTGGTCCTTTTCTTATCAGAATTCAGCTCTTTCCACCACAGTAAATAATGGACTAATTAGGCATCTGGCTTACTTGATTTCCCATGGCTAAGGCCGATTTCTGAAGTGCAATATGCTATTTGATGTACTAGAGTGAATTCATCTTGGGCTCGAGAGCCTCTCAACGGCAACAAGCAAAAATAACTCTTGGAGAAGTTGCACATATGCTGAACACAAAACACCCTAAAATGTAACCTGTACTCTGCAGCCTGCTCAGCTGAGTCCCTAATGGGGTAGCAGGCTATATGTAGATCGCAACCTGCTCAGACGGGGGCATGGAAAGGGAGGAGTACATGGGAGGAGTAAGAAATGGATGGGGTGGGTTAACTGGAAAAGTTCCTGGAAGAGATGACCTGGGGTAAACCAGAGTGGTTCGGTAACTGACAAGAGGTTATTGCAGGAGTGTCGGACTACCCACAGAGACTCTTTTTTAGCTCATTTGTGGCCTGGGTAATTGAGTGACCGTGGGACATAGAAAATGGAGAAGCAAGTTTGGTCTAATTTTGAAACCAACGTAAATTGAATAGATATCAGCAGCAGAGAGGGAGCTAAGAAGAAAACTTTAGAATCTGTGGGTTTCTGATGGAGATTCTATGTGGGTGGATTCTAATGCTCCAGAATTTCCAAATTTGTGAGCTTGAGAAGAGATTCCATATGTAAGAGCTCTTTGTGACAGAGGATCAGTGGGGGCAAAATATGAAGGAAAGATTAGTTCATGGAAATACAATACAGTGAGAGAGAATTATGGAGGTTTGAAAGTTGCAAGTGCAACGAATTTCTCTGGGATGTTTCAGTGCTGTCTTGCTGAGAAATGATGGGTCAGATAAGGGAGCTACCAAGATTTCCCTAAACACTCACTGAGTGCCTACTAAGTGTTGGACTCTGACAGAAGATAGAGAAACAAGATGAAAAAGAAACAATTTTTATGTTTGAGCAGCTCAAAGAATAAACAAGGCGACAGGAAAATGATCACTAAAACACAGCATGATTTGCACCTTAACCAGGGGGTTTACCCAGCTCTGTGGGATGTCTGTAGGAATCCAAACAACTGCCCTCTAGAGAGACTGCATTTTGATCAGTCAACTGCTCAAGAGGTTCTCACTGAGCTATCAATGAGCATCTGGCCCTGGTCAGGGCAGCAGGGAGGTGAAGGTAGGTCCTTTGCACTGGAGAGGTTTGCAGAAGAACAAAGAAATGAGAGTTCATTGTGGAACAAAGTATACAGGGAACCCTGGAAGACGATGGACTTGGAGGTGGGTTCTAAAGAGTAAGGAGGATTTTGAGAGTATCACTTGGCTTGGAAGATTTTTTTCTCCACTTTACTCAGCGAATTTGTATTTTCACAAGTCTTTTCAGATGTTAATTCCAGGTGTGTATGTGTGTGTGTGTGTGTGAGCATGTGACAGTATCTTGCTCTATTGCCCAGGCTGGAGTTCAATGGTGCGATTATAGCTCATTATAGTCAAGAACTCCTGAGCTCAAGGAATCCTCCTGCTGCTGCCTCATAAGTAGCTAAGACTTAAAGGCCTGCACCACCATACCCAACTAATTCATTTTCTTCTTTCCTGCCTGCCTTTTCTCCCTCTCTCCCAGGACACATTCATTGAGGGCCTGTCCCCTGTGCTGGGTGTTGGGGATATAAAAATGACTAATGCTAAGGCTAAGACCTTAATAGAATTACAGTGTATAGTGGAGTATGGGAGCTGGGCTGGGGGACAGTGAGGTAAGTGCTGCAATAGCCAGGTACGTAAAGTCTATTCTCATATACCTGCTACTAAAGGTTATATATATGCATATTATCTAATCTTAACAGAAATTCCAGAAGACGGGCATTGCCATTCCCAATTTACAAATAGGGGAACTGAGGCATAGAGAGTTTAATGGGCTGGACTCAAAAAGAACCTTCTAGAAACTCTACATTTGAAGTAATATATATCTAGTCAGTAGTTGAGAGGTATCCGGAGTGTTTTGGGATGAACAGGTGTTACAAAAATTGAAGGAGACAACCTGCTGGACAGGAATATTACTCAGAAGCATGAAATCCATCTCTACCCTGCTTTCTGCTGGAGTCAAAGTGAAAATCTAGACTTAGAAAAACCATGTCTTTTATAACAGGTGGGAGAAGTTGCCCTTCAGAAAAGTAATGACTTCTCTTAAAATTCCTTAAAGTTTCATAAACCATCTCAAACTGTTGTAGGGAAAACTGTAAAAATTTCATGAATCCAAAGCACCCTGTGTTCTCAGAGCCCCCTGTACAATATCACATTTACTTCAAGTCTTTATTTCCATATTGAACCTTTCACCCCAGTGGCTATTTACTGATTTCCTGGGGCATGTGGGTAGGAGTGGAAAACTATTTGAGCAGACCTAAGTGTGCAATCCATGGTGCTGGTGTGGGTGCTTTAATCTATCCCTCATGGCACCTCCAGCAGCTGGCTGTTGTCTGAACATTTCAACAGGACATTCCTCTCCATGGCAAGAATCCTTCCTCACCTTTATAAAACACTTTACATTCACATATTTTGGATCTTGCTCTACAACTGGTGAGGTAGGCAGGTCAGAGATTTTTCTTCTCTTTTAGCAGATGGGCACACTGAGGCTTTGGAAACTAATGTTTATGGAGTATCTGCTTTGTACTAAGCACCTTCATTAAGCATCCAATCAGTCTGTCCTTGGCAGCAGCCAAGACTTTTGTGCCTTGTGGAAGTTCTGCCCATCAGTGGATCAAGAGCTATACCCAACAGACATCTCTACAATGGCACAGAAAGCTGGAGCCAGAGGGGCTCTTTGGAGACCAATCTTCAACCTCTACAAGGTATAGACAAGGTGGAAAGTAAAGTCCCAGAGAGGGTAAGAGACTCACCTATGAGCACCAAGAAAATGAGTGGTTCAGCCACCCTGGCAGAGGACTTTGTATTCCCAGCCCCATTTACTGCCACACAGTTTCAGCTGCTCCCTGCAGGGAACCTCTGGGATAATCAAGTCAGGGGACATGGGGATGGAACAAAGGTTTGGGGACCCACAGCCTATTTCCCTGAGTTGCTAAGGCCTCAGTGACATAGTCTGCAAGTGCCCTAGGGATGTGATTTTTAACAGGGCTGGTTCTGTCTTTTCCTAGGGAGTGATAAACATCCTACCATAGGGTGTAAAGAATTACCTCACCCAGAATGCCATGGCTATGGTCTCCTGTCCTCCTAGTTTATTTCTGAGTGTGTATGTGGGGTGTATGAGGGGTACCCTTTACCTCTCACCCTCCACAAAGTGGGTTTACTCCTTCCACAAAAAGCATCTCCTCCAGGCCCATGGACTCGAAAGTCTGTCAGGTGTGGACACTCAAGTGCCTTGGTTCCTAGTGAGGAGTTGCCATCTGAGGGCCTTCTAGCCTGGCCACCCAGTGGGACCTCTGCTTCCCCTGAGAACAGACCTCGGTTTAATTGAATGGTGAAACTGTGCTGTGTGTTTTTGTATGTCTCCTTGGTGTAATTATGTAGAACTGCATACTTGTTTATGTGCCTGTTTTTATTTACCATGTTTATGTTTTTATGTATACGTATTTTCTGTTTGATTTGTGAATGTATGTGTTTTCTGCATATGGCTATGTTGCGTGCGTGTGTGTGTGTGTATCTGTGTGTGTATTTTGTGGGTTGGTGTGAATGAGTGCTGGTTGTGTGTGTGTTATTTGACCATGTCACCAGCTGCTCTGTTTGTCAAGTAAATGTGTTATAATTTATTTATTTATTTGACAGAAAGAGAGCAGCTTATCTTAAGGACTGCAGGAGGCAAGAAAAGAAAAGAAAAAAAAGCCAGCCCCGTGTTGCTCTATTTTAAAAACTGCTCTGCGTTGTTATGGCAGCTAATTTTCCTTAAATGATTTAAGGAAACGGATCTGTCTAAAAGAGCTGCAGCCAAGTTGTTATAGCAACACAGGCAGCAGCTGAGGAGGGCCTTTCTCCTCTAGTAAACGGGGGAAAATCACCTCGGAGTGTAGAAACCTCTCAAAATAGCAACTTTGGGTTCTGAGGGACTCAGGAGGTAAAGAAAAGGGCTGGTGGAAACCCGTTCACCTCCCCAGACACACCCTGGGGGGTTCTTCTTAGCAACAGCCTTTTCACTTGAGTTGGGATCTCATCATTCTTCACCTGGACTATGGCAATAAGCACCTACCTGGTCTCCCTTCTTCCCACGTAGTCTCACCTCCTTTGACCCAGTCTCCACACTGCAGCCTTAGTAATTTTCTAAAGCATGCATTGTTTATTCGTCTGTGAATTCATCATTCAACAGAATATTCTCTACAGTGCCAGGTTCTGTGCTAGGTCCTGGGAGTACAGAAAGGTACTGAATGAAATGAATAGGGCATGTTTTTGAACAGCACGCCAGGGAACACTAGCCTTTATTCCAGAAGTAATGCAGGCCCACTGAAAGAATTTAAAACAGGGAAGACAGACCCAGGTGGATTTAAATTTTAGAATGACTCCAAGATTTCTAGATTGAAGAATCGAGTGGCTGGAAATGTTTTTCATTGATCTCTCTTTCCCTTGCTCCAGCGTCTTTGAGGACTCTCCACTGACTACTATGATTTTCAAGACTGAGAGAGGATATATGCCGGAATATTCCTAACAAGTGGCACTTTGTTTCATTGCTTTGATTTTTTTTTTAGTCGTGGTATTTAATTCAATTAAAAATCAATTTAAAAGAGGGCCTGAGACCTTGATTTTAGTAAGAAGAGAGCATTGGGCCATAGGAAGAAGCCAAATGCCTTGGGGCAGTGTTCAAACCCATCCATGGGCTTCCTCAGCCTGCACCTCACATGCCCTCTCACAGCTACCTGTTATAAATCCTGCACACCAAGCCCAGAAGCTGAGGTCTTCCACCCCCATTCCATTGCTCAGCTTTTCCTGGAATGCCCTCTCCCCTTTCCCTATAACTTCCCTTCTCTCCAAAGCTCAGCCACCTGATGAAGTATTACCAATCTCCAAAGGGCCAGTACAAATGCAGATTTCTCAAAAAAGCTTCCTTGGATCACCCACCCCCCACCCCCACATGGATTAATCTCTTTCAGCCCCATGTTTCCAAAGCACTGTGTTTACTTAATTATAGCACACCTTCCTGACTGCCTGGAATTAAAATTTCATAAGGGTCTGGCCTTCTCATCAGATTGTAAGCTTCTCCTGACCTGGGACTCTGCCCTATTAATCTCTGTAACCCCAGAGATAGCTCAAGAGTCTTGCAAATGGAAACATTGAAAAATGTGTGCTGCAGTCAATTAACTGAGGATTTTGAAGCAAACATTACTTTGTTATTTAGCTTCATCAAACACTGGGTGCCCTGACAAGTACATAGTTAGATGCTAGTGGAGTTGCAGATGGATGGTCCTAGGAAGCCCATTCACATATGGGCTTAGCTTTCTAAGATCACTAACTGGATACAGCTGTGAGAGGAGGGCGCTGTCTATGGCCTTGTGGGTGAGTGACTCTGGTTGTGTGGCCGATTGTGTGATGTGAAGTCACTGTCATACTGTGTGGTGTGTGTGCTAGGAGAAAGCCAAACTCCCGTGGATAGGGGGTAAGCTCTCGCCTGAAAGGTAATATCATTTCCAGTGCTAATTAGATCTCAGATCTAAAATCAGAATTGGAAGGAGAGGCCTGGATTACAGCAGAGTTAGAACTGGCTCCCTGGTCTTTACCACCACTAAAGATATCAAAATGTCTCAGCGCAGCTCCCAAATAAGATATGGTTAGATGGTGAGGACAGGTTAGGGACTGGGAAGACAAGGGATCTGGGATCTGAGTGAGCCCTTGATGGCCATAGAGAGCTAATTTCAATGGGGGGACGGGGGATAAAATGGGGTAGATACTGAGTCCAGGGCTGAAGCAAGTATGTGAAGATGATCAGAATCCTCTCTCATAGGAATGGGAGTGGGTGATGCCATCTCAGGTTCTATCCCTGGGAGTGTTGGACAATCTCAGCAGGTTGCAGGGAAACCTCTGTCACCAGATCAGAGCCTTCATTAAAGGAGGGCACAGTGATGGTGGCAGTGGGATCAGGGGATATTCTGAGGGAGAGAGAAGATTGGGGAGGGGTCTGTGGTTCAATTCTTCCTTTTATCAGGAAAGTCTTCTAAAACCAAGTCACAGAAGCTCTCGGTTCGCTTCATCATTTGCTCAGCCTCTGGTGTCCAGTCTCTGCTGGACACCAGAGACCCTGAGATGAGTTAACCAGACCCTTTCCCTGGGGGACAATCAATCACAACTGGCAAACAGGTGCCAGGCCACAATGTCCACAGGGAGCTATCATGGGAGTGGAGCATGAAACACTTTATATCTCAGGTCCAGGGCAGTCCTCCTGTTTAAACACTTTGTTTTCAAGATCATCATTTAATATCCAATGTCCCCAAGAGGGGTAAGATTTTAGTGAGCACAGGGCTAGGAAAGCAGCCTTTGAAGTCAATGTCATCACTAATACAAGGACAGTAGGCTCCTGCTGCCAGGTTAGAAGCACACAGAAGGGCTCATTCCAGAAGCCTTCCAGTGCAGGCCAGACATATCACTTCAGGTCTACTGTACACTGAGCACCTCTAAAGATGAATGCATCACTTGGCCCTTACTAACTGTTCCTCCTGGGTTCCCATCTCAGGCAAAGTGCCACACTACTTGGCTACCCAAGTGAAAACCACAGGGATCATGCAAGACTCCTTCCCCTCCCATCAGCCACAGTCACCATGTCCCTTAGGTCTGGCTCCTTATTACCGCTAGACTCCTCTTGTTCCTTTTCAACTCCACAGCAGCAAGCTGTAATGGTCTCACAGTCTCTAGTTTGGCACCATCCAAATCTATTTTTCTAACAGGCACCAGAGGGGTCTCTCTGAAATGCAAACCTAATTTGTCAATTCCCTGCTTAAAGTCCTCAGTGGCTGCCTATTCCCATGAAAATAAAGTCTAGATTGCTCCCTGTGTCGTAACTACCTCTTCTGTCTGCCCCTGGTACCAGCCACACTGAATGACTTCCAGTCTCCTGAGTAAGCCACCCACCCTCTCAGGGCAGGTGCACATGCTATTTCCTCTGCCTGGAAAGTCCTCCCTGACCTGAGCATCCCTCATGTATCAGCTCAGGTGTTGCCTCCTGGGTTGGGCTCCCACAACCCCTGTGCTTCACTCTATAAATGCATCTAGAATAACTGTCTGTAAATGTCTGTCTCCACCAGGCTGCGAACTCCTCGGCACCCAGCACAGGGCCTGAAGGAATGACAGTTGATGTTGGAGGGTCTCGCTGATTCTCTGCTTGTTGATTCTGTGGGCAGAAGGCAATCTAGACAGGAGGAGTGAGGCTGTGCATTTAGAAACAAGCTCAGAAGTTGTCCTGGCAGTTCAGATAGTTCAGGGTTGAGTGACTATGTATGTGATACTGAAGTTCAGGAGCAGAAATGCACTTAAAGCTGTTAAGGCAGATGCCTCAGGGCACTGCAGTGTTTGCAACTGGGCACAAAGATGTCTGAAGTCAAATGTGAATTTAAATCAGATCCAGGTAATGGTTGTTGAGGGTCTGCTACACACCAGCACTGTGCTAGGTGTTTTTGCATTATTATTATTATTATTATTATTATTGTTTTTTGAGACGGAGTCTTGATCTGTCACTCAGGCTGGAGTACAGTGGCACGATGTTGCACTGCAACCTCTGTCCCCCAGGTTTAGGCAATTCTCCTGCCTTAGCCCCCCGAATAGCTGGGATTACAGGCATGTGCCACCACACCTGGCTAATTTTTTTGTGTGTTTTTAGTAAAGACTGGGTTTTGCCATGTTGGTCAGGCTGGTCTTGAACTCCTGACCTCAGGTGATCCGCCTGCCTTGGCTTCCCAAAGTGCTGGGATTATAGGCGTGAGCCACCGCGTGTGGCCTCACATCATTTTTAACTAGAGAGAGTGTATAATTTATCATCCAAATCAGAACAGTTTTGAGAGTGAAAAGAGGACGTTGTTAAAAGATACTCCAGGACAACAGGTGTAAACCAGAACTGCCCCAGGAAAGCCAAGACTTATGACCATTCTACCTAGAAGTCATACTTTGTGCTTTTGTTCTTGGTAGCCCCTGACACATCTTATAAATATATATTTATCAGTATTTACTTGTTTAAAGTCTATTTCCCCACTGTATTGCAAGAGTCGGGGTTTTTCTTTTTCACTACTAGAACCTCAGTGCACATAGAAAACCCATATATAAATAAATATTTGTGTAAAGAAGAAAGGAAAAAGTGGAGTAAAAGATTGAGTGAGGAAAGAGAGAGTGGGGAAGAGAGGAAGGAACCAAGGGAGCTGGGATCCTCTTCCAGGCCAGCTTGACTCCTATATTAGTGCTCCACGCCCTTGCTTGAGGCATAAATGAGTAGCCTTTCAGTAAGAAAATGGCTTATACAACTAACTCAGCGCCCAAGATGTACTTACTAAGATCTAACCAGCTGATGATCAATGTATTCATGACGCAAATCATTTCCTAACATCTCTGTAATTCACTCCGGCTGGATCTGTGTTCTGCAGCATGAACAAGCGCCCAGTTGTTTGTGAGTAAATCAATAATTAATGACAGCAATGGCATGCTGAAGCCTTTTCCTCTGTAGCAACCCTAACCTACTTCCCTTGTGTTCCTCCCCCAGGCTGCTCCCAAACTCCCATTTCTCTCTTTGGGGATTTATCTAAAATACCACTTTGTTCAATGGTTTCCACTCTGTCCAATGTCATTTTTATGTTTTTTTGGGTTTGTTTTTCACTGTGCCTCGCCATCCTACCTGGGAATAATTGTTTTGCATCTATAAGCCATATTGCATTTGGCATAATAGGGTTTTCTGTGTTCAATCCAATTTAACTCAACATGCAGTTATTGAATATCTATTATCAGCCAAATCAGGAAAAAAAATGTAGGAGCTTGTTCTCCTTGAGAAGGAAGTATTGCGATTCTATCAGGGAAACTGCAGTCAACACAGAAGCCTGGGAGAGCAGAATTCTGCAGACTACAGATACTTCCTGAGAAAATCAGAAGCAGCTTCTCTCTGCAAGGAAAGCTGATCAGGATGACATTGAGAGGTCAGGGGCAAGTTCGTGTCTGTAAGAACTAGAAGACAGTGGGGTTTCAAAGCTTAGAGAAAGGCAGCAAACCATAATCATTCTATCTCTGCATATGGATTTGGTGAGCACAGTTCACACCTTCTTTTATAGACAAAGAAGGATGAGCTGGGGAAGGAGGCAAATATCCTAGAGTTATGGTTATGCAAGCCGTGACACAAAAGGTATACTGTGAAAGGACCTAGGAAAGCAAAATTCACATAGGAGGACCAAGATAACAGTTGAGTTTCATAGCCAAGAAAATTACATTGCACCTCAGGACTGACTTTTTCATTAATCCCTGCTCTAATATATGCATTTGTTTTTAAGCACAAATGCTTAATCTGATCAATACCTGTGTTGCTCTTTAATTCAGGAAATTTTCACTGGGATCCTCAATGAGGGTAAGCAGAATGGGTTACATTGGTGCATCTCTGAAGTACCCCAACTGTGTGACCTTTGTTGTCTTAGCAATCACCATCTCTCACCTGACAGCAGTCATGGGCCATAAAAATCAGTCACTGAAGTTGGAAGGGACTCAAATGGAATTTCACTAGAATGTCTTCCAACAGTTGAGTCTCCTCTGTGCATCCTTTTGGACTAAAAGTTGAACACTTTTAGTAAAGCAAAGCTCACAGCTCACACACACACACTCCATTCTCAAGCAGCTATAGTCATTAAAAAGTTCTATTTCTCTACCTCTTCCCATATCCCCAACCTGAAAAAAAGGTCTGTCCCACCCATTCTGCGATAGTTCTTTAAGACAGAATACTGTAGTTTGCTTCATTTCTCTAAGCTATGAAACTCCGCTGTCTTCTCCTATTTTTTACAAACAAGAACTTGCCCCAGGGAGCAAACTTGGTGTGGACACCCATTGCTCTATCTGCCTATGTCCCCTTCTTTCTTCTGAAATGGTAGGCCCTCTTTTCTGAAAACAGGTACCAACCCACCCTCCAACTCCAACCATGTGGTTCCAGAGAGGCTGCCTTGTCCTTGCATATTCTTTCTCCTGAGCCAGAACTGACTTGCCCAGAAGTGGGCACGTCCTCCCAACTAGGTCAATCACAATCCTTTTGGAACTGGAACTGGAAAATGAGCATAAGTTACTGTAGTGTTGAGAACCTTTGGATGTGACACTCACCAGTCATGTTCCCAATGTGTAGAAGAAGAGAGTTTACAGTCTTCGATTACATGACATGCCCTTGGTATTCTTCTAATACATTCTCTACTTTGCTTATACTAATTCAAGTTGTATTTCTTTAGCTTGTAACCAAAGATCCTTGACAAATATGGATACACTCCAATATATTTCCTTTAACCCACCAGGCCTCCACAACTGAATCCACTATTTGTAAGAGGTTGCAGGAAAAGAGATTGGGAGAAGGTCCTTGTGTCTGTTGGACTCAGAGAAGAGCAGGCCTAGTGCCTCCCTGGTTTTAGCTATGTATTCCTAATTTGCAACTTCTAGTGGACTTTCCCAATACAACGCTTCCCTTTCCCAGATCAAGCCATAGATCAGCAGCTGTGGAGGGCATTCAGTTACTTACTGGGTCATTGTACATCTGGACGATGAGTTGTTTCACTCCATGCAGGGTAGGGTGGACCCATGGAGAGGGATCCAGCCAGTGACGATTCAGATCAAACCCCATCAAAGAACACCTAGGCAGTACCCAAAGTAAGAGTCAATATAGACAGGACAAGCTGAGCTTCTCACTTGTCAAAATATGCTTAGGAGTAGGAGCAGTGATTATGTCACTTACCTAGCATTTATCATTTTCTAGAGACAGTTCTAAGTACTTTATATGAGTTAATCCATTCAGTGCCATCAACAACCCTGTGAGGTCACTACTATTGCAATTCCCACTTTACAGAGGAAGAAACTGAGTCACAGAGAGATTCCAAAGTATTTCTGTCTTTGTAGCCTCATGTCAGCATCCACAGACACATGACCCATAGACACATATGCACATCTCCACACTGCAGCTGAGAAAAATGCTCAGGCCAAAACTACTGGTGTTCCCATTATGCCTCTTTGCTCACACCTATAGCTAATCCATTGTCTCTACCTTCAAAATACACCATAACCCAACACCTTTTTACCACTTCCTCTGGTATCACCTTAAGTGTGGGCCAAGGCCCAGAGAATTGTAATCATATTTTACCTGGTCTTCTTGTCTTCTTCTTGTCTCCTCCCACCTCACCTCCCATGACAGTGTACAGCAGAAGACTGGAGATTTCCAGAAATTTTAGACTTGGACTTGGATTCAAGTTGTCCAGTTACATAGGGTTATGTTCTTTCCATTCCTTTGCTGAGCCTGAGAGCCAGTTGCATGTGTGGATTTGAGGAGACCAGGGCATAAGCCTTCTCTTTTCAAATGTCTCTTTCCTCAATGCCCCTGGAGGGACTGGAGAACCCCATTTCTTATCACTATGCTACTTTTGTCTCAGTGAGAACCAGAGGAGAATAATGTGGAAACTTCCAGGAACATCCTTTTGCTCCACATTCAGATTTTCACTAGCGTCTTGCCTAGCCTCTCTGGCAAGTCCATCCCTCGTGAGTGTGGGATAATGCCCCCAGGGTATGCAGAGGAGATATCACTGAGTTCAGGTCCCCTGCTCTGCTGATGGTGTACTATGTGACCCTGGGCAAGTCCCTTGTTCTCTCAAGGCCTAAATTTCTCCCAGCTACAAGTAGAGAAGGAGCTTCCACAAATGGACCACAAGCTTTTCAAGAACCTCTTTCATCATGGACTGCACTCTTCCTACCCTACATCCTCAGTGGAGAGGAGCGCACAAAGAAATGTTCTGTGTGTTCCAGGATTTCCATAAGAGCAGTGATGCCTAGATATCAACCATTCTCTGTGCTTTAAACAGAGGGGATCACTGATGCTCACCTTCTAGGCCAGCAAGTTACCTCCTGACCTTGAACTTGCAAAGGGGTCCCGTTTTCATTTGCCATTACAACATGAGCATTTTTCTTTGTTAGTAAACTCCTTGTAACTAGCATTGTAATAGTGTTATAATATGACATATTATCCCATTATATGAACCCCCATAATTCATTTAGCCATTTCCCCACTGTGGCATATTTATTTTGTTTTCAATGCTGCACTATTTTCAAAATGCACTGATGAATACTCTAATCCCTAAAGTTTTCTCCACATTTCAGAATTTTTTTCTTAGAACAGTTTCCAGAAGTCGAATTGCTTGGTAAGAGGATTGACTGACTATAAAATCACTATTACAAATGAAAAATGGTCCTCAACATAGAAAGCAAAAAAGAGAAAAAGTAACATCGCCTTCCTGTCACTCAAATATAACTCCTGTTAGCCTTTGATGTAGTTCCTGCCATCTTTTCTTTCTGAGCTTATAGTGGTAAGTGCAGCAGTAGTTAACATTTAAGAAGTGCTTACTATGTGACTTTACACGAATTATCTCATTTCATTTTCGCTTTTATCTCATACAAGCCCTGTATTACCCTTTTACAGAGGAGAAAACAAAGGCTTAGAAAATGTAAGTAACTTTCTCTAAGGTCACTGAGCTACTATGTAATGGAGTTAGAATTTGAGCTCAGGTTAACCTGATTCTCAGAGTCCAAAATCTTACCAATTGCTCTCCTTACTCTGCTCTCCCCGGACTACACTAGATTGTCTTTCAGAAAGGAAACATTCATTGCTGTGACTAGTGCCTTGATCTACAGACATATCCATGCAGTTCTTAAATATTCTTATCTGAAGTATTGCTACTCATGAAAGTGATTAAGGACAGACAGAGAGAGCCTCACAGCCACACTCATCTGAAACCTGCTCAGGGTAATTTGGCCAGCATATGGAGGAGCAGGCTTCAAACCCAGGACTGTCCAGCTTTAATGTCTATGCTCTTCCACGGAACAAACAGTTTAAGCAAGCTGTCTGCTTTTGAGAAAGTATGAGTAAATTAAGGAGGAGAGACTGGTTTAGGGAACAAGGATGAGGCAAGAGTTAAATATAGCAATTCATCACGGTTTTGTTAAGAACCTTCTACACACCAAGCTCCATGGTAGTGTTGCTGGGATAGAGTGATTGATAAGAGATGTTCTCTAACCTCAAGAAATGTATAATCCAGCAGGAGGAAGAAGATAAGCTTATAGGTTTATATCAATTTATAATGCAGGATAATATTGTGAGTATTAAATGAGCTAATGCACAGGTTTTGGTACATAATAGTAACTCAAAAATGCTGTATTGTTGTTTTTATTGTACTGTATTATTATTTTATGCTACGTCCTATGTGAATGGCTTGGACTAATAGTTTCACAGTCCATAGGATGCTGGAATGGGCAGCAGTGGTCAGGGATGACCTCTTCTCTTCCTTGAGTCTGGAATTAGGCAGATCTGAGTTCAAATCCATGCTCTGTTCCCTCCCAAGTGTAGGAGGCATTTGTCCATGTTCTTTGGGGAATGCTCAGCATCTAACACTGTTACTAGATGGGGGGTTGGGTGGGGTGAGTTTGCTCCTCATCATTACAAGATGAGGCCGTGATTGTGCCCTATCTCCCTGCATGGAAGCCAGCCAGATTCTACCTCTTTGTTCCCCGGCAGCCATGGTAGCAATAGGAAATCCGGGCTCAGGCACCAGCCACTCCTGCCCAGGACGTAAACTTGGGACTGGGTGATGTGAGGCAGCAGGGAGTGCTGTGCAGCAGTGCTACTGTGGAACAGAGGCAGAGTATTCTGACTCTTCAGAGCTGCTCAGTTAATTGCTCTGGTTTTCAAGTCTGGCTACCAGTTTTTACGTGATTCTGTAAGTCCCTTCGTATAAATTCCCTTTTTGCTTAAGTGGCTAGAGTCAGTCCTTGTTAACTTTAGCTGAAGGCATCCCTAATCAGATAGCCCTATGAAATAATTCATAGAAAATTCTGGCAGGCCCCTATATTGTCCACTTCCCAATGGCTGCTCAACAAACAGAGGGAATCATTGGTCTGGCTGCTGTGCTCACAGAGCTTTTCCAGCCCTCACTGAGCATCTAAATATTTAGAAAGGTATATTACCCTTGCCAACAGGACGTAATCATAAAACAACTGTATCCTTAGACGTGCTTACTTATGTGCCTCTCCTCTGCCCCCAAATAGGAATGTCCTCAGCACTGTCTTGGGCAGGTCACCAGCTTGCTCTAGGACACCTCTATGACCTAAAACTCACTACCTTTCCAGTTAGCTTATCTCATTCTTGAATCTTCCATTAGAAAATTCTTTTTTCCTTTTTAGCTGAATGTGTCTCCCAGTCACTTCCTCCATCCTTCTCAGTTTTGCCCCATGGAGTTGCACAGAACAACAGGGTTATACTGTGGGGACCAGCGGCTTTGGGACTTACAGTTATGTTTAAGTTCTGGCTGTGTTCCTCACCAGCTGTGTGATCTTTTTTAAATTTCTTTTTTTGAAATGCACCTCTAGGCTTCTGTTTTATCATAGGTATAAAGAGGATAAGCACTCTGACTTTCTGGATTGCATACATGAACATACATGTCTGTAAGTGGACCAGCAGAATTATCAGAAAAACATAAACATTGAACAAATGATAGCCAGTGATGACAGTGAAGTGGTGATAATGGTAGCACTGCTGCAATTGTCTAAACTTAAATATCAGCTCCTCCAGGAAGTAGAGGAGGACGTTCACTCCCTGCACATGAGGGGTAGGTGCTTTTCCTCTGCTCCCATAGCATCTGTTGCTCCCCCAGCAAAGTGGCTACAGCACAAGATGTGGCAATTATTGAGTCCGCTTCTCCATTGGACCATGAATTCCTCAAGAGCTAGGACGCTATCTTATTCATGTTGGTATTCCTGTGCCTGACAAAGAGCCTGGATCATGGCAGACATCAAAGAAGTAGTTGTTGAACAAACATTTCATTCTTCCTAAGCATTTTCCTGTCTCATATGATATAGTTCTCACAACCATTCAGTCACATGATAAACCTCAATTTTCTATTGGGAGTGTTGAGGGCCAGAAAAGGTAAGCCATTCTTTTGAGGCTACATAACATGTACTCTAAAGGGCCCAGACTGGAACTCAGGTGTCCTATCCCTGGACCTCATAATCTCCCCACTTGGCTATGCTGCTTCCAGGAAACCTCTTTGATTCAAAAAAGAACTTCAAAACTGAAGGAAAAGTGTTAGAGGTCAGAGATCCTGAAAGGTTAACTCCTAGATCCAGCCTGCCAATAAAAATAGAATGTAACTGGTGATTCAAAGGCATCTTCAATCCTCAGGGAATCTAGAGCTTTTTAGAAGCTAAAGCATTTGTGATATTCTTCAGTGAGTAGTACCTGCATGGGCACCTTTTGAGCTGATTTTAAACGAATGCTTCTAATGACACTCAATCTATCCATAGGTTAAGTATTTACTGAACAAAACATCTTAGTAAAGATGCAGGATCCCTGGTTAGGAGCCTGGGGTACAGGTTCTACCTCCAATGTCTATGTCATCTTGGAAAAGTCACCTCCCCTCCCTAGGCTCTATGCACTTATTTGTAAAATGAAATGCTATACTTTACTCACAGAGATCTCTTTCAGCTCTCTCAGTATATGATTCTAAAGCATCAATAACTGGGCTTTTTACTCCCAGAGTAAGGGACTTTGGAGGAAGCATATATTTCCAATTAAGTTAAAATTCAAAGAAAACAAAATATTCTAAGAAAAGTGTTGATAGAATTTTAAAATGAAACACCAACTAATCAAGGATGATCAATATCTTAACATTAATTGCAAGCATTGCTCAACATTTGAGATGTGTGGGACACAAATGGGAGTTTGCCAAGAGTCAGGGCATGAGAGAGCATTCCAGGCAAAGAGTATAGCATGTGCAAAGTTAGGGAAGCAAGAATGGTCAGCAATTATGCATATTTTTAACAGGCTGCTAGTATGTTCTGCTTGTGTCCCTAATTGACTATACGCACAAGAGGCCAAGGCTGGTACACGCTCTTTCTCTTTACTGGTTTCAGGACCAAAAAGCAGCTGCCTAAAGACAGAGGAATGCATAAGATGGCCTCCAGATGCCAAGCTCTCACTCCTATGATTGCCAGTTTAGAGTCACTGAATGCAAAATCCTGGGTCCCTGCCCTGTGTCTCTGTCTCCTTGGTGCTCTTGTATTCTGTTATTTGTTTTTAAGATGCAATTTTTGCATGAGCTCAAAATCAAGACCTACGTTCTGACAAGAATGGGGCTATTTATGGTACCAGTGCGAAATAATCTTTCACATTAGGACCATTCTAGAAAATGCAAATACATGGAGGCCAAATTTACATATGACTGCATAATATATAATGTCTTTATTTTGAGTTGGAGATACTCTTAAGTATCTTTTCTTTCTTCCTCTAATCTGTGAATTCCATGAGGGCAGGGATAATGTCTGAGTTATCTTTCCCACCCCCACTCCAACACTGTCTACTATAAACCCAGGTGCAGAGAAGATTCAATACATTTATTGGATGAATGAATGAGTGAACAGATTAACAAAAGCATGGATGAACACCTTGCAGGTTTGCAAACATGGGTTAGATAGTTACTTTCAGATATATTTTGAAAAGTAAGCACCTACTAAATACTAGACTCATCCACAATAATCAAATGAGATAGGTATTATTATTATTATTATTATTATTATTATTATATATATATTTTTTGAGACAGAGTCTCGCGCTGTGTCACCCAGGCTGGAGTGCAGTGGCGCGATCTCGGCTCACTGCAAGCTCCGCCTCCCAGGTTCACGCCATTCTCCTGCCTCAGCCTCCGAGTAGCTGGGACTACAGGCGCCCGCCACCACGCCCGGCTAGTTTTTTGTATTTTTAGTAGAGACGGGGTTTCACCGTGTTAGCCAGGATGGTCTCGATCTCCTGACCTCGTGATCCACCCGCCTCGGCCTCCCAAAGTGCTGGGATTACAGGCTTGAGCCACCGCGCCCGGCCGAGATAGGTATTATTAATCCACATTTGATAAATAAGGAAATAAAATCCAAGAAAGATTTGATCTTGAGAGGGTCACTTGACAACTAGTAAGATATAGACCTGGAATTTGAACCCAGGTCTTGTTGATGACAGGATGGTTCACAGTCACCTTTGAGGTCCCCCAGCCATCTATGAGTCTGTGTGATTTATAAAAGAGACACTAAGCTACTCATGTGTCTGATCTTCTTATCCTGTTCTCTTTCTCATTTGCCCAATGGCAGAGATATAATGGTTCCAGAGAATGTTATTCAAATGGCAAATAAATAGCTCCATCTCATGAAGGACATCATGCCTTATCCCTGTTCGCAGTATGGCAGCTAGAATGAGAGCAATGATTTCAATTCCCCTCCTTATGATTTCCTTTTCATCTCCTCTGAAGAAAGGTAGAGAAAAAGGCAGCTTGGCGGCTCCTGATCAATCTTGCCCTGAGCACGGCGAGGCTGCTCTAAGGAGCAGTGGCATTGACAAGCAGAGATGTATGAGGTACGCCTGCAATTGTCCCCCAAACACAGCAGTTTTTCAGCATTACCAATGAGCTGGATTGGATTAGGTATATTTGCACCAAAAGCAAAATAAATATTGCTTTATTTAATGCCACTAAAAGGTTGAGATTCAATTGCCCCTGGCCTGAGGCACCTTCCAGCTCTATTGATTGGCCCGTGTCAGAATGCCAGAGAATCTGTCATCAACAGCCCCTGAAAAATGCTTAGCATGTGGGTTGGGCTCTGCTGTTGTGTAGATGGAGGATGGCAGGCAGTGCCCTTTGTCCCAAACACAAGGGATAATCATAACACATCCACTTTCCATCACCACCACCAAGATATTTAAAGCATTCTCCTCACATCCCTTCTTAGATCATCATGATGAGGAGATGTCTGTGACCAGGACTGTGAATACTGAGAGGAGGGTGGATAAGAACATAGGCTTCAAAGGCAGAAGGCTTGGGTTTGAGTCCCAGTTCTGCCATCTAGTAGTTTTGTGACCTAGGACAAATTCATCTGTTTGCTTAAAGACCTGAAAGTGCCGAGAGGGCAGCAACTGACTCTATTTCATTTGTCACTGGGTCTTCAGTGCTAGCACAGTGTCTCGTACACAGCTGACTCTCAGTTGAACTGTATAAATAGAGGCTCAGAAGTGGTGATTTGACCATGGTCCAGCAAGGACAAGTGACAGAGGCAGAGCTTGAATCCAGTCTGCCCAACTCTAAAGCCTATGTTCTTAGCCACCATTATACTTTGTCTTTGCAGTCCTAGGAGTCAGGTAAGAGCCTAATAGAGGGACTATCCCTCATGTGCAGTGAAAGGTAGATGCAACATCTATAGTTTTTAAATGGTAAATCTAAGTTTCAAATGAGAGACTAACATAAAATGTACCTTTATGCAAACTGACGAAAGGTGCTGCCCCCTACCACCCAGGGTAATAAGTTGCAATCAGGTGCTGTTTCTGGGTGGGTAAAGTACAGAATAATGCCACTTGGTTTGGCCAGACTTTGGATTGAGAGCAGAGTCATAGCCCATAGGCCCCATTGACCCCTTGACCACTGAACATTTGTACAGTGCACAAACTGCACATCCATATGGAGCAGCCTTGGATGTGTCCAAGGTTTATAGCAAAGCCAAGATGAGCACTTAGTTTTTCTTCTTCCAAGGTTCATTCAGCAAGGTCTTTACCCTATAATGGTGGCCTTTTTGGCAAGGTGGCATGATTGGGGTCAGGGGTGTTCAGATCACATCTGGAAAAGGGATTATCTCCAACCCTAAGAAATTCTTCCTAGTGGGTAAGGAGAGACTTTAGAGTGCCTTCTCCCTTCCCATACAGAGCATATACTCCAGGGATTCATCTTGTCTCCTGCTTGACAGCAACAAACACTGGGTTCAGGTGGATTTCCAGCATTGCAACTTAAATCTAATTCTTAGAGTCAGTGACCAACTGGAAGGACCTGAGATTTCATAAAACCCAATCCCCACATTTCAAAGACGGGGAATCTGAGGCCAAGAGGGCAGAAAGGGTCTGCCAAGGTCACACGGCTATTCAGGGGTAGAATGGGAAGTCCATTCCAGAACCAAAGGATTATTTTTCTCTCTATAAGAACAATGATAAGGAGTTTACTCCTTTTTGAAAGGTCTGAGGGAGGACATTTTCTGAAGGAATACACTGGCCCTTGAGGCTAAAAATTCACCATTTCAGTTTCTTAAGTGAAAAAGGACAGAGGAAACAAAAAAGGGGGCATAAAAGTCTTTTATGTCTTCACAAGACCTGGGTGCTAGCAAGGCTCTCACCTACCTGCACCACGCCTGAGAATTGCTCTGAGTCAAGTGTGGGCTCTGGAGCCACACGGCCTGGATAAAACCCTGGCTTGGCCAACACATTTTATCTTTGTGGCTGAACCTCTCTGTGCCTTAGCTCTAACTAAAAGTGGGAATTTTGTCTACCTTAGAGGGTTGTTTTGAGGGCTAAATGAAATCATATAGGTAAAATGCCCAGGACACCATCTAGATTGAGATAAGTGCTACACATGTTAACTGTTCTTGTGGTTTGCTCTTGGTATGATGTTCAGGATCCTTCACAATCTGGTCCCCAGTTATTCCTACACTTCTTACACTATGATGTCAATCTGTACCCCATGCAAGGGTAGCACATGATAGGGCCTGTGAGCCAATAACAAAAAGGTGCCCCCTCTGTGGGTTGATGCATTTCCACCAAGTCTCAAGGCTTGTCAAGCCTGTGCTGCACTCCACCCTCCACCTGCCCTCTTAGCTGGCTCCTTTGTGTGGTGCCCAGACTTTACCCTATGTAGGATGCAGCCTGGACCACATGCAACAACCACACCAGAGTACCTGGCATTCCTCATGGATCTCCACTCACTCACTCAGGGCTCAAGCAGCAAGACTCAAAGGGCTCTGGGTCAAATCTCTGGGTGTCATTCCTGGAACTCCTACTATTAAAGGCAGTACTTGGGCAAATGACTTAACCTCTCTTTGAGTGTCAGTTTCCTTATCTGCAATATGAGGGTAATACAAGACTTATCTTGTAGGTTCATGAGGTTGTCGGGAGGAACTCCCCATTGTTTTCAATGCCAATGGTAACTTTCAGTCCTCAGGAATGAAAAGAATGGGTCTTCTTCTCCATTCCCTTGTTTTCTCTTCCCAAGGAAGGAGATGGAACTTATCTGAATGGTCAGCTCCAGAAAAGAAGCAGAGCTGGTTTGGGCCTAGCCCCTCCTAGCATGTGTTTTTGGGATCTGGAATTCTGAAGGGTCTATTCTGGTCTTCTCTCTGCCACATGGTGTGCTTTCTAGGAAGCTTCTTGCCTCCTTTTCTCCTTGTGTCTGACGGGAAAGTTGAATTTTGAAGTGAAGTAAAGGAGGCAAGTTTGGCCACAGATATAGACGATGCCTTCCAGGTCCTGCTTTTATCAATAATACAGCTAATATTTTGACTCCTATTTTTTTGATCCCTGTATCTCTTTCTAAATTGTAGGAATAGGATAAAAGTAGGAGCAGGAGTATGATTAATTATCACTCCAAATCTCTAGTGGAAGTACTACATATAAAACACTTAGAATAGTGTCTGGCAGCTATATGCTTTCAATTAATATTTTGTATTATTATATTACTGTGTTGTTATTTATTATAATTATTCCTTTGGTTTGGAGCATGCTGCCATTCTCTTCCCCTGGCCAACTCCCACTCACCCTTCAAGATTCATCTCACACAGCCCTTCCTTCAGACATTTTCTCTGACTTGCCCTATCCCAACCCTTTGCCTGGGTTAAGAGGTGCCTCCTCAGTGACTTCACAACCTGGGAATCCCTGGGCTTCCCTCCATCAGCACAGTTATCTCTTCTCTGGACTGTGAACTCCTTAAGGGCAGCACAGGGGCCAAGCCCACCTCATATTCCCCAGTGTATGGTACAAAGTATGTGCTTGGGGATGGGTTGGTGGGTTGGAAGGGCAGGAGAGGGAAAAAAGAAGACAGGGAAGAAACAGTTAAAAGGCTTCTCAAGTGGAAGCAGAGTGCCAGCAAAAGCACAGATGTGAACAAGAGCAGGCTGGTTTAAGACAATGGAAAGAGCCCAGGAAGGCAAGAGGAACAGATGGGAGTGGATGCAGGAAGGGGCAAGGTGGACAGTGGGAGAGGAAGCTGAAAAGAAAGTTTGAGGCCATTGTGCGGGCACTGAATACCAGGCTAAAGAGCTCTGGTTCTTTCTGAGGGTCAATGGGGAGCCGCCGAAGGATTTCTACATAAAGAACTGGCACTATTCAAGGAGTGGTTTAGGAACTAGGACCAGAAATGATGAAGTTCTTGATTCTATCAGATTGTTTTGCTCCTTCAGACTCCCTAGCCACTAATTTTGGGTTACTGTCTCCTCAGAGGCCTGTCTTCACTGTAGAATCAATTATTAAGATCAACTTGCTATCAACTCTAACTTTGAACTGCTATTCAGCTGCTTGCAGGGACAGAGATGAGGAGCTGCCTCCACAGACATCTAGCCATCTGGCCTTTTCCGTGGAACCTGGCTGGGAAGCTCATTTGAATAATTGGTTTTGGCGGTGTGCACTTGTGGGTTAGACACCTGATTACACTGCCAGCCCCAGTGTCCTTTCAGCCTCCACAGAAACATCACTCAGGTTACATAAAGCAGGAGAGAGTCTCTGGGAGGTAAGGGTCTGTCTGGCCCCTGCTGTCACTCTGGCTTTATCTGAACTAACTGTGTGGCTCACTCACTGTGTGACCTTGAGCAAGTTACTTAGCCTCTCTGTGGCTTGGTTTCCTTTTTGCTTCAAGAAGGAGAGTGATTCCTGCCCTGCCTACACCACAGGCTTCTTGTAAGGATCTAAGGGAAGATGGGGGAGTTGTAGCTTAGCAGAAAAGCAAGTGGAAAAATTTAAAGATTTAGGCTGAGGAGAGCTCAATGTCAGACAGCAATGTGTGCATGTGGGCTGTATCAGAAGAAGAGTGGTCCCCAGAATGAGGCTTCTGATGACCCCGTTCTATTCCTTCTCCATGAATTAATTAGTTCTATGAACTTGAAGGGGGTACCTAATCTACCTGTGTCTCAGTTTCCTCATCTGTAAAATGAGAATAATGATGCATTTGTTCTAAGGATTAAATGAAACAACAAATGCAAAATGCCTAAAATAGTGCCAGGTTCGGAAAGCTCAATAGATGTTAGCTGTCATCATCACTATTATCATTATAATGATGTTCTTCAGTCCTTGACACCCTGCCTCAAAGACAGACAATGACAAACATCTGGAACACGTTCAGAGGACAGCAGGAAGGACAGAGAGGGGAATGGATTTCAGATTACGTATGAAAAGTTGGAAGGCTTTGGGGATGTTTGGCCTGGAGCAGTAGTAGGATTGAGTGGGGAGTGGGGAAGGGTGGGAACACATGATCTTCAAATGGCTGAAGGCTACCATGTGAAAGATGGGCTGGCCTTGAATAATCCTTCAGAGGGCAGAGGCAGAACTTACATGCTGGCAGCTTCAGCCTGAAAACAAAGTGCTCTCTAACAGTCAGAGGTGGCATCAGCACGGCATGATGCCTTGGAAGGGAGGGAACAGTCTGTGCCTAGAGGTGGGCAAGCAGAGGGGGCATGGCCTGGATAGGGCACTGGGCTTAATGTTTCTCATGATGCTGTGATAAGGCACCCAGCAGGGAAATGTGACTGGGGCACGGACGGAGGCGCAGAGTGAGGAGGGGCTGGCAGATCTCTCAACAGGGCAATACTTGCTGTGGATCTTTGTTTTCTGTTTCTATGTTGATGAAAAAAAGAGGCAGTTTTTATGCTATTACAGAACAAATAGAACATTGATATGTATTTATATTTTATATGGCTGATTTTAGGTTCTGTTCTAATTTTGGATAGTTTGAAATGTTTCTTCCTCTAGATTTTGAGGTGGAAGAGGTAGGTAGACCAGTTATAATGTGTGTGTGTGTGTGTGTGTGTGTGTGTGTGCCGTGTGTGCTGGAAATACCTTCCCTGGTGGTTTACCCTCTGCTATGGTTAATGATGTTTTGTTCTGTAAATCTCTATCTCCCTTTTATGTCTGGTGAACTCATATATCATCCATCCATCAAAAACCCTCCTTCATCACTATCAGTCAGAAGGAAGTACTCTCTGCTTCAAGATACAGTGTATCAAGAGGTTAAAACTGGAGCAGCCTAGGCTCAGCAACTAGGGCAAGTTCCGTGGTACTTATGTGCTTCAACCTCCCCCTCTACTTGAAGTAGGAGCATCACACTACCTCCATCATAGGGCTGCTGTGAGTATTAAATGAAACGATACACATAATGTGCAGTGAGGAGCCACTTACATATTAGCTCCTCTTGTATCTCTCAGCATCTACTGCATCACACCCATATTTCTAGTGGAAACGCTGGGCTTCTTATTGGCAAGAACTGCCTCTGATTTCCTTCTGCTTCCCCAAGGCCCAGCACAGGGCCTGACACCCAGCAGGCCCTCAACAAACCTTAGTTAAATTGGATTTACTGCACTGGAGCATCCTTTGCTACATAAGGATTGCCAAGGCCAAGATCCATAATGATGGAGAGAGTCTGCAGATCGTACAGCCTCCATTTCCACCATGGGGTCTGCAGTTCTGTGCTATAATGCAGAATCATTTCTGTACCACCCATAGAGGCCTGTTCCTCCCCACCCCACCTCCACACTCCCAAGAAATACTGAGATTTTCCGAAGATGAGAAATTTCACAGCATCCTGCTATCTTTTGGGTAACTGCGTATTTTATGATGACTAATAGGCAATTACTATGGTAATATTGCAATTCAGCATGTGTGAGGTTTGGGAAATGAGAAATTATGGGTAACTACTTTGGACTCATTTCTATGGTAACAAAAAGTAATTGTCATTAAATACCAGTTATTCTGAGGCTGTACCTGGTAATTATAGATTTTTATGCCCAGAAACATAAATAAAACCAATAAATTTATTCAAAGGTCTATGACTGTTTACTTATACGTGGCTCTATGGAATACACAATGACAAGCACCTAATTAAGAAATGCAAACCCAACACAGGGTTTCATACTGTTGTAAGGAGATGGAAAGTCTGTTTTTCAAATGCAGGCAACCTGTGCATTACCCATGGTCAGAAAGCGCAGCGGGGTATAGGTGGGGGTGGGGGCTCTCTCCTCTGCAAAAGGAGTGACGAGGAAGTAGCTGGAAGAGAGAGTGTGCAAATGCTGCAGTATGTATTGTGGGCATGCTTTCTGTAAGACATTAAGAATTACCAACCAATTCTATACTGGTTCAGCCCATCATCCCCCAACTCCAGTTGCCTTCCAAGTAGGAGTCGCTTGCAGCTTCTTGGCTCTGTAACACCCGAAGTTACAATATTCATCCCTCAAGACTCCTAGGTCCCAGATCCTTCCAGAGCTCTCTGAAAATATTCCCATTGTAATGTCAGTAACCATGCCACTGTTTTTTATAACACGGTGGTAAAATACACATAACATAAAACTTAACATCGTAACCATTTTTAAGTGTAGGGTTCAATGGCATTAAATACATTCATAATGTGCTACCATCACCACCATCCATCTCCAAAATTCTTTTTAACTTGTAAAATTGAAACCCTATGCCCATTAAATAGTAACTCTCCATTCTCTCCATCCTCCCAGCCCCTGGTAACCACCATTCTGCTTTCTGTCTGTATGAATTTGACCACTTGAAGAATGTCATATAAGTGGAATCATACAGTCTTTGTCTTTGGATGAGTGGCTTATTACATTAGCATAATGTCCTCAAGTTTCATTCATGCTGTAGCCATCCCATTCTTGATAGAGCCTCTCCTCCTGCTTCTACTAAATGATGGAAGGTGCCTTTCATCCCACTTCCCTCTTCCTAGAGAGTAGGAGGGAAACAGGCCAGGGGAGAGAAGTGTCTTGTCCAAGGACAAATAAGAACGCTCAGGAGAGTAGTGAAAATTAGAGCCTCAGTTCTCCACTTCTGCCTATAGCTTATAGAGCAAAGGCAATGTGTGGGAGTGTGGAGAGTCCCTGGATGCACCCTATGACCTTGAACATGGCTCTTCACCTTCTCAGCCTGTTTCCCCATGGCTTAAATGGATACAGTAAAAACTGGCTTTCCTTTCTTGGTTGCTGTTGTATGACGAAATATGGTTTTGTAAGTGCCTTTAAAAGTATCACGCTCCGTGCAATAACTAAGCATGGCTGAGAATCCAGTTTGTTAAATTATAACAGTAGCTCATCAGGTTAAAGCATAGCAGTATTCCTGTCACAACAACATACAGTTAAAACAACTGGGCCAGGAGGCCATGCAGATGAAGGTAAAGGGTTGGGGGCTGACTGCATCTGGCCCTAGTTACTCTACATGGGGCACTGTAGCTTTGTGCCATCACACAATCACTAAACACTATTGTTTAGTTCATTTGTTCATTCTGGAAACATATACGTGAACTTCAGGTCAGTGACTAGAAAAATAAAATATATTTCAAGAGCCCATTTGCCAGGTACTGGGGATACAGAGAACAAGGTAAACAAAGTCCTGACTTCATGGAGTTTACAGTCTAAGGTGAAGACAATCATTAAACAAATAGTCACATAAATAAACACATAATTACAAATTAGAGCAAGAGCCATAAAGGGAGAGTATAGGGTGCTATGAAAGAGTGTAATGGGAGACCCACTGTATATTGCAAGCCCTGGAAAAGCCTTTCTGTGAAGTGGTGTTAAACCTAAGACCTGAAATGAAAAGAAGGCCAATGTAATTGGAGTGCAGTAAGTAAGACAGAGTGTGTAGTTGCTCTGTGCTTTTACTGTATAAGGTAACTGTTATCCATTGTTATATCATCCAACATAATTGTTAAAGATAGGTACCATAGCGTATACTATAGTTGCTCTATATTGTTGCTATAAACTTTAGTATAGGCTCCATATACTCTTACTGTAAACCATAGTCTGGTATCATATACAGTAGTCTAGTTAGAAAATGGTGCTGTTCTTTAACATAAAGAGCTTGATCTACCACGGTATAGTGGCCATCCATTGCTGTTAAATTCTAGAGTGTACCTTCTCTAGTTCACTATAAATGCCGTAGAATAGGTACTTGTATTATTAAATCTAAACTTAGCTGATGAAATCTGGGAAATCTCCCTGACCAGCCTTCCTAGATTGGATTATATGCTTCTTTAATGTGGAGGAGTGAGGAGGATAAAGAGAAGGAGGAATAAATGTTTATTTTTAACTTACAGTGTGCTTAGCACTGTGCTTTAGATGCATTATCTCACAAAAGCCTCATAACTCTATAGCATCTCCATTTACAGATGAGAAAAATGAAGCTTAATGAGGCCATGTAATTTACCCAGGGTCATACAGCAGGTAGGTGGCAGAGCAGAATTTAAATCTGACCTGACACCCAAGTCCATTTTCTCAACCACTGACCTTTACTCCTTCCAAGCTCCTGCCTTCCCATCTCACACTGCAGGGAACTGGCCTGTTGAACCATCTCTCCATCCAGCAGAGTGAGGTGCCTCAGGGCAGGCCTGTCTTTGGTTCTCTTCCCAGGGTCTGGCAGGCCTGGTGCTGGCTACAGGGGGAGTGTGGGACTGCAGAGAGGAGCAGGGCTAGGTCAGGCACACCTGCATCCCTGCCCGCTCCTCACAGGCCACAGACCTCAGGGGGATGACTTAACTTCTCTGAGGCTTGAGAGTCTGCACCTCCAGAGGGAGATGTTGAGAGAATGAAAGCAAATGAGCATGAGAGAGAGGCAAAGACCTGGCCACCTGTCTTCCAACATGTTTCCAGGAATTTGATCAGTTCCTGGGAAGTCTGGCTCTCTTTACTGCACTAGAATTCTGAGAACCAACCAACCAACCTTCCTTCCTTCCTTCCTTCCTTCCTTCTTCCCCCTCTCCCTCCCTTCTTTGCCTCCTTCCCTCTCTCCCTCCCCACTCGCCACCTTTTCTCCTGTACTCAAGCTAGATTGAGTAGATTGTCATTATTTGAATTTAGAAAAACTTTAACAAAGTTCCTCCATCACAGAATTATGAGGATTAAATGAGATTAGTGTGTGAGTGCTTCACAGGCCATTGGATTGGCAAGCAGAATTCTTGGAGTGGCATTTCCCAAAATGTGTTTCAGAAACCCTAACACTGGTTACAGGGAGGATGTGGACCTCTCTCACTTATCTTTGGGAAACACTGAGTACTACTTCCCCTCTTAGATTCCCTATGTTTATAAGCATATTCAAAATTCTGAAAAGTCATATTATAAAAGAACACATTTAACTTTGCTTAACTCTGTGTTTCCTAAACTTATCTGAACTCTGAATTTTTCCCTCCATAATGCCTTGGCAAGTCTTGCCAAACCATAGAAGTATTGCTCTAGAGAGTAGTGTGGCTGGTCTAGGGGACCTCTAAGGCACCTTGAAGTTCTCAATTATGAGTCTTTATTTTTTTTTAAATATTTTCTCTAAAGCTTTAAGTAGTGAATTCTTATGATTAATCGGCTCTTTGTTGTACAGTTTTAGCAATAGCATTAATGTTTGTGGTTAGAGTTGCTCTCCAACTCTCATAATGAGAATCACATATTCTCACTAGGAGAATGTTGGGGGTTGAAGCTTCAGTGTGAAACCATTTCTGAGGGGTGGAAATATTTTATCATGGAGTCCCCAAATCACAAAATCTGGGGCTTGAACACATGTAGAAGGCATCTAGCCCTCATCACCATCTCAGTGTCCATCTAAAGCCCTGAGAGGGGAGGCATTTTGGCCAAGGTCACTGACCTCCTTCAAGCTAGTCCTTCCTGAGACAGCAGATGATGACATAAGTAAATGTGTGGAGAGAAGTATTGACCTCTCTCTGACCACTGCTCTTGTAATTAAACAGAAACATTAACATAAATCAAATGGTCTTTCTACCACTATTATCGCTAACAGTACACTCTGTCCATGGAAGGTGGAAAAGCATCGCTCTCAGGCCTGCAACAAGCCACAAAACTTGCGAATGCTAATGAACCATCACTTCAGCCAATTAAGAGTGGAAGCAAAACTGTCTTTAATGAAGGCTTCAGGCATCTCATGGGCTCTCTCTAATTCACACCCAGGAGTACCCCTCTGGACCCAGTTGCCATGCTCTTGGAAAGCAGTAAACCAACTCTGTGTAAAACAAGCCTGACTGGCTGTCAGGAGATCTGGTTCTGGTCTGAGTTAGGCCACGGACTGAGTAGGTACTGTTTCATCTCTGGGACTCAGTTTCTTCATCAGTAAAGTCATCCTTCTCACTCTCTCATATTCATCAAACACTTTTTAGGCATCTACTATGTGCTGATCCCTGCTGCTAGGCATGAGGGACACAAGGGCCATTAAGGTTCAGTCTCCGCCCTCCAGTAGCTTTAAGGACAGTGGAGGACATGCAGTGGAACAAGAGTTGTTCGATAACCAGGCCTGCTTGCTACAGTGGCTCATGCCTGCAATCCTAGCTACTTGGAAGGCTGCAGTGGGAGGGTCACTTGAATCCAGGAGGTCGAGGCTGCAGTGAGCCATGATTGCACAACTGCACTCCAACTTGGGCGATGGAGCACAACCCTGTCTCAAACAAATAAACAAATACACAAACAAATAAATAACCAGGCCTGTGAGAACTCAGAGAAGAGAGTGGCCAATTGTGTTTGGGGTTTAAGGGGATGTTTTCCAGAATAAGGAACATGAACTGAGTTGCAAAGAATTAATGGGATGAAGAAGGGATGAGGGGTTTCTGGTGAGCAGGCAGCCTATATAAAAGTAAGGTATCAGGAAACAATAGGACATGTCTGGGGAACTGGGCTTTACTCAGTGCAGCTGCAGCACCTGTTCTAGGAGGAGAGGAGAAGAGGTGAGGCAAGATGGTGGACACACAGGCAGCAGGGCAGACAATGCCTTGCATGCAAAGCTGGGGGGTCTGAATGTCATCTTGAAAGTCTTGGGCCTAAAGAGCTCGAAAACTGTATAATTTGGATGGTGAAGTTAGTCAATGATTTATGGGCTGTGTGACTTTGGGCAAGTCAGTTACCTTAATGTGAAATAAGGGCAATAACACTATCTATCTCAAATGAGCCATTGTTCTTTTGGCAGATAATCTTCTGGGCAGTGGAATTTTAGGCTGTAAATTATGGTGCTAAGCCAGGAGAAAGGGAGTTCAAGATTTGAGTGCATGAGTGAGTGTGGGGCTGGCTGGTATGCCAACACTGAAGAGAAATGCTGTTCAGATGTCCTGGGATTCTATTCTCCTTCATCGATATTCTCCAAGAAGAAACACAACAAAAGAGTCATCTTTATAACTACCACACGATATTCTGCAAAGCACATTCCTTCCCACCATTTCTTTTGAAGCTCTCACAACTGCCCTTTCAGGTAAGTAATTATTGTCTCCATTATGCAAGAGGAACTGAGCATCAGAGAGGGAAAAGTGGATCCCCCAAGGTTATACAAAAAGTAGATGTCAAAACTGATAACAGGTCTCCTGATTCCTGGCCCAGTGAGCTCTCCAGAAAACCCAGCAAGTGACCTTAGGTGGCTGTGCACGAAACAGCCAAAGCTAATTAACCACATTCTCAAGAGCCAGGGAGAAACTTTCTCTAATGAACTCATGGGCAGCCTCAAAGTTCTTCCTTAAAAAATATATCCCATATTTTTTCTTGCTTCCGTACCACCATCCTATGACTACCGGCTTCCAAGCATTCTCCCCAGTTGCTTACCTGTAATTGCCCAGGTAGACTCCATCAGGATTGAGCATTGGTGCGATCTTGAAGACCAGGTATTCTCGGAGGACACGGGCAATAGGGTGCTGGCTTACGAGGAAGTCAATGATCCCTAGGGAAAGAGAAGAGTCCGGTTTAACAACAAAGCATTTCAAGAAGAAGGAAACACATTTTTCTCAGCTTGGAAAACAAGAGGAGCTCAATAGGTGATTTTGGCCTGTGTTGTTATTGGCCACTGTGGATGTGTGGTTATAGACTACGTGTTATCTGTATAAAATATATTTACAAATACATTTGTATTTCCAAGAGACAGTTGACGACGTAACATTGAAGCCCATGGGCAGTAGGGAGAGAGCATTTCCTGCTGTAGAGAACTGGGAGGGCTTCCGAGAATGATGACATTTGAGCTGTGCTTTGAGAGCCTACCGAGTTTCGTCAGACAGAGATGGGGAGAGGTGGGCCAGCACTACACAGTGAACTAAGAGATGCTTTCTAATAGGCACACTTAGTTAAACATTGACATCAGATGTGATAATCACAGGGTCGAGGTCCTTAGGGATTTAAATGCTCATTTAGCTGATAGGCACATCAAGAAGCAGAGAGGAAAAGCATTTCAGCCAAAGTCACATGAGCAGAAGGAGGTTTCTTTCATGTATCCCAAATGTGCTTGTTTCCCCATTTTGAAGATCCTCTGTTCCAGGATTCCAGGGATGACTGCCCTCCCGGCTTCTCACTGGCACTAAAATCATCCTGCCTTCCAGTCACCAAATTTAGAAATTTGTCTCCATGACATTTTTCCTACTGCCAGGCAGTCCCCATGTCCCTTTCTTGAATGGAGCAAATCTTCCCCTCTTCTCCATCCCACTGCCTGTCTTCTAACCCAGGTTACCATCACACCTGGCCTGGATAACAGCCACCACCTCTGAAATGAGCCCTCATCGCAGCAGCCAGAAGGATCTTCTGAAAGTGTGAATCTGATCCTGTCACTCCCTCCTTGATATCCTTCTGGTTACAGCCTGCATCTACCCATAGAAGAGGGGTGAGAAAACAAATAACTCTCTTATCTCCCCCACGTTTCTACTCTTTCATCAGATACCTGAAAAAGAAAATGGGCAAAATGGCACTCTAGCATTCCATGAAATTACTATAATGCCAGAAAATGATAGGAGAATGACAAACCCTCCCACAATGCAGACGTGGGGCCCCATTCCTGCTGGAGAGAGCAAGAAAGGCATCAAGAAGGAAGCCTTTGAGCTAAGCCCTGTCAGAAAGGTAGGTTTTGACAGATGGCAGGAGGAAGGCAGCAGGGTAACTAAGAACAAGTGCCCAGTGCAGGCACTCAGCTCTTGGAATGATAACTCACTCCAGAGCACATTCCAGAGCTTCTGTGACCAGTGAGGGACATCTCAGACTTTTCATTAGGCCAAGGTTGAGAATCCATAGGCAGCCGAAAGCCAGTTGGACATCATTTACTTCTCGGCTAACGCGGCAGTAGACCAGATGCCCTAATTTATTTGTTGGTCCTCATATTAAAGCTGCAGTTTGCCAGTAAACAGGCAGGGTAATGATGCCAGGCGCCCTTGTTAGGGGCTAATAATTGCTTAATCTGTCCACTAATTGACCCCGGCTCCCAGGGTGGCCCTCCATCAAGGAGCCAGCCTGCGCTCAGGGCCTGGCCACACTGCCTCAGAGAATGGCTTCTGGAAATGGAGTAGCTTATTGTGATCCATCCTCCTTCACAGATGAACAGATTAATTGGGCTGCCAATTAGGCAGCTAATAAAAGAATGAGAGAAAACAAAGGCAGACCAGAGGCTGCAGCTGCCCAGAGCTCCCTCTCCTAGGGTGGGTGTGGGGCAAGGAGCGGGGAGGTTTTAGACTCATCTGTTGGTTTCAGGTCAGATACAATTCAAAATCATTCCCATTCATCAGGAAATAAGGAGATCTTTCTTTTATTTTACTTTTCTATTTATTTATTTATTTATTTGTGGTGGGAGAGGAGTATGAGGAAGACTGTGAGGGCATGTAAGAGTGGAGAGAAAATGCCATCCTTGGCCAAGGGCCAAAAGCACTGGATGGACCAAGAAAGCAGAGGGACCAGGGGAGCAGAAAGTCTCGGGACCTGAGTTCAAATCTTAACTGAGTGTTAGCTAGAGAAGTTACTGACTAGCTTTCCCTGACTAGTTTTCTCTTCTTGATATAGGGATAATAATACCTAATGTGGAAGACTGTTGTGTACCTGTGTTAGAGATCCTGTGTTAGCTGCCTAACACAGTACCTGAAAATTGTGGCATGCTTCCATAAACTCACTTAGATCAAAGGTTGAAAGGCAATGGGTAGTTAAAAACAGGATTAGTTTTAGAAGTAGGAGTCCTAGTCTGCGAAGTTGACTAACAATGAAATTTGGAGACAAGGATACTGAATGGCAGAAGCCAACAAATCAAAACAGAGCCTGGTTTCTAGTTTTGGCTCAGTTACTGGATGACCTGTAGAAAGCCTCTGGGTCTATGCTTATTTTTAAAATTAGGAGAAAGAACTAAATAATTCTCAAGGATACATCCCACATTGACATCATATGATTCCATCTATTTTATTCCTCTCCACCAAAAGTAGAAGCATCATCTGTCAGGTGAGGAGAATAATCTCCCTCCTGCTGGAAGACGCCATCAACCTCCTTGAGATCAGCCTTTGCCCCTTCTGTAAACAAGTTTGCCAGGTCCTCTTCTTCAAGCTGATTTAATCAGGAAGCTGGGGAAAAGGCAGGATGACAGGAAGGTTGGAAGCCAGAGAGGCCAGAAGAGATGGAAAAGTGGTAGAGGATTTGATATTAAAGCTGGAAGTTAGAGATCACTACCCTGTCCCAACTTCCCACAGACCAGGATGAACCTCTCTAGCCAAACCTCAACTGAGGCTGATATTTTTTGTTAATTTTTTCTCCTAGAGTGTTTGGTTTAGGGCTGGGCACATAGTAGGTGCTTACAAATGCCTATTGATGGATTGCTCCAGGAATTCATACAACTTTGACTGTGTGGGATTAGTTGAACTGATCATCACTCATTTCATTCTACAAACATTCATTGGCACACCAAATTCTGGGCATTTCAAGATGCCTAAGATGGTCCTGCCTCAGAGGGGTGCACAGTAAGGAAGCAACTCCCCACTGACTGGTAAAGGCTCTGATGGGAACAGCACATAGCTGTGGGGACCCAGCAGGGGCCTGGAAAGGGGACTTAAAAAATGAGTAGAGTGGAGCCAGATGAAAGAGGCGCCAGGATGCAGCCATAAAAAGAATAAAATCATGTCCTTTTCAGCGACATGGATGCAGCTGGAGGCCATTATCCTAAGTGAATTAACACAGAAACAGAAAACCAAATACTGCATGTTCTCACTTATAAGTGGGAGCTACACGTGGGGTGCACATGGACACCAAGGGAACCATAAACCCGGGATTCATAAAGAGGGGCAGGAGGGAAGAGGCAAGGGCTGAAAAGCTACCTATCAGGTACTATGTTCACTGCTTGGGTGATGGGATCATTAGAAATCCAAACTTCAGCATCACACTATTCACCCACGTAACAAGCCTGCTAATGTATCCCCTGAATCTAAAATTTAAAAATAAAATAAAAAGAAAGGGTTGCCAGGGGAAAGTATCCAGGCTGGGGTAAGAAAAGAGATGGTCTGTCGGTAACGAAAAGCTTTTCAATTCCAGGGCTTTGGCTTCATGGTCAAAAGCACAGACTCTGAAACTGGATCATCTGAGTTTGACGCCTCTCTCTGCCATTCATTTGCTGTGTAGCCTTAACGTCCCAGTTCCCCAGGTTCCTCATCAATTACAAAGGGGAGAATAAGAATTACTTCTGGGTTCTTGTGAGGATTTACATGAGATGATATAAGCAAAGTGGTACACAGTAAATGTATACATGCATTGTTTTCATCATTGCTCTTTGTTGGCTTGCTGTAGGCATGGGAATGGAGAGATGAACAAGGATTTGCTGTTCCAGCTGAAAAAACCTGAAGGGGACTATAGAGCTATTGCCAAGTTTTCAGCCTGGGTCAGATATGGGCTTTGGAGAGCTCCGTCTGGCTGCAGCGTGGAATGCTGCTTAGAGGCAAGGAATACTGCAGGGCAGGGCCTCCTGAAGGCAGGACAGAGGTGGAGGGAGGGTGCAGGCATAACAGAGAGAGCTGGCAGAGGTAAAGCAGCTTTCTGTCAGGAACCAGGGTGGAACATGGTAGTGACCTGCAGGGACTCTGCAGCAGCCAAGGCCCAGAGAGTCATGAGGTGCAGTGGGTGGAAAGCAAACAGTGTGGATAGATGGTGCCACCAATGATATGATGATTTGCCTGCTACCCTGAGAGCATCAGAACTCTTTGCTGAAAGCACCCAATCTTGAGGAACATAAATGAGTTTAAGTTTCTGCCCCTGGCAGGAAGGGGCCTCAAAATAGAAACTGAATTCAGTTATAGAAAAATAAGAAAGTTGCATTTCCTGCACTTCTCTTTCGGGACTGAGGCTTACTTCAATTTACACTGTGGTTTAAGTCTGTCTTCCCTCCAGGCCATGAGCTCCAAGACAGCAGAAACAGGTCTCCTTTCTTTGCCACTGTATTTTTAGTGCCCAGCTCAGTGCCTGGCACAGGGAAAGTACTCAAGACCTATGTATGAAGCGAGTGAATAAAGATCGACCCATGACTAACTACTGTACATTCATTAGCCGGACTGACTTGTAATTCTATTGGCTCCATTTCAGACTGGGAAAGAAAGTCAGGGTGTGGCATCACTTGCTGAGTGCCTCACAGGAACCTAGTTGGGATTCAGACCCAGTTCTGCCGGCTTCAGAGCAGTGCTCTGTCCATGAAGACAAGATGCAAAGAGCAAGGAGTCTATTTGCATGTGATTTGTGGAATAATTTGCATATGCCTGCATGATTTTCTCTCTAGAGAATTCTGTGCAAAATTTATTGTTTCTGTTATCTGTTCAGAGGCAGCATACTGTAGTGGGAAGAGCCAAGGTTTGAAGCAAGACAGTTTGAGGTCTCTGCTTGGCCCAGTGTGTGATGTGCACAACAGCAGCCACTCTAGGCCCTCCCTTGACCTGGCACAGGACCCCTGTCTGCGCTCAGCTGAGTCCAAGGGCCTCGAATTATGGACTCACAGGGAGTCTGCCCCTGATGACCCTAAAGTTCACAGAGTATAAGTCCTCACCCTCCTGCTCCCAACTCTGCCCATTTCACAGATGAAGAGACAGAAGCCTAGAAAAGTGAAAGGCCCCGTCACAAACCCTTAGTGGATCTAGCACCACACCTATAGTGGGAAGCTGTTTGGGATATTGAGGAGAAGAGGAAGAACAGGTGAAGAAGAGAGGTGAGAGGAAAGCAGAATGGGGGAGGAGCAAAGGTCACTACCTCATTTACAGGAAGTACGAAGCTGTGCTTGGTCCCGGTGTCTGGAGATATTGGTAGTTATGAGAGCATGGTGTGTGCATGTGTGTGTGTGTGTGTGTGCACAATCCTCCTTCCTCCTCTTACTCCCACAAAATAACCCTGAGGAGTGAACTTCCTGGGAGAGGGCCAGCTCTTTGTCTCCATAGTCTAGGCCCTGATGGGCACCTTGGCATGTAGCAGCAGGGCTCAGGCTGGGAGGCAGGCGATCTGGATCTAGTCCCCACTCCACCACCAACTTACCAGGTGACATCCAGTGAATCCCTGGACTGTTCTGAGAATAAGAGCTGAGAGCTGCCTAGTGACCTGGTGGAAGTTCTGTGGAAGAGCGAAGGGAAAGAGGGGTGTGTGGGTACTGGTCAGGCACCTATCTGTGCCTGGTGCTGACCCACCATTGACCTACACGATCTCATGAAACTCTCTCAAGCAGCCCCTTGAGAAAGACATTGCTGTCCCCATTTTGCAGGTCAGGAAATAGGGGCTATGAGAGGCAAGGACTTAGAAAAGTCCCCTAGCTAGATGGAATTGGTAGGCTCAAACTCAGGCCCATCAAACTCCAAAGCCACAGCTGTGCCCACTTCCCCTGCTGCCCTCCAGAGCGTGGCGTGGCTCCCCACAGTAGCATTTCCTAAGTGCTGGTTTCATTAATTCAACGATAAAGGGTCTGGAGAGGACAAAGTACTCTGCAGATGGAAATTTTCAATGAAAGTTGGCCCCAAAGTCCCAGGAAGAGTCAGTGAAAGAGCATACACTTGACCAGGAGTCAGAAACAAGGTCAACAAGGTCTAGGTCTGGTTCAGGCCAAGCTCCTGGCTTGCAAGGTGACCCTCCAGGTGAGCAGAGCTCAGCTAGTGGCACTCTCAGGAAGGTGACGAGGAAGAGCTGAGGCCCACAGTCTGGGAGGCCCACACCTGGGTTTGGTTCAGAGAAGGATTAGAGGAACCACATACAAAGTGCCTCACGGAGGCCCTGGCACCGGCCACGCGCTCCATTAGTGCTAGCTCCTCCCCTACTACTGGAACTTATTTAGTGCTTTCTCTATTCCAGACACCATCCTAAATGCTCGATGGATATGAACTGTGTCAGTCTTCACAACAACCCTGTGAGGCAGGATTTCTATTATTATTTCCCTTTTGAGATAAAAGAACTGAGGCATAAGGAGATTTTCTGGTTTTCCCAAGGTTATACTGTAGTAAGGGGAGGAGCTGCGATTCATGCTTAGCAGTGTAGCAGCTTGAGGGATGGCGCTCTCACATGACTGGCCACAGGGCCACACAGGAGCTCCTCTGACCTCTCCCATGGTCACTGGAGGACAGGATAGTTTGGCCTCACAGAGGTCATGAGCAGCATTTGGGGTAGCAGAGTAAGCATCCCACCAACAAGCAGAGTCTTGAGGAATCCGAGCCCTGCCACCCTTACTGCCACCCCTTCTAGAGCTATGTGGCGACAGGACTTCACTCTACTCCCAGCAGCACATGCATCAGCAGCTCGGCGGCAAGAATTGTGGTCCCAGCCAGATTGTCACAACTGGCCTCACATGCCTGTTCCCTGCTCAAGGTCACTGAGCCAGTTAATGTGGAAGAGTTAACAGAACTGAAGGTATCTCAGCATCTGTCCACACCTTGGACCTGCCTGCTATCCCCAGAAGAAGGTGGGCTGATGGGGGCTGAGGGATGTGACAAGTTTAGGGCTATGACTGAGGAAGAAACCCCCAGCTGTGCCCTGTGGGGCTGTGATCGGGCTGTCTACATGTAGCTGAGACACCCTCAGGAAAGACCATGCCTCAGTCCTGCATTAGTAAAGTGGGGTAATGATGCCTCTTACATTGCCTCAAGGAAGTATGAATTGTGTGTCTCATGGGGCAGATACAGAGGCAGGGAAAGATGAGAAACAGGACTGGGGAGATGGACTCCAGAACCACACTTATGGTGAATTAGTCATGTGACTTTGGGTAAGCCATTGTACTTCCCTGAGGCTCCATATCCCGATCTGTAAAATGCACATCAATTGTTGTGGGGTGGTCAGAACTCTGAGTTTTTTCAGGTACAAGACTTCACCTTCTAGTAGTTCCCATCCCTGAGTGGGACAAGGGAGCATGTACACCCTTGGGAGTTAGCTAGGCCTAGGTTAAAAGCCCCACTTCTCTATTTAATGACTGTGTAACCTTGAGGCTGCTCTTTGTGAGTTCAACACAGCATTTGTTCCTCACAACAGCCCCATAAGATGAATAAGATAACCTCATTTGACAGATGTGGAAAATGACAGTTGGAGACCAGTCCTAGACCTTATACAGCTTGTGGTTTAAAGGGGGAAAAACAAATATAAGTCAAGTATACGATAACAAATCAGGGCAATAGAGATGACCATTATCAATAAAGATGATGGCCATCTTTAGATCCACAATGCAGGCACAACGCAGGTGGCAAGAGGGAGTGGACCAGGGGAGTCCACAGTGGGGGCACTTAAAATGAACCCTGTGAGATGGACGGGGCTTGCCAGGTGGCAAGGAGCAGGTGTAGGGCCTGCTAGGCAGAGGGAGCAGCAGGTGTAAAGGTGCACTGGTCAAGAGAAGACTGCTCACTCAAGGTTTCAGCTGTGTGGAGCTGAGTGTTTGAGGCTGAGGCCAGAGAACCAGGTGAGAGCCAGATGTCAGAGGGCTGGGAATATCATGCGAGGGAGTTGGAGTTTATTTTGAGAAGCCAGCAGGCAGGCATTGAAAGACTCTGTCAAGGAATAGACATTTATTGAAAACCTACAGAACGCCATTGAGTGTATTAACTCAGCACCACCCAAAGATTCCCTTTTAGTAAACAGGGTCATCAGAGAGCACCTGAGATCCATTCAATTCCTCCGTGCCTCAGTCCTTATCTGTGAAATGGGATGGCGACCCTGCTCTCTGTCTACTGCCCACAGGAGAGGTGAGCACGGGGTCTGGGCTCCTAGAGATGAACATATTGATGGTAAGTCTACTGTCTTTTTACAAACAAGGACAAAGCAGTTACATCCAATCAGCTGGGGGAAGAGATCTGCTGCCAAGTTTAGTAACTGACAGATGGCTGCAAGTAAAGGGGTTGGTAAACCCAGGAGGGACCTCAAGGGTTACTGCAAGGACAATGCTGGGGAGGAGGAAGGCCAAAGTGAGAATGCTAAGGAGTCGGCTGTAGCGACTGGAGCCTCAGCCATGCATCTTACAAGCTGCTTGGCTTTGGGCAATTCACTGCCTCCCTGAAACTCCGTTTCCTCATCTGAAAAAAATAGGAAGGCAATCGTGCCTAACTAAAGCATTGTAAGAATACAAACTGGGAAAATAAAGCCCATATTTATTTGCACAGTGCTTGATAGTTTACTAAGCAGATTACCTGCTTCATCTTCTCAGATTCCCACAGGGAAGGAGGTAACATCTGCTGAGTGCCTGCTGTGTGCCAGGCACAGGACTGGGTATGCTGTTTACGTTCATCTCATGCCAGCTTCATAACAACCTGCCTGGGTAGTATTGTTTTACATTTGAGGAAACTGAAGTCACGGTGCTGGAAAGTGGCACAGCCAATACCTGACCTCAAGATTGCCTGATTTCAAATCCTCAGAGGCTTCCACTGCAGTGTGCCACCTCCCTTGAGTTATAGAACCTCCACAGGCGTTTCATATCTCTTTGACCTCATGGTCACTTTGAGATTAAAATGAGATAAATTACTTAACTTCTCTAAACTTCAGCTTGCCCAACAATATACATATATTTTGCTGACTATAGCTGACTAATTAAATATAGTATGAATGAAATATTTAATAATAAGAGTGCAATTATAAAGAGGAACACTTGAGAATAAAAACTATGACTTACTTGCCTCTGGTTGTCTGATGCCAAGTGTGCTTACTCTTGGCAGGTATTTCAAAAGTTGTTTAAGTGAATGATTGAATGAATGAGTGAAGAGATAGTTCTCAGTCATTACCTCCCATTTCACAGCCCTTCTGCCAACATACACATTGATCTAGGGCCAGATTTCTTGCTGTTGTAAACCACTGGAGACAAGTAAAGCTAGGGAGTGTAGATGATTCTGTATGGCTCTTCCTCACCACAGCACATATAAGATAACTTCACAAGATAACTTCATTCAGCCCTCCCTGTTCATTTATCCATCCATCCATCTATCCATTAATTAATTAATTAATTCATACATACATCTAGTCAATAAACATTTATTGAAATACAACCTAATGGAAATCAGGTACAACCTCTTTAAAGAAATGCATTAAATTTCCATTTAATCATAAAATGGTTCTGCATGTGGTCACACTGTCCCAGAGATCATCACAGTGTCCCAGTTGGATGTGGGTATAGGCATAGGACACCTATGAGATCCTGCCACTCACCTTGGCACACGAATGATGAGGGTGTTTCCCCTGGGTGGACTCGACCTGTGATGAATACCACCTTCTGCTCTGCCCCTTCCCGGAGATTGTCTGTAAGATAAAATGAAAGATGGTTGCTAATGAGGGCAAGGAAAGCTGAGTCTAGTGGTTGGTGTGTGGCAGGGAACCCCAGAGGGAATGGGCTGGATGCTTAACATTTATCTCTTAAATCATTGGGTTAGAATCATTAAGTCCAGCCATTGCTGACTAATTTAATTATGTCCCTACCCAATATTAAAAGACTGCATTCCCTTTCTTTGGTGCAACTGATCATATTATATTAATATGTACTATTTACGATCATCCAAGGAAGCCACATGAGTGAAGTTGAATCCCAAATCCATTGACTGTGACCTTAGGCAACTTGTGTATCCTTTCTAAGTTTCCATTTTCTAATCTACAAACAAGGATGACAATATATCCTTGTTTATAGATTATAAACAAGGATTTTAATAGGGTTGTTGTGATGATTAAACAGGCTTACACATTGCATAGTACACAGTAAACATTCAGCAAATGATGGAGTAGAGAAGGTGGCTATTTATATATTAGTAATAGTAGCATCTGCCATTTAATTAGCTCCTTTTGTGTTGGCACATTATATACATATATAATCCTTACAGGAACACGCTGTTAATGTGTTTTTTTAATAGAGGCAGAAACTGAGGCTCATGGAGGTTATATAACTTATTCAAGGTCACACAGCTGAAAAGTGGCGGTAGGAGCTGAGATTAGAGCCCAATCCCTTGTTTGGCCTTCATTTCCCTTTTATCTTAAACAACTAGAAAATTGGACAAAATATTCATCACAAGTATTTTCAGACATTGAACAAGGCCAATGCAAGATAATCAATGAGAGAAGGAAAATAAATGAGATATGCCCTACAATTGCCCTGACTTTTTGCCTGATGATCCCTTCTAGACTAAAGAACAGGGAGCTATTCCTGAGCAAAGCATAGAAGCCTCACTGAGATTCAAGTTCAACAGGTAGTAGCTGGGAAACTCTGGGAGCACCAGAGATGAGGAAGCTCTGCAGGAAAAGAGTTCCAGAAATTTGTACAGGAGTCCTCTTGATTCTTTGTTGGATTCTAAGATGTGCATACACAGGGTGACTCTCCACGATGTCAGGAAAAAATTACCAGGGAGCTGTGAACTGCACAGTCCTTAGGGGTCACACAGGGCTAAGAATCGTTTGAATTCCCACAGCTAAAGAGGAAGTCCTCACTGATCATTTAAGGAGAATGAGAATTCAGATAGGCAATGTCTTAGTGGTAGGGATAAACTACTCTAGACCACCACATTCACAAAGCTTTAAAACAAGTCTCGGAAGGATCAAACTGAACAAAAGAAACTTAAATTCTTGCTGTTCAAAGTCCAACTCTCTTTCAAGGAAGACAACAAAATCCAGACAGTTAAAGCAATGTGTAATTTGCAATATCCAGCATCCAATAAAAAATTATTAGACATGCAGAAAAGTAGGAAAATGTGGCTCCAAATCAGAACTCAAGCTCTTTCTGTCTCTACAGAAGTCTAATTTGTATAATAAAGTTGAACTATTGTGCAAAGATATCATCAGACAAAAGCAACAGCCAAGGGTGGCATTCCCAGTAAGAAACGTCTAGGGAAGGATACTCAGCAGTGGGCGGAAGAAGGGCTGATTGATACAGAACACAACAATTACCTGAAGGAAACTTAGAAAGGAACATTGAGAGAGGTTGAACTGAAGGATTTTATCAATGTTTGAGGACAATCTGGAGGGAGAGAATAGAAATAATTAATAGGCTTTCTCCTTCTGAAATGCTGGAGACATGCTATTTTGAACATGGTTCTTTATCCCAACAGTCAATGAACCAATGTCAGAGATGAAACTAAAAATATTAACCCTATTAAATCTGATTCTAAAGGCTTGGGACTTGCTTGTCCATTGGGATGATCAGTATGGGTGGAGTCACTGCTTCCCCTGAAATGCAGCAAGAAATATCATGGAACCAAAATATAGTCTTGAGAACTCACTCTGCTCAGCTCTGTGCTAGGCACCTTTAGGAACAAAGGGAGAGAGAGAAGGCTCACCTGCCCTGAAGAAGTTTATTATTTAAAGAGGAATTCGACACCTAAACATTCCCTGGACTGAATATAAGCTCCTCAAGGAAAAAACTGCGACTTCCATGGGTGTATGGCTAATGTCTTTCCCAGGACCCTGCAGGGAGTAGGTGCTCAAGGACTGACTATTGAATTAATAAACAAAAATACTTGTGTAGATGATGGTTTATAAAGAAATATAGGCTCATATTATGTTATTTAATCTTTATCATGCCTCCGTGAGGTGGACAGTATTAATTCTATTTTATGGGTGAGGAAATGAGGCTCACAGAAGGAAGGGACATGCTGAAGGTCATTCAGCTAGCAGTGGTAGAGTTAAGTCCCAGCACCCAGCCACTGGCCCTTTCACTACCCTGTTTCATTCTGGATCCACTAATAACAATATAAGATCCCCCTTCTACTGCATTTCCATCTACAATTTACACAAGAGAGCTTGATTTTATCTTATTATGATGGAAATTGAGCTGCTGTCTTAGTATTTATATCGCTCTTTCACTTAAAAAAAAATCACCAAGCCCTTTTAAAAAACACTGTCTAACACTGACCCCATCTATCCCAGCAGTCCAGAAATGATAAATGGCACTAGGGAGGCCCTTGGTGAAGGCTAACTTTATGGATGTCTCCCCTGACCCAGTATCAAGTCAATTGCATTCAACATTTCTGCTGACCACAGGGAAATGCAAAATGGGCATTCTATTTGCACACTAATTTTACTGAGCCCTTGCGTCTTCATAAAATGATAACATGGGGCTAATAAAAATCAAGCATCTCGGGTGCTAATATAAGCAAATGTTGATGTAGGCAGGTAACAAATTGCTTTGTCATTTAGAAGGCCGTAAAAGAGCATTATAATCATCTTCAGGCAAAATGGATGGGTCGCCTTTGCTTAGCTTTTAGCTTTCATTTGCAAAATCAATTTAAGGTAATGTAGCAGCTCTGAGGTGATGACTACCCCACCCCTTCCTGTCACCAAATCTCCAGACTCTGTGCAAAGCCAATTAAACGTATTCTTGGTGGAGGCGGCACAGATGAAGAAGAAAGTATGCTTGAACAAAGCCAGGGTGGAACAGAATGCAAACAATGATACCAAGAACAACTCATAAGAGATGGAACAGCTAAAGAGCTCATGTAGGCTAACATGCTCAAGGGTACAAAGGCACACTCAAAAAACACTGGGGCAGCTCCCCTTGGCTCCCCAGTTAAACAGCAGGTGTTTGAAGTAACATGTGCTTTGTATGGCATCCTTAACATGCATGTGCACACACACATATACAGACACTCCTTTGTCATTACAACACTCTATCATCTGCTATTTCCTTAATCATCACATATTTATTGAATACCTATTAGATGGCCAGGCACTAGCTATTATTATTTTCATTTTACAGAAAACCAAGGGCAAGAGAGTTAAGTGACTTGCCCTAGTTCTTACAGCTAATGTGGCAGAGCCAAAGTCCCAAACCAGATAGCCTGACTCCAGAAACTGTGTTCTTAACCTCTATATTATACTGTCTTCTAGAAAGGAGGACAATATCATCCCATTGAAATAGCAATTAAGTAATATTTATGTAGTACTTATTCTTTGCCAGGCAATTTACATGCATGATCTTATTTAATTCTCAAAGCAACCCAATGAAACATCTGCTATTCTTAGACTAGACTCTTATAGATTAGAAAATTGAGATACAGAAAGGTTAAATGACTTGCCTAAACTTGCATAAGTAGCAAATGTGGGAGCCAGAATTACATGTAGGTCTTTATGATTCTCAAATTTGTGCTCTTAACTATTGTGTCATATTGACTTTTGGAGATTAAAACCACCCTATAGGGTTTTTAAAAATACATCCACAAATTCTTTGTTCATTTCCTCCTTTCAAGAAGTGGAGATGTACTCCTCTCTCCTTCAGTGTGGGCTGGATTTAGAGACTTCCTTCTAACAAATGAAATATGATAGAAGTGATGGCGTGCCACTTCTGAGATTAAGGTATAAAAAGACTGTGGCTTCCATCTTGGGTGTGATATCTCTTTCTGGAATGGCTCACCCTTGGGGAAGCCAACTGCCATGTCATAAAGGCACTCAGATAGCCTATGGAGAAGCCCACATGGTGAGGTACTAAAGTACCCAGATAGCAGCCAAGAGGACCTGTGGTCTGCCAAAGCCATGTGAGTGCATTTGGAAGAGGATCCCGCAGTGTCAGATGACTATAGTACTGGCTGACAGCCTACTGCAACTTCACAAAAGACCTATGCCAGAACCACCCAGCTAAGCTGTTTCCACATTCCTAACCCACAGAAATGGAGACATAATAAATATTTGCTGTCTCAAGATGCTCAATTCTAGAGTAACTTGTTAGGCAGCAATAGATAATAGACATCTCCCTGAAGATAACTATATTTATCCTAGTTGCTATGTAGAACTTAAGTAACTTTGCATCTTATCTATTGATGCTGATTTTCAGTGAAGACCAAAGCCATAATCTTGGTGCCAAGATGTGGAGAATCTCAATCTATTTGGCCAGTTACTATGGATCTGTGGCTGGTAGAGGTAGATGCCAAGAGGCCCCAAAGAGCCCTAGATGGGTCTCTGAGGACAAAAATCTCCCAGAAGTTCATATTGTCAGTTTTGTTTCCACATCCCTCCAGACAATGACTTGTCATGGGGATTAAGATGTTAATGTGAAGGAAGAAGGAAATGCTACTGGGAGGGGAATGCAGAATGCTACAATGGGTGAAGGATTTGTTGTTGTTGTTGTTGACACCTGAGTCTTTTTCATTTCCTTGACTTGATTCCTGAAGGCATGATAAAGTTAAGAAAATGCCCTACTATGGGTTTCTAAACAGACAAGTTTCAGTCTTTTCTCCAATACTCCAGGGCCCAAACAAGGTTCATAGTACTCTTAAGCTGGAGAAACAAGACATCGCAGTGGCAACAACGGCACAGTTGGCTGGTATTACTCGGAGGGCTTGCTCAGGACTGGAACAGCCCTGGCACTGGTCTCCCTGTGCCAGCACCACCCTTTCCAGTCCACCGTCTGCCTGGACACCAAAATGGTCTTTCTAAAATGCAAATAGCAGCATACCACTTCCTCTGCGTAAAACCCTTCAGCAGCTCTCTATTGTCTGCAGAGCAAGTGCAGCCCCCTCAGCCTAGACCATCCCTGTCTCTGGTAGCTGGTGGCTGCTTATCTCTCCAGCCCCTTCCACAGGCCCCAGCCTCAGCTAACACTCCTTGGTTCCCAAGACACGACATGTTCTCCCACACCTCCACACTGGGCACATGTTCTTTTCTCTTCCTAGGATGCCAGCCCCCATCTTGGCCGTCTGGCTTACTCCTACTCAGCCTTGAAGACTTGGTTCAGATGCACTCCTCTAAGAAGGAAAGGAGGAAACTAATGTTCATCCAGGACTTGGACTGGGCCAACCTTGGTGTTAATGTTGCTGTGTTTTATCTGATTTTATTGGCAATGTGAGGATATCACTCTGTTGCTGAGATAGACAATAAAGAGGGAATGGATGCTGTGAATTATAGTAAGAACATGGCCATAGTACAGAAATTTATTGACTATAATTTTATGAGAATATATAGGTTTAGGAGACATCAATAGAGCCTTCCTGGAAGCAGTGGAGAAGTACTAAATGCATTTGGGTAGAGATGTGACTTGATGAAATTCCAGACATTCAGGGTTAGCTCTGCCTCACTGACTGATGGGGGATCCAACAAGAGGAAAGGGCTAGATGAGGGACACTGGGGAGGATGTGTTCCCTGTGTTTCTTCTGTACCCTGAGGGAGTCAAATGAAAAATCAGCTGACTTCCCTGGGTAGATGGACTGGGTCTCATAACCAGGTTCCATAGAGTATTGACTGTGAGACCTTGGGCCCATTATTTATCCACCTTGAGCCTCAGTTTCCTCACTTATAAAACGAGAATAATAATCTCTAGCTCAGAAGACAAACAATAAGCAAGAAACTTTATATCCCTGCCCATGGCTTCACCGATAATAGCAGGTGTCATTTATTGAGTGACAAGCCATGGAATGGGGTTCCTTGGCATAAGCCCTACAGGTATGTTGAGCTGGAGAGCTCTTGGTTGTGGGGGTGCTGAGCTGTGCATTGTAGGATGCCCAGCAGCATCCCTTTCCTCTACCCTCTACATGCCAGTAACACCTCTCCCTCCAGTTATGACAATGAAAAACATCTTCAGACGTTACCAAGTGTCCCATGTCTCCTCAGAGGCAAAGTAGCCCCCAGTCAAGAACCGCTCTCCTACAAGAATATTATACTTGATTCAAACTGGCCTTGTCATTAACTCTCCAAGCAAACCTTCAGTTTCCCAGACTTTATATATATTTCCCTAACTCCTCCCAAAAGCCTCTCCAGATATTTCCAGACCACTGTGTCCTCACCCTCCTGTGAACTCACAGTTCACTGTCTGGACCCCTCATCTCATCATAAGTCATTTGCTGCCTTGGTCAGGCAGGATCAAAAGCCACAACTCAGATCTCTTCTGCCCGATGCCCAGCATCTGCTCTGCACTTCTGAGCCTCTGGGCCATCCTGAGAAAATAGTAGTGTTGGCAAAGTTTATTTTCAGTTCCCGACTCCTTAGCATCCTCCACACCCCCATTCCCTCTCCTAGGCTCAGATCTCCCATGGCCTAAAATCTCATATCTAAGTAGAAGACTCATTATGCTTTAGGGTTAGGGATCAAATGTTCTGCCCTTGATGAGCTGGAAGAAAAGAACAGGAATTACCTTTGAAAAGAGTATGTACATGACAAAGAAATACTCCTGAAAAGAAATGAAGCATAGATTCTGGAATGTCAGGCATCAGGGACAGAAGCCTTTCTGGTGTACCTCCACGTCTTCACAAATGGATGTCTTAATATGTCTTGGACATATTAAACTGCTCTTTTGTCTTCTTCTTTTTTTTTTTGAGACGGAGTCTCCAGGCTGGAGTGCAGTGGCGTGATCTCAGCTCACTGCAAGCTCTGCCTCCCAGGTTCATGCCATTCTCCTGCCTCAGTCTCCAGAGTAGCTGGGACTACGGGCGCCCACCACTACGCCCGGCTAACTTTTTGTACTTTTTAGTAGAGACGGTGTTTCACTGTGTTAGCCAGGATGGTCTCCATCTCCTGACTTCATGATCCGCCCGCCTCGGCCTCCCAGAGTGCTGGGATTACAGGCGTGAGACACCGCGCCCAACCTCTTTTGTCTTTACAAAGCAGTAAGGATGCCTCTGACTTACAGGAGACTCACAGAGGCCATCAGAACTGCACAGCCTGTGAGATCACCAAGTAAAACATCCTTACTGTGAAGAAGAAGGGCAGAGGACCAGAAAGAACGAGGGACTTGCCCCTGGCCACACAGCTAGAGAGTAGTCCAGGCAGGTAGCAGCCTCCTCTCACTACACTGGGCTGCCTGGGGCAATGTCCATGCAGGCTGGCACCTGGAAAGTAGCCAGTGGATTCCTGCCAAAGAAGTGAAGAAAAGCTGAAAAGTGATGAGATACAGATCTGAGATACAGGCGGCTTGGGCCAACTAAGGCATTGTCACCTTGATGGTCACAGGAGCAGCAGAGTTTTTCTCCCCAGACAAGCTGCTCTGTGGGCTCCAGCAGTTTCTAAAGCCCCCTTCCTCGCCATAGGGCTGGCACCTAGGCCTGGGAGCAGGTAGGTAGCCTTCCAGGGCAGGCTGATAGCAGGATAGGTACGTAGGGGCAGGCTCCTTCCTCAGACAGGCTCCCTGCCCCTGTCTATCTTGATCCCAGCACCCTACAAACAACTCCAGAAAGGCAGAGCCAGAGCCACCTGCTCAGAATACCTGCTGACGTTAAGGTTCCTGGGAAATAGACTCAGAGGCTCTGAGATTCCCTTACAGGAGATTTACTGGGATTGTTCTTGAAAAGGCTTGTGAGAGGTACAAATGAAACAGAGTGGGGACAGTCTCAGCAGGGCCTTTCAACAATTCCATGAGGAGCTCTGGGCCAGGAGAGCCCTGCCTGATTGTTTGAGGAGGCAAGGGGGATGGCTCTGTGTCCTGAATCAAAAGGATACTGGATATGGCCTGCCTGCAGGGAAGGTGTAACCCCAGTCAAGGCGGAGTGCAAGTCCCAGGGAGGAACTCAGCTCTCAGCTACCAATGCTCCTGGGAACTGAGGACTCAGTCCTGAAGATGTGAGCAGTGCACACAGCATCTGTTATGCCAGCCAAGGTTGCTGAGAACAGAGCAGAGGCTCAAGATCTGAGGTTTCAGACAAGAAGGCTGAGGATAATGGACTTTCTTTTTTGTTAAATTCAGTTCATATTTTCTTACACTGACCACATGCCAAACTTTGGGCTGGTCCCTGAGAAATCAGACACTGTCCCTGCCATCCAGGAGCTCAACTGCTCTCCTACAAGAATACTTTATTCTGTAGGAGGAGAAACTGGCCAGTGGAGGGGAAATATCAGGACTTGTGGTTATAAATTTGAATTCTAGAATCAGACAGAAGAAGCATTAAATCCAAGTCCTGCCACAGGTACTTATGTGACTTTGAGTTCTGGGGTCTTTCATTTCCTCATCTGCAAAATGAGGATAATAATATATCAAACTCATAAGGATCTTGTAAGAATTAAATGAGACAATGCTTCAGGTCTATGTACATGGCCTGATGCATAGTAAGTGTTCAAAAGGGCACTTACAGACACTGAGAGGTGACTTGGTCCAAATGCCTGATCTTACAGATGCAGAAAGTGAGGTCACTAGACAGTAAGCAACAGGAAAGCCACAACTTTGCCTCTTTCACAATTTGTATTCTCAGTGCCTGGCACACATGATGTTCTCAGTAAACACTTGTGAAATAGTATTTGTTGTCCTTTGGTTGAATGAGTATATCCAGCTAGAATTGAGTGCCCAGGCTTTCCCCAGGGTGTGCTCTGACTTTTGAATCCACCATTGGCAGACTCCAGAAATTCCTCACCAGGTTTAGTTTCAGGCTTATTAGCAAATGCAAATTGAATTACGAAGTACCCTTTTGCAACAAGGACAACAAAAACAGTTTCCCTAGGAAAGGAGGGCATGGAGAGGTGAAAGCTGGGATGAAAGTCTAAGACAATACATTCTAATCAAACTTGATAAATATGTAAATTAAAGTAGCTAAACAGTTGGCTTTGACAAATGACTTCTTCGTAATGGATTTTTCCACAGGAAAGGCGAGAGTTCAGCCTGCCTGCTAGTCACAATAAGAGCCCTCTCCTGCTATCCTGGCAATGCAGGCGCATTGGGCAGCCACTGGGATGCTAAGAGGCAGAGAGGGAATGAATCCTTCTTTTAGTAGACGCCATTGGTTGAGCATCAGCTAGCTGCTAGGCATGGCCTTCATCGGCCCTGCAAGAGACATGAGAATCCCTGTCTCATGGATGAGGGAGCCAAGATAAAAGTCGGTAAAGGCCGGATTCACCAGACTCCGAAGCCTGATGTCACCCAGGGAGCCAACACAACCACTTGTCGAGGAACATAAATTCAACCCTTCCAATGGTTTTATTGTCACCTGAGGGGTCTCACCAACTCAAAGCCTTACAGCTGTGTTTCCCCTCCCAGGACCTGGCACAGTGGAGGTGTTCAGAAAAGATCTGGTCCTTAACTTGCTATGCAGTTCCTGTGGGCCCCTTTCCTGTGCCCTCTCTCAATCTGTTTTCCACCCTTAAAATGAGCTGTTGGAGTCATGCCAGCTGAAGGCCCAGTCATCATAGAGTAGAAATGGGTGGACAGATTGCAGATTCTCTGGAAATACAAGACAATTGTCATTTTAAGCCACTAAATTTGGGAGCGGAGGAGGTTGTTATGTATTAATAACTAAGAATAATTGTTATGAAATTGATGATGATTCCAATGGGTTACAGTACAACAGTCAGGTAAGAGGTGGCTGAAGAGGAACCGTTTTGAGCAGTTACTGTACACCAGGCACTTTACATACGTCGGGATCCAAGTCTCACCAGGCCCTGTGAGAATTGTATTGTGAGGCTCAGCACGTTGCCCTGGGGCTGCCAGGCTAGCAAGACTCTGAGCTGGAATTGGAACCTTCTGTATCTCAGGAGACTAGTCTGTCTTTTGACACTCCCAAGGGGAAATTTGATTCCCCAGCTACACTACAGATATGTTATTCTGTGTGTACTCATGTGCAGGCACCTGCACACATCTGCGTCTGACTCAAACTCCTACAAATACCTGAAGTTTTGTACAAAGTTATTAGAGTTGAGGTGCAAACGGAAATTCAAGTTAAATGGTTTGTAGCCTTGGAAAGACATTATTAATACAATTTCCCCAAGCAGAGAACCGATATATATGAGCACTCCAAGTGCTTCAGGAAAAGTTTCCTTGTAGGCCTGGGAGTAATGCGATCCTGACCCTGAGTGAAGATCTGTCTTGCCCAATGCTGGAGGAATTCAGATTTGAAGAGTGTTCTTTCTTTCCTATTGAGATCTTCATTGAGTTGTATAAAAATACCACTTTCAATCTCAAATCCCCACTGGCATTTTTATATAAGCACCGAAAATGCTACTGGGCTTTGGAGATTTCACTTAATGAAGGGAAAGTATTTCTATTAAAGAGTGTAATTTTTTTCTCTCTCTCAACATGACATCTTCAGAGCAACCAGAGAAGCTGAATTGTTCTGGGCTGAGAAAACAAACCAACTCATGCCTTGCCCACGAGTTTGTTAAACAGACTGTGGAATGGCGACAGCCAAGGAAGGCAAGAAAGGGTCAGTCACGAGGGAGAAATAAGAGTAATGATACTGAAGCAACTCCCATATGCCCGGGACTTTACAGTTTATGAAGCATTCAGGTGCCACTGCCCAAGCTCAACACTGCCGCCATTGCATGTTGTCTGAACAACTACAGAAGCCTCCTGCTGCTTCCTTCCTCTCCTGTAGCCCATTTTCTGACGGATGGGTCTCACTCCCCTGCACCCAGTCCTGCAGCAGCTTCCCCATATACTAGAAGCTAACCCAGGCGGCGCTCGCTAGCCGCGTGTCCCCTGCCCACCTCCCACGCTCGCCTCTTACTGTTCTCTCACCTGCTCATCACACCTCCTCACACCTTTCTAGTTTCCTTACACCTCTGTCCAGAGGACGCTCCTGGGTCCTTGGAGCTGGCTCCTTGGGAACATTAGCTCCATGGCAAAAGGAACTTTGTCTTGTTAATGACTGTGAACCCCGGCCACACATTCACGCTGCCGCATATCTACCGAGTCAATAAAATACAGCTGTTGGTTATTGAGTGATGTCTGCTGGGGAGAATGAGAACCAGAGGAATAAGACTCAAGAGGTGGCTGGGATCAGCAAATTGTTCAAGGTCATATAGCTGGCAAGTGATGAGAGCAGAGCAGAACTAGGTCTAGTTAACGTTAAAGCTGGTGTTCCTTCTCCCTCACCCCAAGCCTTCGTTCACTCACAGAGAGGTCACAGAATGCCGTAGGTGGGCTGGGCGTGTTGGGTGGGGGTGGGGTAGGTGAGCATGACCTTAGGTATGGCTGTACCTGATTTAGAATTCTAGCTCTGCCACTTACTAGCTATGTTGTCTTGGGAAAGTCACTTAACCTGTGAGTGTCTCAGTCTCCTCATCTGTAAAATGGGAATAATAATATTCATCTTATTGGGTGGCTGTGAGGACTAGGTGAATTAAAATAAAGTACTAATAACGGTGCTTGTCACATGGTAAGTCCTCAATTAACTGTGGCTATTATTAGTCCTTCTACATATGTTTCTTGAGCTCCCAGTCACTCCCTCCCCCAGGAAGCCTTCTTCACCCCCAGGCAGTGAGTCACTCTCTGCTCTGTTCCCTCCCAGCCCCTTCTGCTATTATAGCAATTGCCCAGCAGTATAATAGTAATTTGCTTCTCTTTCTGTCTCGCCTTTCCCCTCTGGTGACTCTGAGCTTTTGGGGGGCAGAAGCCCTGTCTTATTCATATCTTCCTGGCATTCATTTTCTTTGTCTCAGACAGAGAGGGCATTTTGACATGGTTGTTTTGATGTAACAGTTTTGAAATGGCTGCATCTAAATGTAAAATTGCTTTCGAAAATTGCTAGGTACTGTGTGAAACAGACTCCCCCCACACCCATTGCATGCTGGATCTTCAGTGTCTTTCACTCCCACCAATTCCTTAGTGTTCCTGCCATCCTCATCGCCAGCCTTGACCCAGAGCCCACCCTGACTGAGCCCAATCTATTCCCTCTCCCCTCTCCCTAGCCCGCTTTCACAGAAGTGGAGATCAAGGATGGGGGAAGTTCTGGGATCAGAGGAACTAGCCTGAAATGTCTCCGTGGCACATTATTTGTTAATGTTTTTTTAAGAAGCTGAAGGTGTGATGGTTTATTTTCTCAACTGTGTCAAAATGTCCTCATATCAAAATAGGTGAGTCAGAGCAGCCTCATCAATGTGGCTGAAACAAAAGGACAATGTCAAAAAGAGACGAAATCTGCATGGGAAGCCACCTGGCATGCAATAGTCCTCAATAATGGATTTTAAAACATCCATCATTGTAAGTGGATTAACAAGCAATCAGCTACACTTAACACCAACTCTCCTGTAGCAATTACTTTTTGTTCTAGTGAGGATGATTCTACTACCATAAAAATCAGAGGAGTTAAGGATGCTGTCTGATATCACATAGGAGTCACAGAACAGTGACGATTAGAGCTGAGTATGGTCTACTTAATGTCACCATTTACAACCAAGACTCTAAGACAGAAAGTGATTTGACCAAGGTCTCACAATGAACTGGATTTTTACATGTTGGATCAGAAACATGTGAGCAGTTCTTAGATAACTTCTCCACCCCATGCCCTAAATTCTAGGCCATACCGTCACCAGCGAATGGAGTCTTTCTTGAATAAAATAAATTATAAAAATTTAATTCACAGGATATGTTTCCAGAGAATGTTTTTATAGAATGCCATTATGTGCTCCTCGAAAACAACTCCTAGGATAAACCTGGATTCTTTCCACAAATTCTACCTCGGGTTATACCTGGGGTACATGGAAGTAGAGCTGGAGAGACCTGGGTTTCAAGCTGTATGGCCTAGGTAAGTTGCTCAGCCATGGTTTCATCAGAAGCTAGGTAAGGAGAGATGTATACATTACGGTGCTCCACAAAGGTAGCTTTCAGTATTACTGATTTCAGAAACCTTCAGTCCTACCTTCCACCTTCTGGCAGAGCCATTCATTTAGAAAGGTCTAGGGGGGGTCTAAAGGTGCTGGCAGGTGCTGCAATCCTGAGCTGAGAACCGGAGAGGTGAATTGGCATAATGGTTACAAACAGGGACTCAGGCACAAGCGCAGTGACTGCACTGCTCTCTGAGTGTGTGACCCCAGGCAAGTTACTTCACTTCTCTGTGCTTCACTCTTCTTGTCCATAGAATGTGGGTCAGAGCAGACTGTCTCACAGGAATGCCCTCAGGAGTAAACGAGGTTGTATTTGTAAAGCATGTGGAACGGTGCCTGCCACATAGGAAATCTGATAGAAATGTTTACTGACTAATAGAAATACCTGATTAAAAACACCCACTCAGGTGCTCTGCGTCTGCAGAGGGCATGCTCATTTCGGGCCCTCCCTGGTGAAAGCCCACCCTCACACAGAGTCTCCTGTGGACAGTTCCTTCACGCTTTCCCCTAGGTATGTGAGGCTAATACACTGGCAAGAAACACGGTTTATTTTCTGGTTCTTTTTTTTTTTTTTTTCTGAGACGGAGTCTTGCTCTGTCACCCAGGCTGGAGTGCAGTGGCCAGATCTCAGCTCACTGCAAGCTCCGTCTCCCGGGTTTACGCCATTCTCCTGCCTCAGCCTCCCGGGTTTACGCCATTCTCCTGCCTCATCCTCCCGAGTAGCTGGTACTACAGGCGCCCACCACCTCGCCCGGCTAGTTTTTTGTGTTTTTTTAGTAGAGATGGGGTTTCACCGTGTTAGCCAGGATGGTCTCGATCTCCTGACCTCGTGATCCGCCCGTCTCAGCCTCCCAAAGTGCTGGGATTACAGGCTTGAGCCACCGCGCCCGGCCTATTTTCTGGTTCTTAACCCTGGCTGCTTACTAGAACCACTCAGCAGCTTTGTAAAAATACTGATGCCCAGAACACCCCACTGACTGCTCCCATCGAGATTCTAGTTCAGTGTTCTGGGGAAGAACTCAAGCAAACTGTTCTAATTTGCACTGTGGCTGCAAATTGTGCAGCTGCAACGAGAAGAGGACCAGTGGTCGAGTGTGAGCTTGGCCCAGGCTCTCTGCTCCCTGGGTCTTGGTTTCATCATCTGTCATAAGAAGGGGCAGAGCTAGGTGGTCTCTCAGTCCCCTCCAGTTATAAAACACTTAAACTCAAGAGGATCAGAAGCCCTAGTAAGTGGCTGGGGCTGACTCTGATTACACCACAATGGTCAGAACAACAGGCAAGGGTGTGGGGTGAGTAGACAGGAAAACATGCCTACATCAAGCAAATAATTTTTCTCAGACACAGTCTCTTCCTTGGAACAGGACAAGAAGTACCAAGATAATAGAGGTGCAGTGTCTCCAGGGAACTCATAAAGCTTCCTGCAAACAGATTGGATTTGTAAGAAAACGTAAGCTGCATGCATGAGGAGAAGAAGAAAGGCATTTTTCAAAGGATGAAGGAAGAGGGTTAACATATTCACAACCACAGAAAAGAAGGAGCCCAAATACATGCATGTCAGGGTACAGATCCAGGCTCCTGGGAGGGCAGGAGAAGGGAAAGGAAGGGAAATCTCCGTGGCTGAGCACCTGCTCTGTGCCAGGCGCCAGGGGGCGCATTACTTATATAAGCTCATTGGATCCTGCCAGCCTTGCAGAAGGGCTGGCACTCTGATCCCTGTCCTGCAGGCAGGTTAGAGAGCTGTGCCACTGGCCCCAGTCCGCACGATGAGCAGCTGTGAAGTCAGTCTGACTCCAAAACCCTGTGCTGTTCCCTGACAGCTTGATGCCTCACTTATCCAGAGCTTCCTGTCCTTGTAACGTCACACACCCAGATCACAGCAAAGAGCCAGAAGGAAGCAGAAAAGTCCCTAGAACAGTGCAAGTCAGACACACAGGGACCACAGTCAGGGTCCTGTCAAGCCTCAGGAGAGGCCTCCCAACTTTCTGGGGACACTAGGGTGATGGAGAGATACCTCTGGATTTCTGGAAAGAAGGGGCAAAGCTCATTGTTAGAAAGCTGGTCCACAAACACAGAGGGATGCAGAATGGGAACTGGTAGGCTACCAGGAGATGGGGGCCCTCCTGGGACACAGTTCCTGACTGCTTGACACTACAAACACCTCATCGAAAGGAAGCAGGTGTTGGTTGGCTGTGCTGCCGATGTGCCTCCGGAGCTCTGATGGGGCAGTGACAAGCCCAGCCTGTCAGGGACAGGGCAGCCTGACAGTGCTAGGATGGTCAGGCCTGCTCAGCACAGCCAGTATCACAGTGGGATGACTGCACAGCTGCTGGCCACAACCAGAGGACCTGCCCTTACCCATCCCGCCGCCCCCGCCCTTCTGCCCCTCCTCTGCACTCTCCAGTTGCCTTGTGGATGTCACTCGGCTTCCCCTCAGCTCTTGCTTTGAGAGAAGGGCCAGGGATCATGCTCAGGACCAAACTGGCTCCACAGCACCCCTCTCTTTACTTAAGGGCTGTGGGGGAGAACAACACCTGTCAGAAAAGTCCCAGTCCCTTCCACTCACACATCTTGAGAATTTCCCCAGAACCCATGTACTCTCTTTGCTCAAGGTCAGAGCCCTGACCACAGCCCACGGTGGACTGAGCTGACCCAGGCCAGATTGGGATCTCTTAGCTGTCTTCCTCCACTCCTGCCCTCTTTTGGCACATAGTAGGTACCCCATATGTGAATGTTGAAGCGGATGGAGAAGCCCAGCCTGCTCACTTTAAAGCCCACCTTCAAATAGCACCTGGTGACTAGCTCTTGCTTTTTAATGGTGCGAATGTGGCGATAACAAGGTGGTAAATGTCTATTTGTTTTCCCATCTTCTAGCAAGGCCATTCTCCAACTCCTGAGTTCCCCATGGTGTCCTTTCAAAGCCCTTCTCTTTAATGCCAAGTGGAGGAGTTCCAGACAGCAATTTGCATTTTCAATTCTTGAAATCATTAATATTTTAAAACTGCCAGCACCATGGTTTATTAACACACATTTCCTACCTGCTACTGTTAAAGGGAAACTTTCTATTTGAGAAAATTTGAACATGGGGTGATTTCCCAACTTTGGTTCAAACTCTGCTCTGAACCCCTGCTCTTAGGACCACACAGTCTAGTATGGGAGACGGATATGCAAGTTGACAGTGAGAATTCTGAGTGCTCACTGAGTTGATTGAGGGAAACACAGGGGACTGGGGAGCCCAGAGGGAACCCCCTGGCTCAGCTGAAGGGTGGGCACAGGGTTCTTAGAGGAGGGCTTCTGACTTTAGGGTAACATTTGTACCGATTGTGAAAAGAATGTAAGAGAATCAGAAGGCCTGTGCATAGACACTGGCTTTTGCAATTACTTTTAGTTGTCTTGGCAATAGATTGAGGTTAAGATCAGGGGTCTCTGAGTCAGACAGGCCTGGGTTCAAATTCCACCTCTGACACCACTGGCTGTGCAGCAATAATCATGGCTAACATTATTTGAGCAGTTACTGGGGTGTCAGAGAGAAGGCCGCCTGACAGGCCTAGGATGATGAAACCTGCTCAGTACAACCAGGGCCACAGTGGGGGTGATCTCACTGGGTGGCCACAGCTGTGGGAACCTGCCTTATTCATCTTCTCCACCTCTCCCTCCCACCCCACCTCTGCACTCATCAGTATGGGTAATTTCTTTTAATTCTCACAACCACCCTGGGGGGTCATTCTTGTCACTCTCATTTCACAGAGCAAGAGATTGATAATCAGACAGGTTAACTCACTTGCTCCAGGTCACATGGCTGGCCAGTGGATAAGCCTGGATTTGATCCCCAAGCACTGAGTTCTTCTGCTCCTTATTCCAGAGGTGGTTGTGACATTAAGTGGCACATCTACATTAGCACAGCACTGGCACAGGTCACCCAGTCAGTAATGGTAGCTACTATGTTGCTTTTATCACCTTCTAAAGCCCAATTTGTATCTGTTTTTCAATAAGCCCACCCTGATCTCTGTGGCCAGAGGCCGCTGTGCGTCCCAGCTGACAGTGCTGAGTAACTGCTGTCCTCTCTGTGCTGTACCTCTCCTATGCCATGGCCACCTCCCCTGGGGAGGGACTGCATCCTCTCCCTTTATGTTCACTCCTGGCAACCACCACACTTCTTGGCACATTGTAAGGCTGAAGTCAGTGTTTGCTAAATGGAATTGAGAGAAAACACTCTCAACCAGATCAATTCCCAGAAGAAAATGTTTTCCAAAGGTCTTTAGTCTGGGCACATCAATACAAAAATGACGCAGCTATAATTTGCTTTCAGATTCAGACTGGAAAGATGAACTTTGACCCTGTCAAAAAATGAGAACAAATTAAATTGAAGCACAAAGTCGTTTCCCTTGTTCCAGGCTCTGGATTTCTAATTAATGCGCAGCACAATTCTGAAGGCTGCAAGGGGATCAGTAAGATCGTGTCCGCTACCTTGCAAACTGAATAGAGCTCAAGATAGAGCTTTTTGTTTGCTTATTTGTTTTCCTTTTCTGAGATGTATTGTGCTTCTTGTGGTACAGGTTCATAGATGAGAGCAATCCCAGGTGATCAGAAAAAAAATGATTGCTAGAAGCTGACCTTGTACAAAAGAACACACAACAAAACAGCTCTCAACACAATCAGTCTCCGACCCTATCCCAGAGGATAGCAGCTCAGCCCCAGCAAGTTAGAAAAACCACATAGAATTTCAGTGGCACAAGCTGAAAAGGTGACAGCCACCTTGGGGCAAGGCCGAAGGCAGAATTCCCTCCTTGACTAAGGGCTGACATTTAACTCAGAGTTTTGGCAAGGCGGCTCTGGGGATTTGGCACCCAAGGCTCTGAAATATCGATACATGTTCGGAGACTATGGTGAGTGACAAGGACCTCATTCAGGCAACAAAGGGGCAATCAAATTAAGTCACCAACTAGGAAAGGAAACTGACCTTGAACAAAGGGTGAGGGTGCAACCTGGGGCAGAGCCCTTTCCAGGAGTCGGCCACTGCTCCTGCTTGCAGATGGTAGAGAATGGGACAATGCTCTTCAACCCAATAATCCCCAAACTTGCATGAGTAAGAGCCACCTGGTGTACTCATTAAAATTACAGGTACGGGTTCCTGGGCCCCACTCCAGATCCACTGAATTAGAATCTCTGACACAGGGCATGGGAATCTACACTTTTAAAACTAGTGCCTTGGATGCTTCCTGTGATGATAAACCTGTGGAAATTACTGGTTAGAACACCAATACTTTCCTTATTGGATCCTCTGGTATACTATCTGGCCTTGGGCAAATTATCCCTTCTCCAAACTTTCATTTCCATATCCGTAAAATAGGGATAGGAACCCTGCCTCTCAAGAATATATTGTATTTGAGGAAGAGATAAAATGAGTAAATTAGGGTGCAGACAGCACCTGGCACTTAGGAGATGTGCAGTGCATATGAATCCTGCCCTTGTAGGTGTGAAGAGGCCACTGTCCTCCAAATCAGGCCTCCAAAGATGCCTTAAATTTCTCCTTCTGCTTTCAAAATTTTGGCCCAGAGATACTGAGCATCAGCCTCAAATGCTCCTGCCCATTAGGGAGGATTGTTGGGGTGAGGTGGTTGGGAGCTGTACCCTTTCTATGGAGCCAGTGCCACAGGACTCCAGAGCCCTCAGTGGCAGCAGGGTATCATGACAGTTTCTTTGGGAAGCTCTGCCAGGAAAAGCCAGGGTCGAGTTAACCTCCCAAGTCCTTGATGGAATCAGTCCAGGCTGACTAATCTTTCAGGTTTCTTCTCCCCACTCCTGGCTCCTGCCAGGTCTCTTAACAATTCCAATAAAGTAGACCCAGTCCAGGGACAGGGGATCTCAGCTCAGAGTAAGGCCTTTAGGGGTACGTTACCTCCCAGCTCTTGGCTCAAGTCGGCCAAGAGATAGGATTAACTGGGGAGTGGGGGAGGGCCTGGCATTCAAGAGACCTGAGTGAGGAGACAATGGGCCAGAGACAATGTGTGATGGGCTGAACTGTGTCCTCTCCAAATTCATACATTGAAGTCCTAACCTGCATTATCTCAGAATGTGGCTGTATGAGGAGACAAGGCTTTTAGAGATGTAGTAAGGTAAAATGAGGTCATAATTAAGTTAAAAAGAGGTCATGAGGCTGGGTCCTAATCCAGTATGACTGGTGTCCTTGTAAGAAAAGGAGATTAGGACACAGACATGTGTGAGCACAGAGCAGTGGCCATGTGAGGACAGGGGAAAGATGGCCATTACAAGCCAAGGGCAGAGGCCCAGAAGAAACAGCCCTGCCAATACCTTCATTTCAGATTTCTCACCTTCAGAACTGAGAAAAAAGAAATTCCTGTTGTTGAAGCCATGCAGTGTGTGTATTTGTTATGCAGACCAAAGTCATGCAGAGGGCCAGAGACTTAGGCTTTCATGCTGGGCTCTTTTCCCTGGCTCTTTGGCTTGGATTTTGGGAAAATGCTCCCTCAGTTTTCTCATTGGTAAAAGAGGAAAGCAATATGGTTTACAGGTTAACAGCACATCTCTCTTTTTTTTTTTTTGAGATAGGATCTCACTCTGTCACCCAAGCTAGAGTGCAGAGGTGTGATTATGGCTCACTGCAGCCTCAACCTCCTGGGCTCAAGCAGTCCTCCTGCTTCAACCTCCTGAGTAGCTGCGACCACACTTGGCTAATTTTTAAAATTATATGTAGAGAGGGACCTTGCTATGTTGCCCAGGCTGGTCTCAAACTCCTGGGCTCAAGCAATCTGCCTGTCTTGACCTCCCAAAAGTGCTGGGACTACAGGTATGAGCCCACAGCGCCCAGCCAACATGGGATATCTCAAAGGAGATAATACTATAGGTATGGCCTGGTATATACTAAATGTATCATGCATGTAATCTCCCTTCCCTGTTTAATCGTGTCAAGTTTGGCCAGCCCTGAAAGCACTCTGAAAACTTCAGTTTTATCACATAGGATATGAGGATCATAACCCTTGTCTGCCTCATTTGATAAGGTGGTGGGAAACCTAGTGAGATAACATAAGGGATAAAGTTTGAGAAAATATAAAGTACTTTATGGATGAGAGAAACCATGGAATCCAGGCAAAGCAGGATGTCACCCTCCCCAAGAGATGCTTTAAAATTGAGAAGTAGAGAGCACTGAAAAGAACAGTGGGTTTAGACACAGGCTTTGGGTCCAAGTTACAGCTCTGCCATTTCTGTGAAATTTTAGACACCTCACTCAACTTCAGTTTCCTGCCTACAAAACAGGGATGATGACAGCTGTGATGGAAGATGCTAATACTTTGCATTCAAATGTCCACCAAGTCCCAGGTGATTCTGCGGACTCCACCAACTCAAGAAGTTTTCCCTCCTGTCCCCAGTGCCATCGCACTAAGGCAATGGCTGAGGACCCACTCCAGTTCTGGAGAGAAACTCTACTTCTTTCCATTGAGAATCCCATTCTGATACTCACACTGGGGGCTTCTAAAATCCTAACATAGAGGACCTTGGCATTGGCCTCCCTTAGCTTTCAACTGGACTGACCAGTAGCACAGAGCCCAGCCTTCTGCCACTCCACATGTGCAGTCCACACAGAGTCTCATTCTAAATCACAGTTGACCTCGAGCTTCTACCCGCCATCCACCATAACTCAGCATCAGGATGAGGGAGAGTATTTGGGATGAGGCAAAACCACAACAAGAAGCATGTTCAAAAAAATCTCTTTCCACCAACTTTTATTCGTGGGAGGTTGTGTGCAAGGCTAGGCCTCAAAGAGGGTCTGAGTAGAGGGGTGGATTTGCTGTCCTCAAGGGATTTCCTAATTCTAGGTCGTCTGGCTCCATTAACAAGCAAAAACATTAAGTTGTCAGGACTTGAACCACTGATCAGAAGGTGAGGTCAAAGCTTATTGATGAGCCATGGAGCATTAGCTCTGTAATTACCTACCAGTCAACAGCTGATTTGTCAAAACCACACTGAATGTAATTACTTTCCACTTTGCTAGATTGGAGAATGAATGAGGAAGACGGCCTAAGTCATCCTTCCAGTTTTGAGGCAACATTTTGAAAATCTGATAAGAAAGCACTCCCTGGCAGTCATATGGCATTCTAAAAATGTCCTGGAAAATGTGCCCAGAGAAACATTATTTCTCTGGCTCTGCAGGCATTCAGATCTGGCGCCTAGGCCACTGGGTATTCAGTCCCAGAGACCCAGGCTTCACACCCCAGAAGGAATTGGGAGGAGATGAGGGATTTTCCTTTCCATGCCCAAGGGCTATCACTACGACTACAGTTAAAGACTCATGGGTGTGTCTATTCTGTGCTGAGCATCACAAAGTGCTCTCAGTCTTCACTGAAGTCGAACGGATTGGCTCCTTCTCTTAAGCCAAGTCTGTGAAGGCCTGTACAGTGGTAAAGAGAAAGCTTGCCAAGAGGTCTATGTTAGTGAATAGTCCAAAGAGGAAGGGAGAGAAGGGGAAAGCAAAGTGGAAGCAGAGAGAATCCGTTCTCTGTCTTCAGCCCCAGCCAGAGCACTAACATAGTCATAGGCTGAGTTCCGAACCCAGACTCAGCTGACAGCAGGACTAACCTTTGACTGGGCTATTAAACTAAGCTTTGCCTCAGTTGTGGTTTGGAATGTGACTGGTAGTGTGAGGCTCAGTTAGAGTTCAGGGAAGCACCCTACTTATTTGGCTATCCACTCGGAAGCCCAGAAGGAGTCAGCAAGTACTTTAATTCAAGTGCCACTTATGCCTAACATTGTGAAAAGGCAACATGCATCTAACAGTTTAAAGAGGGTGGCCTAAAAGGCATCAGACACCAGGGTAAATCCAAGAATAAAAACTTTTTTTTCTTTTCTTTATAGAATGCCAATCAAAAAACGAATTTTGAGATCTTATCCGTTAAAAATAAGGAAAAGAGAGAATCTAAAGAAAACTGCTTTGGTGCTAGACTATAGGAAATCTAACTAGGGCAGAATCAATCTAGACTTCCTACATAACGTTCTGTATAAAGCACCCTGCCGTGGTGGAAAGAAACAGGTAACCAGAGAGAGGGCCCAGTTCAATTCCTGCCTTCACTTCCTAGGCCTGGGAAAACACTCTGTGCAGGAGGAGCTCTGAAGGCAAATGACTCCTGAGGCAAGGCAGGTGAGTAAAGGACTGGAGCAGACACTCAGGAGACACAGGCTGCGGCAGAGACTGTCTGGAGGGGCCGGCCCTCCTTAGCAACTGCCAGGAACTGTCTGGTAGGAACGAGGCCCCAAGTGCCACGATTCTTTCACAGAATTTTTCAAATTCTAATCAGTCAAATGAGACCTTGATTTCTATATAAAATCTCTAATTTCTAAGTATTGGAAACCACCTTTTTAAATTAAAAGAAAATGTCCATGGGCCTAATACATTCTTATTGTAAGCCGTGGAGCCTTAAAAATCTTACAGAGATGTTTTACTATCTCATCGTGTCAGTATAATTCATTCTTTAGGTCTCACTTGTCCCTTCTTAGGCATTAGATGAGAAGACTTCTCATCAGCCTTCTGCCTGTGCCATTCCAGGGGTCTATGACCACCCCCATACCCATCATCTCAGGAAGCCTTGTCAGAACAAGATACCTTGGACTCCATGTGGGCAGGCGGGTTAGTCCTCCACCCCTCCATATCACCGGGAGTGGAAAACTAATAGTACTTACTCCTAGCTGTGCAGCCTTTGAAAAATTAGAGTCTATTGCTACATCTTTGAAAAAAGACATAGAAATGCTACCTTGGAGGACTCTGATGAGCATTACAAGGAGATGGCATATGAAGAACTAGCCCACGGCCTGGCTATATTTACTATGTAACTCATAGTAAATGGTGTTTCCTTTCTTCATCTAGGAAGTAGGGATGCAAGCAGGAAAATGAAAACTGAATTACCAAAATAGTTAAATAAAATCTTCCTCCCATGAAGTCAGAGCCAATATCTCTTGATCACCAGCCTTAACCTCTGGATAGTGATGGAAATAGTCGCAACTAAAATTGTTGTGGAGCAGCATCTTAGAATCTACTAAGCTCTGTCACGCATCATTTGCTTTTCACAAAAGCCCTCTGAGTTAGGCTTGTTGTTGCCCCCATTTTAGAGACGAGAAAACTGAGGTCAGTATGGTCAATTGACTTTCATGTAAATGTTTCATTGAATCCCCTCCAAATCCCTATGAGATGGCCATTGCCATCCCCATTTTACAGATGACAAAACTGAGAGTCAGAAAGGGGAAGTTACTCAGCTTGTTAATAACACAGCCAGGATCTACTGGTCCTTCATATCTTAGCTTAGTTGTTACTGTGTCAGGAAGCCTTATGTGCAGTCTCCTTCCCCTCACCTTGGTTAGGTGCCCTGCCTCGGAATCCCCACAGTCCACGCATGGCTTACTTCCTCTGCTGAAGCAGGCTCACATCCAATTGTTAATGAACTCTTTGCCTCCCTCTCTAGATGGATGCTCTTTGCACTTTGTCTTGCTCAAGTGTGTTTAGAGCAGTGCCTGGCACATAGTAGCAGGTAAGAAAAATGTACTGAATAAATGCATAAGATTAGGACTCCCACCTCTGGCTCACCCATTATATTGTTCAGCACAGAGCACAATGCTTTGAACATAGAAAGTGTTCAGTGAAAATGTGTTGAATGAGTAGAAAGATAATAGAAAGGAAGACAGGAGGAAGAAAAGAAGAAACAAGAGAAAAAAGGGACGAAGGAATACATGAAGGACAGGCAGGTCTAGCTCTTTCTACCCAGACACGGCCCCCAAGGAGCTGTGACACATGGTGGAGACTTCCGTGGCCATGCAGTTTGGTGGACATGGCCTCTAGAGGCCCTGAGATCTGCCATGGATCAGTTGCTTGATCTTGGTGAAGTCACTTCCTCGCTGTAAGCCTCAGTGTCCTCATGTAGCCACACAGTGTAGGATTCAACTCAGTAACCTCTGAGGGCCTAGTCAGTGCCCAGACTCTGCCCCAAGGCCATCCTGAGCGATTCTGGAGATCCTTCCACAAGGACCGCGGGCTGCCCTTTGCCTGTCTGCATCGACAGGCCCCTGGGTGTGTGTATATGTGTGAGGGCTCACACCAGGCTTAGGTGTCTGGTCAGTACCAGGTAATACTTGCGCGCAGGAACAGTGAAACTCACAGGGAGTAGGGACCAACACAGAGGGGCAGGGGGTGGGGCAGCGGGGCAGTCAGGTAAAGCACAGACAGGCAGGGAGACACTCATGAAGACAGATACAGACAAACAGCGGCAGATGAAGCACAAGAAGAGAACCAGACCTGTGGAGAAGGTGAGAGACAGCACTGCAGGCACTCAGAGAGCAAGGGAAAGCAAAGAGGAGGGGGCAAAGAGAAAGGGCTGGGAGGAAAGGCCAAGGGAGCTGCCAACCACTGGCATCAATTAAAAAGTTAAATGGGTGTCCAGAGACTGTGAGGCTTGGGACGGAGAAGGGCTGCTTAATGGGGAGGAGAGGCAGTGGAGAAAGGGCCCCGGCGGGCAGCGGGTGGGCGGGTGCTCCTGTTAGCAGGTGATGAGTCTGTGCTGCGGCACTCCCACAGGCTGATGCAGGGAGGCCCTGTGCTCACACTTTCCTTCACTTCTCAGAGAAATCTTGGAGGGAGGGAGCGAGGGGAGAGGCCATCCATGCAAATGAAATGTTCTGGTCTGGTGATCTCAGATGGGGCTGACCAGGCCATTGTGGAAAAACTCCACAGACCAGGCTGGAAACCCAGATCTGCTGACCAGCAGCTATGTGACCTTGAGTCTACTTCCTGACCTCTCTGAGCCTCACTGTCCTCCTGTTAAATAGAGGCACTTGTGTCATCTGCTGCCTCAGTGCTCACAGAGTTTCCAGTGATTACGCAGGGTGGTCTGTGGCAGGCCCTGGACCAGCACCCTCGGCCAGCACTCCTGCCTTCAGGCCCTGCTCCTGCGGTCCTGTCCGCAGATCTGGCAGTCTCCCCTGAAGTTTCTGCTCAAGCATCATTTTGCAGAGAACGTCCCTGTCCACCCTTGACAGAACAGCAGCTCCTCCTCCGGCTACTTCCTTTGCTGTCTTTTCTCCATAGCACTCATCGCCCCCCGATGTGTATATATTTACTTTCTTTTCCCTCACTAGAATATAGGTTTTAGAAAGATGTAACTGTCATTTTATTTACTGCTGTGTCCCCCAAATCTAGAACAGTAGGTATTAAATATTTGTGGAAGGAAGCAAGGAAGAAGGAAGGGACGGATGAAGGGAGAGAAGGAGGGAGGAAGAGAAGGAATGAGGCAGGAAGGAGACATTTATGCCACTGCATTCACAGGGCCCCTCAGCGGATCGTGAGAAAGTCAACATGTTGGAAAAGATGATGGAGTTGAGGACCTCTCATTCCACTCACTCTGGGCTGGTCCTCCTGGTGGGTGGGACTTAGAGCTCTCTCTACTCTCAGCCCTCCCTAAGCTTCCAGGGCTCTCCTTCCTGCTTCCTCATCTCCTTGCCTCCACCCTTGGTGCACCACCTGGGATCCAGAATGTGTCCAACTGTTTCAGAATCCTGAAGATGTCTTGCCTGTCTTTAAGGCCTAGCTCTTGTTCCATTTCATGCACCCATTTGTTCAACAAAGACATTGCTGAGTTTGTTGCTGAGAAATGATACTGTGATATTATGCAGTCCCTGGCCTCTAGGGACCCAGACTCCCCCAGTATTAGAAGACAAGTCTCCTTCCCTTTGCTTCCACTGCAGCAAAGGCCTGAACATTGCTGAGTCACTGCTAGCACCTTCACAGAAGATGACACAAAGAGTATTCCTGGGATTAAGGAAGGCCTCCCAGCTTTGGACCAAAAGCAAGCAAGGTCTTGTGGGTGGAAAATGGTTTGGTCAAAGAAATTCCACAGGTCCAGGAAGAGCATTGCAGAGCTCTTTTTTTTTTTTTTTTTTTAGAATTTAGAAATTCTAAAAGGGAGACACAAGAGGGAAGGGGAGCCTGTGGCCATCCGTGGGAAGAAGTGGAGGTGTCAGTTGCAGGGAGCAGGATCAGTATGAAAGTTTCTACTTTTGAGCCTCAGGCCCAGCTTGGTATCTCTCAGGCAGTGGACATCTAGAACCCACTAGTATCTAGGACATTTAGGCAGGATCCCCACTCAGAAAGAAGATCCACTGTGGTGAAACCCTGTCTCTACTAAAAACACAAAAATCAGCTGGGCTGTGGTGGTGCATGTGCACCTGCAATCCCAGCTGCTCAGGAGGCTGAAGCAGGAGAATTGCTTGAACCCAAGAGGTGGAGGTTGTGCCACTGTACTTCAGCCTGGGCGACAGAACAAGACTCTGTCTCAAAAAAAAAAAAAAAAAAAAAAAAAAGATCCACTCCCTGTCATGGAGTCCTTATACTAGGAAAGTCCAGCAACACATATTAACAAGAAAAGGACCTGGGCCCAGACAGTTGCAACACAAGGCAGAGAGTGAGGAGGCTGCATTATGGATGACTGTCACCTTTCTTCCTTTCCTTCCTTCCTTCCTTCCTTCTTCCTTCTTCCTTCCTTCCTTCCTTCTTCCTTCCTTCCTTCCTTTCTTCCTTCCTTCCTTCTTCCCTTTTCTTCCCTTCCTCCTTTGTTTCCTTCCTTTCTTTATTTTAACAAATATTGCTCAGGCACTAGGGCTGGGGTAATCTTCAATGAAGAGGGTAGCCATCACTCACAGCAGCTGGGAAATGGGTATATCTGCCCATTAAAGGGAGTTTATCACACCATGTTAGAAAGTTTTTTCATTATCCCGAAAGTACTGTGTGTGTTGGGATGAGACAGCCTGTGACTTGAGGGGTGAAGAGGCTAGTCAGATTTTAAAAAATAAAATTTAGCCAGGCGTGGTGGCATGTGCCTGTAGTCCCAGCTACTTGAGGGGCTGAGGTAGGAGAATCACTTGAACCCAGGAGGCAGAGATTGCAGTGAGCCGAGATTGTGTCACTGCACTCCAGCCTGGGCGATAGAGTGAGAGACCCTGTCTCAAAAGAAAAAACAAAATCACTCCTGTTGTGGAGGAGGGGTGACACCTGGTCTGGAAGCCCCTGAGCCAACCCTCCTTCCTGAGTGGTTGCATGGGCTGCACTGTTACAACTCGTTATTGCTGCTTGGAGTCTCCCCATTACACAATCAGCACCTCAAGGGCAAGAGGGCAGCAAGTCTGTTCCTGCGCCGTGGAGCCCATCACATTTCCAAGGCCTGGTTCTCAGAGTGTTTGTTAAATGAGTGATTGCACGCTAGTTGAATAAATGGAGAAAGTCAGGGCCCATCCAGGCCCCAGCGTTGAAGACTTGCATTAGTTTCACTGGACTGGAGGGTCATGAGCACCAAGTGTGTACTGAGCTGGAAGACCAAGTTCAAGTCATGAATTCCTTTGATTCCCAGAACGCTCTCTGATTTGGAGGATGGGGTGGGGGGTGCAGAGAGTCTCAGTTTTATCATGTAATAGATACAAAAATAAGGAGGCAACTTCGCCAAGGTTTTACATTAAAACAGGGAAAAAATTAGGATTCATTAATAAGTCATCAGATGTCAGAAAAAGAAGGACCACTGGAGACCAAGAGTTCAAGCCCCTCCTTTTCCAGATGAGAAAACAGATTATAGAGAGGGGCTGAGTCCCACTAATTGTCACACTGACATTAGTGGCAAGTCACATATGACGTTTTCACATATAAGATGTATTAACAGGAAAAGGACCTTTTCTACTTATGTCCTATTTTTCCATACAAAAATCTCATTTGAACATAATCAATGTTTGAAATCTATCCTAGTCAGGTAGGAGAGTGAGCAAAGAGCTTAAAGCCAGGCTTGGACCACCCAGCAGAAGAAATACACATGCCACAAAGTGCGCTAAGTATGGCATCTTACATTTTCTAACAGCCCTATCAAAAAGGTAAAAAAAAAACAAGTGAAGTTAATTTTAATATATTTTATTTTAGGCTGGGCATAGTTCATGACTGTAATCTCAGCACTTTGGGAGGCCAAGGCGGGTGGATCACCTGAGGTCATGAGTTCAAGAACAGCCTGGCCAACATGGTGAAACCCTGCCTCTACTAAAAATACAAAAATTAGCCAGGTGTGGTGGCGCATGCCTGTAATCCCAGTTACTCCAGAGGCTGAGGCAGGAGAATCACTTTAACCGGGAGGTTGCAGTGAACTGAGATGGCACCACTGCATTCCAGCCTGAGCGACAGAGTGAGACTCCCTCTCAAAGAAAACAAACAAACAAACAAAAAAACATATATGTGTGTGTGTGTATCTATATATAATATATACATAATTTTACCAAATGTATCTAAAATATTTTAACATACAATCTATATGAAAATTTTTATTAGTGAGATAGTTATATTACTTTTTATAATAAGCCTGAAAATCAGTTGTGTATTCCACACATACGGCACATATTGGAAGAACCACATTTTCAGTGCGCACACATGGCTAGTGGCTGTGTATTGGACAGCATAGGATTAGAGTAATTAGGGGAGACTTTCAGGAGAAAGGAGTCCTGGAGGGAGGAAGAGTGTTCAGCAAGGCAGAAAGGAGACAGAAAGCACGACAGATGCACGTAATGTCATGAGCGTTGAGAATGAGAATGTTCACGCAGGGAGGTTCTGGGCTGTCTGGAGTTGAGTTGTGTAGGTGAGAAATTGGGGTTGGAGACCTCTGAGTGTCTCCTCCCTTGTTCTACACAGTTCATTCCAACTGCCGTGATCATCTGCATAACTCTATGGGGTAAAAAGCAACCTCACACTCACCATGCATTTATATCTTCACACCAGCCCTCTAAAATAGACCCAGGGCAGAAGACAGTTGTCCAGCCTCACATAGCTGTTATCACTGGAACCCAGACTCCCTCCTCTCCTCTGCTCCTCTCAGAATACCAGCCCTGCCTAGAATTCAAGGGCCAGGGGAATCTCTCACCTGAGCCCCGCAAGAGCCTGTGCCTTCCAAACCTGTGCCTTTGCTTTGCCTTTTACTGGACCTACCTTCTCTCACCCTCCTTGTGGCCTGATCCTCCCGACTTTGCCCAGCTTGGGTCTCTCTTCCTTTGGGAAACTCACTCCAACCCTTGTCATATCAGAGTCCACACCATTTTCTCCCTTCTATGAAATTCTATTAGGAAGAATCTGAAGTTTTATTGTAAAACAAGTTTCTAAAGATTCCCATGCAAAGTCTAAGAGGGAGGAAGAAGAGAGGAAGTAGAGATACAGGGGGAAGGGGGTGACAGACCCTTTACCAAGTCCCTGATGTGACAGCACAGAAGCAACTAACAGCATACAGTGGTATTTTCAGAAAGAATGAAACAAAATCTAGCCAGGAGTCCAGTTAATTATGAGCTCTAAAGAGGCACTGACAGCTTCCACAACCAGTACTGGGGGCGGCAAGCTGGGGAGCTTTGGAAGTCTGCCATGCCAGCCTCCCACTTGGACCGCAGGTAATGCTGGGGAGTTGGAAAGGCTGTGCGTGCCTGTCTGTCGAGTCACCCACACAGAGAGCAACGCAGGAGGCGGAAAGAAGTCTGGGAGAGGAGCGTGGGCTGGCCACCCCCAGCGGAACCATAAGGGGAGTAAACAGTCTGTTTGCAAACACAACTAGGACCCCTCTTTCCATGAAGGCAGAGGTGGATCCAAATCCAGACTCTACCCACGTAAGGACTGTGATATTCAGCAGGTTAGGGCTTCCGCTGCAGTCAGCTTGTCTATCCAGGTGATCCGGGGGTCATCCAGGAAGTCAAAAGAGCTTGACACGTCGCAGGTATCAAATATAGGCTAGTGACCACCTCTTTGGCTTTCTCTCTCCCTCCATCCTCTCTCACCCTCTCCTCTTCTTACACAGGGAAATGGATTCAGAGGGAATGACACTCTCTGTAAAAAGCCTGCAATAACCCCCAATAGCAGCTGATACTTATTCAGTGTTTACTCTGCCAGGCACTGTTGTAGTTTCTTACCTGGATTACTTCATATAATCTTCTGAATCACCCTATCTGGGAAGGGTAAGAACTCTCATGAACTGGCCCATGGTCACTGAGTTGGTAAAAGAAAGATTCAGGATTTAATCCTAGGTCATCTGGCTTCGCAGCTCCCACTGTTGATGTAGCCCACCAGAGACACTTACTCATTTCTTTGCATATTCAAAGCTCTTCATTCCTTTCTTAAAGCGCTGATTCTAATCCTTATCTATCTGTCCTTGCTTAATCTCCTCAGCAAGTCCCCTGACCCCAGGCAGCACTAGGTGTAGATTGAGTGCCCAGTGAGTATTTGCTGGGAAAGGGAGTGTATCTGAAAACTATTTGCACAGGAAAGATATTTAGTTCGATCTCACCATCGACATGACAGAGAGGAAGCCAGTCTAAACCAGAGATTACATTTCTTGTCCCAGTTGCTTAACACGGTGGTGGAAGAACTGAGAATCACTCCCAGGGTCCTCGACCCACGGCTGACCCGCTTTCCCTGTCACAGAGCCCATTTGGTCAGGTGGTCTCCGCGCTGGCCTGTCGGCTGGCTCCACAAAAGGAAATTTCATGGTGACGTGTGTGCATGTGGACAGGTCAAGGTGCGCTTTTGGGCAAGGCGGCCTGGAGTCAGCAGGAAGCTCTCCTGAGCTCGTCCCTGTGCCTTGCCAGACGGGGCACTCTGCTGAGCAGGCCACTGCACCCACACTGCTCAACTTCCTCGCGAGACCTCTGGGCAAAAGGAAGGCTCCAAGAACAAGCCTGGTGACATCCATTTCTCTGTCACTTCACAGATCAGCCGTGGACCCCAAAACATAAAACAGAAACCCCTTTCTAAGTCTGCAGGAAACCTGGAAGGGCACTGACAACCTTCCGTGACTTCAGGCTCTGCCCTGATGGAAAGTGGGAGGCAGCCTGCTGAAGTCAGCCCTCCTGCCGGGTACCAGACAGGGCTCCTGGGGGCTACAGCATTGCAAGGCTCTCGCTCTGGCTTCTGAGTCTGACTCACCCCGACCTGCATGGGCTATACTCAACCAACCCTAGTCCCTGGACCCGCAAACCCTTCTCACGTTCTGTCCTTGTACCTGTTCTGTCCCCTGACCTGCTTTTTTCCCTATGCAACTGAAAACAAAAAACAAAAAGCAAAAAACAAAACAAAACAAAACAAAAAACACGGCAGAGCCTGTGGTTTGGAGTGTGGCAGCTCTCACTGGCACTGTTTTCTTGGACTCTTGATATGCTAACACATGTACAGGCAGTTGTCCTCCTAGTCCTGGTGCACAAATGAGTACACCCCACCTCTCAGGAATCCTACAGCAGCAGAGAAACAGTGGTGGATCGGAAAGGATGGGTGAGGATTGAGAGACAGGATATGAATATCTGTAGCTGACTATCACTGGAGATGTGGAACTACTGAGAATGTTTTTTAAAAAGCATCATGGATTTAGATGCCAGGTTCAGTACTTGCTAGGTGTGTGTATAATTTAACTTCTTTAGCTGTGTGTGCAAATTAACTTCTTTAAAGTATTGCTGTTCTTGATCACAAAATGGGGATAATCATCGTACCTTCCTCCTGAGATGGGGAGAAATAAGATGAGATGCTGTATGCAATCCTGGTACTTTGCACAGGGCCCATCACACAGTCAGCGCATGGTGACTGGGGGCTCTAGTTTCTTGCAACGGTCCTTTCATGGTTCTGAGACTAACAGTTTTCCTCCAGGAGCAAGGAGAATTGCTTCCTCTTTTCCTGATACTATGCTTAGGCATTCATTTATCCATTTATCCTACCAATACCCATCAGCTTCCTCTCTGTGCCAGGCCCTGGGCCAGGCATTAGGGGTCCAGAGGATGATAAGGCACCATCTAGCAAGATCTCTTGGAACTTTTCTGACTCTCCTCTTCTGACTCAGCCGCCCGATCCCCGATAACCCCCTCTAGCAAATGAAAGTCCTTTTTTGAATTCCCACAGCAGCCTCTTGCACACACCTCTGTACAGCACTCATCCCACCATTTTATAATCACCAACGTACCTTTCTGTCTCTTGACCACATTAATTTAAATAAACCTCACCTGGTTATTCTAAGCTCTCTCCTGCTGCACTCCTCCCCACCCTACTGGCTCTTTTCTGTTCAAGGATTACACTATCGAATATTCAAGAGCACAAGATTCTGTTTTTCTCAGAGTCCATGACTGTGTCACTCAGAGAATACAGGACTCGGTGACCAGGCTTTACCAAGATTCTAAACTTCCAGGTTCCTGACCTGGAGAGAGTCCCCTGCTGGAAGGTGTCTGCTTCAATTCCCCTGCATTTGCAGAGACACACAGAGCCCTGAGAGCCTTCCAGTTCCTAGTTCCCCAGCTGGTGAAAGATGCCCACGTCAGACTAATCACCTTCTAAACAAATGGCACAGTGACAAGCAGGGTGGGGGGAGAGCTGGGGCCGCACAAGCTGATGTTTTCAATTTAGAGGCCATGCATTATTTACACTGCCATTATTCCCCTCAATTTGACTTCACGCTTTAGCCCTAATTTCAGTATAATCAAAGCCAATGAATATTTAATCAGGATTGCTTCCAGAAATTGAGTAATGCCATTAACATAATGGCCTCAGGACTTCAAAGCTGCTTTCCTTCAAATGCATCTGACTTACACCTTTCCCCACCCCCTTCCCTTTAACCAATTCTATTATGGAATGGAAGGGAGTTTGGGACAGCAGACCGGCCCACTACTGCTTTGCACAGATGTCAGAAAGGTGGCTGGTACAGGACAGCAGTGCTGGAATGGGAGTTTGAACACTGGCCTCAATGAGAGAGACTCAGAAGAGGACAGCTAAATTCTGTGAGTGGACTCATTTTAAGGCACCCCCATTTATGAAAATACCAAGCTTTAAGCCACATCCCCAAGGTGCTGCAAAGACAGATTTTTAGTTTCTAAGCACAGTCAGGTTTGGTAAGTACTAGCCTAGACCACCACTGGCCCCTAAACCCCCTACACCCCCATCCCTACTCTTCACCAAGAGTGGACTCCACTTGACCCACTGGCCTGCATGGCCAGGGAGCTCGGCGCCACCTGGATTCATCTTTAAACATGGCTGTTTGAAGGGCCTTCTCATTAGGAGCAGAAGCCCACCTCCTAATGCTACGGCTGTCTGCGCTGGTCCTGACCCTGTCCTGGCTCCACAGAGCCGGGGTGCTTCTTCTGTCCCAGGGCAGTTGGGAAAGGAGGTATTCAAAATATTAGAGATATCTTATCTCTCTGTGTGTCCTGTCCCTCAAGTAGCCACCTGCCAGGTTGCCCAGCCAGGCTTTGTGGGGAATGCACACACATCTGAACAACCTGCTTCCACTTTCCCCCAAGAGGCCGTGTGAGCAATCAGGCGATCGCACAAATTTTCCAAAGCACTATTACACTTGCCACTCACGTTGAGCTTGGAGGGATCCACATTATCGAGCTGGTGACCTTCCCAAGGTCACTCAGCAAGGTGGCTCTAGGACCTGGAAGGATCTATGGGTGTTAGATGTTAAAACTAGGGGCTTTCTTAGGACCTTTAGGTCAACCTTATTGTACAAAAAGGGAAATGAGGCCCAAGGTCATACCTGGACAGTGGGAGGATAGGGCTTCAAATACAGTTACTGGGGCCTTAGATTCCTTGCCTGATGTCTTTTCCTTTATAAAACCGCCACCACCACTACCACCACCACCTGTGGTCACCAATGCAGGAAGAAGTACCCAAGTGCAGGAAGCATACCCAAGCACTTGCTCACTTGAAAAGCGGGACACAGGACTCAGGAGATGGAAATATTCCCAGGAGGGGCTTCACTCAGCGTCTGTTGGGAGATCAGGCATCACCGGAGTGAGAAAGTGAGAGAGTTGAGGAGTTTATAGAAATCACAGTAATGTGGCCTACATATATAGCCTGGTCTGTAGTGAAAATGAGAGGTGGTTGTGCTTCAAGCACACAGAATCAAGGGTAGCCCTTGAAAAATCTTAGCCACCTCCCGGTGTCCCTGACTTCCTTCTCTATGGCCCCTCCTCCCTGGGGAAGCCCTTGCTGACACCCTTTGCAGTGATGGGTGTCCCTCGCCTCACTCCCACAGCTTGTGTGCTCCCCTTCTCCCCCTCTATCGCCAGCTACATGCACTCAGGCCTCCCTCCCTAGACTGCAGACTCCTTGAGGGCAGGGTTGAGGCTGACATGTTTCTGTATCTGCAGGGGAATTGGGTAATATTCTGTAGCTGTCGCCAACTCAGCCCCTGCCAGTAGAGGATTCAGCTGCTCTTCACCAAGCAAGACAGAAGGTTGTCTAGGCTTTACTATTCTGAAGGGCCAGGGAGCACACCATGGCCCGGGTTCATCTTTGGACATCACCAAAGCACCACCTCGCTCATTAAGAGAAGAAGGAGTGAAAATGCCCCGTGCTGCCACCTGCTGGTGACTTCCAGCATAGCGCCCTGAGAATCCACCTTGTTCTTCCTACTGAACCGCTAGGGAAAGGAAGGCATGTTTATGGAGCCCCTGCCAGGTGCCAGTGGTCTACTCTGCAGGTCTCACTTAACCTAGATAACAATTCTGAAGGGCAGGCATTATTTGTCCCATTTCATAGATAGGTAAAGTGAGGCTGAGAGAAGTGTGGTAATACAAGGGTAAGTAGGAGGCAAAGATGAGACTTGGGTCCCCATCTACTGACTTCTGGTCCAGTGATTTTTCCAGTGCTTCAAAAACTAATCCAGGTGAATGGATCTATAGCTGAGAGATTTCAGTACTGACCAGACAGATAGAAATAGCATTAGGGGTTTCTAGCAACTTCCTTGGTATCCCTGAAATCACACCATGTAACCATTCACCTACTCCATTAATTCTGGCCCTTGAGACATACCCAGAATAAAGATACAGAAAGAACAGTGACAGGAATCTCTCTAGATCTGGAACCTGAAGTCACTTAAAGAAGTTTGGGCAAATGCCCTGATGCAAGAGGCTAACTTCCTGATGGTTTATGGAAAAGGTGGCTGAATATTTGAGAAAAAATGTTATATGCAGCTTCTGAGTCTCAGTCACCCAGCTTGACTTTGGTCACAACTGGATCCCTCAGCCTTATTCCAGACCAAACCCCAAGGCCAGTTACCAAATGACTCCTGTCACAGAATGACTCCTAAGGCTGGGCCATGGCTGGACTGATCCTGGAATAGCCCAGGCTCTGTTCTGTGTTCTCCCTCCACTGTACCCAGGCCATGGTGACTCTCCACTCTGGGAAATCTGCCTCCATACACAAAACTAAGTCTTGGTTTGGGGCTGACCTCAGCTAGGCCATGGGCACTGAGGATGGTTACCAGGCTTGGGGCCAGTCCAAGAGAAGATTAGTGGGATGCAGGGTGCAGGGAAGCATGGAGAAGCAGCAAAGAGGCTGGAGTGGACAGGGAAAGGCAGTGACAAACCAGAGCATGGGCCTGGCAGGGAGATGAGAAGAGGTCGGTCACTATGGTACAGTGGGGGAGAAGCCCAATATCTCAGAGCCTTCAGAGACCTCCTTATCCAAAACCATCATTTTGACTCAAAGCCAAAGGAAACTGCCAACGCCACCTGAGATATTGGTGGCCGAGACCAGATCAGAACCAAGTGCCTTTTGTCCTCATCCTGAGCTCCTCCACTGCTCACATGGGGAGCTGGATCACTGTGATGTTTCTGTCCTTTAGTCCTGCCCACCTCACAGCAGCCCTGTGTACTTGCAGGCCACAAATTCTTATCTCCATTTCATGGATAGGGAGACCAAGGCTCACACAGGAGACAAGCCTTGCCCAAGAAGAGGGCATGAAACTGAGCAGTGTCTCCTGGCCTCAAGTCCCACCTACTATGTGCCCAGCATTGTGACAGGTACCTTACATGTCCACAATCATTTCATTTTCACAGCACCCTGGCGAGGTAATGCTGTTGTCCTAGTTTACAGATGAGAATGCTAAGGCCCAGATAAGTTAAATAACTGGTCACAGAGCAAACAAATAGGAAGGAGAGCAGTGTTTAAATGTAGGTCTAGATGATCCCAAACTGCTAGCTGCCCTTAGAAGCTAGAATCACCTCCCCACATCTTTAAAACAATTTAGCTCTCATTGGTGCTGGTAGGTTGGGGATCCTCTGTGGACCATATTCTTTCTGTAGCTGCATCTTTGTATCCAAAGATTTTCCCGGTCTCTCATGCCTGCCTCTAGGAGGAGGACATCCATAATGCTGGTCCTACAGCCAGACATTGTCCCAGGACGTGGGGCTCAGCTTTCATTTCTATCCTGTCTCATGGGGAGCTCTGCATAGGACCCAGGCTTTGGAGTCAGGCAGCAAGGGTTTGCCCACTGGCTAGGTTGCTTCATGCTCTGTGGTCTTAGGCATGATGCAGACCCTCTTAGCACTTGAGTTTTGTTCTCTGTAAAATAGGGACAATAATGCCTACTTTGTGGCGATACTGTAAGAATATAAAGTTCTTGGCACATAGTAGGAACTCAGTTAATTATTGTTTGAATATTATCATTTTTACATTTATGTCTTTATCTCTCTCGTACAAGACACTGTTTGCTGTCATGCCCATATTCCATCAGCCCACGTCCTGCAACCTGATGTTCAACTTCCAGCACCTGTACCTGATACCTCTCTCTGGCCATTGGAATCCACTCTGTCCACACACATGGCAAGACAAAGGTGCCAAAGAATTTACACCTTCTTCCCCAATCCAACAGCTCTCAATCAATGACTGATGGGAATTTGTGAATAAATAACCCCGGCTCTTTTACCTTTTGTTGGGGATAATTGCAAGGCATCTTCTGCACTGTCTCCCAGAGTGAGCAGCATTGAACCTCAGTTGTCCACAAAGGGTGAAGTTTTCAATAATCTACCCTTGATTGGCTTCTTTCCCTTTTCTATCTTATGTCCCATTTCCTCCCGGTTTTTCTCATTTTCCAAAAAAATTACTTGCATTTAGGGTCTTGTCTCAGGGTCTGCCCTGGGATAACCCAAACCATGCACTCTTATGATACTATTTTTATTACATATATATGGAGACTGGGTCTCACTGTGTTGCTCAGGCTTGTCTCAAACATCTGGGCTCAAACAATTCACCTGCCTTGGCCTCCCAAAGTGCTGGGATCATAGGCATGAGCCACTGCACCCATACTTTAATGACACTATTAACTCCTCTGTGCCCCTTTCCCTACCCCTTCCCTCCACCTAGAAGGTGCCCAGCAGATAATTTCACACACAATATATTCTGTCAAATGCCTGTACGTTGCTAATAGGTTCCCTCCATTTTGGCTCCCAAGAATCCAGCCATTTGGGGTAATGTCTGTAGGGCAGTTCCTGAAGCTGGAGCAAGTTATCCAGCACATCCAGGCTCCCTCTGATAGTATCCTGTCCATGATGCGCCTTGTGCTCTTCTTCCAGGATGGTTAGTTAGCAAGGAGAGGGCTGCACAGCACAATTGAAATGCACAGCACTTGCATGGAGCACGGGGCTTTGTTCTGACAGCAAACAAGGGAAGTCTGCCGCATGTGGAGGCTTAGCTGTTGAGGGCTTCACTTGAGAGGAAATTAGCCTCAACATTCAGAGGAGGGAAATGTAAAACAATGTCCCCTTCTGAGAAAGGCAGTGTGTGGACCTGACAGGTAGGAGGGCATGTGTGGCCTCAACTGGCTGCCACACTGTCTGCATGTCCCTCTGCTGTGCTCCAAGATTATCTGAGGGTCCCAAGCACAGGGCCATCTCTTATCTATCCACAAAAGAGCCAAGAAGAAAAGGAAGGGAGCTAAGAGGTATTGGTCACCCACCATGTGCCACAGACCCCATATACGCTACCTCATCTAATCCCCAGAAAAGTTAACAAGTCCGTAATTATTATCCCATTTACACAAGGCAGGAAACTGAGTCTCAGGGAGGTGATGAATACTGTCCATGGCAGGTCTTGCAGTAAATGGAGGAGTCAGGCTTCAAAGCCAGGTTGGTCTGACTCCACTACCTTTGTTCTTTCCCTTCTCCTCCCACCCCAATGAGAACACAGTGCCAGTGAAAGGGCTTGCAGCATCAGAAATAAGCTGAGATCAAAACTCTTGGCTGAAGTGCAGTGTGAACATTCTGGAGGATTTTTCTGTTTGCACTCACCCCCAAGCCCAGGAGTGGTGGGAAAGAGCCTTTGGTCCATCTCCCCATGACCCTCTGGCCACACCTGCATCTTTGCTCAAGCTGCCTCCTGCTTGGGATGCTCCTCCTCAGTCCCTCCCCTTTAAGAGCCAGCGTTAGTCTTCCAGGAAGCCTTCTCCTGCCCCTTCAGACCTCTCTTGCTTCTCTTTTCATCTACACATTCAGACCAGGGAAGAGGCAGCTGATCCAGGAGAATACCCACCCTGTGGGGAGGGGACACTGCTTCCTGGTCCTATCTGTGACTCACAGGTGTCTGCCTCATTTTGGTTCTCAGTTTCTTCATCTACAAACTGGGAAGAATAATACTTGTTCTACCTAATACCAGATTGGCTTTTTTTTTTTCCTTTTTCTTTTCTTTTTTTTTTTTATTTAGAGACAGGTCTCATATTTCCCAGGCTGGAGTGCAGTGGTTGTTCATAGGTACCATCAAGGCACACTGCAGCCTCAGCCTCTGAGTAACTGGAGCTACAGACACACACAGCCACATCCAACCCAGGTTGTTTTAGCATCAAGTTAGATAACAGACATTAAAATGCTTTAAAATTGTTAATGTATAATACACTGGATGATGATTAACAGCACTCAGGTTATCAAAATATAATTTGATTCATACTGAGGGTGTGTTTTGTCTTGGGTTACCACACATTCACCAAATAGTTTTTGAGCACCCACTAGATGCCAGTTCCTTTGTTGGGTTTTATTGTTGAGTAAAACAATAAAAATCCATAATTCTGAATTCTCAGTCTACTAGAGGAAATAGACATAAATGAATGAATGAATGAGTTAATGAACGAATGAAGCATATAAAATTACCCTTCATTCAATGTTAGACTATTGGTATAGTAGCTGACTGGTAATACTTAACATGGCATCTCTCATCTTTCTATTAAAAATCTCAAGGAGACATAAAATAACACAAAATGACAATAGTACTATGAATTATGTCTAATTTGGGGGTGGGGAATTTCAGCACTCCACCTCTGATTATTCACTCCCATGCCAAACTGTGGGAAAACACTTTACTTCCTGCACATCTTGTCCCTAAACCTTGGATGCATTGAACAGGAAAGCAGGAGTCCACCGGTTTAGAGGACCCACCTTCTGCTTTCTGAGCCAGCCAGAGCCTGAGTCCTGCACTGCCCTCCCTCTCCCTGGTCCTATGTTCCCCTCTTCTTCTTCTTCTTCTTCTTCTTCTTCTTCTTCTTTTTTTTTTTTTTTTTGTTTGTTTTTGTTTTTTGAGTCAGAGTCTCGCTCTGTTGAGAAAGCTGGAGTGCAATGGCACGATCTCTGCTCATTGCAACCTCCACCTCCCGGGCTCAAGCAATTCTCCTCCCTCAGCCTCCCAAGCAGCTGGGATTACAGGTGTCCACCACCACGCCCAGCTAACTTTTGTATTTTTAGTAGAGACAGAGTTCCACCATGTTGGCCATGCTGGTCTCGAACTCCTTACCTCAAATGATCCGACCGCCTCAGCCTCCCAAGCAAAAACCTGGGATTATAGGCATGAGCCACCATGCCCGGCCTCTTCTTTTATCACATTCACTCAGAAATGGCAACTCTGAGCATGCAGCACAACAGGAAGTAGGGGATAGGCTGGCATCCAGGAACACCTGGACCCTTAGAGAAAAGCCTGGTAAACAGGGATGAAATAGGAAGTGCATTGGAAGTAGTGCATGCTGCAGGGAAGGGGGGTCTTTTAGGTACTATTCTGGGCAAGGAGGAAGTACAAATTGAATTTGATTCCATAGTTCAAAAAGCTAGAAGTTCACCCTGGAGAAAAAACAACTTCAGGAAGGCAAAATCAGTCCACAAACAGAACTGGGGCAGGGCACCTTGACTTGAATTTCAGGTCTAAATCTGGAGATGCACATCCCACAGTGAGGGGTTAACAGTGCTTTACTTTTAAGCTTCCTTTTTGCAAATGCCAGGTCTGCAGAGACTTTGCTCTATTCAAAGATGATTAAGCAAAACAAAATAAAACCTCCAAGAAACAAAAAATGAGGCTTTTAAAGAGATACACCACAGTGAAAAGGAAAAATCGCCCTAAAAACTTAGAGAAAGAGAAAGTTGAAAGAAAATCGAGAATGCTTCAGAGACCATCTGCTTGGTGTCCTTCAAGAGATGCAAGAAGACTTGGCTTCTAAAAAGAGAAGGAAGGAGAATAAGATAAAGGTAGAGATACAAAGGAAGCTGAAACTAAGACAATACAGCAAGTCGGGACAAAATAAAATACCACATTACAATTCCCATGGGAGTGAGAAAAAACAAAATTGACACTGCAGAAAACTGAAACAGTGATGAGGACAAATTTGAGCAATTCTCAACGAATGCAGAAAAAGAGGTCATAGATGAAGATAAGAAAGGAGATGATAGATACAAGAGAAAAGAGTAAGTCTAGATTAGAATGATCAATATTCCTGGTAGGGATGGGGGATACAATAAAAAATAAAAATGACAAATACATAATAGGGAAAAAGTACTTTTAGATACAAAACAAGTATCTACTTGAGTCAAAAGCCTAAAAATGAGCAGTTTTCCAGGCAATATTAATAATAACAATAAAAAGACATAGCTAGATCTTGGCAAAATAAATCTCAAGGATTATGTGAACACATGGGTAGGAAAACAGGTGGGCAATTAAGAAACAAAAGACAGTCTCTGAATTTTCCTTAGCACTAGAATAAAAAAAAAGAGTTTCAAGCATTGAAAGGGATACCAAGAAAAATAAAAGCATATAAAATTTTACGTTGTATAAAGAGAAGTAAAAAATTATTGCTTTGTTGTTAACCAATAATTAGAGAAATAGAGATACACAGCCATGCATTGCTAAAGGATGGGGATATGTTCTGGGAAATGCCTCATTAGGCAATTGCATGGTTGTACAAATAGCACAGAGTGCACTTACACAAACCTAGATGGTGTACACTACTATATACCTAAGCTGTATGGTGTACCTATGGCTCCTAGGCTGTGAACCTGTTTAGCATGCTACTGTGCTGAGTACTACAGGAAATTCAATGGGAAGTATTTATGTATCTAGGCATATCTACACTTGATCTTGCCAAAAGGCCAAAAAGTGATATATCTAGACATCTCTAAACAGGAAAGGTACAGTAAAATACAGTATAAAGATTTAACATTGTACACCTCTATAGGGTACTGATACTATGAAACGGAGCTTAAAGAACTGGCGGTGGTAAGTGAATGTGAAGGCCTTGGACATTACTGTGCACGACTGTAGACTTTAGAAACACTGTTCATTTAGGCCACACTAAATTTGTAAAAAATATTTTTCTTTTTCAATGATAAATTAATCTTAGTTTACTATGACGTTTTTACTTTATGAACTTTTAATTTTTTAAAACTTTTTGACCCTTAATAACACTTACCTTAAAATACTAACACATTATACGGCTGTACAAAAATACTTTCTTTATATCCTTATTCTGTAAGCTTTTTTCTATTTTAAAATTGTTAATTTTTTTTTACTCTTTAAACATTTTTGTTAAAAACTAAGACACAAACACACACATTAGTCTAGGCTCATGCAAGGTCAGGATCAACAATATCACTGTCCTCTACCTCCACATCTTGTGACACGGGAAGGTCTTCAGGGGCAATAACAGGCATGGAGCTGTCATTTCCTATGGTAACAACGCCTTCTTCTGGAATACCTCCTGAAGGACCTGCCTGAGGGTATTTGTATAGTTAACTTCTTTTTATAGAAGGAGTACCCTCCAAAATAATAATTAAAAGTATAGTGTAGGAAGTACATAAACCAGTAACACAGTCATTCATTATCATTGTCAACTATGATGTGCTGCGCATAATTGTACGTGCCATACTTTTATATGACTGGCGGCACAGTAGCTCGATTTACACCAGCATCACTGCAATCATGTGAGTAATGCTTTCTACTACAATATAACAATGGCTGCCCTGTCACTAGGCGATGGGAATTTTTCAGCTCCATTATAATCTCATGGGACCACTGTTGTACACACAGTCCCTCTTTGACCAAAACATCATTATGTGGCACACGACTGTAACTGTATGTCACACATTTTAAAGCATGCATTACGGAACTAATTTGCAAAGAGTATTTTAAACTTCTATATTAATTTTAAAATAAAACAGTTTATAAAGAAAAATAGAGAAAACATTAAGAGCAAAAAATGTATAAAAAATAGAAAGTATAAAATTGGGTGACAAAATCAAACAGCAGATATGAAATGATGGTAAACAATCTGAATTATTCTATTAAAAGACAAAAATTCCCAAACTAAAATGAAAACATTAAATTATGTGCAACTTACAAGAGATAAATCTCATAAAAATTGTTAACATTTATTGCATGCTTGCCACGTGTATTGCATTGTACTATGCATTTCACACACATTATCTCATGTAATCCTCCCAATAAACATATGAGGCAGAAATATCATTACCCTTGGGTCTCAGGTCTGAAAACTGCAAGCATAGGAGGCTAAGTAACTTGCCCAAGTCAAACAGCTAACATATAGTAGAACTAAGATTTAAATCTAGTTTGATCTCAGAGCACAACTTCTTAAACATTACCATCTTCTGCATCTCAGGCAAAATTATATAGTAATGTCAAAAATTAAGCCTCCAAAAGGTTTAGGCACACTCAATTAAATAGAAAGCAGAGGTGACAATGCTCATCACAAAACAGAATTCGAGGCAAAATTATTTAACAAGGAAGAGGTTGATGATATTAAGTTGATAAAAAGTGAAATTTATATTGAAGATTGAACAGTGGTGAACCTGTTGCACCCAACAAAACATTCCGATTTAAAGCAATAAATATTAGAAATTCAGGGAGAAAGCAACAGAAATTGTAGAAGGAGGCTACATGGCATACATAGAGAAAAATAAAAAGTCAATTTGGTTTTTTCGTTTCAGACATTCATACATAGGCAATTAAAAAGTATATTTAAAAAGCAAAGAAACGATCAACACAAAATTGATGATGTGCTTAACTCCAGGGTAAACAAAGTGATAGGGCATTGAGAAATATGTTGGTAATGTTCTAATTCTGGGGTTGGGCAGTGAGTTCACAAGTGGTCTATGATTATGCTTTATAACTTATGGACCTATATTATTTTATATGTATTAAATATTTTAAAAGATGAAGAAAAATGCCAAAAGGAAACATAAGTAAGGAAAAAGATTTGAAAAATTATTAAGTTTACTTAATGACATGTAACAATTTCTACTCTACAAACGTAAACGAATTTGGTCAATTCCAAATGATAGGAAGATATACAATTTTCATTCTCAAAATATAACTACTGAAACCAGAAATAAGGAACAGTGTTTCAACAACAGAAATAGCTGCAGCTAACTGCCTTATAGAGATTGAAATCACTTTTCTAAAAAAGATTATGTCAAAGAATAAAAAAATACAATGACAAAATATTTAGAAAATAATGAAAATAAGAAAACAATTTATCAATCTAATGGAAAGCTGCAAGTACATAATTTGAAAAAGAACCAAAAAGAAACCTGTGGAAAGCAGTAGTAAAAATGTAAATTTAAAAATTAGAAAACAGAAAAATAGTAAATTCGATGACAAAATCCAAGCGCTAACTCCATAAATTTTTGTTAAATAAATGAATGCATCAACGACTAAATGATGAGTGCATTGATAAATGAAGTGACTATCTGGGGTGCCCCACATCTGAGTCCAGAGTTGTTACTTGGATATGGTATCCAAGCTTGCTATGCTCTGAGGGGCAGCCTCTGACATCCGGAATATTCACTTAGAGAGAAAACTTGGAGCCATCTGGTCATGTTCCCGAGGTTGTTCTTGAGTGAAGCACCCCAGCTAGGAGAGCAGTCATCTCCCAGACTCTCCTTCCTGTCCTGAGCTTGCCTAAAGAGTGAACTTGGCTGGGAGCAGTGGCCCATGCCTGTAATCCCAGCACTTTGGGAGGCAGAGGCAGATGGGTGGCTTGAGTCCAGGAGTTTGAGACCAGCCTGGGTAACATGGTGAAACCCCATCTTTATTAAAAATACAAAAATTAGCTGGGCATGATGCAGAGTGCCTCTAGTCCCAGATACTTGGGAGGCTGAGGTGGGAGGGTCGCTTCAGCCCAGCAGGTGGAGGTTGCATTGAGCTAAGATCATGACACTGCACTCCAGCCTGGGTGACAGAGTGAGACCCTGTATCAAAAAAAAAAAAAAAAAAAACAGCCAGAAGAGGAAAAGACTTAACTCTTGGCCTAGTAAGAAGAAATTAACCAGCACTGGGCAATTGTGAGAAATGGTATCTCAGAGCCCCACTCAGAGCCATACCAGCATTACCAAGGGACGAGGAGAGAGAGCTGCTGTTGAGACTCTGCCATGTGCTTGGGCTAATCAACCCATGCATTGGGCATCATTTTCCAGAAAGAATTTCTGGGCTGCTATTGGGCATCCCAGCGCTCTGTCAAAATAGCCTCTTGAATTACAAAACCACGGGTGACAAAGACTAATCTCCAGAAAAACTCCCAGGGGCTCAGTGTGCTTTGCGGTGAAGTCTATCATTACAGAAGCCCAAGCTCCACGGACTGGGAATTGGGTGTTTCTCGACGGCTGCTGATGGGAACCGCCAATGTGAGGTCTCAGGTCATGAGGTCCACACCAGACTCTGGCAGCGACACACTTCAGCTGCTGTTTAAGTAAGAGCCATGCCAAGTTGTCCATCAGGTTCTCACATGCCTGACTGGGGTGATTTCTGTTGTCTCACTTTGAGTTTGGGGCCACATTTTTGGCCCCTATAAATATTTCACTTTGTGACTCTGAGAGTGATACTCTCTGAATGGAAAGGGGCAGGGGAGGAAAAGAACATTAGGTGGGCACTTTCCATGACTCAAGTGTTTCCTACACATTCACTCATTTAACCCTGTGATGTGGGCAGTATTGTTGCCATTTTTTAGATGTGGAAACTGAGGCTTAGACAGAGGTGAAAGGATTTTCCAAGGTAACATGGGATTTTTCAGGGTCTTGGATAAAAATCAGGGTCAGATAAAAAAAAAAGAACACATTTGTGTTCTTTCGTAACCGAATCCAGAGTGAGGGTTATCTTCGGTGGGAAACTGCCTAGATCTTCCAGCCACACCCAGCCTCTCAACTCAGGTGCCTCTCTGTGCCTGGGCTGGATAACACCCAGGGCAGGTGCTGTGAGCAACGAAGGAGAGCTGGGGCTGGAAGGGTTGTGCCAGGGACTGCAGGGACCCTGCAGAGGGATTGACTTGTGAATGAGAGGAGCAGATGGGGCTTGATGAACAACAATGATTCTGAGACAAGGCAGGGATGTGGGAGGGCATCTCAGGCAGAGGGCAGCATATTCAAAGGCCCAGAGGCAATTTGGGACAGTGGGATGACAGGGAGAAGGATAGTCGGATGACAGGGAGAGCCATGGTTGGGTGGGTTTCTAGGCAGGGCCCTAGAGAAGATCCCTGCTCTGAAACACTTCATTCTGTCAGTAATGATGCCTACTGAAATCTTCTAGGCAGGGAGGTCATGCTTAGAGCCTTATTTTCAAGGGATTATCTGGGCTATCAAGTGTGGGACAGATTGGAAGGGCTGATCCTAAAGCTCATTCCCTTCTTTCAGGAAGAAAAGCTTCCAAAATATGATAGCCTCTTAGAGGAAAACTGCCACCACCAGTGACACAGAAAATAAGTCTCTCTGGCGCCAGTGACTTTTCCCCACTGGCCACCTCCCTCTGCCTCCCTTGGCCTCCCTGTCTGAGACCCAAGGGGATGGTTACTCCAGCCTTTCCTGCCTACTTAGTCCTGGGGAGGCTGCAAAGCCAGGCAGGACCAGGGTGAGAAAGTTGGAAGGGAAGAAGGGAAGGATGGTCACATATTCCTGAGGACAAAGACACAGGCCTGGCTGGACTCTAATCTCCTTCTCACTGACTGCCTGAGAGGCCTCAGGGAAGTCCTTCTCTTCTCTGACCTCTGGGTCTCTATCACTAAAAGGAAGGGCTCTTACTTGGATAAGGTTCCCCTCCGCAGTGACAGCTACTATGCTATCAGTGACTCTCTGGAGCGCAGCTCCAAGCCTGCTTCACTGCCACTTCCCCTCCGCCTTTCCTTCCACAAAGTTCAGCGAAATGCCTATTCTTGTACTAGGCTCTGAGCTAGGCTTTGTGGCTACAAAGACAGATAAAAATACTACTTGTTTATTAAAGTGTTTGTATATGTTGTTAAGTGAGAAAAGCAGGCTACTCAAGAGAATGTCATATTTGTGTGTCCATATCTTGTGAGTGTGTATACAACAGATATACTACACACCTGCACACCTAATAGAAAACCAAAAAGACATACACTAATCTAAATAGTTATTTGAGAGGCAGTGGTATTTCTTTATAACTTTGGGCTTCCCCCCCGTCCCCCTGCCAAATATTCTTGCATTGTACTTTACTTTTCAAATTAAATAGCAACAGCTAACCTTTAGTGAGCACTTACTATTTGCCAGGCATTATTATTATCATGATTATTTTTTTGAGATGGAGTCTTGCTCTGTTGCCCAGGCTGGAGTGCAGTGATTGCATTCATGCTTTCATACCTTGCCTATAGGCCCTGTGCTGGGAAGATCTAAAGATGAGTAAGACTGGGTTCTCCCCACCCCATTACAGATATTGCAACCAGATATAAAACCATTATTAGGACATAATGCATGATCTCGGCTCATTGCAAGCTCCACATCCCAGGTTCAGGCTATTCTCCTGCCTCAGTCTCCCGAGTGGCTGGGACTACAGGCACCTGCCACCACGCCCGGCTAATTTTTTTTGTATTTTTAGTAGAGTCGGGGTTTCACCATGTTAGTTAGGATGGTCTAAAATCTCCTGACCTCATGATCTGCCCACCTTGGCCTCCCAAAATGCTGGGATTACAGGCGTGAGCCACCGCGCCCTGCCTGCTAGGCATTATTTTAAAAGCTTTGCAAAATTAACCAATTGAATCTTTGCGAAAACCCCATGAAATAGGTCCTGTTGTACACAGGCCTACTTTACAGATGAGGAACCAGAGGCACAGAGAGATTAAGTAATTCTGCCAAGGTCAAATAGCTCCTAGGGTGATAAAGACAGGATTCAAGTCTCCAACAGTGGCAATCTGACTGGAAACACTGAACTTTCACTATGTCACCACAGGGCCTCTCATAAACAGCAGATGCAACTATGAAGAAATGTGGTTCCCCTGCCTTGGAGGGAGGAGAAATACAAACATTCATTCATATCAACAGGGAGGGCACTGAGGTGCTACCTGAGGCACAGTGGGTTGTGTGGGACTCTGAGCTCTGAAGTTCCCCTGGGGAGGGCTTCTTACTGCACTATAGTGCCACCAAGGATGTTTTCACTGGAGGAAACTAACTTCCCCGGCTGAGGAAGAAGTAGAGAGAAAGGCCTGAAGGTGGGAACTGTCTGGGGCTGCCCAGATAAATGCAGGAGCCAGAGCGTGGGGTGGTTTGCTTGTGGGGAGGAAGGCGGGCATGAGAGGGAAGGCTCACAGGTGATCACATGCCAGATACAAAGGCCAGATCGGATATCAATTGAGCTAAGAGGCCAGGCTTTGTCCTAGTACAGCAGGGAGCCATGGAAAGTTTACCAGCAGGAGAAAGACTGGTTAGACTGGGCTTAAGGGTTCCTCCTAGGGGAACCTCCATTCATTCTCCATCCCTGCTCCCCTCTGTCCCTCTTTTCTTTCAGTGTGGAGGCAGGAAACCAGGAGCCTTCCTGTCCAAGATGCTTTCATACCTTGCCTATAGGTCCTGTGCTGGGAAGATCTAAAGATGAGTAAGACTGGGTTCTCCTCACCCCATTACAGATTTTACAATCAGATATAAAACCATTATTAGGACATAATGCAGCTCTTCGAAAGATGGCTGGAGTTCGCCACCCCACCAGCCTACCTACGGAGCTTCTGTACATCCGTTAAGATCCAGCTCAGATATTACCTCCCCTAGGAAGGCTCCCCTGACAAACCTCTCATGGATTTCTCCATCTCCCCTCTGTGGGACACGCTCCACTCCTGGCACTGTGCATCCTTGTCTGTCTGTCTGCCCCTACTGCTCACCCCCGACTGGAGGTCCTCCCGGGCCTGACCGTAAGTGATCCACCTCCAAGTCCCAGGGTCCGGCTCCAGCGCGGCCCATGGCCAGCATCCACGGAGTCTATTGGCTGGAGGATGACAAAGTCTGGGCTGCGCTCTTCGGGGGCTGTGGAGGAGCAGAGGTCAGCAAAGGAGGAGAGCCCTGAGGCTCGGAGATGCTGGGAAATGCTACGTATTGAAGGTGAGACTAGCTTGGGCCTTGAGTGATGCTACTACGAACTGGCCAAGTGCTTTAATGGCCTCTCATGCTTTTGGGGTGAGCCTGTCAGTTCCCATCTGTGTGAGTTTGTGGGTCCCAGCATTTCTTGTCTTACCAGGGAAGTCATTAACCTTTGGTGTTAAATGTGACTTGTCTGCATACAATCAGGGAGACAAGCACCAGGCACGGCTAAGTCAGGAAAGTCCCATTTGACATTCTGTCTGTCCCTGCTAATTAACAGGTCCAGAGAGCACACGGATGGGCTTATCCCAGCAATTGGTGCTCTCCTCCCGGGGCTGGATCCACACAGTGTTGCCTGCCTGGGTCAAGTACGGAACCAACCCTCTGCCCAGCCCACCTAGCTCCAAAGCAAGCTGTGCCCTTGCTCCTCCCTTCCTGTCACCCCTCTCTCACTCCCTCCCTCCCCTCCCTTTCCCCATAATTTCTCTGAGAGTCCTTATTTCCTCTTGCCTGAACCCCAGAAGCAGCCCTCTAACAATCTTCTTGCTTCCAGCCTGTCCTGTTCCAATCTTCCACATTGAAGCAAGAATGAACTTTCTAAAATGCAAACTGGATTACATTCTCCTTGCTGGAAACCTTTCCACAGCTCCCCAAGGCTCTTGAGGATGTGGCCCCCATCTTGTTCTCCAACCTCCTTTTCCTGAACCAACTCCTTTTTTCACTGTCACACTCGTTCTGGCCCCATCTGTGCTACTCCCTCCACTTCTTTGTTCTTCTGCCTCCTCCTTTCTCTCTGAATCCTAAAAGCTCCAATCCAACTCAAGGCTCCCCTTCTCCCCCAGGAAGGGGCCCATTCCCTTTCCTGAGGCTCTTAAGCAAGCTTTAGCATGCATGGGCTTTCCACACATATCCCTTCCTTCTTCTGTTCCACAAACCTGTGTTGAGAGGTACTGTGGGCCCAACACTGTGTTGGTCACACTCATCCATCCTTCCCTCCAATCCTCAACACCACCCTGGGAGGAGGGAGACAGGCTCTTCAGGACCTGGCCCTTTTTAACCTGCTCGTCCCACTCTTTGCTGCTTTTTGTCCCCATGGGTAGGACCCTGAGCATATCATTTCCCCTCTCTGGCACTCAGTTTCCTCCTTAGCAAAACGAGGCCTTTACCTCTCAAGGATGTTGTGAATTAAAAGTAATAATAATAATAATAGTGATAATAATAACATAGAGCACTAAATACAGGCCAGACACTGTTCTGTGTGCTTTATATATATCAGCTCCTTACCCCCACAGTGTGGTCTGCGGGGTTAAGAGACTTGCTCAGCTGCAGGCCTAGCATCCAGGAAGCATCCAGTAGCTGTTGGCATCAATGGATGGTCACGCCTGGCCTGGAGGAGGCATGTGAGATGGGAATATGCCAGGCACGTTCTGGGGATGGCACACAGATGAGCCTGGCTGGAGCTCAGGGCTTGTGTTTAATAAAAGATTAATGAAATTGTCAAATTGACCTTGTCAGTGTCTGCTCAATCCAATTACATGACTGTGGCCCCCGTGAATGGGGTTAAAACAGGGGTGCACATGAGAGACACCAAGACAGCAGATATGAGGGAGATGGCGGCCACCCAGGAAACCCTGAAAGGAAGTCAGTGCTGCCCATGTCCCAGGCCCTGTCTAAGAACTGCTTGACAGTCCCAGGGATGCAGCGTCCCATTACTCTGCAGAGACGGCAGCTGAGCATCCACTAGACAGGGATGCTTGGTACCGTCAACTGATACCCACATGGTGCCACCCTCTGTGCAGGGCACAAGACTCGTGGTGAGCAAGACACAGTCCCTGCTCTTGAACACTTCTTGTCTGGTAGGTGACACAGAGAGGGAAACAAAGATAATTCAGCAAAGTGAGCAGTGCCCTGATTGATGGCAACCCAGAGAAGGCACACAGTGATCAACCTGGACTCAGGGAGTTTCCAGAAAGATGGTTCCTGGGCTGAGAAGTGACCCAGGAGCTGGCCTAGTATAGAGAGAGATGGGGAGGGTGGGAGAAGGGAGAGCCATTCTTAAGGGACAGGCAGGTTTCAGTCAGGAGGACTGTGAAGCAATGCTGTGTAAAGCAGCTGAGGTTGCGGAGAAGTTTACTCGTGGTGGAAAAGGTTGGGGTGAGGGTGCGGGGTCCGCAGTGGGAAGCACAGAGCAGCTCTGGCACTGGAGAGGAGAGGCTGGGGCCCAGTGGGGCCACAGGATGAAGGGTATGGTGAGTTCTGCAAGGTCAGTTTTCCAGAGAATGAGCCCTAGCAGTCCTCCGTGTATGCGGCACTCAGCCTTCCCTGGAACGGTGTGCAGAGCCTGGGTCATGTGGACATTTGAGGAAGCCAGAGCATCAACTACAGCTTGACCAATTCAAGGCTCTAAGGAGGACCCTAAGGAAGAGGCTAGGTGCAGAGCTGCTCCCTCTCTGCTCGGCCAGTAGCACTTAGTCTTAGTATCAGGGCCTGCCTGCTATTCGCTCTCATCTGGGATAATGTTTCCTGGAATCTTTCAACTGAATAGCCCTTTTCATTTTACTAAGTTTACTTACATCCCTTCGACCACTGGATCTGCAACATAACACTGTGCAATAGATATCTTCATTCTTCCCATTTTACAGCTGAGGAAACTGAGGCTTAAGGACACCAAAAGCCCCTACCCAAGGCTTGTTCATTTTTACAGCTGAGGAAACTGAGGCTTAAGGACACCAAATGCCCCTACCCAAGGCTTGTTCATAATGGAAGTACGACTCATGTGTATTTATTCTGAATTTAAATCTTGTACTCATCCCATTACTATAACATGATCTTTGGGGAAAGAAGGTCAAAAGCTGGATGTGTTGGCATGAATCATCAGTGGGGATGGACAGACCCCGGGGGGCCCTCACTTGATAGGCCATCATCTGTCTTACTTTGAGAGACAAGCCTGCCAATGGCATTTCTAGGGCTCAATGGGGGCCCCCAAATATGAGAACTACATTTGGATGTTGTTTTCAAACAAAGTAACTCATGTTTAGCCAAGGATTCCTATCAGAACAAGTAATTCTCCAGGGCCCCTCCACAGTGCCCCCCGGTGAGGACAAATCTCCAGTCCCCTCCCAGCCAGTGATATCACTGTCCACCCACTCAGCCAAGCCAGAAACTGGGGAGTCATCACTGGGTCTTCCTCTTCTCACCTTCTACCTCTAATCAGCAAACCATGCTGGTTTTCCCCAAATATACAATTCTACTTTCATCTGCCCCAAACACCCCTTCAATCTCTTGGCCCCTGCCTTTGCTCCAGCCTTTCACATTTCTTGCCAGGACCATTAAGCCCCTTCCTTTCTGTTCTTCCTAACTCCAGTCTCACTCATCAACTATAATTCCACCAGAGTGGTCCTTCTGAAACACCAATCTGACCATGTCGTTTCCTGGCTCAACACTCTTCAATGACTCCTTGTTGCCACCTCAAAGTGAAGTCCACTTCCTTAGCCAGCCTATGAGGCCTGTGTGCTCCAGCAGGTCCTGGCCCTGACCACCTGTGCAGGTCCTCTAGCAGGCCCTGCTTGGACCCCATGCTTCAGACCCTACACTGAAGCTCTCGTATTGCTGAAGAGACACTGGTATTTTTCAGTCGCTCATTCACGATTCAACTTTTCAGTGCCTATGATATGCTAGACACTTTTCTAGGCGTTGCTCTTAGGAAACTTACAGTTTAGCTGAAGATGGGATGAGACAATATTCAGATAAACACAACAGGATGAGAGGAAAATAAAGCAAATAAAGCAGAGGAAAAGGACGAAAGAGTACCCTGAGATGGGGTGTGTGCTGGTTCAGACAATGTGGACAAGGACAACCTTTCTGAAGAGGAAGATGTGAACAAAGAACTGAAGGAAGTAGGGGTAGCCTGAGGATTGCTGCAGGGAGAGGACTTGACGAGCACAGACCTTGCCTCATACTGCTCCCTCTGCCTGTAACGCCACCCCATACTCCTCCTCAGACCCAGCCCTCACCTAAGAATCAGCACAGCAGTTGCCTCCCCTAGGACACTCAAGGAGAACCACCCAGTCCTTCTTGATGTCCCTGAGTGCCCCACATGGCTTCAATCCAGCCCTGTAACACCCATCCCTTCAATCATTCATTCATTCATTTCTTGAACAAAAACTGCTTGACTAGTTCTAGGTGCCAGGCCCTGTGCTATGCCTTGGGATGCATCTGTCACTTCCCCCTGCCCTATGCCCATGAGTTCCTGGGAGGCAAGAGGGACTTTCTCTGCTCTACCTCATTATCCTGGTGCTAGTGCAGCACCTAGCCCAGAATGGCTTCAGGTGAGTATTTGCTGAGTGAATAAACATTTGAGATCATTTTATTGAAATACTTCAGAGTAAATTTGGAGACAGGCACTCCTCTACTCAAGAGTAATTTAATAACCACAAATGCCTTTAACACAGTGGGGAGGGAAAAAATGTGTGTTTCCTTTATTGCTGCTGTTAAAATAAATGGCATTTTAAATAAATATAGCATATAGAATGTGGCCACATGATGAAATAAATAAATATCTGGTGAAATTATGCATTGCAAAGCAGACTTTTCTGGTCTTTTGGTTATTAAATTTAATCACTTTTGAGCTGTGCCTCTACTCTTTTTTCCTAGAGGCAGGTATGCTTTTGATTAAAATGTGGGCCCCAGAGCACTTTCACAGGGGAAGGCTGAGCTACATCCCTTGAGGAACTGCAGTGGAGAAAGCCAACAGGATAACAGGGCCAAGGCAACAGCCATGATTTGCTTCTTACTTGATGGACATGTTTATCCCCAGATAGAGTGCACAGCAGTCACGGGGCATATGGAAATCTTGCAATTAAAGCAAACTCTAATTAGAGACTACATATTTAAAATACAAAGGAAGCTTGGAGTGGCAGCCACTCTGGTTGGCTCTGAAACGTGATTATCCTACTTCAGTCCCTGTGCTGACTGGAATACAAGGAGGGAAACGCATCATGTTGCCACACATGGTTTCTTGCTGTTGAGGAGGGGGAGATCTCTGATTTCAACAGACTTGGATTTGAATCCTGGCTCTGCCCATTATTACCCCACTGGCCTCAGCATCCACATCTTCATAATGGGAATGGTGACAACTATATCATAGGGCCAAAGAAAGATCAAGTAAAGGCTTTGTGGGGACTCAGTTCAGGGAGTTTATTGACCAGTTAGGTGACTTACGTTGCATTTGCCCCTGCCCCCATCTATCTAGCTCAAGAGTGTGCCTTGCCTAGGAGCCACAGGGGAGAGACTGGGAGGGATGAATTTTTATTACATCATTCATCGTGCCCTTGGGGCTGAAGGAACGGGCTTCTTCTCAACCTTTGTAAGTACCTGAGCAATCAATTTTATGTGTCCACAAGGGGTGGGAACCTGGGATAAGCTATGTCTCCTTAATTCAAACAGTCCTCAGGAGCAAGGTGGTGGGTCAGTCCCAGGTCAGTGGAAGGGCTGTGGTGAAGGTACTGATAGCAACTCTTGTCAGCTCTGGGGTTCTGGCCTACAGCTGGCATTTCCTGAGCTTGGGCAGGGGTCAAGAGACGAATTTGGAACTGTCCCTGCCTTCAAGAAAAAGTCACAGTCTAGTCAGGAAGACAGGTAAGAAGGGGCACAGAAGTGCGTAGCACCAACTCATATTCCTATCATATTTTACAGTTCAAAAAGTGCCTTCGACTGATCCCTCATTTAATCCTCTCAAGAGCCTGTGAGGGAATAGTAACCCCCTTCTGACTCTCAGCTTCAGGCCAGGTCTGTCTTTCAGCTACACAGAAGAGCAGGTGCAGACAGTGCAGTGCAGTGCCCCATCCCCACAAACCCGGCACCCTCCCAGGGCGAATAAATCAGTACCTTTTTGCTTTTTGCCTTTTTCTCTTCTGGTCTCTTTTTGGTTTATTTGTCTTAAACACTTAAAACATTACTGAAGCCTCTTTTGCACTCTTCCCACACCACTCCTGATAAGGACTGTCCCAAAGTTGGCATGTGTCCTTCCTGCCTGAGTGTTTATAGTCTGATTATGCATGTATATGTCTATAAACAATCCATAATAGGGTTTGCACATTTAAAATTTTACATACATAATCACAGACGCTGTTTCACTCTGCCACTTGCTTTCTTACTATACATTATGATTTTCAGATGTATTTATGCTGATACATACTCCTGTAGTTCATTTTTTTGTTTGCTGTATGACATTTCACTCTATGATTAAAGTCAATGTGTGTGTGCACGCACGTGTGTGTGTGTGTGCATGCATGCATGCAGGTAATTATCCATTGGTGGGCATTGGCTTCTACTTTTCTACTTTTTCTACCATCCTGCATTGCTTTACATGGGAAGGAGGATTCAAGGTGAATCTTGAAATGGCTAGAATCCAACCAGGGGAAGAGAAACACTTCTCTTTGCCATATAGCACAGGGCCTGGCACCCAGCTGGCTCTCAGGCATTGCTGATTACTAGAGGCATTGAGGCTTTGATGAAAAGAAGAGTGGACCTGGTCTCAGAAGGATTTGCATTTGAATCTTGACCTTCTCCCTTGTTAGCTGTGTGACACTGGACAAATAATCTAACCTCTCTGGGCTATGGTATCTTCATCAGAAGAAATATAGACTATAATGCCAAGTCCCAAATACTCTTGTTATGATTAAATGTACGAATTATTTGCTGTAGCTTCTGACATACAGGAGTTCAACAAGGCTAACTGAATAATTTCCTGATTCTAGGCTGGGGAAACAGTGTGGGGAAAGCATCGGCGTGCTCCTTTTGGCTGCCCTTCTCACTCAAAATGAATGAGGGAATGAAAGAAAAAGAGGAATAAAACAAGGCACCTTATAAGCATAATTTAAAACCTAGAAGAGTGAAACTTACCTCCAAATCTGGCCATAGTTCCATTCCATCTGTGGTTTTGATTGGCCAACACTGGAAATCCCAGTAGGGTCTACTTGGCACTGGACTGGGCTCTTTGGAGGGCAGCCCCACCCTGCAAAGCCTCCACCTGCCCTCCTGGGCCCTGTGGAGGGCAGCAACAGGCTGGGCTACACAGTGTTAAATCCCTTCCTCTCCAAGAGATTGAAGCCAACGAGGCTTTCTGCTTAAATAACCAATAAACACCTCCCAAATCTCCTTAGCTCAGAAAAGTGCACGAATCAGCAAAATGAAAATAATTTAAAGACCCACTGGAAAAAAGAACTCCAGATTCCTTTCTTCCACCAGCAATGACAGCCTCTCAGTAGTGGCTGTCATTCTTCATATCCAGGGCCAGGTGCTTCCCACTAGTTTTGGAAAAGACTGTAACAGAGGCTGGAATCTGCTCCCTGATGGGAGGGAGAGGTGGGGGCAGGGGAAGAAGGAAGACTGTAAAAATCTACCTTCCCACCTGGAGTGCTCTGAGGTTTCCTAACCCTGACTCGAGTCATGGATGCTGTCAGGGCCACACCACTTGTGGAGGTTGTGGAGTAGGGACCTTTACACACATATTATACTTGAGCCTGTATAACTGAGGCTCATAGGAAGGAAGTGACCAGCCCAAAGGCTCCCATAGGTGGAGTGTGACGTCCCTAACTAAGTGCTCATGATCCCTGCTTCTATCACTCTGGCGGGAGGGCAGTACCTGTTAGTGAGCTCCGACTACATACGTGCTGTGGGATGGGCACTTTAGCAACAGCCTTAAATGTTGACATTGTTATTCTTGTACTGAAGGTAATACATCAGCTCCTTGTTGCTAATAAATCTCAGGACTCAGAAGCTTGTATGACTTAGCCAAGGTCATGTTCCTGAAACCCACACTCTTTTACTCCCCATCCCATGCTGTTCCCACGGTATCAGGGAGGTGGCTCAGGAAAGACCTGACAGAGACATGTCCAACCCTGAAATGTACCCTCTTCCCCCAAACACATTTGATCTCCCCTCTGGACATAGGGTGGATGCTGTGTCTGACACATCTCCTTGGGCTGAATGGTTCCAGCGTCCAGGAGCTGCATGAAGGAGGTACTGCTCTAGACATGGCTGCCCTGGGCACTCCACATCTGCACCATTGCATTGTGGTGCTCATAGTCAGGTTCCCACCTGGCAGTACCAGCACTTAAGGAGGAAGAGGGGTGAGCATCTACCCTCATCATCTCTCACCTGTTATTCCCCCAATAGCCTTCTCAACTCCTTCCTCTCCCTCCAAACCATTCACCATTCTGATGCCAGCATCATTTTTCTAAGGCACAAAGCCCCACCCTTCAGTGTGTCCATGGTCTTCAGAGTCTAGCAGCTCAGCCTGGAACCAAGGCCCTCCATGACCTGGCCTCTACCCACCTCTCCAGCCTCATCTCCCACTACCAGCTTCACTTTCATACCTTGAAACATCTGAACTCATCCTACTCTCTTCCCCCTCTTGCCCATAGCTCACAATAATTATAAACATTTATGTAGTGCTTACTATGTGCTAGGTATAGTTATAAGTGCATTTTTAGTTATTGACTTAATGCTTACAGAAACGTGAAGCCTTCCATTTTATGGAAGAGGAAACTGAGTCCCAAACCAAATAAGTAACTTGCCTGAGGTCACAGAGTTGGTAAGTGGTGAAGCCCATAGTCACATTCTGACAGTGAGAGGTCAGAGTTCTCAAACTTAACTACAGCCAAATCCTTTCCTTCTTTCTTGACTTGGTGATGGCCTATCAAACCCATGAGAACAAGAGAAGAAGGCCTCATGACCCCCTCATGGAGGGCTCCCTTGATCCCTCAAGGCCTTATACCCCTAGGCAGAAATAACTTTTTTGGTGTTTATTTCCCATAGTGTTTCCTCACCAGGGACCAGGCTTCTAGGGAGAGGTCCATGCCATCCGTACTGGCTCTGTACTGGGCCTGGGGACTCAGAGATCAACACAGGGTGGTCCCCACCTTAAAGGGCTTAGTCCACGGAGAAAGATAGACACACAATGACGGGACAGCTTGATGAGGCTCTATCAGAGGTCACAAGAGGTGCCACAGAGCAGGGGGAGGGGTTCCAACCCAGGCTGGAGCTGGAGCTGGAGCACAAAAGATCTCCTGGAAGGAGGAGAAGAAGAAGCAGGTCACCGGGTAGAGGAGGCAGGAGAAGCCTCAGATGGAAAAAATAGCTTATGATAATGTTGAGAGATCTAAGGTAGAATCTAGCATGATCATTAAGATGCCAGACACTGGAGTCACACAGGTTTAGATGCCAGTTCTGGCTTCTCCAGGTCATAGCTGTGCCATCTTGGGCAAATTACTTAACCTCATTAAATCAGTTTCCTCATTTGTGAAATGCAGATGGTAACAGTACCTGCTTCACAGGGTTGTGTGAGAATTAAAAGGTGAACAGTGCTACCTCATAGTAAACGTTCAATAAATATTAGTTAATTAAAAAATATCACCATAACTATATCTCTTGCACCTAGCACAGAGTAGGGGTTCAGCAAACATGTATAGAGATGAATTACACAGTCCTGCCTGCAGTTCACTGACAGCCTTGTGAGGAAGAGGAAGCTAAATTAATATTACAATACAATCCTCTGAGTGTTACGGTACAGGGAAGACTGGAGCTGGGAATGAAGGATGGAGGAAGACTTGGAAAACTAGAGAGGGGAGAGAGTCCTTTAGGAATAGATGGTAACGGGCTCTTAGAGGAAATGATATTTGATTTGAGCCTTCAAGCCCAGAGAGGATAGTTTTTTTTTTTTTGTTTTGTTTTGTTTTCTCCCATGGTTAACGATCTAAAAGAGTGACAAGAATAAGTTAGAGCCCCAGACTGAGCAGGGCCAAGCAGCTGAAGGTAGAGAGGCAGAGGAGCGGGGGGAAAGTGTAAAGCTTGAGGGTGCTCCACAAGGGCAGGACAGTGTGGATAGTGCAAGGCCATTTGTAACTGGGCTGACGTATGGCTGATTCCAGAAAATCATTTAAATTGAGTCCTTCTTTTCCCAGAGGTGGGAGTAGGGTAAGGTTTATGTGAGGTAGAACTGGGGTATAGCGTAAGAGACCCATGATCACTGCAATTCAGACCCTAAAGTCTCCAGAAATGATCTCAACATGGAAACCTCATTTCTGCTGAGTGCTGGCCATAGCTACAGGTGGCCATGAATGAGAAATGCTGAGGAATCAATGGCAGGGAACCAAGGACAACTACGCAGGGAACGCCACCTTGGCATTTGTTCCCTGTGTGGCTTCTCTGACAGCTGCTGCAACAAGGACGATGGGGTCCAGTGTGACTGTGGGCAATGTGGGCTCACTAAGGATTTCTGGGTAAACTTTAGGTGCCTATTCCAGGGGTGAGGAGGGTCCCTGGCCCAGACTCCTCACAGAACAATCAGTGTGGGGGTGACCCAGGCCCTGGATATTTATTACCTTCCTCTCCCCATTTCAGCACTGCCCGGATCAAGAACCCCTGTGGTCTGACACTAGGCAGTGGCCAAGGCCTGGGCTGCCTGAGCTCACCAGGGACAGAGCTGTCTTCCCAGCACTGGGACTGAGCTGTGATGACCCCAGGGTTTGCTTCTGCTCCATTGCTCTCCCTTCATCTGTAGGGTTCTTCACTGTTATCCAGGCCTGGATTGGGCCCCAGTCTCCTAACAGGTCTTTGACTTTTGTCATTTATTCATTCAATAACTTTTTAATGAGTGTGCACTATATGCCAGGTTCTGGGAATGCAGCAGTGAACAAAACAGAAACCAAGAGACTAAAGTGGGTAGTGAATGGAATTATGATACAGTTTGTGAATTATTCAGATCAGGCACATAAGAAGAACAGAGAGAAATTATTCAGATAAGAGTAACAGAGACAAAGAAAAGTGACAACTTGGCCTAAGTACTGGTCAATACATCTGGTTATTGTTTGTTTAGTTGGGGTGGGTGGGTGGGCATTGGTGAATAGGGAGGGATTGGGGGGTCTTTTGTATTTTAAACACAACTTGTAAAGAAGATCTCGACCAGCTGAAATGTTGGGCTGAAACCAATAAGATGAAATGGAACAGGGACGAATTCAAAGTCCTGTATTTCATTTAAGAAATATACTTGAAAATTTTACACAGTTAAAGGGTGGGGAGGACTAAAGAGCTGTTAGGATAAAAAAGGAGAGGAAAAAAAGAACAAAAAGATTTCACATTTACTGAAGGCTGGAACTGGGGTCGAGCGGGGACTGTAGGTGTGGCTGTAGTCAGGACCTACTGACTGTAGGTCAGTATGATTACCCAACAACTGACAATGAACAGGGGGACTGGGGTTGGGAGACTTTAAGAAACTTGTTCAATTTCCTCTAATCTAATAAATAGTGAACGCAGGGTTTGAATTCAATGTCAGTCTCTCTGGCTCCAAAATTGATGCTCTTTCCCTTATAACACAGTAAACGAAAGGGACAAGTATCGTGTTAGCCAAAAAGAGAGAATAGCGGACTGGTAACATTTCCTTCACTACATACTGTCAATATTACCTTACTGAGCCTTATTGGCTCAATTTGAGACAATTCTTTTGCTAAAGATGCTAATTCAAAGTCCGAGAGTAAGAGGTGACATCTTGCTGATCGAACTCTTCCTGGAGCACCAGGTCCAGTCCTGAGTCTCATCTACAGGGGCGGATCCATAAAAGAGCAACCAGGATGGTCAGAGTTCTCAGGATTAGGGAACTGAGAGATACTGAATGCGTAGAATGCTTTGTTCACATTATCTTACTTAACTCTTAACATAATCCTGTGAGATAGATGTTACTATTCTCGTTGTCAAAATGGGAAAACTGAAGCTCAGAGAGGTTAAGAATTTGTTCAAGGTCACACACCACTAAGTGGAAGAAACAGGATTTGAACACATGGCTGTCTAAATCCACACTCCCCACTCTTTCGCATGTAGCCTTCCACACACGAGAAATGGTGAAGCAGAATTTGAGCTATTTATTAGTTGGTGAGAAGAAATGATAGTCACCTTCAACTCTACAAAGGGCTGTGAGTGGAAACATTCTGTGTGGCTTGAAAGAGAAGAATTTGAATGACTTTGAAAGTCTCACGGAGGTAGAGTTTTAGCTCAATGGAATAATATTTTACTGATGGCAATAACTGGATGGACTCTTGGGTAGGAATATGAATTCCTTGTGCTTGGAGGTATTCAAGCATGGTCTGGAATGATATTTGCTTACAATGGGGAGATTTGGGTGGAAAACCTCAAAGTTCATCTTTGATCCTTAGGTTCTATGAGCCTATGAAGCTGCCTGGCAGAAAGGGATCAATCACTTCAAAAGAAGTGAAAATATCTATTGGTTTGTCTATCTGCAGACATATAGGCAAAAATTACATGCCCAGGTTAACACATTGGTCCATGAGAAAACTAAACACAGAAAATGAAATGGATTCTGCTGAAATTACTTATAGGTTTTAAAGAAGTTTTCCTTTTCTACAAAGAAGTAGCCAAACTCTGGAAAGACATGCAGTCTTGACTATAATAAAATAAAACATAACAAGGTGCTATTTTTCACCTATTAAGTGGGCAAAATAATTTAAAAAGTGGTCATACCCATTATATGTATCAAGAGTGATAAAATGTCATTCCTTTTGACCCAGGTACAACCACTCTTAAGAAAACGAGGGAAAATATAAAGAGAAAACATTGTGAAACAGAAAAATCTTCATCTAGGTTTATTTATAAAGAGTCTAAAAATCCAAGGAAGTTGTAAATGGGCCCTTGGGTGGCAGTGAGTAGGGGCTGAGGTAGGTGAGGGGAGCTGGAAGCCGAGGAGTGAGCTAGTCAGCATGCGTGGGGGAAACCCCCCATGTACGGAGAACTATGGGATAAGCAGGTGTCCAGAGAGCCAAAGGTGGGTATGAAAGCCTAGGTCACTGCGTACGGGGTCAGCAGGTTAGGAGGAGCACACGTCAGTGAGGAATGAACAGGTGTAGGGAGAGAAGAGAGGAGAGGAAGCCCAACATTTACTCTGACAGCCATTTAGCCCCTCTCTTGCTGGTGCACATTAATTACACTCTTATTACTCCTAATAACCCTATAACTAGACCTTATTTCCTCCATTTTGCAGATGAAGAAGCTGGTGTTAAGAAAGACGAAGTAACTTGCCTCGTCTGTTTTTAAGTGCTAGAGTTGGGAACTAAAGTCGCATGCATCCGCCTCCTAACTCTAGCTCACTTTGCCTGTGTGTGTGATGAAAACCGTGCAGCCAGGCCCTTCACAAACCCCTGATCTGTGGGTTAGGGCTTGGGCAGCTGACCAGGTGGCTTACTCAATTGCAGCTTTATGTCGGTCCACTTTGTGGATGTCAGAACTGATAGTTATGAACTTTATGGAGCAATGGTGAAACATGTTAAATGCGAAGGGAAGGATACAAAGCTGACTATGTGCTATAATCACAGGTATGGAAAACACATATTTTCACCCTTGAAAAAAGACTACATGAGATACATCCAAGTGCTTTCAGCAGTGCAGTTTTGAGGGTATTTCCTATTTTTGGCAATAATTTCCATAAAGTAGTTTTTCACTATAATTACAAAAAAAATCGCAAGTTAGAAATGCCTGCAGGAAGCATACAAGCACCTAAAAGTCACCAATATACTTTCCTAAGCAAGGAAATAAAGCCAAACCCCATCTTTCTGTTTCATCTGGTGTCAGAAAACTTGTTGCCGGGGCTTCTGAAGACAGCGCCAAACCTCATTGATTTAGGTCCTGCCAATTCAGTATTGACAGTCCTCTCCTACACAACTCACTGGCCTGGCACAAGAATCCAAGGAATCTAAGTGTACAAGCGAGGGAAAAATCATTTGAGCCTAGACAGAAAGTCACCTTCTGCATTGTGTCCAGCTGAACAGCATTTGGTGGCCATAAAGAGGAATTCTAAACAGGTGTTATGGCAGTCTCAGTTACTTAAGAAGATAACTACTCTCAATTTCAAGTATCCTCAGGCATATTAGAAAGACCATCAGTTTGTTGGCTCCCCATCCATTTTTTTTCTTTTTTAACATAGGCAACACTCTTATTCCTTCATTTTAATGAAGGTCTTCTAATGACTTTAACTGGTATTTTTCAAAACTGACATCTGTGTTAAAATACACGTTCCCAGCCTCATCCCAGACCTACCTAATTGGGCTCTCCAAGCCAAAGCACAGGAAATGTGTATTTTAAGCACCTCAGCCAATTCTTAAGATTGGGCAAGTTTGGGAAACACTCTACCAAACAAAATGAATTTGAGTTTTTATATGTATTTGAATGTAATAAAACTGTGACTGTTTATAAGCAGTACTATCATTCCTAGTCCCTCCAAATGGCCTGAATTAATAAGACTGATTTCCATTGACTAATACTTAGGTTGGGTTTCCCCTAAACATATCCTGAGACTATGTGACTAGACTCACAGCCTAGACCATAATTTACCACTCATCTTTCAGGAAAGAGGTAGAAGGGCAGGTTTTTCACAGACCTGAGTTCTGATCCAGGTCCACTGCTGACAGCTCCAGGACCTTGAGCAAGAAATTACTTAACCTTTTTTGAGCCCATTTCTTCATTTGTATGGGTGTGAGAATGATGATCTTGCCCTCATATTACAATAACAAGGCACCAGGTACACAACAGAGGCCAAACCGTCTCAGCCTAATTAGCGTGTGAAGCCTCCTCATTACATCAGAATTGGCTCTTACAAGCATGATTCCTTGTTGCATCTACTTCTGATTTCATTCTGCCTTCTATGCTAAGGATAATAATGAACATCTGCAAGGGTCTTTGTGATTTACAGAGCCCTTTTTTCAGATATTATCTAGATTACTCTCCACAACAACCCTGAATTAGGGATCATTCTCTCCACACCAGAAGAAACAAGGCCCAGAGGTCAAGTGACCTGCTTGGAAGTGGCAAAGCCAGGATTTAAACCCAGATCCCATAATCTTTAACTGCCCTGTTCTCTTGAATATATGCATCAAACATTACACAAAGCACTTTCACATATATCATAGCATTTTTATTATAGTTATTTCCACAACTATTCCCCCACGAACCTAAAAGCACTTGTAAAGCAGGTACCATACTTTATCAGTCTGTAAGGAGAAATGCAGAGCCTCTGAGTGGGTGTTAGTATCTCTGTTATGCACGGAGAGAAAAGGGGATGAGCTCAACAAGGATGCAAAGTTTGTTTTCCAGCCTCTCACGCGCTCCACACAACTCATGCCCCAGCTTCCCCACGCCCTTAAATGAACATATCTTATCAAGTATTTATTGAACATCTATCTACTAAGTGTCAGGAACTTTACTTACCTTGTGAAATGAGTTAACATACTATGTTAAACACTTAGAAAAGTCTTGGCACATATTAACGATCTGTTATTATTAATATTATTAAGTTACCCACACGGCCTATGAGGTAGGCATTATTTTCCTCCTCATTACTGATAAGAACTCTGAGAATAAGTTTAGTTAACTGAAAGTCAATTAAAATACAAGTTCTCAAAGTGGCAGCCACCTCTCCTACTTCCTCCAGTGACCCTGAGCTTTTGGTTACAGACTACCAATTAATGGATGAACCATTAGAGAAACCAGAGGCCACTTTTCTAACCAACGATAACAGCCAATAATCAGAAATAAGTAACAGTTGCTAACATTTATTGAACACTTACGTTATCTCTAATCCTTGTAGCACCTCTGAAAGGTAGGTATTATCTCCTTTTCGTGAAATAGAAAATGGAAACTCAGAGAGGACAGGTTAAGCCCAAAGCAGGCAGGGGAGCCAGGCTTGGAATCTAGACGCATCGGCCCAAAGCCCTTGCCCTTTCTAATACGCCATGCAAACTTCACAGGCATTACAGAAAGCAAAGTGCAAATCAACAGGAAGTTCTAATGTGGTTTGCCAGAATGTGTGCCAGGCACCTTAGAGACTCAGTAACTGAATAAAGAATGAGAAAAAAATTATGTAACTTGAAAGAACATTTGAGATACAAGATAGGATGAAAGAACTGATACCAGGTAACAGTGCCCCTAGTTCCTGAATGTAACCCTATGCTCATCTAGCATTATCACCCTGTCTTCACCCCTTTACAAAGATTGATTCAAATTATCAGGGAAGCTGAATCTCAGATCACCTCAAGTGAGAAAGGTGACTGGTCCAAGATCTGGCCTTTGAAGTCAGAGAAAGATATCTGCTTTTGAGACAGACCTTCAAATCTGTAGAAAGCAACCATATCTCTTAGGAATTTTCTCTCCTTCAGCCGGAATATTCCTCCCCTGAAAGGAAGGGCATGCCAGGTGGCACAACACACTGGTCACCTCCACTATATATGTAATATACTAAAGAAATGAGGATAAAGACTATCTACATCAAAGAATTAATGAAACTTTATTATAGAACAAAATAGAGGAACAGAGAAGTCCTTGGATGGTAAAAATATCCATTCAAATCCCAGTCAAGTGACAGGCAACTCAGGCAACCTTATCTCCCTCCAAGAACAGTGTTTTCCCCATTCCCAGAAGGACACCAGTGCCAGGCTGCTCCTGAGTCTCAGCAAAGCCATCTGTCTTCTTTGGAGTGTCCACACTCAGAACAAGCCACTGACCCCAGAACCCGGTGGATTCCTGCCCACACACCACCATGCATGGTGGGGTCTGATTTGGACGGCACCATCGCTCGCAAATCACATGCCACACAAGGAAAACACAAAAGCTTTATGAAAAATCCAAAGTTTATTGCAAATTGTATTTTGCTTCCCTTCGTTCTTCATTTTTACAGGATTTATTGATATCCATGATTTTTTCACAGATGTACTTGTTGACTTTGGAGAGTCTCTGTGCAATTTCAGTTTCATCCACAGTTTCTTGTGCTATTCTGTCATACAAACACTCTAGACAGGGAGAAGAAACAAGGCCAAGGATTAATGGTGAATTTGAGTAAAAACCTTTTAAGGAGGGTAAAAGAAAATGTGCCTCTCAACATACATCCCAAATACCAGTTCATGTATCTGGCATAGCTATATTTTAAAATTTGCATCATAGAATGTACTTAGAAAAGAGGAGCTATACACTGTAAATGCACACTTTAAAAGTAATGATGAAGCGCCACGTGCCCACCTCTCGGTGGGGCAGGATACTATCGGTTCCTCCCAAGCACCTGGAGGCCCCTCCCTAATTCTTTACTCTCCACCAGAGATAACCATTCTCCTGAACTTTTGCTTTTTTTTTTTTCTTTTAGTGTTAACACATGTATATATCCTTAAATAATATATGGTTCATTTTTCCATTTTCAATTTTTTTATAAATGTGCGCACTCTATGTATCATCCTGACTTGCTTTTTTTTTACTCAAATGTTACAGTTTTGAGGTTTACTCATGAAGTTGTAGGTCATTTTCACTGATGAGTAGTGTTCTATTGTATGGCTCTGTCACAATTTGTTTATCCATTGTATCATCCATGGATACTTGGTTTTGCAATTAAAACCACCCTGGCACATGCCTCTGGGGAATACATGCAAGAAATTCTCCAGTATCAGCCTAGGTGTGGACTTGCTGAATGTTAAGATGTGTGCATATGCAACTTTATTAGGTGATGCCTGGTAAACTGTTTTCCAAAGTGATTGTGCTGACTGGCACTCCTAGCAACAGTGTATGCAAGTAGTACTGGTTGCCCCATTTTAATAGTACTTGACATTGTCACATTATTAAGGTTCTGACAACCTGGTGGGTGTGAAGTAGTGTCTCACTGCTGTGATTACTAATGAGGCTCAGTACGGCCACTCTCTTACTGAGTCCACCGTTTGCTGTGATAAAGCAAAAAGCCAGCTCCAGACAAGGTCTGGCTGGAGCCTGATTTCAACTGACTGCCTAGCCTGGGGACCTGGTGCAAATCATTGCCCTAGATTCCTCACCTCATAAGTAAGGATAACAAACTACAGAGCATTTTTTTTTAAATGCTGCCATGAGGCATGTGGGATAAACATGTTGCCTTTTTCAAGTTGTAAAGAATACTATACCTGTATGGGGTTGTTCTGAGTATTTTATGTATTTACAACTATTAATTCCTAGGGCCTAACACAGTGTTTGGCACAGGGGCAAGCTTAAATAAATACATGTGAAATGACTGAAGAAATGCTTTTCCAGGGAAACCTAAGGGAATACAAATATTGTGGACAGAAGAGGACTAGGGTGTGGGTGGTGAATGTACCATGGGAGTGTGTAATAATGGGCAAACCCCCTGGGGACTCTTTGAGCCTGAGTTTTCTCAACTAAACAGAATGGCAATCCAACCTTGAGGAATTGCTATGGAGAACAAGCAAAATCTTGTCATTAGCAAACCAGCTCAGAACAGGTAATTGTCTCAGAGATGCAGAATGTCAACACTAGAAGGGATCGTGACGACTAACTTGTGCTAACCTCTCCACTAACATATGAGAAGCCCGAGCCCTGGAGAAAGGGAGTAGGTATAGGGCAGAATCCACTGCTACCTCCCCATACGCTGAGCCCTTCCCTGGGCACAGAGCCAGCCAGTCTGCCTCCTGTTGCCATCCATGCTGCAGGTGCACCTCCCATAAGCGTTCTTTTTCTGAGGCACCCTTTTCTTTCCACCGAGAAGGGTTTTGCACAGAGAAGCCTTTAAAAGCTTTTAATTCACCTCTACCCGTCACTTCCTGACTACTCCCAACCCTGACTAATCCTCACTTCATCTTGTCTTTCATCTCAGTCCTTTCCGTAAGGACTGAGAGACAAGAAGGTAGGAGGCCCTGTCTCTCCAGTCCCACCTCTGCTATATTCATTATCCTTTTCAACCTATTCCACCTGTCAGTGACTCTGCTCATCTCTGCTTAAGTCCTTACCCTTCACCTGCCTAAGCTCTACTCATTCTTCCAGATTCAGCCTTCTTGAAACCTGGTATCAGACTGAATTAGGAGACCCCATTCTACCTAGAACTCTGTGCTCCCACACCTGTCTGGGTTTTTCTCTCTGTCAAAGCATGAATCACAATCTAATAAAACTGTAACCACATTGTCTCCCCCAACAGAGTGGGACACTCAGGCAGTCCCTCTGTACCCCTAGGCCAGGAGAAAACAAACACCCAGAGCGACTTTGTTGGAACCTGAACCAAATGAGGGAGACAAACTGTGATGAGAACTGCTTAGAAGTTGAGATATTCATATCTGATTCTAACCCTAGATGCTGTGCAACCTCTAGGGGGGACTTCTCTGGGTCTGTTTCACTATCTACAAAAGTAGCATGTCAAACCAGAGAATCTAAGAAGATTCCCCCAGCTTGAAGTCTCTAATTGTCTGCAAGGTAATAATGGCAGGTAAAGTGGCAAAAGAGACAGAAGGCAGGACAGTGGGCGTGGTGGCCCTTGGAGCCCCTAGCACTAATCAGGGAAGAGGTAGAAGGAGAAAGGTGCAAATGGAAGAAGGCTTTCGGAGGAGCCCCCATAGAATTTCAATCATTCTCATTTCCTGTGGGTAACAGCACTGAACGAACAGCTTCTCAGGTTGATTAAAAGGCTTTCGTTAGACTCTAGATATTAATCACCTGCAGTTGCTGGGAATGTCTCCCTCTGCGAGGGAGCATTTGAGATTATTGCTTAATTAACAAGGTTTATAACAGTGCTAATGTGTCCTATTAAAAAAGTTATAAAAATTAACCAGAACGCAATGCTGAGGCTCATTTAGAAAACTCAGACACTCCACAAAAGGTCATTTGACCTTAATAGGTTTAACTGTCATTCTGGAGCTTGTCATTAGAGCAAGACTCTGCTTCAGTTCTCCTGCTTTTATCTTTCCAAAGCAGCATCAATGTTTGCCCCATCCCTCTGCTATCAGGTAAGGAATTATTTTAAAATCAAGGAAAAGAAGAAATCCTCACCAACTCTGTGAGCATAAAGGCTTTTCTATTTTTTTATATGGCAAATGTGACTACATGTGATAAAATCAGACAAAATAAATACAAACAATCTCAATCCAGCAGACAGCTTGCATAGGAAGAACCAGCCAAATGCAATCTGGAATAGCTCAAATAATTAGGCTAAAAACAGTGGTTATATCGTGGGATAGGAGACAGACGTCAAACCTGCCTGTCTATTTAAAAAAAAAAAAAATCAACATTATATTTTAGTAATACAAAAAACCTCTGGCGACAGCAGGTAGCCTGAAAACCCAGTTCAGCTTGGCTGTCTCTAATCAGACGTATGGCCTTGGGCAAGTCAATTTCCTTCTCATTCATGTACACAGCAAGCATTTATAGGCAATAAGGGTTAGACAAGGTCCCTAGGAGGCAAAGATACAGTAAGAGAACTGAGGTAGGCACTGGGTGCTCTGAGATGAATGACAGAAGCATCGACCCACCCTAAAAGGTCAGAGATGATTTCCTGAAGGAAGGCTCACCTAAGCAGATCTGGATGGTAAGCAGCAGTTAGCCAGGCAAGGCAGCACAGATGGAAGGTAGGTAGTGTAACCTGTGTTGCAGGCATCCGGAAAAGTATCTGCAAATTCCCCAAGGTGACGGGGAACAAGGCTTGCTCAGGGAATACGGCAGTTCACCATGGTAATAACTTAGAGTGCAGGGGGAATACAGCTGAAAAATAATACTGGAGATATAGCCAGGAACCAGATTACAAAGGTGCTTTTCTGGCATGTTAAGAAGCTTACTCTTTAATAATGAACATTCCGAACAGGCTGTGACTGGGTGGTGGTCAAGGGATATCTGGTTTCTGAAGATTGCTCTGGTTACATAACGGAGAGAGGAGTCTGGAAGCTGCCAGAGTAATGGAGGGGAGAAATGAGTGTGGGCTATGAGAAGGGCAGTAACTATGGAGAGATACAGATGGTTCTCTCCATATTTGGAAAAAGGAGAGACACTTTAAAATGGCTTAGAAAATGGGGGAGTGGATCAGCAGTGGTTTAAGAGAGATTTGGGGCCAAACAGATGGGTAGTGAGGGATGTGGAGGAGTCAAGGATGAGGCCTGGGTGCCTGGCTGGTGGTACTACTCACCAAGACAGGGAACACAGAAGAGGCGAAGGCTTCACAGAGAAGGAGAGGAAGAAAGAAAGAGAAGTGAGCAGTGCAGTTTTGCCAATGCCATGTGGACATCTGTGAAGAGACAACCAGTGGGCACTTTGATACACAGATCAAGAAATCAGAAGTGTGAATTGAGTCAAATACACATTTGGGAGTCATCATCCATTGAATCAACAAATATTTATTGAGCGCTTACTATAGGCTAGCCCTGAACAAGATGCTGATAAAGTTTAATTCTAATGGAAGTGGGAGAAGAAAGAAAATTATCAAGTAATAAAAGTAAATAGGAATGCTATGCAGAGACTTAAAGCACGTGATGTGACAGGCAGCAATGGAGAGGCTACTTTAGACTGAGTGGCTGGGGAGGCCTCTCTCAGTGACAGGGAGGGAGGGCATGCAGATCAGGAGCAAGCGCGTAGGAACAGAAAGGACCTGGAAGAAGGCCTCCAGTGCTGCAGCATGGTGGCAAATGGGAAGTGTGGTACAAGATGAGGTCAGAGGCGTCCCAAAGGCAGATCACTAGGCCCAAAGGCAGATTATCTGTAACAGATGAGGAGTACGGATTTCAGCCCAGAGCCAAGGGCACATGAAAGCAACGGGAACAATAGGAAGTGAAGAGAGAAGCTGAGGAATGCTTGGTAGGACTAGAGAGAAGGTGGCTGGACACAGAGGAGAGGGCCTATCAAGGAGACTGAGAAACCAGAGAGGTGGGAAGAAATCCCCAGTGTGCAGAACAGGTTTCTCAGTGAAGGAGGAATGGTCGTGTCAAACGGTGCCAGTGAGAGTGTGAGAAACACACAACGATTTAGTGATGAGGAAGTCACTAGGGACCTTGGTGAAAATACATTAAGCAGAAGGCTGGGAGGGGAAGGCAAATGGCAAGGGCATTAACAGGGAACACAGACAGCGGGTGTAGCCAGTCTTTCCAGGAGCCTGGATGTGAAAGAAGGGAGATATGACAGCAGCTGGGTGACAGAGTGCCCTTCAAGGAGGATTTCTTTGCTTTTGTAAGAAATGAGTGATCAAATATATTTATACAATGCTGGGAAGGAAACAGTAGAGCAGGAACATAACTGAAGGAACAAGGTACTTAGGAAGGCAGGTGGATTAAAATCCAGAGCCCAGATGGAGAGAATTACCAGCCCCAAATAAGGAACTCTTTTGGGACAGGAGACAGGAAAATGGAGGACATAGTTAATCTGTAGGTGTGATGCTTCAAAACTGTGGAAATTCCTTTACTTTCCTCTGTGAAAGAAGAGACAAGGCCTATCTCTTTGATAGATGTGAACTATCGTATTTGGAAAAAGTAAAAAATTTTTAAAAACGCTTGGAAAATGAGGCAGTAGATCAGGGAGGGAAACTCAGACAACTTGGCAGATGATGCTGAGTCCCAGCTGGGGTTGAAGCTAAGGAGTGTATAACGGCCCAAGCCACATGGCTGAGATGTGTTCTTCTACACTGCTGCACTGCTACAATCCTAGGCTGCCCTGACTATCTTAAGAGGCAAGACAGTTTCAGCTTAGTTTTCAGCTAAGAAATCCGAAACATATAGAGAAAGTGATTTACAAGAAATCACACCAAATTTGGTCAGGGGATCAGCTTGTGGGCCTCAGTGTTTCTTCTGTTCAACCTTCATTTACTGAGTGCCTACTATGTGCCAGACACTATGTTTGGCAATGAGGCCACAGAGATGAATCAGACACAGTCCCCAGATCCCTGAGGGAGACACACAGCAGATGATTTTATGCAAACTCATAATGGCAGGAACAGGCAGTTATCTGAAGGCACCCAGGACCTCCTGAGTCATGTTCCAACAAGCATAGCAGAATTAGAGGTCGGTCACCTATCAGGCAGGGCAGAGCAGAGCTGCACCCCCAGGATGGCCTTTTTCTCAGGGTGACCTCCCAAATCAGGCTTTACCATTTCAGACAGCAGCCAGATGAAAGGTTACCTCTGATTATCCAAAAATAAGCGGCTGCCTAAATCAATTAATCCAGAGCCAGCCAGGCAAGGGAGGCAGCTACGTTACAGCAGAATAAGCCCCAGACCAGAGTCGGTGGGTGTGTGTTTGAATCTAGGCTCTGAAACCTTACAGCTTTTACCTCAGGCTGGTTGCTTACCCTATGTCCTGCCACCTTGAACTCCAAAATACACCCTAAACCTGGGCCTATTTCTCCACCTCCACTGCTGTGCCCTTAGTCTATGGCAGCAGCATCTCCCACCGAGAGCAGTGCATCAGCTTTGTAACTCATCTCTCCTGTGGTCACTCCGTGATTGGAAGACCTCCACTGCCCTTCTACTCTAGCAAATCCAAGCTGCTTACTGTGGCCTTCCCAGCCCTACGAGACAGGCTCTCGCCCACCTCCCTGAGCTCACTCTCTCTTCCGCATCCCAGCCACATGAGGCTTCTTCACACCCGGAGCACGCCGGCCTTCATACCTGCTGCTTATTCTGCCTGATTTGCCACCCTTCAGATCATTACAAAGATGCTTCTTCCACATCCAGATTGCAGCTCAAATGTCACCTCCTTAAACAAACCTTCTCCAACCACCCCAGTGAATGTAGCCCTCTCTGTCCTATACACATCATATGAGCAAGCTCACAGTACCTGAAATTATCGAGCTTGTTCCTAGACGTATTTGTTGTCTGCCCCCAGAGTCTGCTGAAAACACATGTGTTGACTGACTGAGTCTTACTTTCTTTATGAAAACATGGCAGAGCTGGACACTGGTCAGTGGTTGGGAGTACAGATTCTGAAGACAGCCTGCTGGCTCGGGTTCCTGGCTTTCCTACCACTAGCTGTATAACCCGGTCAAGTTACTTAACATTTCTGTGTCTCAGTTTCCTTGTCTGTAAAACAGGAATTATAACAGTAGCCAACAGTAGGGTTGTTATGAGGATAATGAGTTAACATATATAAAAGTGTTTTTTAAAAGAGAACCATTTAACAAAAACCCCCAAATCCTGAAACACAGTAAGTGCCTAAAATAATTAGCAACTACTGTATTCTCTTTGCTCCCTCTACACCATTGTTTGTCTCTATAGTTCGTGTTTTCTGTAGAGTAACTAGTTGTTTTTGTGTTTATCTTCCCTGTGAGACTATGAACTCCTTGCAGATGGAGGCTGTGCCTTATCCCTCTTTGTGTCCTCAATATCCGGTAGAGGGCCTGGCAAAGAACGGATGGATGGAGAGAGGGAGGAAAGAAAAAACAGAGAAGACAAAGAAGAGAGGAGGAAGGAGAGAAAGTAGAGGAGGAAGGAGGAAAGGAAGGAAGGAAAAAGAGGAAGGAAAGAAGGAAAAAAGGAAAGGAAAGAAGGAAAAGGGGAAAGGGAGGGAGGAAGAGAAAATTCCAGAGTCCAGGATACAGCCCTATCTTTAGGGAGACAAATGACTCCCTGTCTCTTTGCCTGCCCTCCAACCTGTCCCAAATACCAGAAAGGAAGCTGAATGTAGTGACTACCAGCTGGTCTTCATCTCATTAACTGCTCCAGGCACAATGCTAGAACCACCAAGAACTGCGTCCCTAGCCTTGACCTTTCCTGCTCTGGGTACACAGCAGCATTCCCTTCCCATCTCCATGCCTTTGTTCGAGATGCTTCTGCCTCCAGAAGTGCAATATCTCACCATACATATCTGTGGCTCCTTGTCTGCTGTATCCTTCAAGGCTCAGTTCAGTGACCCCAGTCCCCAGGAATTCTTCCCTGATTTTCCAGCTAAGGGTATTCTCCCAACCTGAGAACTCCTTTAGCACGCCATCTGTCCCTTTCTCATGCTAATTCCTTGTGGCATATAATCATACTTGTGTCCACAGCTCATCTGCCCTGGTAAATGTGAGCTCCTCTGGGACATCTGCTAGGTATCCCCGAGCTCAGCCCAGGGTCTGGCATGCAGAGGCTTCATAAGTCATCATTGAATTGAATTGTGCCTAACACATTCTTGACAGAGTCATTGTGTTTCCACTCAGTGACCTACCTCTGACGATGCTTAGTTTGTGAGGCGAGAGGGGTGGTTTAGGGACTGCATCTTTCTTTTTTTTTGTGGCGACTCCTGTGACGCTTCTGTTTTTCAGAACATCTGTTCCCCAAATCATAACTGCCAAGTTCTTCGTGTACTTGGAATCTCCTTGGGTTACTTGTAGCTGGTGCCATTTCTCCTCATCAACCCAAATCCCGCTTCCCAGATGGACCTGAGAGGAATAAGAACACCAGCACCTGTTTAGTCCGACAGGAGGGCAGTGGGAGGCTTCTCTTGTCCTTTAAAAAGCATTGCTGCACAACTGTAAGAGATTCATGTCACAAATACGAAATTAACTCTCTTTAACGGTAATCAGAATAGCTATCATCGACTGAATTCCTGTAGTGTGCCAGGCCTTATTATAGTGCTTTATATTTGCTATCTCAAATCTTCACGGCAATTGTGGATAGAAGGCATTATAACACCATTTTCCTTTCAGATGGAAACACCAGGTTCAGAAAGGTGGAGTGACTTGCTGAACATCATTCAACTAGTAAGTGGCAGAGTTGAGATTCTACACTATACTTAGGTTATCGCGAGGCTGCTCGGAGCCTGACCAAATCTCAGGACACACATGTGTAACTTCTTTCTGTGTTACACTATGGAAAGTTCCACCTTCCTTTAACGTGAGTATTCTGGGACATAAACCTTCCTAGCATGGTGGTTCTCAACCTTGGCTGCACACAGGGGTCACCTAGGGAGCTGTAAAAATCACCAGTGCCAGCCGGCTGCCGTGGCTCACACCTGTAATCCCAGCACTTTGGGAGGTCGAGGTGGGCGGATCACGAGGTCAGGAGATTGGGACCATTCTGGCTAACATGGTAAAACTCTTGTCTCTACTAAAAATACAAAAACTTAGCCAGGCGTGGTGGCACGCACCTGTAGTCCCAGCTGTTTGGGAGGCTGAGGCAAGAGAATCACTTGAACCTGGGAGGAAGAGGTTGCAGTGAGCTGAGATCTGCGCCACTGCACTCCAGCCTGGGAGAGAGTGAGACTCCGTCTCAAAAAAAAAAAAAAAAAAAAAAAAAAAAAAGAAAAATCACCAGTTCCTGGGTCCCACTCCTAGAGAGTCTGATTTATTTGGGCTGGGTGTGGCCTAAATAATTCCAATGTATGGCTAAGTGTGAAAACCTCTGCCAGCTCAAGTAAGGAGAGCAGCTGCCCTGCCAACTGGAGTAGGGCTGTGCCAGTCCTTTCCCACCTCTGAGCTTCATTTCCCTACCTATGAAGTGGTAGAGCTGGATTTCATCTCAAAGTTCCTTCTGGCTCAAAACACCTATGATTTTAAACACAACCACAAGGTACCCAGTTTGATTCCGATGGCACAAAGAACAAAACACAGTCTTACGCTCCCTACAAGTTTCAGTGCAGAGCCAATAAGACACAGAATGTTCCAGCAATAAGCTACAAGATTTTCATTTGTTCTCCCTTCCTGCACCTTTAGTAAATCTAAAAAAAAAAAAAATTAGTATAAAATTTAGATCTCACAAGTCATTTACTAACATTCATCATTAAAAAAACAGTGTTTGCTTTGACATTGCCATTTACGTTGTGCTTCTGCTGTGTCTGTGAAGGGAGGAAATGGCCTCTGTCGGGACACTGGGCGGCAGCTGCTAACGAGCTAAACTTTCTAAGGGGCATGAGAAGGATCTGCCAAAGGTCCTTGTTTTCAGAAAGGCCTGCAGGTTGCCAATGTCACATGGTCAGAGACATCTCTGGAGAGGTCCTGCTCTAAGAGACTGGATGCATACCCAACTAATGGTAGACCAGCAAGACCAATTGTTCAAAAAACAATTAAAGATCTTTCTACTACCGGAGCTTGGCTTGGGAAGGAAGGCGAGTACACATAGTTAGGCAGTCAGGTCAGCCAGCAAAGCTTCTTCCTTTACCAATTACTGAAATTTTCCAACCATCAAGAAGAAAAAAAAAAAAATAGCAACACAACCCACCCATGAATGTAAGTCAACAATCTACCTGCACGTCTGACTTCACCTCCTTTTGCTCAAGAGATCAGACTGCTGCAGGCAATCAGATAACTAGATCCACCTGGCCTCTCTGTGCTGTAAACTTCAGTGCTGCAAAGCTCAGGGAAGATAAGCAGCCTTGGAGCGAGATGTACTACCTGGCTGCTGGCTAGGCAACACGGACACCAAGGTCAAGTGTGGCCTTTCCTCCACAGTTCAAACTGCAGGTGGGCAGTCTGTGTGCCAGACTGGGCATGCTGAGGACAAGTTCCCTGCTGCTCCCTGCTGGACCCTGCATCACTTCCCTTGATGACACTTGAAGCCACCCACACAAGCTTCCTGAGACAGGAGAAAAACAAGGAACTTTGAATTACATTAAATTCTGAATCAGAAAATCATAGAGATGGATGCCAACTTCAGATTTTTCAAAAATCTCTGCTTCCCCCCTACCCCACCCCGACCCTCTGGGCCTTGCTTTCCTGTGATCTTTTAATTTGTTATTCTTGAAAGGGAGATGAAAGTCCTTTTAGCCAAAGTTCTACAAGAGAAAAGGGGTACTAGTATTTTTGAGTACTTATAATGAACCAGGTATTGTACATTCAATTTATTTATTCTTCATAATGACCTTAAGAGATGAAAATAGGTAGAAATTATTTTCCCATTTTACAGACGTAAACAGAGATTCAGAGGGACTATGTAACTTTTCCTAAGGTACACAGTCAATTTTGGAATCAAGATTCAAACCCAAATCCTGAAGCCTCTGCTCTCCCTGTCTTCCTTGCTGCCACCAAGGTGGTGCTGATATAGATCAAAGACAGCAGACCTAACACATCAATGTTCAGTTAGTTTTCCTTTTGAGTTTTATCTGTATCTGCCTGGCTATTTCCCACACCAACTTCCAGTGCAGTTCACCACTGCAGACAGGGAAACCAGGAAAACAGCCACGGATTGGCCTTTGCCTCCAGTCCTTGCCCCCTTCAACCTGCCCATCCTATAATCACGACAGATCAAGTTCCCTAAAACATCTCCTTCCTTGTTTGACTAGATGACTTCTGTGGTCTTTCAACTGTGTTTTTATGTAAATCCTCTGGAATTTTGAATGGCTCCCTGTTTCCTATCATATTTAATCCAACTTCCTTAGTCTGGCTTTGAAGGTCCATTAGAATCCATTCTGTTTACTACTACTTCATTCCCCTACTATATTCATCTATATAGTCCATCTATACTACAAAATTCCTGAACTTGTTCATTTCCTGCTACTTCCAGTGTGCTGTAACATCAAGAGGATGGGTGCTGGAGTGGCCAGCCTGGGTGTAAATCTCAGCTCTTCTACCTGCTTGCTGGTTAACTTGGGCCACTTTACTTTTCTGAGCCTTACTTTTCTCATCTATACAGTCAGCAGATCATTGCTACCTCAGAGTTGCTGAGAGGGTGAAATGAGAAAAGATATGTAAAGCGTCAGGAGGACAGCAACTGTTACATCCTTTACCCCCTTTCCCCTCCCCAGGTTTCTGCTCCTGCCATTCTCTTGCCCAGGAATGAATGTTTTCCCTACGTTTTCTTAAGCCTGCTAATCTTTCAAGCCCCAGTCTAAAATTCAGGAAACACTCCTTAGTTACCGCAGGGCTAAGTTCTATCCTTTCTGAATTTCTAGCCCACTTAGAGCCTTTGCCACCTGATTCAGTCCTTCACAGTACATGTCAGTGGGGAGGGTCAAGGCTTTGCCTCTTCTGTCCCCTACAAAGTGATACGGGCTAGTCTGTACACAAAGCAGTAAAAAATCATGGGCATATTTAATGTCTTTATGGAACTGTTTTTCACTTCTGATGAGCTGCTGTTCCTTGGAGATGAAAATATTTTCTGACATTCACTCAAGTACAAGGCCAACTTTAGAGCACAGAAAGAAATGGGCTTCACTATGACCAATCACAGGTATATACGGGGGCATCTAAGACAAGGGCCCCTGAGGTGAGCAAGGCTCAAGGTCACCTGGAGCAATGGTCAGCTTTCAGGGATGTAGCAGAACAGACTGGTGAGAACGCTGGCCTGGGAACCAGGAGGTCTGGCTTTCAGTTCCTGCCTACCTCTAACCTGTTATTTAATTGTAGAGGAGTCCCTTCTCTGGATATGTTTCCCTATCCATACTACACATAAATTAGGTTATTTAAAATTTAATGGTCTTTGCAGCTTTATGATTCAATGAGTTTTTGAAATAAAACATTTTAGACAAAGAAACACAATGCACTTTACCCAAATCAGAAATTTGTGTGGCAAGCCCGATTCATGTAAACCACAGTATACTATTCGACCAAAGTTTTAGTGTTATGTGTCAAAGGAGGTTATTAAAAATATGGCATCTGGTAGGAGGGAACTTGATCAGAATATATTTATGTGAAAAGTTTTATAGGACAAAAATCATTTCCTACTAGGAAATGTATCCCATTCCAGTGCTCTAAGCCTTGCAGAGATTAAGGCCTCTGATCGTGCAGACAGAAGGAAGGGTTAGAGAAGACAGCAGAGCCAAGAACAATGAGGGCTACTTGGGGGATGTGGGAGATGCTTTTCTGGGAAGCTGCCATCATTTCCAGTGTGTCCACTTCCTTTCCTCTGCGTTTAAAACTCTCTCTGCCTGACTACCAATTAGGTGCAAACAAAAACCAGGTTAGTCTTATAGCAACACGCTGGCAAAAACCAATGAAAAAACAAAATAGGCATTTTCAAGATTTGCTGTTCAACTCATGTGTTAAAATATTAAATGAGGTTTGAGAGACTCGTTTTCTGGGGGAAGAATGCTATCTTTGCAAAAGAGGCCCCCTATACTGCTCTGAAACTATCCATCAGCCTTCAAGGCAAGGGAGAAATAGATTTCTCTTGGAAGCTACTTTAAGAAAAACTCTCTAGTCACTCCACAATGTGTTCATGACTAAAAAGAAATCAACAAACATAGTATAGTCCTAACTTTTATCTTTGATTGGGGAAGGTTCACCAAACTTAGATACACAGTTTGAATCAGAAAGGCCTTTGGAGAGCATCAATCCGATCCCATCTTTCACAGATAAGGATGCTGAGACCCAGAGAAGTGAAGGACCTTTGCAAGGTCACACAGGTAGGATAGATGTAGAGCTATACTAAGAACTCAGGCTCCAGGCTGCCGACTTCCAAACAGTCATGCCACCTCTCCTCTGCAAAGCTGATGTTTCAAGCCTGTTGAAGGGAGCAAGGCAAGGCAGAATGGACCTCTGCAGGGGAGGAAGCGCGCAGTGGGAGATGCAGGGAATGACAGCACATCCAAGAGAGCCCTGAAAACTAATACGTTTCATTTCCTCAGCTTGACAATATTTGCTTTGGCTCAGGTTGGCCAGTTGCAGAGACATATCTGGACAAACCCAAATAAAACAAATTTTTCTTTCTCATCAACCTATCAGAGAATGATACTAAATAAACAGAGACCTTTTGAAGCATGAGGCAAGAAAAATGAACCAACACATGACGCGTTAAGGAGCATGAGAGGCGATGTCTGTAATGCATGCCACAGTGGCAGAGAACAAAACACTAAAGCTGAATTTCACCAGTGCCTACACAAAGGGCTCTGATATACTTCTTTAAAGATCAGTTCAACTGAATGTTAGAAGAATGTCAGAAAAGTTTCCTCCCCTGCCCTGCTGGTATATATCATCATGTGGCTTTAAGATTTTTCAAAAGCGATTCCATTACTAATAGTGCTTAAGTTTTTGTTCATGATTTGTTTTCAAGGTCATATAAATAACTCTGAGGAGTTCTCTGTGGTCCTAGGACTGTGGGCTAACCACTGCTGCATACACAGCTTGAAGGAGGCTTAGGGATAAGGGAGTATGTCTTATTCATCCCTGTATTCCTGTTATCTAGCACAGGGTTTAGAACATACAGATACTTTCTAAGTGGTGAATGAATACAAATTGAGTTGTTATCTGTAAATCAGATACTTTATTTCCAGCTCACCTTATAAATTTTAGGCATCTGGTTTCATAGGAAGGTGGGACAAGTTTCATCAAACTCTCATGGGAGTTAAGAAATATCTTTTTCACTAGTAAGCTATTTTAAAATGTCAATTTACTTTTATAGTTGCTTTGGCTCAATATTTAAAAAAAAAAAAGAAAGAAAAAAAAGGAAGAAGGAAGAGAAAACGCCCCAGCAAAGCTACGCTACTTATAATATACAAATTCCAGAAACAGTCATTCAGGGCTAGGCCAGGAGGCCAACCAGTCAAGCTGTGATTTGGAAAGCTCCCACCATACTCTCCACCTTTACTCTGACTAACAAACACTTGCAGGGAATGGATATTGAGCTTAAAACACTACCTTGCCATTGTCTAGGATATACTTGTCCATGACAGGCGCAGGAGCGGGGTAATAGGACGACGTATTTGCTTCCTCACTGAAAGTGCTCCGTAACTCCGGCTCGGGCTCGAGACATTCTGACTTTACTTTTTCCAGATCAATGGCGGGACCTAGGCAGTTAAGAAAAGAAATCTGTCTAGAACTCCAAGGAAAATAAAAGGCAAATATTTTTAACTAGGCATCTATCAGCACACAGTGGCACAAAAATATCCTAGCTTATTTTTGTCCATTGAACTACACTTAAACCCAGACTTGAAAATAATATGAGGCATGAATGTCACAAGGGAAAAGGTGGAAAACTGGAAGACAAGAGTGGACTAGACTCTAATCAAGTTTGAATGAGAAGCACTCTTCCAGGCTGTCATTGTCTAAATGGAAAGGCAGGGATTCAACTTCCTGCACAGGAAAGAGGTTCTGTTAAGGCTGGGTTGGAGAAGAAGGGGTGGCAATTACTGGAATATGCAAATCGTGTCTTTGCCAAAATCCTCACCTCAGTATCTTACAGTGGAGAAGGCCATAACAGAAGAAGGGAGCTTAGGAAAGTGTGGGCAAAAATGTGAAGGCCTCCCCCTCCCCAAGACCTAGTATCTAGACAGGAGCATTTGAACCAAGAAATTAAAACACAATACACATTAAGCCCCTGATTGCCTGATCCAGCAGCTACTCTGATTTTTATTTTAATGCAATCAACACAAATTACATGCAGTTTAAACAGCAAAAGGAAGCTAGATAAATGGTGATAGTTTCTAAAGGGGTTATTTTTTCTCCATTAGCTTTTAAAAATGGACTGTTTTTAAAAATCACCTATTGTGTGTTGATTACTAAAGGGCAGAGAAACAGGATGAAAATGGGTAAATAAGGCCAAATGACTTGATTAACTTTTGTGGGAGAACAACGTCAAAGGCCAACATAATTTAACATGCTGGAAATTCTCCCCATGCAAACATTTCAGGAGTTGACTGAGATCAGAGATTTGGCTGCTGCCACAGCAGCTCCCTCTGGCCGTGCAAGTTAACTTAGGTAACAGATGAACTCACAGACCAGCCTTCTCTTATCCTAGCCATGTGGAAAACTGGGTACAAAGCTCTTTATATATTAAAGCCCTTTGTAACAATCTGCTTGCAACTCTGGGTTCAGTTGACACATCTAGACTTTGGTTGGTGGCAGTGAAGGTCCTGGTGAATTTGTTACTAAAATTCCTCATGATACAGCTTCCCAGGAGAGAATATCGATCCTGAATTGCTGGCAGCTGCTAACTGAAAGATGAAATCTCTGTAGTACCCTAAGATTTAAAATGAAACTTGCACAAAGCTGAATGCAAGATGACTGGGGAGCAGAACAGTGCAAATAAAAGAGCTTGACTCCTTCTGGTAGAGATTTCAGGTCCCATTCCTGGCTATGCTATATTTTAATTGTGTGACCACAGGTGAGTAAATTACAGATACAGAAGTTGGCAGAGCAAAGGACCAATAGCATCGTAATCGTTCTGACAGCACCTCCCAATAAGATGTGCAGGACCTATTCAAGGGCTGGGCCTAGGTCTTATTCTTTCCTTTGTCCCCAGCACCTAGTGCTGAGTAGGCACTCCCTAAATGTTTGCTAAGTAAATAAAACAATGACGACAATGAATGAGTAATTCTAAAGTTTCAGAAGCAAATACCAAAGTTTCTTCTCTCTGTGTGGGATCACAGGTTAAATTTCTGAGACACAAACAAATTCAGGTGGGACATTTGATCTTTTCTCAGATCTGGGAAGAGGTAATTACTTAAATTTCCCCTAAAGCACATGGCTGAGTTGGTGTGTGAAATCTCTTCCAGATCTGACCTTCAGCCAACAGAAAAAAAATAATAGGCTGAAAAGAGGAGGTCCATGAAAGCCACGCACTCACAGTCATCTTTAGCAAGAACGTGCCCTTCCTCTAAAGCCTCCTTTTCCTTCCATGAGAGGCTGGACAACAGAATGAATCCAGTATAGCCGTGACTTCAGTTGATTCTCTCCCATCCATCTCTATAAAGGCCATCAAAGGGATCTTCCACATGACCCTGTCTTTCCTTGCTTAGGCTGCCCACTACCCTCAAAATTAAGTCCCACACCATGGCCTCCATAAGGCCCAGAACAACCAGCCTCCTTACCTCTAGGGTCATTTCTCACCTCCCCCACCAATATTCACCTCTGCTCAGGTACCCCAAATATTATGTTGTTCCAGGCGTCTGTGCTGTTGTCTTGGCCTTGAACACTACCTCATCTGTCTGCCAATCGCCCAGTTAGACTTTAGGACATAGCTCAGGTGTCTCCTTTGTGAGGCTTGACTGTCATCACTCCCAGGTAGGGGGGTCTTTACATTGTGACTACTTTTAGCAAATTATGTTTGCAATCGTCTGCCTGTCGGTTTTCAACATTAGACTATAAAGCTCTTCAATAGCAAAGCTTTACTCCCTTTAGCATCTTGGAGCCTAGGGAAGTGCTGGTACATGACAGGCTCTTAGTAAATTCTTCATGACATGAGAGGGGAGGAAGAGAGGGACTTTAATGGGCTGTGACAAAGATTCTGAAGTAAAGTCCTGCTGCTGAGCAGAGGTGCTTGAGGGTAGAGGCATGGGCAGGTGGGAAGCTGTTCTGAATGTCTGTAACCTTTCTTGGAGTCCGAGAAGTAGAAATCAGGGCTGTTAATTAGAAATCAGAAGCATCTAGTTAGAATGGACAATTCAGATGGCACAGTTCCAGACAAAGGGCTCTGCTATCACACTGTCTACAGAGGGACAGCTAAGGGACATCAGAGGGAGCAGGGGTTGAGAGAGTCACCTCTCTGGCTCCATCCTGTTGGTCCCCTCCCACAGTCAGATTCCATTCCAGGCAAAGTGGCTGGCCTAATCCTCTCCACACATATACCATTCTTTCCTGCCTCCTAGTCTTTGCTTGTGCCATTCCTTTTGTCCAGAACATTCTGCCCCTACAGATGTCCACCTACACAAGCTCCACCAGTGATGCAAGGCCTGACTCAAATGCCATCTCTTCAATGAGGCTGCCCTATCCCCTCAAAGACTAGTAAAAAATTCTCTCTAGCCCTTGGCTTGGGATTTGGAGACAGAGCTCCAAATACTGGGTTTAAGTACAGGGTTTTCCACTTACTGCTTAGCTGACTTGTGATCTTCCTTGGGTAGTAGAGCTCCACCTTCCTTTGGACTCTCCCCACCCCTCTGCCCCCACTCTACCATAGTAATCAGATGTGCTCATTCATCTCTATGTCTGTCTCCCCTACAAAAGGAGGAGGGGGCAGCCAAAAATAGTGTCTTTTTATGTCAGAGAGGAGGCTTGAGGGCAGCCAAGGACTGTGTCTTTTTATGTCAGAGACCAGGGCTCACCTGGCACAGTGCTTGATTCACATTCTATCCTCAAGAGATAATGTACACATAAATAATGGCTTAACCTCTCTGATCGTGTTGTCTCACCTGAAAGAAGGAAAGATAACAGTGACTTGGCAAGACTGAGGATTAAATCAGATAACTATATATATATTATATGTGTGTGTATATATATATTCGTATATTTATATGGAACAATGATTTCAGAGTCTGGTACAGAGTGGGTTCTTGGTAAATAGTCGTTCACTCCCTCTCCACCCACTCCCACACAAGTCACACTTGTGCACTTAAGTTCGTCTCTACTAAACCATAGGTTCTGTGAAACAGAGGCCCTGCTGTTCTGCTTTTGCCCCTAGTGCTTAGCACAGGCCCAGCACAGAGCAGGTCCTTGTACTCCACAGCCCACCCACTCTCCTCAAGGCTCACGATGGTCCCCTCAAGGCTCACGATGGTCTCCTACGGGACTGATAAACTTCTGTCAAATACAGAAGCTACTATACTGAGATCTTGGCTCTCAAGAAAAACTATTTTCTACACTTCTCAGTCAGCACCATTTGCTTAACACCTGGCAAAAGCTCTCCGCAACAGCCTCCTCCTTCCAGGATATTGTCTACAGAAGGTCAGCTTGAAAAGCCAGCCAAAGGTACATCTGAAAAGGGACTTTTCAGGAGACCTGGGTGTGAATCCCAGCTCATGACTTTAAAGTCAGGTCATCTTACCCTCTCTGCAACTCAGCTTTCCTACCTGCAAAATGGGGGTTACCAAAAGCCACCATGCAGGCTGCTGATGCCTCTGGAAGGGCCTAGCACTGAGGCACAAAACAGACAGAAGTGGGCAAAATGGCAGATGAATGAAGGAATGAATCAATCAATAGAGCGCAATGTTTAGCATTACAGGATCGGAAAGAAGAGGAACAAAAAAGCATGTGTTTTCTTCGGGGAGAGCAGGGAGGGCCCCTAGTGCTTTTAATTTAAGAGGGGGGAAAATCACTTCATTGCAAATTTTAGTCGGCTCCACTACTGATGTTGGCAATTTACATCTCATTACAACAAATGCTTCAGATTGCTGTTTTGCTTTTAAAAAATTTCTGAGGCATTGTTCTCCCTCAAACACATGTGACCAAATTAGCCACAATAATAAGCACTTGCGTTAAGAGACAGCATTGTACAATCTGGCGCAGATATTTTAGGTAACAAAAGAACTTTTTTCACTTTGTGGGAAGAGTAGGATTTTTTTTTTAAAAAAGGGCTTTGATCCATTTGCATTCTGATATTGACACACACTTGAGGTTTATTTGGGGGAAAATATCTCTTCCATGGAAAGAAACCTCTCAGCTGGGTAAAGGAAGCTTTTTAAAAGCATGAAAGGTAGTACTTGTCTTTTCATTCAATCATTCATGAACCCATTCATCTCACAACCCCTGACTGCATATCAAGATCTCGGCTCTGTAAGAGGCACTGGGGACCCAGAGACAAAGTATGTTCCTGTTCTGGGGAAGTTCAGATTTAACATGTGAAGCACTATGACAGAGCATACAAACAACTCTGATTTAACGGATGAGCAATAGATTTAGTGTCAGAAAAACCTGGTAAAGATCCTGGTTCTGTTATTTACTTTGCCTCTGTAAGCCCTACTGGCTTTTTCCCTAAAATGGAAAGCATGACACACAGTTAGGGTCTTTGTAAGTGTTTGCTGGGGCAACAAATATATGAAATTACACGATTTTCTATTCTTGTTGTATCATAAACTGGACTAATGCTGTTCTTTCTGATTAACACAAATGTTTATGTTTGTGTGACTTCTGGGTTGAGAAATCACCTATTTTTTCAAACATATATGTGTTTGGACACTAAATATTTCCAATTTCAGCTGAAATAGAAAGGTTAATTATATATATATATATATTTTTTTTTTTTAGAAAAAAGGATTAAATCCTTTTACTTCTGTAAGTAAATAGGAAGTTTCTCTGCAATAAGTACCATCCTATTTTCTTCAAAAATGCAAAGTAAATCAAGTCAAAATTCTTAAATGCATACAGAACATCTGCTGTGGCACAGGGAGTACTAGATTTGGCAGAATAGAGATGATTTTACTGTTGAGAAGGACCTGGGCATGGGAACAGCTACATTAACAATGAAGGAGTTAAACAAAGGCCTTGGAAAAAGACTAGGGAAGATGCCTCCAGAGCTGGGTAGGAGGATCCCCCTCTGTGGACCTTCTCAGACCCTCTCAGAAGTCATCAGCTGCTCTCACCTGCTGCTGTAGCTGTGCTTCTGTTTCTTAGCCCCATTAGGCTTCCAGTGAAACACAGACAAATCTGGTTTCATTCCTTTGGTGAGAATCTACTAAGTACCGCTGAGTGCCAGCCCTGGGCTAGGTGGAAGTGGGTGCTTCACAGTCTATCAGTGGAAAGAGACAGGCAGCAGACTGCCACCACCCATGTGGCTAACAAGCTTTAGGAAAAAAACTGGGGCAGAAGCAAAGGAGGGGGTGCTGCCTCTGGAGGAAACTAGGAAATCTTCAGAAGGATGGTCACAAACTTATGTGTTGGGACTTGGAGGATGAGAGGAGCTTGTTGGGTATGAGACCCTAGGGTGGGGTAGTTCTCATAAGGTGAAGGCAAGTGGCACAAACCACAGGCTCACTGTGCACAAAGGGTGCAACGTGATGATCTGCATGAATTTGGGGAGGGGGAGATCACTGCTGGTTAAGGGATCCTAGAAGGTTTCGGGAAAGTGGTGATCTCTGACTGCGGCTCTGATGGATGGGTGACATCTTGGGGAGGTGGGCGAGTAGCGAGGCCGGGGTTCTTCAGGTCCTCTCTCTCTCCATTTTCTGAGTGCCTTCTTCGAGTGAGGGCAGGAGCAGACTTTGTTGGGCAGAGGCAAGAGAAAAAAATTCTAGCATGAATCCTGGATTAGGTGAGATCCCAGCGGCTCACAAAGATGCCTCCACAGTGGGGCCACACCCTCAGGGAATGTGAACCACAGAGCGGCAGAGTTGAAATGGATCTGAGAGAGCCCCCGCTCCAAACGGGAGAAGCCCACCGAGGAAGAAAGAGGTAAAACAAGCAGGCCCGGGTCCCCAGTCTTGGGGGTCAAGGTTATCCCCGACTTTGAGGAAGTGCAGATGCCCATTTCAAATGACATATTTGAGAAGGAAAGGTGGCTGAAACCTACAAATGTCTTCTTTGTTAAGTGTCTTATATCAAATGTATCTCTCTTTTTTCTCTCTGTAGCATTTTTCAGCCCACCGTCAGGTGATTGTTTAATATCTCCCTGACTAGAACATAAACACCAAGGGGATGAGTAGTCTTGTTCGCTGCTATATCCCCAGCACCCAGCGCAATGTCCTTCATACAGAACACTCACTAAACATGTGTTTAGTGAAAGAAGTTAATCCTCATGATGGTCCCACAAAATGGACCTTATTATCTCTGTAAAGACTCAGAGCAGTAAAATAACTTGCCAGAAGTCACACAGGTGGTGAGTGCTCAAGTTCAGAGTTGTCAGACTCCAAAGACAGCTCTTTCCACTGCCCTGCCCCTTCTCAGTGAACTGTACTTTTCAGAGCTTCTTGCCTAATGCTCACTCTGTGTGACCCTCAACTAGTCTCTGATTTTCTCAGACATTCCTTGGGGGTCTGTGAAAAGCTCCACAATCGTGAGGGGTGCGGTGGAAGGGGAATAGGGTGTCACCTCTAGGAGCTCTGAGCTTATCCTCTGGTGGCCAGGGAAGACTGGATTGCTTCTTCATCTGTGCTGCTTCTACTTTCCTCCTGCCCAACTATCTGTGCCCAGAGAGTATCCAAATGGCAGGATAGGGGCAGAACGCCCTGTCAGAGAAGCACTGAAGGCCCACACATGTGCTCAATGCATGTAAAATGGACCAGAGTTGGGTGGGTTGGGGGGCTAAGGAGTTGTGGTGGGAACAAGTGGGGTGGGCAGCACAAGAGCTGCTCCCAGGTTCCTGAGGGACCACTGTGGGCACAGTGAGTGCCCGAGGGCAGGAGTTATGAGGAGGCAAAGTTTGATCACATGGTGGATGTCTGTCCAACAAATCAATCCATGACCCTGACCTCAGCTGATACTCCCTTCAGGCCATGAGCCCTTCCAGAGTAGGGACCATATGGGATTCATCTTTGCTACATGGCTGTTGATTGATTCACCTGGCTCAGAGGAAAACAGCAACTCGGGAGTTGAAGGACTGCACCCCAGGCCACTGCAATGGGGAAGTGCCCCCATGAACCACCTGCAGGAGGGTCTGGGGTAGTTCTGCTTGCTTTCATCTGTATCTGCAACCTCTTCTCCTCCTGCTACCCCGCCCTTCACTGTGCCGTCCAACCAGAACTACTTTCAGTTCCTTGAATAAGCCAGCCTCTCCTACAACTCCAAACCTTTGTTTAGGCTCTCCTGTTGCCTGAGATAGTCCCTTAACCTGGGGCCTCCTCCAGCCATCCACAACTCTCCTACCCCAGCCATGTAAGGAGCTCTCTTTTGTATCCTTCCCCAACATCCTGAGAGCTCAGGACCAAAGTAAGGCTCACCCTGCATCACCTCACAGTCTGCTGATGAGTCTGTAACTTCTTTAAGGTCACAAAGGGGGCTTAACAATTTGATGTCTCTGTGTCTAGCACAGGGCTCGGAACAGAGGAAGGATCCAATAATGTTCCCTGCACAAAAACATTTTCTTACAGTCAGAGCTGTCCAATAGTGGGACAGGCTGCACTGGAAAGAAGTGAGTGAGCATCTTGTCTCTAGGGGAATGTTACTGGAGGCTGAGTGATTGCATGGCAGGGAGACTAAAGAAAGCTTCTTGTCATGTACAGGAGGCTAGACGAGGTGAACTCTGGGGTTCCTTATGGGACGAAGGTCCTAGGACTCTAAGAATTACCCCCCACACTCAGAGTGCCCCCTGGAGCAGCAAGGGAGGGTATGGCCAGCCTCCGGAACCTGCTGAATCCTGGCAGCCAAACTAATTCCATCCATCCATGTTGGCTGAACACAAACGTTCCACTGCTTCATGATACTGGGTTCATGAAATCCTATATATTCTGATTCCACATGGCATAGATACATATGTCTTTTCTACTCTCTGGGCCTCAGCTGTCCCTTTATAAGACAGAGGTGAAAGGTTGAACTCGGTTCTCTCTAAAGTGGCAATTTCTAAGAAAACTCCAGGAATTATCTGGTTGGTATCTTGAGGCCATGTTGCCTGGTAAGGCTGAAACTATGAAGACGTGGTGGGCTTTTAAACTAAGCAGGAAATATTCATCTAACAGCTCAAGGGTCCTGCAGTCACAGAATGCACGGCAGTACTGGATGGTATAATGGCCAACAAAGAAGGCCTAATCAGGAGGCAGGCAAAAGGGACAGTGCCACAGAAGCACATGGCTGAGGGACTCTGTGATCAGACTGCCTGATGCATGGCAAAGCAAGAGGGGCCTCAGTTCTGAAAACTGGTTCTACCCTTTCCTGGGTGTGTGACCTCAGGCGAGTTAACCTAATCTCTCTGAGCCTGTTTTATCCACTGCTGAGGTTGTTTTATATATGGAAAGTATTTAGTGTCTGGCCCAAAGCAGGTATTCCAGAGACCAGGCTTTGTCTGTAATGAACACTTTCCCACCTCCATTTCCTGACTGGCAAATCCAAAAGAAAACAAGCCTGTTACATGGCAATATGGAAGGCAAAACCCTGCTCTAATGGAGAAACACATTCCTATTCTGACAATGGGGAAAAGCCTAGCAACTGCCTCTGGATGTTCTAAATACCTAGGCAGTTGTTAGAAAAGGGACAGCCTGGAGTTGTCCCTCAACCCCATCCCCACTGCCCCCAGGAAAACGGAGTCTAGGAAGAAAGGGAAAGGAGGGTCCTGAATTGTTCAGCAAGCCTGAAATCAACTTTTAAAATAATCTAGGTTTATTTTAAACTGTGGCTAATTCTAATTTGGGCAACAGTTCAAAAAAAGTCCTTCAAAGTAGATGATGACCAATATTTTTCAGAGCACCTACTCCACTTCTTACTACTAGATCTCTTCGTGCCATCTGAATTGAGCAGGGAACAATAGTTTTTGAAACTGCCCCACCACTAACTGTAAACTGGCAGGCAGACTGTGGGCCTCTTGGGCCTCACCTCCACAAGGGAGATGTAAACACCTAACTAGACAAAATGGCTCTTGTCCACCTGCTTTGGGCCTTTCTCAAAGCCCAACTTTTTTATAGTACTCCTGCTCATTGTGAGAATGAACTGAGGCTGAAAGAGATGGGAAAGAGCTCTGAAACAAACAGGCCCCAGGAAGAGAGTCCTGGCAAAGAGAAGACTGAGCCACAACTAGTGATGTCTAAAAAAATCCAGGAGGTCAAATGGGGGTTTGAGAGCTAGAGATGGGAAGATGGAATTCTGCCCAGGAAAAGTTGGGGGTGGTAATGGACAAATTCTATAAGCTACAGACCAGTGAGCTTGAAATCAAGTCCAGGCATGGTTGTAAAACAGACTGTTCAAATATGATTTCTAAGGACTTACAAGGGGAAATAGGAAATCTCTAGGCATCATCCAGGGTTGACCAAAGATTAAGACATGCCAGACCATCACATCTGTGTTCTGCTGTAGCATAATGGGTGCCTATGATGTGCCAAGCACTATATAACACATTTTCTCATGCACATCTTCAAATGATTCTACATCTTGATGCAGTACCTACTGAGCACCTACTATATGCTGGCCTCTAGGCAGATGACTTTACTGCATTTGTTCATTTACTCCTTTTTTTTTTCCCCCCCTTAGACAGAGTCTCACGCTGTCGCCAGGCTGGAGTGCAGTGGCATGATCTTGACTCACTGCATCCTCCGCTTCCCGGGTTCAAGCTATTCTCCTGCCTCAGCCTCTCGAGTAGCTGGGACTATAGGCGCACACCCCCATGCCCAGCTAATTTTTGTACTTTTAGTAGAGGTGGGGTTTCACCATGTTGGCCAGGAAATGGTCTCGATCTCTTGACCTCGTGATCCACCTGCCTCATCCTCCCAAAGTGCTGGGATTACAGGCGTGAGCCACTGCCCCCAACCCATTTGCTCCTTTTAAAAACCATAATAGTTGATACTATCATTCACTCTGTTGTACAGATGAGGAAACTAAGGCTGAGGAAGTTAAGTAACTTGCCCGAGGCAACAAAATTTGAATTTGGAAGAGCTGGGATTGAAAACCACAGTATTTCTGACCTCAGAGCCCATTAGGGCTCTTAATTACTGAGCTGGTTCTCCTGTCTGTATGTAGTGAGCTTTAAGATACCTATATTACAGAGGAGAAAACAGAGACCTGAGAAGGGTTAAAAAATGTGTATGAAGTTACACAGGTAATAAATTAAGACAGCTGAAATTCAAACCCAAGTAATATCTGCTGCTGAAGCCCAGGTTGTCTCCAGTACAGGAGAAAACCAGCATGAAGCATTTGGCTGACATTAGCTGCCTTTTCTAAGGCACTATCAGAGACCTGGGCTTAAAGAAGCCAGTTCAGACTGCAAAGGATTTTAAAGATCAAAGCTGGTATTTTAACGGACCTTGGACAGCACACAAGGTACAAACCCAGAGGGTTACAGAGGTGTTAGTGATCCAGCTCTAAAAAGTTGAAACAGATATGCAGGCCACAATGGCTTTCTCCTTTTTCAAAACTTTCAGCCAGCTTATGATCTAGCCAACAGGACATTATCTCTTCTTTTTGCCTTCTCCTCTCTAAAATGGAGATAATAATCCCTACCTGGCCTTGCAACAAGACTATCAGAATTGTCCAATGAGATAAAAATGTCAAGGTGCTTTGAAACCGGTAAAATGCCATGCACATGTGAATTACTGTTATTACTCTAGTTATCTATGCCTCTTCTGGTTAGAATTCATCATTTTTGCCTATATTCCCTGACACAGCACACAAGAAATCTAATATCATCATCTGCCTCCCTCCTGCAATTACAACACTGATTTTATTTGCCTGGTGTCATGCTGTGTACATGTTCGTATTCCCTGTGAGACTTGTGTGCATCCTGAAGGCAAGGATTACATCTGCTCCTCTTTGGATTCCTCACAGAGCCCTTGAGAGTCTTATTTGAACTAATGTTACCCGAGTCACACCACAATGAATTATACTATCTAAGTGGTACTTACAGTGTAACAAACTGGGGAGGACACCGTAGCCTTGGACTTTGCCTTCTAAGAACAGGGAATCTAGCTGAGGAGAAACCAAGAGAGACCCTAGAATTTACTCCATTCTCACACATGGGGGCTTACCCTCCCCCAGCTGGGTCTCTATTGTTCTGCTTCCCTTCATCCCCTAAAATTCTCTGTGGCTGCCAATGCCCCGTTTAAACACACCATTCTAATCTACTTGTGTATTGTTTTTCAAAAAGGCACTCTGTCTTGTTCATTACGTTATTCCCAGCACCTAACCCAGTCCTAGAACAAAGGATACCCTTGATAACTGTTCACTGAATAAAGTAATGAATAAATGAATATACACAGAAAAACATCTGTACCTTGGAATATCACCACGCTTTTTGCATCCTCGGCATTTCCTTATTTGGGGGAAGATGGGCAGGAAAGGGAGAAAAAGGAAAAGGGGACTGGCATTTATTGAACACTTACAATATAGGGGTCACAGGGCTAAAGTTATTACATATGCTTCCTTATTTAATTTTGACAGTGGAGGACAGTGGGGTTGTTTACCATGCTAAGATCACAGACAAGGAAAGTTCTGTTTTACAGAGAGAGATGATGTCCTTTGTGGGGAGTAACGGGGATGGAGGGGACACCCCCATGTTGGGAAAATTGAAGTCTAAGAGCTAAAGAAGGTCATACAGGTGAGGGGCCAGAGAGAGGCACACAGGACAGGGTCAGGAGACCCTCAGGAATAAGCCAGTGACACTTTTTGGGCTTGTTTCCTCATCAGCAAAATGAGGGTGACAGTCTATAGCCTAAGTTCTTTCACAACTCCGTGACTCCATGTTGGAATACTTCTGATTAAACCCATCTTTTCTTGTGTGTGGAATGAATGAAAGAATGAATAAATGTACAAATGAAGACGTGTACGATTCAGTGAAGCCTCTGAAACATACTCTCTTGCTGCTATCCCCCACCCTTGGGTGTGGCTCCACCTTTCTGACCCCAACCTCCCCAAGGTGTGCCATTATAACTCCTGGCTGCTAACAGACCCGCCTCCCACTCTGAGTCCCCATCAGTCTGAAACGACCAGGCGGCTGCTCTCCACTACCATCTACCACTCGTAGGACGCCACTACGTGGGTGAGTAAATAATGATTCTTCCAGGCAGTAGATTTCTTTTGAAAACTGAGCACCTCCTGACCTGTTGGCCTCCCTCATCTCTGAATTTGCCTGTTATGGTGTGAATGATCCAGCACCCAAGCCAGACAAAGGCCCTTGAGCTAGGCCCCTAGCTGAGGTGGACAAATAAAAATACTCAAGGATATGCCTCCAGGAGCAACACTCAAATGAGGCCCAGGGGGCAGAGAATGGCAAAGCCTGAGCCCTACATCAACCCTAAGCCAGGACGTGTTTATCAGAGGGCAAGTGAAGCCATGAGTCAAACAAGGGTCTCTCATTTGCTTTCTGGTTGTTCTCTGCCTTCTTAGTGGTGTTTATAGATCACGATCTGTTACAGCAAGGGGATATCTTACTAGACTTTCCACGAGAGAATTCTCCCTTCAGATGCTAACCTCTCCCACAGAACTGGCACTCTGTGTTTTAATAACATGTTTACCTCTATCACTACCCTCTCCTGCTTCCCAACGTCTTAGTCTTCTTTGGATATCCCCAAGTTCCTAGGCTTGGAAAGCATTTGGTCAAAGTTAGCTGACTGAATGAATAAACAAATGAACAAACATATATAACCCCTCTTATCTTCAATATTGTAAGAGGATACTGAGGCAGAGAAGCTAGTTAACCTGCCCAAGGTCATATAGCCAACTACAGGCTGGGGGTGCCTGAGTTAAAAGCCAAAGTTAACCCTGTCTTAGCTCCTCCATTACATGATGTTGAACAGGAGCTAACAGTAATCAAGCATTAACAGAATGTCAGGCACTATGCTGTGTGTCACAAGGCTGTAATATGATCATTCCCATTTTACAGATGAGAACACTGAGGGTCAGAGACATACACGCTCTTTGCCTAAATTGCTCCTCACTCTCCCCATCTACTGATTCCTGTTTCGGTAACAAAAATTTATCCTTCAGGCTCCAGCCTAAAACGTGTTTCTTTCAGGAAGCCTTCCCTCTCTGACCCCTCAAAATCTGGTGGGTAGTTCCCTCTGCTGTCCCACAGTCCTCTATGGTTTTGTCCCTATGATGGCATTTATGTACTGTGCTGTCACTGATTGTTTCAGGATCTGTTTCCCTCATCAAACTTTAAACTCCTCAAGGGCAGAGGGCAAGGTCTGTATTGCAAATATACTGAATTCTTACACTAGGCAAGATCCCTGGCATGTAGCAGGAGACCAGCAAGTATTCATGGAAGAAAATACGGTCACAGGAAAGGAAGGAAGAATGGAAGGAAGGACATGAGCTTCCCAAAGCCACAGAGTTGGGAAGTAGGGAAGTTGGGATTTGAATCCAGGCCATGAAAACATACAACCTCCTCTTAAGGGTAGGGACCCTTTTATTTTATTCTTGTGGATTTGTCTTGGAACTTGGTACATTACCATTCTCCTATTAACATGTGTTAATCAATAGACTTTTAAGCTTTCACAGATGAGGGACAGTGGGTGTGATTTTCCAGGATGCCTGTAGTCCTGAGAAGATAGGGTGGGTGCCCTATGCATACTTGGGGCTCCAGCTGACTTATGTTGAGTCCAACCCATTGTAATGATGATGGTGACTCAGATCAGGGAAGAGCTATCCAGTGGTCTGTGCAATGGCCTTCAAGGCCTGTGGGATGGGAGAGCCTAGAAAGATCAAGACACTGAAACTATGCTTCAGGTCAAGTTTTTCTACATGTTTTAGGACTAAAAGAGGCATATAATGATGTAAAATGCAGGGTATCTTACCACCCCAGAGGCTTAGGAGTGGTTTCTGGAGTTTAAACTCAGTTCATAATTATGAAAAACAGGTAGTTTCCCTGGGAGTTGAATTAAGTACGAAGAATTTCTGTTTTTGGTGTACTTCCCCACAAGCCCCCAAGAAGTTTATAAAAGGCATAGCATACAAAGCACACTGAAAATACAAATTATTCACTTTAAGATTGGGAAACATTTTTTCCTCTCCAAAAATTTCAGTTATCCCCATCCCCCATCACCGCTACAAGAACAATATAGCTTTTACAAATTTTTACATTTATGATTTCTCTTTGAGATTTTATTTTAATAAAGAACTTTACTAACTTTTGAAGCTGCAAACCATATGCGACTTTTCGTGTCCCTGTGAACCTCTGTAGACTATGATTTGGGACACTGACTTGCCAAAGCAATGGTAGAGTTTGGGAGTGGACAAACTCCAGCCTATGAACTGAGTGACTAGAGTTGAGACAGAACTCTACCTCTGCCTCCCTACGTGACTCTGGGGAAGTCCCAATGTAGTTTCCTTTTCTATGACAAGGGCATGAAAAGGCCTCTCTACTGACTCCTTGGACCATCCAAAGATCTACTGAGCCACTACCTTGGGGACATACTTTAAGAAGCAAATGACACCTACAAATATAAGTAAATTAGGGTAAGAATAAATCAAAGAAGAATGAAGCTTCATATCTAAATATATTATCTAGATAATGAAAACCTTCATAAGGGCAAAACCATATTTTATTTAAACTTTGAGGATATTCCTAGACTAGATTACCACCTTCTTCAAGCAAAGCACACTGACTCAGAGTTTATCAATTACTGTCTTCAGGGGCTATGGAGGCAATGAACTTGTGTTATACTGATTTCCTCAATACTGACTGGGCTCTATCTTTTACAGTTCTGGATTCTTATGTTCTGAAAGCATTTTTCTGTCTTTCTCTCTCTGGTAGGCAGTCATTTCTTCTGGCAGTCAAGGCTGCTGCCTCTCAGATTTCTTGATCCCTGCTTCTAAACCACTTTAGATTGGAAAACCTGATTAGTTAAAATAGAGTGCAATATAAGAACCTATTTAAACTTCTGTGAGCAAACCAAAGGAGTTTTATACGTCTTTTATATTCATCTTCCTAAGGTCATGTGCCTCCCTGCTCAAAGCTTTCTAATGCTTTCCATTCCTACCAAAACAAGTTCAGACATCCCAGGCTGGTCGTTTTCAAGTCCTTCCATCTTCTGTCCTCAAAGCACGTTTGCATTATTCCTCTTAGTGTGCTCCAGGTATTTTCCCATGCTCATGAGTGCTGCTCAGCCTCCTCTTGTGCCTTGAAACACTGCCCACCCTTCAAACCTCAGTTCCTTACTGAAGTCTCTCCATGCCCTCAGTTACGAATAACCACTCCAAGCCCTGAACTCTCATATCATTTTGTCAGCATTCTCCTTTGGCATTTATCACTTTCTGACTTAAACTAATACATGTTGTTAGGATCATGTCTACTTCTTTTTATTATCCTGAAATTTCCTTGGAGAGGTTCCCTACAATCCCTGTTACTGCCTCTTGCTGAATGAATGCATAAATGAGTGAGCAGTGACAAATATTTTGTCAGCTCTTATTCTCTGACCCATGTTCGCCAATGTTCCCATAGCTGAGGCTGCTGCACACATAAGCTCCTATCAGATTCACTATGAGTGGGAGTGACTCTTCCTTGAGACAACTGATAAGCCAAGTGGCTGTCCTTCCCTAGCCTCCGGGGCACTTGGTCTCCCTCTCCCCTTTCCCCTCCCAGAAGAGGATCTGGATGAAGCATTCCACCCATGTGGAGTGGTAGGTGGCCTGCTGGGGCACTCACCGCTGCCAAGCCGCAGGAGCAGCACGTCCTGGAGCCTCCGGTTGAGGTCACGGAGCTCCTTCATTTCAGACACAAGTGCCCCGTACTCCTTGAGCTTCTTGGCCTGTTGTACCAGCTGCCTGCGAGTCCGCTCCAGCTCCTGCTGGAGGTGGCGCATCTCTTCCTGCTGCTGCTGGTAATTGCGCAGCAGCTCCTCATACAGAGCCCGGGGCACCACAGCATCTTCTAGACTGTCCATGTCCTCTGTGCCTGGCGAGGCCTCCACGAAGACCTCTTCCGGACACGTGCTATGGCCCAGGCTCAGGCCGTTCTGCTTCTCTAGCCGAGCCACCACGGCCTCGATGCTCTTGTGCGCCACTTCGCTGGGCTTCCGCCCCTCAGGTCTCTGTGTAGGACAACGAGAATCAGTTCAGGCAAGGGCAGCTGGGACTTTCTTGGACTGCAGCTCAATATTTCCCCAGACAATCCTAAAATCACAGAATCACAGAACATCAGTGCTTGGAGAAACCTGTGCACACACTTAGTCAAAGCCTTTCATTTTATAAATGGGGAAACATTTTATAAATTTTATAAATGGGGTTCTGAGTGGGGAAGAGGCTTGCCCAAAGTCATAACCAGGATACTGATTTCCCAGGCCTGCACTTTTTCCTTTCACCACTCTGCCTCCTGGATGCATATATCATGACCACCCTTCCCAATGCCCCAGGCCCCAGCCCACCCACAATGCCTAGGCAGTGGCTTGCGCATGGGGGTGTTCAATATGTATTTGTGGAGAATCAGGGAGAAATCTGGCCAGGCCAACTGATTCCAGAGGAGTCACAAATTTCTTCAACAACAAAAACAAAAAATTCCTCCCCTAAAGGCAATTCACCATGTAAACTTTTCATCAAGAATGCTTTAGATGGAAAGGATGTTAAAAACTCTAGTCTACTCTAATCTAGGGAAGAAAACATGTCATATTTTCTCTGTTCCTCCTTTGCCTACTCACTCAGAACTGGCACTCAGTAGGGGCTTGAAAAATGTTTACTCAACCGAAAAGTTCAAAGAATTCTAGCATTGAAAGGTACTTTCAGTTTCACTTCCTCATGTTCCAGGTGAGAAAACTGAGGGTCAGAGAGGGGAAGGACTACACTTAGGGTCACATAGTGAGATACAAACAGAGCCAAAACCAGAATTTGGAATCTAACTTCCAGTACAAGGCTCCTTCCCCCCAGGTCTGCCAGCCTCTCCCTCAGCAAGACAGTGGATAGAGAGAAGAAAGTTAATTCACAAAAGAATTATCCAGGACTCCCCCAGGGCTTGGGGTTCTACTGCCAGAGGAAATTCTAGCTCAGGTAGCTACAGCTTCTACTGAGGGGCAGTGAGAGTTACAGGATCAAATGAATTCTTTCACTCAGGGTAGTAGGGTTAGGAGCTCTCCTGACTGGGGCACTTGTAGGAAGTGCAGACGACTGAGGACAGGCACTTCTCACTAAGTTTCAGGAAATTTAAGGAAAACCAAACCAAATCAAACCCAGCCCAATGAAACTATGACTCTGATATTGTGTTACATGACAAAATCTTAAGTCGTTTTATCTGCTGGGATAAGGTGCTACCAGTGTAGATGAATTTATCATTTATCTAAAGTGATCGTTACAATATGTCTGCGTCACAATAATGTGAGACCCCTGGAGGCAGGGACCATGTCTGGCTAATGGCTCCAGGTACCAGCACAGGGTCAGGCCCATAGCAGGAGTACAGTGAATGCCATGAACTGAACTCAGCTACATTCCCTGGGAACACCCTCAACCTTGTGTCCAAAATCAGACCATGGGCAATGCAGAAGACATCCCATTTCCTTATCTTCCTTCTCCCTTCCTCTCAGGTATCTACTGCACAGAAGAAAACAGCTAGCTTGCCGAACAAGATTTTCAGCAGTTTCCAAAGTAAAGGCTGGAGACCAACTGGGGCACACAGCAAGAAAATACAACCTCATGCAAACGTTTTCACCTAACCCAAGGTCTCACAGATCCCTTTTGTGAACCTCGTGCACTTCCCAATGAGTCCAGCCTTAGCAATTTGGGGTAATCTGACAGTGACTGGCCCTAAACTTCTCCCCAAGAACAGCTGCTTAACGTTGTTGGAGCTCAGCAGTGGCCTCTCCAGAGCTGTGGGCCAAGGAGAAACACACCGTTCCAAACCTCCAACAGCGATGACACTGCACAGACTATGCAAACAGGACCGTGCTTGGTGGCACAGCATGAATCAGGGCTCTCTGGAAAGTTGGCCAGCAAGGCAAATACACACTAGTTGTCCCATGCTTTCCCTACCCTGAAAAAAATCATGGCCTCTGATACCAGGGGACATTTACATGGGGAGAGGAAGCCAGACTGAAATTCTTTATCTATGAGGTATCTGAAAATGCTCCCGCATACTTCCAAAGAAAGAAAAGATTTTGTTACCTTGATGTGTCTAAGCTGTAAATCTTCTTCCCCATAATCTTTAACCTCTCCATCTTCTTCTACATGATTAAGAGAAAGCTTGGGGATTTTTATTTTCTTCTGCATCACACTGTTTTCAAGGTCAGATTTGTCTTCTAAAATGCATATCAAGAGAACAAGGTTCATCATGAGTTAAAATGAGTCATTATGAGTTTAGAATGCCCAAAACCTCAAATGCTAGAAAATAATTGAGGCCAGACCAGTTAAAAACGAAAAACAAACAAACAAACTCAAGGCCGGTTCCCTCTTGCATGCAGGCATCCTAATAGCAGTGCAGATCAAACTCTAGGAACAAAGGTGCTTGCGAAAAGCACTGTCATACCAAGTGTTGAAATAGCAGCCAGTGAATTTGCTTAGGGGTTTCTCTAAGTGTACCCTAATGGGTGGCCTTTTATGGAATTCTAGAATCTTGAATTGGAACAGCCCTTAGATTGCTATCTGATCTAAATTAAAATGGCCCATGAATCCCTCAACTCAACTGTGATCTTTCTAAGCCAAGTGTCTTCCCAGGAGAACTTGGTGGGTTTCTGTCAGCTCAAGTACCAATAGACATGAGAGAGATTATAGCTGATAGGGATGTAAGGAAGGGCAGGGGTATCTCCACAGCCTTACACAAGGCAGGCTAAGGTAAGGCAGACGGGGGAAGAATAACATTTATCACCTTTTTACTGGTATCAAATCTCAGCATGCCTGAGTCTGAGGGACCTCAGTGAACAAGTGGTCCAACTCTCTCATGTTACATGAGGAAATTCAAACCCAGAGGATGGAAGAGGCTTGCCAACGGCATGAGCGGAGGAACAGCCAGGAGTGGGAAAGAGGCCTCTGGCACCTCGTCCACTGCTTACATGTGCTGACAACACATACTGAACGTAAAGTGCTACACAAATACAAAAGGATATTATTTCTACTCATTTTCTCATTCTTTAAGCTCAACTTCAGATAATCTGTTTTTTTTTTTTTCTGCACAGATTTCAAACTGGACTTTCCAGATTTGTCTCTCACTGGATATGTCCAAAAATAAAAGTTCAAACAAGAGGGCTCCAGAGGTAAAAATCTCAGTCTTTTCTGGAACTGTACCCTTGTGGTAAAATACTTTGTGTTCAAAGCTTAAATTGACACTTTAGAGATTGCTGTTTCTCATAGTCCTCAAAGGTTCCCATTGCTATATCCCAAATGTGTTTTGTAGCATGTTGCCCAATGTTGGATATAGCATATGGCCAGGTAGTTAGTTAAATCCAGTCTTGAAGGGGTGTGTGTGTGTGTGTGTGTGTGTGTATACGTATGCATGTATTTGCATGTGTTAAACATGCTCTTACACTGTTCCCAGGCCAGGCTTCTCTCCTCACAACTTGTTTGTAAAGCTGAGAAGGCAGCTTATAAGCACATAACTATTCCAGAATGTACTCAAATGCTGAATCTTCCCAAAGAGTCTTCGTGATGAAGGCCCAGCTGGTCAGAGGTGGGAGTCCAATATCAGAGACTTAAGTGTGAACCTCAGCTTTTCTATGACAGGAAGGGGACAGGTATGTAAGGGCCTTAATCTCTCTGGACATAATGGAGGTTGTGAGGATGAGAGCAATAATTCACGCAACTCACTGGACAATGCCTGCTACACACTGGCCATTCGATGGATGGCACAATATAATTGGTATTGTCAATGTGTTCTGAATCATTTTCTTCTCTTAAGCATAAAGTGAATAGAGATTTAATTTAAAAAAATGAAGAAATGATTTAAGTAGGGTAAGGATGATAAATGAACTGCTCAGAAAAAAAGGAGGTGGTCTTTGTTAACAACCCCCTATGGATAAAAATGGCCTTTCCCACTGAGCAGAGGAGCAACCCTTGGGTTTCTATTTTCACAACAATGGCTCGTTCTTGCACTCTTTGTGCCTATAAAATGCATCCAACGGGTTATGAACAACAATAGGGACTCGGGGTTTTCTAAAAGAGCAACAGTTTCCCTCCTACAAATCACTGCTGACTTATAAGTTAAAGGGATGCTAAAATGTAAAACCTAAAGAAAGTACTTCAGATGAAATTATCTTACCATGGTGTTTGTGTATGTGTGTATGTTTGTGTGTCTGTGTATGTGTGTGTGTGGAAAAAAACAGACAAAAAGAGAGAAAGAGAGAGAGGATGAGGGTGGTATTAGGATTTCTGAATGTGTTGGGGCAAAGCTCCTGGGCTAGTCTTCAATTTGACAAGTTTAGGACAAAGTTTGACATGCAGAGCCAACAAACTAGAAATGACAAGCTATGTTATGCCTTCCTGGGCTGAAACTCTAGCTCAGGATCATGTTGGTGTGGAGAAAAGCAATCATTCGGACTCACAAAACCACGTTAACATCTGGATGGAGAATGATCCTCAGATCATCCAATTCTATTTTTCAAAATGCAGATGAGAAAAATAAAGTTCTAAATGGTGAAGTCTGTGCATCCATGCATGCAACTCTCAGGCCCAGGAATAAAGGAGGGGCAGGATGAACAGGGTCCCTATCCTGGAGAGCTCACTGTTGTGCAAGGTCACAGAAGTTAGTGTCATCACATGAATGGGGGAGAACTTGGACCACTCCAGATCCAGAGCTTTGCTTTCTATGCCTCGACTTAACCTTTACTGAGAATTTACTCTGTAGGATCTAAACTAGGTCCTAGGGACACAAATGAACAAACATCCAGCTGAGGATATAAGATAAAAACACAAGAAAAGATAACCCAAGATCTCAAAAGCTGAATATGAATAAGGGAGAAGCAACTGCTAAAGGATTCTGGGAGCAAGGGAAATCACTTCGGTCAGTGTAACCCTGGAAGGCTTTTGAAAGGAGGTGGCATTTGAGCTGGACTCCTTACTTGCTAAGTAAGTTAGGAGTAAGTTAATTTACTTCTCTGAGGCTATTTCCTCATCTATGAATTGAAGTAAATAATTCCTACTCACATTGCAGAACATTGTGAAGATTACCAATTCGGTGTGTTAAAAACTTGAGTAGAGTGAATGGCACTTCAACAGTTGGTGCGCATAAAAGGATAGCCATTTAAAGGATGGTAAGAATCTGGACTACACAAGAGGGGTAAAGAATAGAAGCCAAATGGGGAAGGCTGGGGAAATATTTAGATCGAAATGGTTAGATCGAGATGGTTCAGTTACAGGCAGGAGGGAGAGGTGAGAAGGGAAGAAAAGGTGGTGGGAACTAGAAAATAAGTGGCCTTGAATGCCAAGTTAAGAAGAGCTGAGGCTCAGTGTGCCGATGGGGAATAAACTAGGCATCAGACAACCTGGATTCCAAGTCCAGTTCTGTCGCTTTGTAGGTGTGAGATGTCAGGAAGCGGCTACCTCATTGAGCATAATTTTTCTCTGTAGAAATGGAGATACAATATCTACCTCAAGTCGGATCAAATCAGCTCAGTAAATGTTCCTTGAAAACAACAGAGCCCCGACAAAGAGATAAAGACACAAAGACGCAGTGGATGACAGAGCTCAGCAAGGATTGCCTGCTGGCTTCTGCTGGCTTAGTGCTTGGGGCAGGCTTGCTTCTGGAGGTAGAGACCTGCTTAGCTGCCTAAGATGGGTGACACTCCCCATCTGATGACAGGAGGCCTCATCGCCCTACCAGCTATACTCAAGGCTCTAGGCTCTTCCATCTAATTAGAATGCCCTTCTTTCTTGTGTGCTTGACAAACTCTGTTTAGCTTCACTCATCTTCTCCCCTGCTCTCAAAGGTGCCATTACACATCTATACATCCTACATACCTTCTTTGTAGTCTATTATCTTACTATTTGCAATTATCAGCTTAAAGATCTTATCCACTGGTGTATGAGTAACCTCAGGGTAGGGCCCATATCATAGAACTACCCATACAATAGAGACTCATCAAACAAAAATGTTTAATGAAAAAATAATAAAAAGAGGCTACACCAATAAGCATATGAAAGGAGCTCAACATCGTCAGTCATTAGGGAAATGCAAATCAAAACTACAATGAGATACCACTTTATACTCATTAGGATGGCTCAAATCAAAAATAAAAGTAAAATAGCAAGTGTTGTAAAGAATGTAAAGATATTGGAACTTTCATACATTCCTGTTGGGGAATGTAGAATGGGCAGCCACAGTAGAGAACAGTATGGCAGCTCCTCAGAAAACTAAACACAGAATTACCATAACCCAGCAATTCCACTCCTGGGTGTATATGCAAGATAAATGAAAACATATACCCAAACAAAAACGTATACACAAATGTTCATAGCAGCATTATTATTAACAGCCAAAAGGTGGAAAAAACCCAACTGTTCATCAACTTATGAATGGCTAACAAAATGTGGTATACCCATACAAGTGAGTATCATTCAACCATAAAGAGAAATGATGTACTGACTCATGCTACAACATGGATGAATCTTAAAAATATTATGCAAAGTAAAAGAAGGCAGACACAAAGGCCATTTATTGATTTCATTTATATGAAATGTTCAGAATGGGTAAATCCATAGAGACAAAAAGTAGTTTCGTTGTTACCAAGAGCAGGCGGAAAAGGGCAATAAAGAGTGACTGCTCAATGGGTAACACGGATTTCTTTTCTTTCTGAGTGATAAAAATGTTCTGGAATAAAATAGTGGTGATGGTTACAGAACACTGGGAATATATATACTAAAAAACACTCACTTGCACACACTTTAAAATGGTTAAAATGGCGAAATTCACATCAAATGAAATATATCTCAATAAAAAATTAAGTTACCACTTGTGGAATGTCTACTACATGTCAGATACCTCTATAAAGATCTTCATATAAATTATACCTCATAACAACCCTGCAAGTAGGTATTACAAGCCACATTTTTTTTCCCCCAAAAAAGAAGAAATGAGCCTCAAAGAAAGAAAACTCTCTTCCTAAAGTCACCCAGCTGGGAAGGTACACAGCCAAGATATGCTCTAATCAACATGCCTCCTAAGCCTATGCTTTATCCCCTCTAAACACATTCCTGGAACATGGTAGAGCCAGAATAAATACTGAATGAATGAGTGAATGACAGCTACAGTTGAGGACATCCAAATTCCCCAGCCTAAGTTCAAAGCAGAAGACCACTTGACTCCCGCTTTCTTGCCAGACCGCATCCTCTATCCTCAGTAAGTCTCCAGAAAGCAGCAACCATCACCAGGCACAACAGAAACAGGGCTTGAATGGGTTCTTTGAAAGGGTAGGCTGAATAGTCCAGGAAGCTCTGAAGTGTAATGAATGAGTTCAGGAAACGGACAGAAGCAGATAGCACCTTCATTCACATGCTTCTTGACCTGGATCCTGGCTGCCTCGATGCTTGGCCAGGGGGATTTCGAGGCTCCTCTGAGAGTTAACCACCTCCCGGCTCCATCCTAATACTTCCCAGTCTCTTCCTGGACCCATGTTCCCAGGGTGAGGGTTCAGGAAGACCCAAGTCCTCTGCTTATTCTTTTCTGCAGGCAGTGAGCATTTACCAAGTTCCTGTTTTGGTTTTGGCACTATAAGTAGTCCTTGTGTTTTTGGTCCTTACAACCCAGTATATGACAAGAACCCAACCAAAATGCAAAGTTTGACTTTGTGAGAGGCACTGGCTTATACAGTGCAAATATCTGCTCTCTATGCCTTCCTAACCCTAATCCTGAGTTGAAGGTATAGATACCTCATATCCACAGAAGATTACTGAACATTCAGTGTCATCATAACAAATGGAAGAAACAGTTGGGAGAAGGAGGCCCAGTACCTCGCAAAAACAGTGCAGTCTTTTGAATCAGGTGGTCCTGATTTGGAATTCTGGCTTTGCTACATACTAACTGTGGGAGCTTGGGGTAAGCTAGTTAACCTGTCTGAGACTCAGTTTCATTATCAGTAAAGTGGGGATAATAAACTCTTTTCCAAAGAGACAGTTCATGTAAAAGCACCAAGCACAGTGCCTTTCTTGTCATAGATGTTCAATAAATAGCAGCTGTTAGGCTACCCTTGTGTATTACCTGTTTGGCTTTTGTCTCATGGCAAACAGAACCACTGCAGGTATCTGACACAGACTAAGACATGATGAAAGAGATGTTTTAGGAAGATTAATGTGACAGTGGCAAGCAAGACAGATGAGATGTGAGGAGGAGACAGAACACAGGATGACAAGAAGCTATAACTCTTGACTGGTCACATGAATGAAGGTGAATGGTGGTGTGGATCATGTAAGACAGTAAATACTTTATGTGGCATTTTAATGTGACTTTGGGATATGCTTCTGGCTTTGAATTCTAAGAAACCACAGAATAAATTAGCAGTTGACTAGGAAGGATGAAGAAAGCTCTCTACTTAGCCAGTCTGTGCAACTGCTCTAAACTTGAGGCCAAATAATTAGTTTTAGTGTAAACAAAAATAAATGTGGAGCCTCTGAAGATAAAATCACCAATCTCGACTTCTGGATTATTTTATGTCCAGGGCAAGGAAACCCACCAAAGATTTGGGCATTATCCTTTTCCTCCTCCTTTCTAGCTACTACAATGTGCTAACTGCATTCATTCATTCAACAAATACTGAGTGAGCACCTACTATGTGCCAGGCCCTGGGCAACATTCCTTACAAACTCCCTATATTTAATCCCTACAATAATTCTACTGAAGCAGGAACTCAGGCTCATAGAAGCGAGGTGGCTTTCATAAAGACGCAAATAGCAGAGCCAACATTTCAAATCAAGTCTGTTTAATACAGGCCCTGTTTCTATCACCTAATTATCCTATGGGAACAAGAGAAAAAGTATGAAGTTGCTGTAACTTCTCAAATGAACTATAAGGCACATATAAAATGATGAATGTCAATATAACTTCCTAAAGTGCCTGCCTTTCTCCTAAGATCTTGCCTACACCCTAAGAGAATATTGTGATGAATTCCCAAATTGAAGTAAACACTATATAAATATGACCTGATGCCACACTCCTGAACTACAAGGCTTATCAAAGCCACAAAGCTCTAAATAATGCCCAAATAGGGTCTCTACTCAAAGCCACAAAGAACTTTCTTGTAAAAAATATATGGTAAAAACTGCTATTCAAAAATATAGCAGAACTTAGTATTATTAATCTGAGGAGGAGAAACATTCCATTAAACTTACTACTGGGAAAAAAGGAAGCATGGTGGTAATAGGCAAATGGTGTTTTAGAAAAAACAAGCAGGTGACAGGAAACCCAATGCAAGTCTGTCTTCAAAAATGAATTTACCCCTGAAGAATTTACAGTATTATTAAAATGGGAGAAACTCTGTCTTAACTTCCATTTGACATATAATCAGGCTGGACAATTAAAATAATCCAACATCATAGAGCCAAATTTGGTATAAGTTTGTTAGCCAGGATGAAATTCTGAAAGGCTACACATAAAACACTTTATAAAGGTCTTATAAATATCTACACATAAGTTTAAAGTTTTTCATCCATACAAAAATCCTGTGAAGTTTTATGTCTGCATTAAAAAGAGATATGCCACAGAAAATACAAACACATTGCATTCTCTGGCCAATAGTGTTTGTTTTTTATAAAATCCAAGGCAGACAAAAGTCTCAAGTTTCAAGGATTGTACACAGCCAAGACTACGAGGAAAAAAAAAAAAAAAAAAAAAAAAGTGCCCTGCTGTGGTGTGGCAGAAAGACATCAGGAGACACCAAATCAAGGCCTGGCTCTCTCACTAACCTGTTTGGTGATTAGTCCTCTCTCTAGATTTTCTTTTCTGTAAAACATGAAGACTACAGTAGGAAACCTTAACGGATCCATCTAGCTATGTGACCGCTGGCCAGTCACAGGGACTTCCAGGTTTCTTTCTCAGCTGTGTAATGTAGGGTAACAGTAGATGAGTTAGAAGATCCCTCAAGTGGGCATGTTTGAAGAAATGCCCTACTGAGGCCATCCAAATAAGGAGAGAAGGAATTGCTGGCCAGGTTTCAGTAGGTCTCCTGGTTCTCACTCCCACCACCTCACTGACCTTGGTACGGGACTGGGGCACAGACAAAACTGGGAAGTTCATTCTGCAGAGTCATTTGTCTAGCTACCTCTATGTGCCTCAACAGGGCTGTTGTCAGCGCAATAAATGCCCCCAGGATAGCGTCACAGAGGAACAAAACATGGAAGAAAATATTAAGAGTAAGCCTTTCATGCTTAGGTCAAGTCCCAGGAGGATTTAACACATACACACAAGTTAAATTTTAAACTTGTGTGCTCCTTCCATGTGCTCGTTCCTCTAAGTCATTCCTTTCCACAGTGGGCAGTACCCACAACTAAGCAAGTCACTGTTCTTCTCTCAGCACCTATTCGTCCACTGTAGTTCCTAGCAGTTATCTATATTTAAGGAGAATCTACTATATGCCAGACATTTTTCCATATTATCTTGCTAAATAACACAGTGGGCAATTACTGTCTCCATGCTATAGATGAGCACCTGGAACTCAGAGATGTGAAGTAATCTCCCCAAAGCCACACAGCTTCTAAGTAGCACAGTCACAATTTGAACCTAGACTATGTAACTTCAAAGCCTGTCCTCTTACAGCACTCTAAAATTTCCTCTTCGGTAGTTATGGAAATGATCTAGAAGTCATCTAACCAAACTCTCCCATAGTCCAGTATTCCATCCTAAAATACCCCCGACCTGCTTGCCACCTCCAGTAACAGGGAGCTCAGCACCATGTTAGAAGCCCTTTCCAGTATTTGTCTGCTTTCTCTGCTGTTATATTGCTCCCACCAATGCCTGTGAATTCCATTCTCTGATCCTAACTCTGCTTTCAAGAACAAGTCTGATCCTTCCTCTGTGGTGCAAAACTCAGAAAATGAAAATTATCAAACTATCATCCCATGCAAATATTTTTCTTTCCTGCTTATATATTAAGCTATCCTATCCTATGTCTGACCAATGAGTGAAAAAGAAAAGGCAGCTGCTATATAGTTAAAAGAAACCAAAACAAGCCTAGTTCCAGGATCCAAAGATCTCTCTTCTCATTTGGTTTCCAGGACACCTATCTCTGCTGGTTATCCCCCGATTCTAAGTCCGTCTGTTAGACTGGGAAGGCTGTTTCTTCTCAGTCACCTTTTTTTCAGGCTCTTCTTTAATTGTGCCTTTAAAAGCTGATGTTTTGCCCTTGCACACTTCTCTCACTCTGCACTCTCTCCCACTGTAACTTCAGACCTTCCATATTCATGACTGCCAGATTGAGATCTTTGGCTCGGAATGCTCTTCTGAACCTCAGACCAAATGCCTACTTGCTCTCCTGACATATCCACTCAGATGTTCCATGGGCCCTTAAGATTCGACAGGTCTCAAGCTAAACTCATCATTTTCCCTTTCAACCAGATACACTTATAGGATTCTCCTCAAGACAGGAAGGTCCAGATCACCACATCATCATCACACACATCATTACAACCAGTCAGTTACCACGTGCCATGAATTCTCCTTCCTTAAAACATCTCAGGTCCACCATGACCACCATGACCTTAGTTTAGGTCTCAGAATTTTGGACGGAACTGATTCATATTTCTCCACAAGTCCAACCCATGTGGGAAGACTTAGCCCACTGCCTGGCACCTACAGTGTTCACTAAACAATTGTTTGAATGGCTCTCTTTTCTTGAGTAACACAAAAATCTCTATCTCACAAGGATGTAGAATATGTGCACTGAACCTGGAACCAGGTGGGTATTTACCACATATTTGGTAGACAAAAACAATGCCTATTCCTCTTCCTGCATTTCCCTGGAGTATAAGGCTGACCACCTAGTATAACTCAATACTTGTGGAACTTAAGAGAAAACCTCTCCAGATTACGAATGTTCTTCTGGTAGGAAGAGTACACACAACTTCTGTCCCTAAGGAGCTTATAAGACAAAGCAGGTAGGCACACTAGAAAGAGAATTGGTCTTATTGTCAAAGACCCCAATCTGAATTCCACTTTCTGGGTGTGCTTTTAAAAATAAAAACTAGTATGCTCTTGAATAACACAACACCGCATAAAAAGCAACTTGCCTGGGACAATTTTTTCTTTCTGTTTGTGAATCAGAAGTCTGAAGCACTCTGTAGCACATACTATTTAGTTGTAACAAATATATGGTTGTTGAACATGAGAAATTGCATTAGACTGAACCTTCAATGGTTAACATCCCAGTAGAATCTGCAACAGATGACAGCAGGCAAGTTCCAATCTTTGCTCCAAAGTACATCAGCAAAACATGTCAAAACCTAAATTAAAAGTTTTCACTCACTTTTTTTTAAGAAAATAAATCCTTTTGTTGGCAGTTTCCCACTGATGACATGCAACAATCTTTGCATATGAAATCGGCTAGTCCCCTGCTTCACTGCTAACTTTGTAGAAGTTCCAAAGCATTTCTGGAGCAAATGATCTATTTGGACTAACAATGCCAAGCTGGGACCTGAGCCCTGAATGAGCTAAAATTACCAAAGCAATAAGAACATGGCTTTGGAAGCTATTTCCCCCAAGTGTGGGGTTTCTTCTAGCTAGTTGAGGGAGTGATAAAGAATGCTGACTTTTTCCAGATGAACAAAGTTGAATGAAAACTTAAAATCCCACTGCAGGTTTCTATTCTGAAAAACAAGCTGCTGCTGCAGAGGTTCCTATCTCCGCTATTTCCCTCTCCTCAAGCACAAAAATGCACCTGTCTTCCCAAAGTTCATGAGTTCAACATGGGCACACCAGTGTAGACTATGTGCTGGGCACTGAGGATGTAGGCACAAGGAAGCCAGGCCCCTGTCCTAGACGAGTTCCCTGTCAGGCAGGAAGAGAGGCACATTCATGACTAATGAAAACACGACATAAAATGCTACAATCCATAAGCAAGGCAAAAGCAAAGTGAAAAGAGTTCTGAGGAGGGGGAGAGTCTCTCTTGGGGGCAGAGGGAGGAATAGGGAATGCCATTGAAGCAAGGTGCTCCCAATGTACTTTGTCTATTCCTTTATCACAGGCGGAGGGGGCTGGACCACAAACTTCTGTCACATGTCTACCTTGCCCACCTGAAGGTGAGCTCCTGGTGGGCAGAGGCCCCATATCAGACAATGATTAATCCATCCTGGCTGGCTCAAAGGAGTGCAAGAGAGTGTGTTCACAGAAGAGTTAGAAATACCAAAGGTCTCAGGGAAGGGGGAAGAGAGAGTGAGGCTGGAGAAGTAAGGTGGGGCTGGGGATAGAGCTGGTCTAAGGAGGGCTATGAATGCCAGGCTAAGAAACTAAAACTTTATTCAGTAGGCAATAGGGAGATGCAGAAGGTTCTAATAAGAGCAGTCAACTAAGACTGTGTTTTAGAAGATTATTCTAAAAGCAATTGGGAAAATAGATCAGAGACGGGGTAATCAATTAGAAGACTGCTTCACTGTTTTAGATAAGAGCTGATGCTGGCCTGAATGCAGGCAGTGATGGTGGAGCTGGAAAAGAAAAATTTAAAAGATAAACTGCCAAGCCCACCTTGAACTGGTCCATTCTCTGTGTTCCCCCAGTGCCTGGCTTCTACCTTTCTTTAGCACTTACTTTGAGGCCCCCATATTACACACTCCCTGAGGATGATACCCATTTCCTTTCCATCACTCCCTCCCCCACAGAAATCCTACATAGCAGGACAAGAAAAGTCAATGCCTGCCACCCCTGGGTCACGCTGTCATTTCAATCACAGTACCTGAGATGCAGAGGTGCATTGGTATATTCACTTAATACAGCACTGGGCCTCGCATACAGAAAGCAGTAAGGAGACATCTGACAACAAAAAAATTTAGCACACTCAAACAACAGTAACAGAGCACAGGTGCCTAGATAGAACAACTTAGAATTTTAGGGCTCTAGGCACAGAGAAACCAGTTTGAGCCTCCTAAAAAGAAACATAAAATTCAACACTATGAGCCCAGTAGCAGGCTGAATTGCAGTTAGATGATGGTGAGCTCTCCAAATGAGTAGTTCTCACTTTCACAACCGGCTTGGCAAATAAATGAGAGTAAAGAGAGAACAGAGGTCAAAGGTGAGTCAAACTTTGAGTTATGTGGACCCTCCAAGAGGGACAGCCTTAGCGAAGATTTATTCAAGCAAATGCCAACTGAAGAGATAGGACAGCTGTGTGTGCTGTGTAAGAGGGAGGTTGGTAATACAGAAAGAGCAGAATGGGCTTGAAAACTCAGAAACTAAAATTATACTCTGGCTTGAAAACTTGCCTTGAGCTGTAAGCTTCATGGACAGTTTTTCCATTTCCTTTCACTCCTTCCAAATCATGCTGTGTAGCTGATGGGAACATCAGCTACTTTACAAAGGAGACTGCCAAGTGGGGGCCTAGCACTGGAAGACCTGTGTTCCAATTCCAGCCTTGCCATTTATTAGCTGTGTGGCTGTAGGCAAGTCTCTGAGTTTCGGTGTCCTCATCTATGAAATGGAAATACTAACCACAGCAATACCTACCAAAATGTCACTTAGAGGACTAACAGAGATAATGCATAGGCATATAGCAAGACTGTCAGGAAAGAAGGGGTTTTATTTTTCCTTGAACTGGGATTGTAATTCGATAAGTAGTGGTATAAACCAACTACTATGGGAAGTAAAATGTAAAGTTCCACAGCAGTTGGCTTTGACATTTCCTGAGTATAAGAAGTATACTTCAAGACAGCTCTGGGTTGGCTTGGGCTAACACTCAGTATAGCAACATACTTCTCACCAAAAGCCAGAAAGCTGTGCTGAAACTACCTTGGAAACCATTCTATTGGTGTCAGAGAGATTATTTAATTACTTAATTGCTAATCCACAAACATAAAGCCACCTCTGCTTCCCACTTGAGGGGTTTCCTCCTCACACCTGGTGCCACAGCACAGTGGTATTTACATGTAGGAGATGCCAGATGAGCTCTTTGAAGTCACTGCAAGCAATTCTCAGAGCCACCAAGTTTAAGTCAAGAAGGGGTTTGAAGATACATAGGAGGTAAACGAATTCCCGAACTCACCCTGGCCCTTTGATCAGGTCTCTACCCAGGACAGTGGGTACCCAGGAAACTGAAATTCAAAATGTGGTTTGGCCAACTTCAACTTGTTGTCTTTTTTCCCCTTTCTCCTCCCAAGGAAAAAACTGAAGAGAGGTAAGGGAAGTGTTTTTCAACTCATTCAAACTGGCACACTTCTTTGAACCTAGTCTGCCAGTTTCCAAACGATGCTTGGGTTTTTTAAATAACCTCACAGATTTACCAACATTCTAACTTGGAGGATGAACAGTCTACAGGTTCAAAATTCATGGTTCTCAAACCAACAGCTACATGTATCTTGCTTCTGAGGACTTGCGTCGATTTCAAAATCAGAGCTGGTGGAAGCTGCCATCTGCCTAAGTGGCCTCTCTGCGGTGCCTGAAGAGTCAAGCACAGTTTATATGTATGTTTGCTGAATGAATGAGTAGATGAATGAAACAATCTCCGAGAGGAAAACAGCCATTACACACTAAGACACTTATCACTGACTCTCTTTAACACATCACTTCTACTCTCCTAGGACTCTTCCAGATCTAGGAGTACAATAAAATCATCAAAAACCATGCATGCTTTTTCTTCTAGCAAAAGGGAAGCTAAGGTTACAACCTAGTTATAACTTCCTCAAGCCTATCGTCTTGGGAAATAAATTCCTAATCCTTTCCCTCAGGTAATTAAAGGCAAGTAAGCAAACAAAATAAAACTTAATCAGCTATGAATGGTTCCCTCTTCTAAAATCTGCTTCCCTTCCCTCAGTTTCTTTGGCCCTAGGTGTCTGGCAGCGGGTGGGCCTACACTCCTGTGTGCCAGGGCTTATCATGGAGGTGGTATGGATAGAGCCTGTCACAAAGGGTCCCAGTGCTGCTGGTCAGTTTCCAGTTCTTCCATTTTTCAACTTTTGCAAAACTATTTTCCCCAGGCAAAATGAGGTGGTGGAAAGGAACCAGTCATGAGTCGTGAGACTGAGCTAACTTGCCATGAGACCCTGGGCAAATCTCTATGAGTTGAGAGAACGCTGGGTTCATCTTTTAGGCTAAATGTGAGGAAGCAAAGGAACTTGAAAAAAAAACAGAGAAGGTCTCAAAATTACAAAACATCTTCATTCAGTTCCTAACCCTTGGTGTTCTTTCTGGTAGAAGGCAGGGTGACTATTTGCCCACTTTAAGGTTCATTCTCTTTACCAGCAGCAGCTAAAAAGGCTGCTCCCCCAACTGGAGATGATACTTCCCCATTCCTTGCTTGTCTAGACTCAAACTTCCTGGAAGTAGCTGGGAAAGAGGGCCAGCTGTCTTCTCTTTACAAAGGAAAAGACAGGAAGCACTGGAGCATATAAAGGGCTGGTTTCTTTCCCTATCACCAACTGAACCTCAGTACCCTCATCTATGAAATGGAGATGAGACCAGTTGCCTTAGCCCATCTCTCAGGGCCCTGGCAGAGTAGGGATGAGAGGTCCAGTGTTATTCTGACCCAGAAACTCCCTCCTGGCCCTCAGCTCTCTCCTTCAGGAAGCCTTATGGGAGATTCAGAAAGGGGTGTGGAGGCTGAGGGATGCCTTAGGGCCTCTACCTCCTTACCTCTGCCACCTGGCCAGGGAGGGGCAGGAGAGTGTGGTGTGGTGCCCAGTGCACTGAGGTTCAAGGCCTCCTCATCCTGTCCAATGCTGGCCCGGATGGGACAAGGATGTCATAGCTTCCCTCTGTGAGGAGGGACTCCCACCTAGAAGATCTGACAATATCCTTCTTGCTCCTTACTCCAAGGAGGTACCAACGGCCTTAAAGGGAGAGAGACAGACACCTTGAGAAACTTAAGGAGACAGAAAAGAACAGAGGGAAGGAACTGGTAGAGAGGTAAAGAGAAGGTGAGAGAGAAATGACGGTACAAACAGGTAGGGAGAAAAAGAGAAAGTGAAGGGACGAAGAAAACACAAAGAATCAGAAAGAGGAGGACAGACACAGATGAAGAGATGAAGACGGACTGACAGCGCGGGAGCTTCGGGGAAGCGGGGAAGACAAAGGGGACCATCCGGTCTTTTTAACTGGCCTGGCCTCTTAGAGAAACCCCGTTCCCAAATGAAATGCCCAGAGGACGGGAGAAGGAGGCAGGAAGGAGCAAGCAGTGGCTTCCCCCGGTCCCCTCCGCCCCAGCCCCCAGCCCCTCCCGGGGTCTCAGCCCCCGCCCGGGTCCCACTGTCCCTCCCCGCCCGCTTGCTCACCTGCCAGCGCCAGGATCTGGGCCTTGTGGAGCAACAGCGCGCCCCAGTCGCGGGGGGCGCGCGGGGGGCTCTCGGGCCCGGCGCCCAGTTCCTCCGGGCCCCGGTACACGGCGTACACCTTCTGGTTGTCAAAATCCAGCCGCGAGCGGGGGCTGAAGTCGCGCACGCACGACACGGGCAGCGCGTAGCAGACGTTGTCCTCCAGGAACCGCACAAAGGCGTACATGGTGGGCGCCGGGGGCGGGCCCCGGTCGGGCCGCTCAGCCCGCGGGGCGGGCGCGGAGGTGGGGATCCGGCGGGGGGCGCGAGCCTCGCTGCGGTGCTGGGGGGCGGGGGCGGCTCCCCAGGACCCAGGCTCCCCCCACTGTTATTGTTCCTGAAAGCACCGTTCTGCCAATCGGCTGCTCTCGCCTGGGCGCGGAAAAGGGAGGGAGGGGGGGAAAGGGGGACGAGGGGCGGATGAGGGGGGTTTGGAAGCGCACTGCCACTTGCAAAGTCAGACCCGAGCAATCACAGCCGGAGCGCGATTCGAATGGGGAGGGAAAAGGGCTCAGAGATTCAGTTGCAATAAAAATAATAACAAGAGCATTGCAGGAAAAAAATGTATTGATTAAAAGGTGCGCTGCGGGCAGGATTATATTGCTTCAACAATCGCGCTGCCAAATTGCATTGCAACAAAACTGCATTGCCAAGGAGAGAAGTGTATGAGAGAATGAATGCGGGATAGGGGTGGGGGCAATCTTGTTTGAATCTCAAAGTGTAAACTTGGAAGCCAGCAGAAGTTTGGAGTGTTTTAAATTTAGCCACCCTACCCGCATCCCCCGCCTCGTACGCCCCCCCCCCCTCCCCGCGCCTTTCCCAGCGCCTTAGTTTGGCCCCGCCTTTTCTTTGCTTTCTTTCTTTTTGTTTGTTTGTTTTGTTTTGCAAAACGGCCAGCTCCCGCTGTGGGAAGGGTCAGTCAGACAGAAAATTTCCCCTAGAGCTGCCAAACCAGTTCTGACCAGAACTGGGGCTTATCTGGGATTTCCAGTTGTGCCAGCTGGCTGGAGTGGTGGAAGGTTTGTCAAGGGCTGCTCTCATCTGAGGGAGCAGTGGCGCCCCTCTCTTCTGTAGTCTTTCCCCATTGAGGTACCCTCTCCACAGCACGCCCACCACTGACCAGGGACAAGTTGGAATCGCGGAGGGAATTGAGGAGCGCTCTGGGTAATACAGGCCCAAGGCTAGGGATTTCTGGAGCACTTTGAGGAGTACAGGAATATACTCCATGGAATAGCGGTCTTTGCTCTGTCTTTTGTCAAAGAGAGCCTGGAGGGGCTTGGGTCCCCTCCAAGACAAGCCATGAGGACCAGCCAAAGGGGGCTGATTGGGCTCTGTACTCATGGGAACCCTATCCCACATCAGAGGAGGTCAATACCTTCACAAGGATGCCTCTGAGGGGGTGGGTTTCGTATCAAATATGGCTAGTTATATTTCTGTTGCCTAGCCAGACCTGGCACTTGACGGTAAGTTAATGAATTTTGGGTAAAGAAGAATAAAGAAAAACCCGTATTCACCCATCCATCCATCCATCCATCCATCCATCCATCCATCCATCCGTTCATTCATTCCTTTATTCAAGCCACCAATATTCACTGAATTTACACCACCTGCCAGATTCTGGGCCAGGTGCTGGTGGTAGAGATTAAAAGACAAACACCTGGATTCTTGGGCCTTGCAAAGTCAGTGTACCAGAACTTGAATCTCAGTTTTGGGTTCCTGTGCAAAAATTAGGTAACTGTATGAATGACATACCTTTCCCATCCTCACAACTTTTACAATCTAGTCTAGGAGTATTAAAGAAGTATAAGCAAGTAATGACAGTATAATGAGAAAAGTATTGTCATAGAGGAATGCTTAAGGGAGGTGTTGGACTCAATTAAATGTTATATTTTTAAAAATTCATTTTAATAAACTTTAGCTGTAAGAAAAAAACAAAATAAGTGCACCAAAATGTTAATAGTGATTTTCTTACTTTCTTAGTAGTGGTAGATGATTTTGTTTTTCCTTGTATTCATTGTGTATGTGTGTAACTATTATCCACAATGTTTTATTACTTTATAATCAGAAAACATTAAACATTATAAAATCAAAGCACTGTGCTCACATTTCACATCATCTGCACTAACAATGAAGCAGATATTTATTTCACTGTGATATAGAGAGCGCATTATATAAGTGAATCCCGTCAACATACAGCTCTCATATCCAAATGTGTAGGTCAGTACAAATTTTTTTACACCAACCCACTGGTTATGTGGTACCAGCCAAAAATGATCACCACTTGTCCTGAGGCAGCTGTTGGTCTTATCTTGCCCTACAAGCTTGTGGAAAAAAGAGGAGCCACTCTGAGTTGTTCCAGCACATTTACTCTCATGATTATGATTTCTTTGGACTGATCTTCAATGAGTTTTTAAGAATACATTCCTATGGTGGTCAAGGGGAAGTAATGTTCAGCAAGACTTCTGATAATTCACAAGATGGATCATGCAGAGTTGGCCGTATTTAACGTAAGTCCTTGAAGCTCCGGACTGTGTTCCCAAAATGATTTCAAGTAATCCATGGCCAACCTCCTCTCTGCATCTAAATGGGGGTGACCACAAAACATTCCCAATCTCATCTCTTACTACCTTCCCAGACACAGTACACTCCAGACACCTAAACTATTTGACATTTCCCAAGACAGCATGTTTTAGCAAGTCCCAAGCTTTTGTGCTTTTTCTGCCTTCATCCTGGGAAGTTCTTCCTTCCTCAACTTACCCTGAAAATCAGCTCAAATCAGCCTTTGTGAAGTCTTCCCCAACCACCCACACTTCTCAAGCATAGCTCATCTCTTTCTACTACAATATTTTGTCCCAGTACTTTTTATCTTCCTTCACTATAATAAGAGCTCTTTGAGGGGAGGCAAAGGCTGAGGAACTTTAGCATCCCAGGTACCTGGCACAGGGCTGAGGAGTAAATGTTTATAAAACAAACGTATTAAAGAAAGACATAAAGACAGCATGAATAACAAACCTCTTGCACATTTTTTCTCAAAAGTCTGTTCCTTTTTTTTTTTTTTTTTGAGACAGAGTTTTGCTCTTGTTGCCTAGGCTGGAGTGCAATGGCCTGGTCTCGTCTCACTGCCACTTCCACCTCCTGGGTTCAAGCGATTCTCTTCCCTCAGCCTCCCGAGTAGCTGGGACTACAGGTACCTGCCACTGCGCCCAGCTAATTTTTGTATTTTTAGTAGAGATGAAGTTTCACCATGTCAGTCAGACTGGTCTTGAACTCCTGACCTCAGGCAATCCGCCTGCCTCAGCCTCCCAAAGTGCTGGGATTACAGACGTGAGCCACCGTGCCTGGCTTTTATTATTATTATTATTATTATTATTATTATTATACTTTAAGTTCTGGTATACGTGTGCAAAACGTGCAGGTTTGTTACATAGGTTTACATGTGCCATGGTGGTTTGCTACACCCATCAACCCGTCAACTACATTAGGTATTTCTCCTAATGCTATCCCTCCCCTCATCCCCTAACACGCCACCCCTCTGCAGGCCCTGGTGTGTTCTCCTCACCGTATCTATGTGTTCTCATTGTTCACCTCCCACTTATGAGTGAGAATAGGACACAAACAAATGGAAAAACATTCCATGCTCATGGATAGGAAGAATCAATATTGTGAAAATGGTCATATTGCCCAAAGTAATTTAAAGATTCAATGCTATCCCCATCAAGCTACCCCTGACTTTCTTCACAGAATTAGAAAAAGCTACTTTAAATTTCATGTGGAACCAAAAAAGAGCCCGTATAGCCAACACAATCCTAAGCAAAAAGAACAAAACTGGAGGCATCATGCTATCTGACTTCAAACCATACTACAAGGCTACAGTAACCCAAACAGCATGGTACTGGTACCAAAACAGATATATAGACCAATGGAACAGAACAGAGGCCTCAGAAATAACGCCACACATCTACAACCAACTGATCTTTGAGAAATCTGAAAAAAAAAGCAATGGGGAAAGGAGTCCCTATTTAATAAATGGTGTTAGGAAAACTAGCTAGCCATATGCAAAAAACTGAAACTGGATCCCCTCCTTACACCTTATACAAAAATTAACTCAAGATGGATTGAAGACTTAAATGTAAGACGTAAAACCATTAAAACCCTAGAAGAAAACCTAGGTAATACCATTCAGGACATAGGCATGGGCAAAGACTTCATGACTAAAACACCAAAAGCAATGGCAACAAAAGCCAAAATTGACCCGTGGGATCTAATTAAACTAAAGAGCTTCTGCACAACCTGTTCCCCTTTTTAAGAGTTGAAGCTGAATCCCAACTCTGCCTTTCCCATTCCCAGTGATCGTAGGGCAGAACATTGATTCTACCCCTCGTAAGACAGACGCATTCATGAACATATTAAATATCACTGCACCCTCAGGTTCAAATTCCCTACCCATGTCAGTGTAAATCATTCTTATAAGGAGGCAGTTCCATTTTCCGAGAACCTAGAAAGAGGAAAAGAACGAACAATGGACTGGATGCTGACAAAGTAAACACAGATCGAAATGCATTTTTCATAGATCCACAGAATAGATTCTGGAGTAGTCATGACTAGCATGGGATGCTCAAAGAGATACCCTCGGCGGCACCAGAAAGACGTCAGTTTCAGCTTCCTGTGTGACTCACACATTCAGTCTATGGATACAGCTTAATGGAAAAGCTACTATGTGCCATAGTGTGCCTCTTCCACCCTACTGAAAACTGAGCAAGAGTACTTTGACCTGGACACCATAGCCCTGGGCTTTACACATACCAGATATTCAAGATATTGATGATTCATTGACTGGTAAGCAAAGATAGTTTAAATACAGATTTCAGACTTAAAGAGGCAATTGCAAACTTCAAGTTTAACCAAATCATTGTTGAATCCTCTCTTCAGTATTTCTGCCAAATGGGCATCTAGAACACCTTTTATACAGTTATAATGCCAGGAAGCTTACTAGCTTCCCTTAACTTTTACACATTACCAAGTGTTAGAAAGGTCTTTCTTACTTGCATTGAGGTAGAATCTTTAACCTTGTGGCAGCCTTACTAGGTTTACCAAGACTCTCACACCTGCCCTTCAGACATGGTAAAACTTGGAATCCTGTCTCCCAGCTCTTTGTTTGTCTTCTGCCCAAACATCTTCGTTTCCTTCACCTGTCTCTCCTCATATGACCTGGTTTCAGTGATGATAATTGTAATACCTACTTTTTCTCTAAAGCTTATAAATCATGCATGGCAGGCGCTGTGTATACATGATCTCAGTTATTTCACACCAAATTCTTGAAGTGGGTGTTATTAAACCCATGATAGAGTTGAGAAAATGGAGAACTATGGCAAAGCAGTTTGGCTCTGGGGAGCCCTGGAAGGCTTGTGGTTATATTTGAATTTTAGACAGTTTGCTCTAGAAACCTTGTGGGGAAGGATTGGAGGGAACGCAAGTCTAGGGAGACAGAGGCCTGCGAAGCGGCTGACTGTCCTGTCTCACCCCTCCCCCGACTCTCTTTTTCTGTGGGCCAAATGTACTTTGCCTCTCATCCAAGTCATTTTAATGGAGCAGAAAGTGTACACATCTGGGGCAGCTTTGCAACTGCGTCTCCATTGCACTCTCCTGTTGAGTTTTGCAGAGCCTTGGGTTAATGTCGGGCTCCTTCGGTTTAGCCAGCTGAAGCATGTTCAGTGGCAGCAGTGGGACTTATGTTTCATATTACTGCATGGAATTCTCATGTACTTTGCAAAACTATTTTTAAGGAGACTTGGGTTTTGTAAATTTTTAAAGCAATTGGAGCGTGTCTTTTCAACCTCTCTGCTAATGATTGACCACATTTTTTCATGATTTTGCCTTTTTTCCCCTGTGATGTTTGATTTGACTTTTCAAGTCTCTGCTTTTTACATTTTTAAAAGACTTTTGAAATAGTAGTTTCAGGTTCATAGTAAAATTAAGAGGCAAGTACAGAAATTGCCTTCATACCTCCTATCACCCACACAGGAATAGCCTCTTTAATACCAACATCCCCCACTAGAGTGGTACATTTGTTGCAACTGATCAGCCTACATTGACACATCATCATCACCCGAAGTCCATAGTTTACATTTGAGTTCACTCTTCGTGGTATACATTCTATGGCTTAGGACAAAAGTATAATGACATGTATCCACCATTATGGTATCATATAGACTAACTTCACTGTCCTAAAAATCCTCTGTGTTCCACCTATTTAGCCCACCTCAGCAGCTCCAACCCTGGCAACCACTGATCTTTTTACTGTCTCCATAGTTTTACCTTTTCCAGAATGCCATATAGTTGGAATAATACACTATGTAGCCCTTTCAGATTAGCTTCTTTCACTTAATAATATGCATTTAAGATTTTTTCATGTTGTCTTATGGCCTTTTACATTTTTAAAATTTTCCTATTTTGGCCAGAAAAGTAATTTGCTGTGCTGCAAAAAAGTAAATTGCTGTGTTGAGGGCCACTGTCTTCTCAGGTTGATTCAAGGAAGGAATGTTGATACATGGCCAGGAGGATCTGGAGCTACTGGGAGGCCTGTAGTTGGCATTATCCTGAGCTGTGTAGTGATACCCTAAAGCAGGGGCATCAACCCAACTAATTCATATGCACTCCTGCTAATGAAGTCTGATTGAGTCTGCTTGTGGGATTTTGGGCTGGGAAGAGAATAGCAATGGAGACAGGGAAGGAAGGAAAGAGAGGAGTTGCATATTGAGTATAGGCTTAAAGGCCAATGAACATCACCTGGATAAGTTATCCAGGTGAGACTTAGAGGGAATGTAAACTTGTCAAGTAGATGACAGATTGGAGTGCCAACGAAATATGGGCTTAGGAATCAGACCAGTGGTTAAAACCTGACTTTGTTACATCTTTGCTATAACTTTAGGCAAGACAGTTCACCTCCATGAGCCTCAGCTTTCTCACCTGCGAAGGTGTTGTGAGACTTGGGCCAAGAATTTTCCACCCTTTCTGTGTATTAAGATCACCTTGGGAATTAAAAAATATTCCATTCCTAGGTCCTATCCCCTGAGACCCTGATTCAGTTGGTCTGGAATGGGGCCTAGGCATTGATTTTTTTTTTTTTAAATTCCCAGAGTATTCTAACATGAGACAAAATTGAGCACTTCTGAGTTAGAAGATCTTAAGGTAACATGCCAAGCACACAGGAAATTCTCAACAAGTCATAAATATTACTATTTTCAGGAAAAATATACAGGGCTTCTAAATGTCATCTAACCTTGAGCAAGTCACTTAGCATCTCTGAGTTATGATTTCTTCACCTGAAAAAGGACATGCTAATGTAATAAGAAAACAGTATATTTAGTCTTAGGCTCTGGGTCAAATCCTGGTATGATAAGTAAGGTCTATCCTTATGGTGTGGCCTTGGGTAAGTTTCTTAATCTCTTCAAGCATCACTTTCTTCATAAGAATATTAATTCAACTTCACAGAGATGTTATGAGGATTAAATGAGATAATCTCTGTAAAATGCTTGGCCCAGTGCCTGACACTGTGGTGAGTTCTCAGTAAATTACAGTTGCTGTTACTGTTATAATCATAATAATTATTATAGTTATAATTATGAGAACACTTATCCCCATTCTGACACAGAGTGGGGGTGTCCAATAAATTTTTAATGAATCAAATTGAATACAACAAACTGAACCATGCTGATGATAATCCAACAAGCATCCTACAGTGATTCCCGCCAAATGCTATCCCTTTCAATAAAACTCTATGGTCACGGGTCACAGTCAGTAAAGAAGTTCTCTAATTTCAAATGTTCAAGAGCCTCTGAGGCCACAGGGCTTGCCCAAACCTGCAGCAAATACTTCTGAAATACTGTATTTGGAGCCATTCATTCATTCAAACGGACTTTGTTGAGCATTTTTTTAAGAGAAGAAATAAAAGCTTCTATGCGTTATATAAAATGTAAAGTGTAGAAGTGTTTACAGCAATCTGAAGCCTTGCAGATGTGCATATTGACTTGAAGTTCAGTTCAGGCAAACTATGGTCAAATTCAACCATTCCGATCTCACCTATCCTATGATCTCATGTAGGTCACAAATGGAAATCATTGGTCAAACAAATTATCTGAATCCCCGCATTTTACTAGTAGTATACTATATATTCTGCATAAGCAACAAAAAGCAAATGGATTCCCAGTGGTTAAAGATGAAAATAAATTTATTAATAGAAAAAATTGTCACAAAGAAACAACATTTGAATTCATTTTGAAAAAGAAACGAAAAGATTGACCTACCTTGGAAAAATGCAAGTCACTTCTTGAAATTAAGAATTTCAATTAGGGGCCAACTAGTTTGAGAAGTTGCCTCTGGTTCCCTTTATTAAATTAACTCATTCTGTAATTTTTCAAGTAAAATGTCACTTCCTCAGGAAAGTCCTCCCTAACTCCTCCCATCCCCCTCCATAGACTAGCTCCAGTCCTTCTTACACACTTCCATGGCTTCTTACAGTTTTCTTCATGGAGTGTATCATAGTATGTAATTATATGTTTATTCTATTATGGTATATCTCTGCCTATAGATCAAAGCTCCATTAGAGAAGTGACCACATCTGTTTTCTTCACTGTTGCATTTTCGTGCCTAGCCTCGCCCATGAGAAACCCTAAACAAACACTTGTTGAATGAGTGCATGTCTGAAAGGCCGACCCTAGAGAACCCCCCCACCCAGAGAGGCAACAGGTGTACCAAGGGCCATATTCTGTCCCTTTAAGTCTCATTTTCTTCTCTGTGTTTCTGTGCTTCCACCATGTCTGGTTCCTACAATCTGACTGAAACATCAATAAAAGCCTATTTCCCATTTTCCCTTAGCAACCACTGGATAGGTTAACATTTTCAAAATGGTTTTCCAAATACGAGGAGAGAACAAAATGGAAATAAATAGGAAAATGACGTACACAGAAGAAAAATAGTTAAGTTGACAGTCACACATGGTGGTCATATACTAATACTAATAATAACATCATAGTAGCAGGAACCTCATTGACACAGTCTATGGGCCTTCCAGGAAACAAGATGGTGATTCTGCCTCATTCCACAAGCTAGAGTTCTTTTTATCCTGCTGTTGTTGGCTGGAAGTCACTGACTCTCTAATCCCCTACTTAGTTAAGGAGAACCCTGCCTCATTCTAGTCTTCTGATGATTCCAATATCATTTTTGAGACAATAGGGCAACCTTCCTTTAAAGACTGTGTTAGTTTTCTGGTTATCAACTCTGCTCATCCTAAGCACCTGGTGGTTCAAAATGCCTGCCCTTCACAAGTCCTCATAGGGTCAGAGTGTACCCCTAGACTTAAAAAAAAAAAAAGACAACTCTAGGTTACCATTCTGAGTCAAAGGCATAAAGGAGAACATTCATTCAGAAGGTTAAGTCATCTCAGAAGTATACAGCAAACTGTGAACTCTGATTTTCTTAAGAATGTCTCTTAACCACACCATAAATTCAACACAAAATCAGAGGAGAGAAATGAAAACAGAACTAATGATTATTGATTTCCACGATAGGAACTGTACTAACTGCTTTACATATTTAGTTCTTTTAATATTTTCAAAATATCCTATAAAGTCAGTATTATTATTATCTCCATTTTTCCGATGAGGAAACTAAGACTTAGAGAAGTCATAGAACTTGTTTATAGTTACATGGAAAAGACTTCAACCTGGGTTTCTTTGATTCAGAACTTGGGTTGTGATGGCTGTTTTGATATAGGCCTTGCCTCAGAGTTTCCTGAAGCAACAAGTCGCTGAAATGACTATGGGATTTAATCCCTGTGCCCTTTTTCCTAGAGGCTTGAATCCCTACCTAGAAATCTGAGAATTAGACACTATGGGAAAGTCCAGTATCTACCATTCCAATAATTCATGTCTTAAGTAGCTAATGATTTTGTAAATATTGAAGATTTGACTACATTATCTGTGGTTTCTTAAATCATGGCTTCCTTACGCCTGAGTCTGCATTTTTAAAGCTCTTTGAGCTTACCAACTGTTCAAGTAGATTTCTACTGTCATATATCCTCTGCTGATGGCCAAGGCATTAGAACTTGTTGGTAATCACCTCTTACTGCAGGGGAAGAGTGGAGGATTATTTGAGCCAAAAAAAGAGACGATTGGATAGCTCCAGTCAGAGAGATCTCTGTGAAAAATGTCAGCCTCCCCCAATACCCCGCAAAGGTGTTTTCTTACCCTATTGTTGATTAGAGGAATAATAAGAAGAATAGAGATAATAGTAGCAAACATTTAAGGAATGCTTGCCTTGTGCTAGGCTTTATGTACATTTTTCATTTAATCCTTAAAGTAGTCCTGGATAGTAGGTACTATTATTATTAGCCTCATTTTAAAGGTGAGGAAACAAGGCATAGGGATGTTGGGTAATTTTCCCAAGGTCACACAGGAGTATATAGTAGACATAGGATTAAAACCCAGGCCATTTGACTCTAGAGCCCCAGCCATGGACTTCTGCCCCAATTCTGGCTCCCACTGAGTCTGACTCTCTAGCCTCATTGACAGAATTTGTGCTCTTCTGGTCAGGATGGGGAGATGATGAAACATTCATCCCCAAAGGGTCATATACAAGTTCTCCAGGGATGTCCAGATGACCCCTATTGGTCCAGGTGAGATCCTGGCAGGCACTGTCATACAAATGTCCCAACAAGCACCCTGGAGTTCATTTATATCTTCATTCTATGTCGTGGTAGGTGGGAATGTACTAGATCCAATCCACAGGATAAAGATGGCTTTCTTTCATTTACTAACACAAATTTCTTTATTTAGTAGCACAAAAGGAATATTTATTAATGCCAACCAATATAAAAAAGTCCTTTCCCTCTAAGTTTTTATATTACAATGGAAAACTGACTCATATATACAACATATGATACATTTTCTTTTGATAGTTCTTTTCATAGATTCTTTTAATCCTGGTGGGGGATGTATTGGGGTGCAGAATACTAAAACCCCACCTCCCCATCTTTATTATCATGGAAAAGAAATGGCAAGAATAGAGGAGAAAGAGATAATCAGTTAAGGGTGAGGCATTTTTTTTTTTTTTTTTTTGCTAACAGAAGGATGGATAAGAGAAAGACACACAAAGGTGCATGGGACTCTGGATAGTGGCCAAGGGAAGGTTTACCTCAACTGGTGGGTCCAGTAGGTAACTGCAAAGGACCCTACCTCCCACCCTGCTAACATATTTGGCCACATTGCTGGGCCATCAAATGGCTCCAATCACTAAACTCTGTTACTGGCTCTGGGACCCATTCTGGAGAGGTAGTATGTCACGAAAGGTATATGGCAATACAAAAAGTGAAAAGTGCACAGGCTTTTAACTCAGATTTGGACTCAATTACTGCTTTATCACCAAGGTACTGTGAGACCTTAGGAAAATCTATGACTCTCAGTTTCAGGTTTTTCAACTGTCAAAGAGATCCTTATAAGGTTTTCATGTCTAACTGAGACAACGCATGTAAAGTGCATAGCAGGCACAGTGCCTCTCACACAGTAGGTTGCAGAAACTACCAGTTGCCTTTTTCATTCTTATTTTCTGAGATAGTTTCTATTACTCTTTCCTTTCAGGAGGTCACAGGGTAATGACAAGGATGGGTTCTTGGAGCCAGTTCATTTTTGGTGAAGGATTTTCCTCCTCCCTGAAGGCTGAGCAGTATTACTGTAGATATGCCACCCACCATCCCTTCCTGGCCAACGAAGGCAGTCTGCCTTGTTTAAGAAAGCTGGAATCTTACTAAGGTCTGTGCTTTTATAAATTTTAGGACTTAAGCTGAGTTTGGGGTTTTATTGTCTGTTTTAAAAATCATGTTCAGATATTATATATTTAAAACATGGCTTCAGAATTGTGAAACACAGTGTTCTCAATCATAAAAAAGGATGAACTATGTTATGCCTTTCTGTTTCCATTTCTGGGTTCTCTTCTTGTCTCCTTGCATGAATTTTTCTGTGATGCCCTGCCTTATGTCCTAATTCATCTGGGATACTAACTGTGAAAATGTAGGCAAGATTCTTAACTCCTCTAAGACTGTCTTATTTGTTCATTCATTTATTTACTATTTAACTATTTGATGAGGGCTTATAATGTGCCAGAATCTCTGATTAATGCTTGGGATACAGTAGATAATCAGACAGACAGTTTCCCCCATCTATAAATGGGAAAATGAAATGCATATTTTAGGATTTTCGAATGGAGTAAATGAAATTATATATATATATATATATATATATATATATATATATATATATATGGAAGAGACAAAGAAGAGGACTAAAATCTATTGAACCCCTTACTTGATCCCCAGTGATGCTAGGTGCTTGACATGAAATTCTGATAATAAACTTGGGAAGTGATTGTTGTTATCGCTATTTTATAGATGTAGCAACTGAGGTTCAGAGAGGGAGAGTGAAGGTCCAAGTCACATACTAGATTCAAACCTGGTATGAAGTCCATATGGTTCTCACTCTGCTATGTTGCCTCCAGTGGTCTTGGAACACTGCTTGTCATCCACTGGGTGTGTTAATTCCCATCACCAACTTCACATAGAATACAGGAGGCTGTACTATTCTTGCTGTGGATATATATATATTTTGACATGGAGTCTTGCTCTGTCACCCAAGCTGGAGTGCAGTGGCTCGATCTCGGCTCACTGCAAGCTCCGCCTCCCAGGTTCATGCCATTCTCCTGCCTCAGCCTCCCGAGTAGCTGGGACTACAGGCACCCACCACCACGCCCAGCTAATTTTTTTGTATTTTTAGTAGAGACGGGGTTTCACCGTGTTAGCCAGGATGGTCTTGATCTCCTGACCTTGTGATCTGCCCACCTTGGCCTCCCAAACTGCTGGGATTACAGGCATGAGCCACGATGCAGATATGTTTGATAGCACTAAAGGTCTGGGTATAGTAAGGGGTACTCGAATGGAAATCCAAATCCTGTTTCCTGATTCTTTAGGGACAAGACATAAAGAAGACTTATGAAAGGAAATGGAGGGAGACATACGCATTAAGCTCACTAACTCCAAGTCATGGGAAGAACTTTAAGGTCCGGGCAGCTAGACTCACCAACTCAGGAGACAGCTGGGACAGGGACTGTTGGCAAGAGGAACATTGTCTTTCCCAAGCCATTCCATTTCTGCTGCAGTGACATTAAAAGATAAAATGTTCAAAACTCTGTGACTCTTACCACTTCCTAGGTGGAGGCAGATACGAACTGCATAAACAACGAGGTATATTTTTCCACTTAAGATGTTCAGTGCCTATCCAAGGAAGAAAGAGTCTGTCAGAAAACATTCACTTAGGGCCTGCACATTTTCAAGAAGCTGAAAGCAGAGTAGGAAGTGAAATCACTATGCTTACATTTGGCAAGAGGACTGCAAAACTGCCCCCAAGCTAAACAATTTGGACCTGTGCACCCTTTTCTCTTCCATCTCTTTGTTTGGACAAGTCACAGCAAGAGCACATAACAGATTTACCAGCACTATTCATGTGTTTTTAACTTTACGAGCAAAGCCTTCTCTTTGGTATCAAGAAAAGGAAGGGTAGGTCATGCCAGAGAGTGCCTGTTGCCACTGAGAAAACTTGTGAGGGTTACCAGAATGAAAAGACAGATACAAATGAAGAAAGGCAGAGTTTCGCATGCAAAAAAGGGGAAAAAAATCTTTTCCTTGGCATAGAAAAATTTCATCCTGAAGGTTCTTTTTTCCCTTTTTTTGGCAATGTGATAAACACCTTAAAATAGAGTTATGAAACAGAAACAGATTCTACAGAAGGAGGAAACCAAGACTAGTGACCTCAGAGAACTTATGTATCAAACCTCTCATTCTAGAGATGACAAAACTGAGGCCAGAAGGATGATGATTTCCCCCAAGTCAAAGAGTTTGTCATTGACTGCTATGGTTTGAATGTGTCCCTCAAAGTTCATGGGTTGGAAACTTAATCTTGAGGACAACAGTGTAGAGAGGTGAGACATTTAAGAGGTGATTAGATCATAAGGGTTCTGCCCTTATGGATGAATTAATATCATTATCTCAGAAGTGAGCTCATTACTGCAAGAGTGAGTTTGTTATAAAAAGGAGTTTGAGCTGGGCGCAGTGGCACAAGCCTGTAGTCCCAGCTACTTGGAAGTCTGAGGCAGAGGATGGATTGAGTTCAGGTTCAAGACCAGCCTGGGCAACACTGCAAGACCTTATATCTGAAGAAAAAAAAAAAAGTGAGTTTGTCCCTCTCTCTCATCTCTCTCATCTGTCTCGCCATGTGATGCCTTCCACCATGCTATGACAAAGCAAGAAAGCCCTCACCAGATGTAGCCCCTCAACTTCCCGGCCTCCAGAACCATAAGCCAAATAAGCTCATGTTGTTTATAAATTACCTAGTCTGTGATATTTTATTATAGCAGCACAAAACTGATTAAGACATGACCAAATCAATAATGAAGCTCAGCTTCTAGTGGGCCTTTTCGCTGTCCTCCATTGCTCTGTATTCCCTTGATTACAATGAAGAGCCTTCAGTAAAAGGTAATCTCATTCATCCTCAGGGCATTAGCTTACCTAGTCTTAAATAAACCTATGTCAGCATTTTCCAGGTTTAGCCTTAGAAGAAGGCTTTTAACTGAGGAGGGGGGTGGGAGAGGACCAATTAATTCTCTTCTCTAAATCACCTTCCCCTTGGAGTCTATCTGCAGTCCTGCTACCATTTCCATGCTGCCCTCCCCACTCCTACCCTCCATTCCCCCATCCCCATCAAGGGGTTCTGTTAATTCTCTAACACTTGAGCCAAAGAATGAACCCAACCCATTTTGGGGGTTACCCTAAGCATAGCTGAGGTAGTCTGAACTTACAAAGAGACTTTACTAAAACAGAGGTAAGAGAAAAGGCAGTAGAATATAGTGGAGAGATCTGAGCTTTGAAATCAGAAAAATCTGGGTTTAAATCTCAGCTCTACAGCCCATTAGCTGTGCATATTTGAGTAAGTCACTTGACTTGTTAAATTTTCTCATTTGTTGGACATGGAGATAAAATTAGGGCATTTGATAAAATTAAATAAAAGAGCATAAGGCATCTATCTCAGATCTTTGCATATAGGAGGCACTGATGTTCATAAAACATAAAAAAAGTTTGATTTGGAAAGCAGGTTTTATGGTCAATCATTTAAAAAACATTTCCTGAGCCACCTTATCTGTGCCAGACTCTAAGTGTTGGGACAGAAACAAACAAGAAATGGTCCTTATCCTGCAGGAAATAATTTTTAATGGGTGTTATGGGTTTCACTGTGTCCCTAAAAAGACATGTTGCAGTCCTAACCCCCAGAATTTGTTCATGTGACTTTATTTGAAATTAAGGTCTTTGCAGATATAATCAAGTTAAGATGAGGTCATTAGGCTAGGCCCTAGTTCAATATGACTTGTGTCTTATAAGATGAGAAAAATACCATGTGAAGACAGAGACACATAGGAGAAATGCCATATGATGACAGAGGCAGAGATTGAAGTAATGCAGCTGCAAGCAAACTAAGGAACACCAAAGGATTGATGGCCACTATCAGAAACTAGATAAAGACAAGGAAGGATTCTACCTAGAATCTCAGAGGGAGCCCGGCTCTGCCAACACCTTGATTTTGGACTTGTATCCTCTACAACAGTGAGAACATAAATTTCTGTTGTTTTAAGTGACACAGTTTGTGGTGTCCTTAGGAAACCAATAGAATTGGGAGATATGCAAGGGAGCAAATGCAATAATTCCAACAGAATAAATGATGTAACACTTAATGAGTTCCCTGAGCTCTGCCTATTATATTTATTAAATTATGTAATCTTGGTTAAGCCAGGAAATCTTGTGAGCCTCGATGCTCATGGAGGTATGTGTAAGTAGAAGTAGTTTGTCCAGGAAAAGGACAGACAGTCCATGTCTGCCTGAGGAAGCCAGGGAAGGTTTCCCAAAGAGGATAGTTGGAGCTGATACCTCAAGGATGAGTAGAAGCTTAGCAGGTGTGGGAAAGTACAGAGGGAAAGACACCACTAAGGCTAGAGAGCCTAGTGTAGAAGCAGAAAAGTGTGAACTAGTTTTTAAATTTTTAGGAAACTTCAAATATTTAAGTATTGCTGGAGTACAGTGGTAATATTCATCTGCCTTCTAGACCCCCTTCTTCACCTTGATGTCCTACAGACACCTTCTATTCAAAATATCCCAAATTGAACTACACCACTCTTTCTACCCCCATTCATACTCCATACATGTTCTCCTTTTGCTTTCTCTGACTTGGTGAATGGCCCCACTACCTACCCATGTAGCCTAGCTAAAAATCTCTGAGTGTCCGCATGACCAACTCTTGGTAATTGACTTCCTTTTCATCTCCGATTTACACAATCATTTTTGAGCTTTACTGTCTCTGGTTCTGATGACTTCTCACTTGGCACAAGCTCTGAACTCTCCAGCTGTGTCTCTAGGACACATTCCTTCCAGCTAAGCCTCTTTGCCAGATAATTAATGATCTGTAAACAAATGCTTAATTGTACCAGGGGAGCACATATTTAAAGAAACTTTATGATAACGTAAAGGATCCTTTTCATAACACGAAGAGCCTCTCTCTCACAAACTCCCCCATCCTCAATTTAACATTTAGTCTGAACTTTCATTTCACATATTAAATCTAAAGCCCTCTTATAGCAGGACCCCAAAAATAAAAAAAACAAAAATCACCTAAGAGACAGATGGTATTATCCTGAGGTTTACCCATGTCAGGTACTTCCTGAAATACCTCTCTTTTCTCTCTAAGTCCAGCCCCCTTGGCCCTCAGACTCAAGACTTCTGCACCTGCTGGGAGAAAGAAAATTTCGGCTTCTGGCAAGAAGGGGAAGGAGATGTTAATTTATTAAGAATCTAATATATGCCCGGCTCTTTTACTTATGTTCTCTCATTTTACTCTTTACAGCAACTCCATGGACTGCTTGCCACCCATTGATAAACAAAAAAGTTAGGTACCTTACACAAGGTAGTAGTAGCTTATAAAGGGGAATGACTGACATTGAAGGGGGTGCCTGAATTAAATGTAATAACATTATTATCTCTAAGCACACTCTTTTGAGCTGTTTAGGTTATCTAGTCAGCCTCAATGCCTTTTCAAAGTGGGTATAAAGTCATCAGTGAGAGAATATGCCTGGCCATGCTGATTCCTCAAGAGTGGGCCAGGCACATCGACCTTGGTGGTCAAGAAGCCCCAGTGGAAACTTTTCTGTTTGCTGCTGCTTTGGGGATCTACCCTTGTGCTAGGAGCCAGGGTTAGGTGCTGTTGGAGGAGGGGCCAATCCAGCCACATAGGCGCTTCAGAGAGGAAACACCTTGGCTGGGATCTGAAATTGAGCTCTCTCTAGGGAGTTTGAAAAGGTGGTTTTCATGCAATTCTTAATGTCCTGGCTGTTTCAGAAAGAGGAAGCACAGCAACATTTTTAGAACAGTTAGTGGGGTGTGACAAAACCCAGAGACTGTACCCACAGGAACTTTCTCCCTGCTTATTTGTTTCAGAAAACATTTGGTATTCAAGGAGCACCTGCCCCATTCCAGGCCCTGTGCTCTCCCACTGGGTCTTCAACCTCTTATCTTTGGAGGGCTCCTTCCTACATGCACTTACACATGCCCAAGCCTTTCTCAGCTTCAAAAAGCAACAATGGCCACCTCAAAACCCTCACTCATCCCTGCCTCTCCCTCAATTACTTCCTTCTCTCCTCCTCTGCAAAAGTAGAACTTTTTGGAGGAAAGTGCTATGCATAGTTATTATAAACATCCACTCACCTCCCATTCACTCCTCAACTCCACTGCAGTCTGGCCTTTGCCTCTACCGAACCTACTCTCCAAAGTCACCAATGACTTACTGATTCAAGGACTTTGCCTCATTTGGTTTCTCAGGAGCATTCACACTGTTGACTTTGCCTTTTTCCAGAAAACTTTTTTCCTCTTAATTTCAGTAATATTTAAGTTCTTCTGACTTCTTTGATAATCTTCAGTCTCCATGTAGGCACCTTTTCCTTGACCCCCATTTCAGATGTCAATATTCCTCAAAATTTTACTGTAGGCCTTCTGGCCTTTTCATCCTGTGTATGTACTCACCTACTGCAGACTTCTATTCTGAGCTCCAGTAACATAGGCATACAGCTGCTTACTAGACATATCAACTTTAAGGTCTTAATGGCATCTCAAATATTTCAAATCCATCTCTTCAAACTTTTGAGAAGACTGCTTCTCCTCAAATGTTTCCTGTTTTAGTAAAGAGTACTATCATCCACCCAAAGATCAGGTTAGAAACCAGTGAGTCATTCTTGACTCCTACTGTCCTCTCTCCTCTTAGTCATCAACTCCCATGGGTTCTGTACCATATATATCTTTCAAATCTATTTATCTTCTCCACTATATCCTAGTTCAATTTTTATTTCCCTGCTCTAAATCTTATCCCTTCCCAATGCATTCCCCAAACCAGAATGATCATCCTAAAATGCAAATTTGATCATGTTACTCCTCAGAAAAGACTTTCCAAAAGCTTCTCATCTATCTGTCTTTGGATAAAGTCCCACCTGATTTTAATCCTATATGATCTCTATCCCCTACCAACTCTCTGGGCTCAACTCATGTTACATATTCCCTTATTCTCTGCTTCAGTCAAACTGGCTGCCACCTTGTTCTTCTCTTTTTCCTTCCCCTCCCCCTTTTCCTAAACCCCTTCTCTTCCTTTTTCTTCTTTCTGTAACTTTTTATTTTTAGATAATTATAGATGCCATATAGTTGTAAGAATAATCGAGAGATATCCTGTATACCCAGTTTCTTCCAATGGTAACATCTTGCATACTAGATAGAGTACAGTATCATACCCAGAAAGTTGACATTGTTATAATCCATTGACATTATTCATATTTCACCAGTTCTACATATATTCATTTGTGTATATGTATGTGCATTTAGTTGTATGCAATTTTTTGAGACAGAGTCTCGCTCCGTTGTCCAGGCTGGAGTGCAGGGGCACAATCTTAGCTCACTGCAGCCGCCTCCTGGGTTCAAGCAATTCTTCTCCCTCAGCCTCCCAAGCAGCTGGGATTACAGGCATCTGCCATCACACCCAGCTAATTTTTGTATTTTTTAGTAGAGACGGGGTTTCACTATGTTGGCCAGGCTTGTCTTGAACTCCTGAATTCAGGTGATCAGCCCACCTCAGCCTCCCAAAGTGCTGGGATTACAGCCACCATGCCTGGCCAGTTCTATGCAGTTTAATCACATGTAGATTCATATGACTATCATCACCATCAAGATACAGAACAGTTCCACGACAAGGATCAAACTGGCCTTCTTCTTGTGCCTTCAGTAGGTCAACTTCCTTTTACTTATAGGTATTCACACAAGCTGTTCCCTCTACTTATAACACTTTCTCCTAATACCATTCGTTTGTCCAATTACTATTTATTTTTCAGACCTCAAATTAAACATTAATTCTCAAAAATACTTTTTCTAATCCTACAGTTGGTTAGGATGTTTGTTCTCTGTTCCACTAGCACCCAATACTTCTTGTGTCCCATCAAAGCACCTATTTTCTCACCTCTGCATTGATACTAGTCTGCATGAAGGCAGAGGTTATGTGTGCCTTGTTTACTTCTATATCTCCAATATCTAGCACAGTACTTACAACTAGGGAATTCCTCAATTAAAATAGATAGGAATAATGAACTCATAAAAACTTATGAATCCAGTGGAGCTCTTTCCTTTAAGGAGTTCCCAGTCATAAAACAGGCCACCCTAAGACAGTGTATTGAATCAGCATTGTCTTGGAAGGAAGTGTGGAGGTTGTGGGGATCCAGAGTATCCATTTGCTCCCCAGCTTCTAAATATACACAGTTGGGCACAGCCAGGACCAGAAGAATCCTTGAGTACCCATGTTCATCTGTCCAGAACCCTTCAGCACAGTTTAGCAGGTCAGGTAAGCGGAGCAGACACTGTGGTTACGAGTCTAAAGACATGATTTCAAAGATCTCAACTGGATAATTTTCTCAGCTCTGTAACCATAGACTGAAAGAAATCTTGGTTACAGATTGGGTCCCACACTATGAATCCTGATCTTGGCCACAGAATGCCCCTGATCAAGGCACAGATCTTAACACTGTCCAATCATGCGAAAATATAGCATCTTCCACAAGGAGAACAGGTAAGGTTAAAGGCAAACCTCCATCGTGGGAAAACAGCAGCCCACTCTGACACAGGAAAGCAGAAGTTGAATCATATGTCCTCCTAGGGGGTCAATGACATACACACCCTAAGAATAGAAATATAATTATTGCATCTTGAAGACTTAAACCTGGCAGGGCCCTTAAAGGCAATACGCACCCTTATGTGAAGTTTAATGGTGTAGAGAATAGAACCTCAGCTTACTGAATATGGTAGTAAAATGTTAACCTTTCATATCTAGCTTCAGACCCAGAAACCCTTGTTCCCATTTCAGAATCCTTTCTAATTAATTTTACCAAAGCATAATGACTTTTTTTATTTTGATAGTTTTTGGGGAACAGGTGGTTTCTGATTACATGGATAAGTTATTTAGTGGTGATTTCTGAGATTTTGGTGCACCCATTACCTAAGAAATGTACACTGTACCTAATGTGTAGTCTTTTATCCTTCACCCCCATCCTACCCTTCCTCTCAAGTACCCAAAGTCCATTATATCATTCTTATGCCTTTACGTTCTCATAGCTTAGCTCCCACTTATAAGTGAGAACATACAATGTTTGATTTTCCTTTCCTGAGTTACTTCACTTAGAATAATGGTCTCCAACTCTATCCAGATTGCTGTGAATGCCATTGTTTTATTCCTTATTGTGGATGAGTAGTATTCCATGTACCACATTATCTTTTTTTTTTTTTTTTGGACACAGAGTCTCACTGTGTTGCCCAGGCTGGAGTGCAGTGGCACAATCTCGGCTCACTGCAACCTCCGCCTCCTGGGTTTAAGCAATTTCTGGCTACTTTTTGTATTTTTAGTAAAGATGGGGTTTCACCATGTTGGCCAGGCTGGTCTTGAACTCCTGACCTCAAGTGATACGCTCACCTTGACCTCCCAAAGTGTTAGGATTACAGGTGTGAGCCACCACACCTGGCCTGTATACCACATTTTCTTTATCCACTCATTGGTTGATGAGAATTTAGGCTGGTTCCATATTTTTGCAATTGCAAAATTTGCTGCTATGAACACGTGTGTGCAAGTGTCTTTTTCATATAAGGACTTCTTTTCTCTGGGTAAGATACCCATTAGTAGGACTGCTGGATCAAATGGTGGTTCTACTTTTGCTTCTTTAAGGACTCTCTTTACTGTTTTCCAGAGTGGTTGCACTAGTTTACATTCCCACCAGCAGTGTAAAACTGTCCTCTTTTTACCACATCCATGCCAACATCTATTATTTTTTACTTTTTAAATTATGGCCATTCTTGCAGGAGTAAGTTGGTATCTCATTGTGGTTTTGATTTGCATTTCCCTGATAATTAGTGATGTTGAGCATTTTTTTATGTTTGTTGGCCATTTGTATATCTTTTTTTGAGAATTGTCTATTCATGTCCTTAGCCTACCTTTTGATGGGATTTTTTTTCTTGCTGATTTGAATTTCTTGTAGGTTCTGGATATCTGTCCTTTGTCGGATGCACAGTTTGTGAAGATTTTCTCCCACTCGGTGGGTTGTCTGTTTATTCTGCTGATTATTTCCTTTGCTATGTAGAAGCCTTTTAGTTTAATTAGGTCCCATCTATTTATTTTTGCTTTGGTTGCGTTGCTTTTGTTTTTGTTGATTTTGCTTTGTTTTGTTGCATTTGCTTTCCTGATCATGAACTCTTTGCCTAAGCCAATATCTAGAAGAGTTTTTCTGATGTCATCTTCTAGAATTTTTATGGTTTTAGGTTACTTAGATTTAAGTCTTTGATCCATTTTGAGTTGATTTTTGTATGCGGTGAGAGATGAGGATCCAGTTTCATTCTTCTATGTGTGGCTTGCCAATTATTCCAGCACCATTTGTTGGATAGGGTGTCCTTTCCCCACCCACTTTATGTTCTCATTTGCTTTGTCAAAGATCAGTTGACTGTAAGTTTTTGGCTTTATTTCTGGGTCCCCTATTCTGTTCCAATAGTCTATATGCCTATTTTTATACCGGTACCATGCTGTACCATGTAACTATAGCCTTATAGTATAGTTTGAAGTCTGGTAATGTGATGCCTCCAGGTTGGTTTTTTGCTTAGTCTTGCTTTTACTATTCAGGTTCTTTTTTGGTTCCATAAGAATTTTAGGACTGTTTTTTCTAGGTCTGTGAAGAATGATGATGGCATTTTGATGGGAATTGCATTGAATTTATAGATTGCTTTTGTCAGCATAGTCATTTTCACAATATTGATTCTACCCATCCATTAACATGGGATATGTTTCCATTTGTTTGTTTCATCTCTGATTTCTTTCAGCAGTGTTTTGTAGTTTTCCTTGTAGAGATCTTTCATCTCCTTGGTTAAGTATATTCCTAAGTACTTTATTTTATTTTCCAGATGCTGTACAAGGGACTGAGTTCTTTATTTGATTCTCAGATTAGTTGTTGTGGGTATATAGCAGTGCTGCTGATTTGTGTACATTGATTTTGTATCCTGAAACTCTAGTGAATTCATTTATCAGATCTCAGAGCTTTCTGGATGAGTCTTTAGGGGTTTTTAGGTGTCAAATCATATCATTGGCAAGGAGTGACAGCTTAACTCCCTTTTTACTGATTTGGATGCCTTTTTTTTCTTTGTCTTTTCTGATTGCTCTGGCTAGGACTTCTAATACTATGTTGAATAGAAGCAGCGAAAGTGGGTATCCTTGTCTTGTTCTAGTTCTCAGAGGCCGTGCTTTCAACTTTTCCCTGTTCAGTATAAATATTGGCTGTGGGTTTGTCATAGATAGCTTTTATTACATTGAGATATGACGCTTCTATGCTGATTTCGCTGAGGGTTTTAATCATAAAGAGATGCTGGATTTTTTTTCAAATGCTTTTTCTGTGTCTATTGAGATGATCATGCGACTTTATTTGTCTTCAATTCTGTTTATATGATGTATCACATTTATTGACTTGCATATGTTAAATCATCGCCACATCCCTGGTATGAAACCCACTTGACCATGATGTATTACCTTTTTGATATGCTGTTGGATTCAGTTAGCTAATATTTTGTTGAGGATTTTTGCATCTATGTTCATCAGAGATATTGGTCTATTGTTTTCTTTTTTTGTTATATCCTTTTCTGGTCTTTTGGCATTAGGGTGATACTGGCTTCATAGAATGATTTAAGGAGGATTCCCTCTTTTTGTATCTTTTGGAATAGTTTCAGTAGGATTGGTAACAATTCTTCTTTGAATGTCTGATAGAATTCAGCTGTGAATCCGTCTGGTCTTGGGCATTTTTTTGTTGGCAATTTTAAAAATTATTGTTTCAATCTCACCATTGTCATTGGTCTGTTCAGAGTTTCTGTTTCCTCCTGGTTTAATCTAGGAGGGTTGTATATTTCCAGGAATTTATCCATCTCCTCTAGGTTTTCTAGTTTGTGTACATAAAGGTGCTTATAGTAGCCTTAAATGATCTTTTGTATGTCTCTGATATCCATTGTAATAATCTCCTGTTTCATTTCTAATTGAGCTTATTTGGATCATCTCTGTTCTTTCCTTGGTTAATCTCACTAATGGTCTATCAATTTTGTTTATCCTTTGAAAGAACCAGCTTTTGGTTTCATTTATCTTTTTTTGTTGTTTGTTTCGATTTCATTTAGTTCTGATCTTTGTTATTTCTTTTCTTCTGCTGGTTTTAGGTTTGGTTTTTTCTTGTTTCTTTAGTTCCTTGAGATGTGTGCTTAAATTGTCTATTTGTGCTATTTCAGTCTTTTTGATATGGGCATTTAATGCTATGAACTTTCCTCTTAGCACCACTTTTGCTGTATCCCAGAGATTTCAATAGCTTGTGTCACTATTACCATTCAGTTCAAAGAATTTTTACTTTCCATCTTGATTTCATTGCTTACCCAAAGATCATTCTGTTTCATGAGAGCACCAGCTGTGGTAGTAGAAGGGGGACATAAGCTTGCCCTAAGTTGGCCAGGATAAGTATTCAGGTTTCTCAGGCAATGAATGCATGGGGCTGTAAAGCTCCCAAGAGTTTATGTCTTTTGTGTTCAGCTGCCAGGGCAGGTAGAGAAAAACCATCAGGTTGGGGTAGGGTTGGGGGGGTCTGTGCTCAGACTCTCTTTGGAAGGGGCTTGCTGTGGCCACTGTGGAGCATAGGGGAGGGTGGTTCTCAGGCCAATGCAGTTATGTTCCAGGGGGGATTATGGCTGCCTCTGCTGCATCATACAGGTTGCCAGGGAAGTAGGGAGAAAGCTGGCAGTGACAGGCCTCACCCAGCTCCCACACAGACAGCAAGGCCAGTCTCACTCCACTGTGCCCCACTAACAGCAGCAAAGTTATATCCAGGCAGGCCACGTGCAGGGCTTGAACCTTGCCCCAAGTTACCAGCCTCCTCACTGAGAAAGCAAGTGTGGCTTTCTGGCCTTGTCCCTCCCTGCCTGCCCACACTGTTGGCTGCAGCTCCTGCACTTGTATCAAAAGTCATTCCCATTCAACTCCCAGGTTCTGCTCAAGAAAATTTATGCTCAGTTGAAATTATTACAAAGTTTAGTCGGAATGTTCTTTCACCTTGTGATCCCTCCCTAGTTCCTCTGGCTGCCTTCCCCAAAGACCCCTGTGAGATAAAGTCAGGGATGGCTTCCCTGGGCTTCAGCTGGGGACTGAGAGTGCCTACAGGGCTCTTCCCATAGCTTCTACTTTAATATCTTGCTCAGCTCCCTAAATCCATTCCAGCTCTAGGTAAGGTTAAGTCCTTCTTCTGCGTTCTGGATTTTCCGGTTCCCCAGTGGGGATGTGTATTCATAGGCAGGTTTTCCCCTCTCATATTTTGGGAGCTTGCAGTTTTTTGGCTGTCTTGTGAAGTTTACAACAGCAAGCCGCTTCCTCCACAGGATCTATGAACTCTTTTGGTCTTCTTTGCATGTTTTTGCAGTGGTTCTTGGACCAAAAGTTCACAGTGTGAGTCTCTATATGCTGTTCTGGCCGGGAGCTGCACGTTCGTCAGTCCTGTCTTCCATCCGCCATTTCCCTCTCCAGCCTTGCTTCCATAATATCTTTTTTTTTTTTTTTTTACTTCAAAACATCAAACTAAAGACTTCCCCTGGCCTCCAGCTGGCACTCTCTAACAACCTCTCCCCCACCAGTCAGAGTGACCTAATTAAAGCACAAAATGAGCCATGTTAATTTCCTGCTTAAAACCCTTCACTGGCTTCCTATCGGTTGATAGAAAGTTTCAGGATGGAGGCCAGGTTCCTTTGTCTCCAGATCTTGTCTCCCTGCCTCCTCTCTGGCCTTATCACTTGCCTCTCCTTATATTCTACTTTCTTGAACACACCATGCTGTTTTATGCTTATGTTGAAGCTGTGCCCATTCCCAGCATGGATTTCTCACTAATTTTTGCCTGGCTCAGTCTTTCTTAACCTTCAAGATTCACCTTAGCCATTATCTCTTCCATGGAGCCTTCCAGGAACAATTAGGTTGGGATAATGCCCCCTCACCCTGCCATATCTCTATGCCTACCCCATTATGTCATTTAGAACTTTCAATTGGGACATCTTATTTATGTGTCTGGACCTCCATTAGTCTGGGCTTCTGAGGACAAAAATTGCATTTTAATCATTCCTTTCCTCTTAGTGTCCAACATAGGACCTAGTACATTGGAAGCTCTTGGTGAACTCTGATGTGAAAAGAGAACAATTCTACAATTAACATTCATTGAAAGTTAACTGTATGTACTAGGAAGTATGCTGGGGGCTTCACATGCATAATGTCATTTCATTCTCCTAATAGTACTGGACCACTCAGCATGCTTAACAAAGCCCTCCCCATCCAGAGTATACCACAGAGATTCCAATGTCTGTGCTCCCAGTAATATCCAGAGGCCCTGCCTCTGGCCCCACCCTCCATTACAACACGTGGCCTATGGACTCATGTCTTGTCTTCTATCTTTCACTTCATACTTGAACTTACATTTCTACCTGGCCCATTCAAATGGGATTCAGGGTTAGGCTGTGTGTATTTTTCTGTTTTATTTCCACCATAGACCTCTGGTTCCCACCCTCAGCATCAAGCTCTGCAGTTTGCATGCCTAACCTGATCCACCCAGGAACAGTGAAGGCTCCAGTACCAACCCAGCACTATAGGTCCTTGAGTATCTGAGAGAAAAGAGCAGGCTAATGTGAGCTTTATTATTCCCACTAGTAAAGACAAGGAAGCTAAGTCAAGTAATATGCCCAAGGTCACATGGCTCTCTTCTGCCCAATGCCAAGACCTAGACATAGCATCTCCTCTTATGTAGAGGACACCCTCCCTCTTCTTTCAAATAGCTCTTGAAGGTCCACTTATTTGTCCATCTCATACCTTGGTTATGAGCTCTACAGGCAGGGGCTGTTATCCAGCACTGTCCTTCAGTGTCCAGCCCAAGTCTTGCATTGAGAAGAGCCCTGGGAAAGGCCAGGTAAAGGGATGAATGAGTAGAGCTCAAGCTCACACCAATCTCCCTCTGCCTACAGTGGATGTTCTACCCTTCCTCTACCGCTATTTCCAAAGGCACTTGGAGTTCTCTTTTGCATTTGTTTTGGCACCAAAGAAGAAAAGCTATCAAATGCATTTTCCTGTCAATTTTTCTTTGTAATTGATAATAAATCCCTCTGTAAAGAAATATATACCCTCAACTTCTTAAGGAAAGCAAGTCATGGTATAATGGTTTAAACAAAGGAATTATAAAATTCTGGGGAAGGTACAGATCTCTACCTTACTAAGGTCTGAGGTACAATTTTCTGAGGCTATGAAAAGAGGAAGTGCTTTGTCATTAGACAAAATTGGGTTAAAATCTTGGCTGTGCCTCTCAGGACCTGTGGACCTTGGGAGAGAAACTTGAGAGTATCCTATGCTTTACCCTCTTTCTTGCCCACTCTGGCCAATCTTTCAACAAGTTCTGCCAGTTTCACTATCTAAATGGCTCTTCTCCAATCTCTGCTATAATTGTGAGCTAGTCTGGTGGTTAAGCACTTAGGCTCTGAAATGAGATTGTCTAGACTTGAATCCAAGTTTTCTTAGTATGTCATTTTGTCACTTTGGATACTTTGCCTAACCTCTCAACATCTCAGTTTCCTCATCTATAAAATGGAGATTAAAAATCTTAGATTATTAACAATATTTTTAAAAAACCCCAAAAAACGATAGCATAATTCCTGGCCCAGAGTAGAAGCTCACAAACACTAGCTCTTATTATTATTTATTACCTCTTTTGTTCAGGCTATTATCTTCTATAACTTTATACTGCCACACCTCCTCTCCACCCTGCCAACCTATGACCATTCCTGCAAATTCGCCTGCCTGATTTCTCTCCTCTACTGCCTCTTTTCCAATCCTTCTATGTGCAATAGCCACAGCATTATTTCTAAAAGGTATCCCATTACAGGGTTGTCTGTAGATAAGGCATGAGCTCCCTAGCTTTAGAGAAAACGCCCTCAGTTATCAGGGTCCCTGTATACCTCCCAACAATTCTGAGAGTGAAGTTTTACTCCTATTTTAATACTGTCTGGGAGTGGTTACAGAAATGTTTCAAGGTTCTACAGTTATTCACTGGTCAAGTTGGGATTTATACACAAACCTCTCTGAGCCCAGAGCCTGTGGAGATCTCTTCACAGGCCCACACTGCCTCTCACCACCCACACTAACCCTCTCCACCCACACTGACCCTCCATAATTGACAAATAAGAGGCAGCATCTGATAAACAAGAAAGGAATGGTGCATCCGGTGAGAAAGAGAAGCTAGGAGGGAGATATCATGGTGGGCTATTGAGCTGGGGAATCCTTCCTGGAAGGGTAGGGGCTCTAGGGGTCTGGAGGGACAGACTAGCAAGGATGGTACCGGAAAAAATGCTGAAGTGCTTTCAGAATTGTCTGGTGAGATGAAGTAGGGTTCTAGTCTGAATAGAAACATTGCTGCAGATGGTGTTTTCTTCTTCCCCAGCAATGGCAAAATCATAGGAAGCTCAGAAATGTTGTTCTACATTTTAGTTATTATTTGCTGGGGATGGAAGCACCATGTTAAGTTTCAGGGCTTGCCATATTCTCTTTGATAGCCAGAGATTAACAAACTCTGGTTGGTTGGGTCGGGGAGAAGAGTCCCTTCCCCTTTAATTCCTACCACATAGTCTTATTACATCACCCTGCAGTGATGCTACCCAAATATGTATTCATTGTTCAGCAAATCTCAGAAACCTGCTGGGTACCAGACCCCCATGCTGGAGATGCAGAGAACAGTCAGAGGTGGTTATTGGACTCATAGTACTCATGATTTAGTGGGGAGAATACCCCTGTACAACGACAATACTATGTGAGAAGTGCTCTGGGGTCTGGGGTAGGGAGTGCACAGAGAAGTTTTCTTAGAAATGACATCTAACCAAACTTCTGAGGGAACGTTTTCCATCAAAAGGAATATTTGGGTTCATTTCAAAAGGCAAATTTGGGTTATTACCTTTTGTTATTGGAAAGGCAGAACAATGTGCTGTTGCTTGATGTTGTGGAGCATTTAGAGCATGGAAGGTAGAATAGCTGTGCAGTAGAATACCTGGTTTGGGCAATCTAAAATGTAGTTCCATATTTCATGGGATTTCTTCAACTATGGAACAGGGATAATAACATCACTTCCCAAGATTTCATAGTTGAAGTACCTGCCAGATAGTTTGAAGGTGGCATGAAAGGTGAAACATACTCTCAGGCTATATTAGGGGCTCAGTGAAGTAGTGCAAAAGAATAATAGCCCGGGATGCAGACAAACTCTGTGATTTACCAGCTATGTGACTCTGCAAAAGTTACTTCACCACAACAAACCTCAGTTGCTTCCTTTGTCCAACAGGGACAATATTATCTTGCCTACCACTAAATGGTAGCACTGGTCCTTGGTCTCCCATCTCGTGCTCTATGCCCCCCTCTCTCAGCCTGTTTCCCCATCTGTGAACAGGACAAGATGAGGTTCTGTACAGAGAAAGAATAAGAGAATATTCTCTAAGGGCTGTTTAGCTTTGACATCCTATGCATAAAACAACAGCCAGATTGGACTATTGCTTAATTCTATCCAAACTGCCAGATAGGCATTTGAATAAGTAATCTAATATATACACTTTTATTCTATTAAATATTCAGGTCATCTCCTGGTTGGGATGAGTATTCAGAATGATGATTGCTTAGAAACACACCATTCCAAATACAAATCAGAATATATTTGCAATATTCAGTTCAGCAAGGATGGGAAGGTATGAGATTAGGTTCTGAAAATAATCACACCTTTCACATCTTGGATGCCTATACACACATTTACTACATGCCTTTCTTCATAACCTTGGAAATGCCAATCCTTGGAGTCTTAGAGGCCTGAATATTTGCCCTGTACTAAGTCAATTCCCATGTGAAGATGGCAGAACAGGGCAAAAAGATGTGACCTTTAACCTGGTGTTTGAGGCCCAGCTACATATTCCTCATCCCATAAGCAGTGGTCTGTTCCCCTCACACTCCAGCAGGGACAGAGTGCTCACCACTTTTCAAAGCCGCTAATCCCACTGGTAGGCAGCTTTTACTTGAGGAAATAGCCATTCACATTGAGCAAAATCCCTACCTCTAGTGCCCCTACATTGATCTTTGTTCTGCATTGTTTCTTCTGCCCTCAGATATTCCTGCAGGGATCAAAGGCAATGACCCTATCCCTTCAAAGGCAGTCTTTTCCTTGAGCTGAACTACCACTCCCTTCAACCATAAGCCTGCTCTTTCTTTGTTCTAGCACAGGACTCTTGAGGGATTAGCTTGGGGTACACCAAGAGCAACAGCAAGCGCAAGATGCCCTGGTGAATTCATTTTTCTCTGGCTTCCTTTGCCATTTGGTAGAAGAAAGGGAAGCTTTTAAAGTAACAGTGGCAAAGTAGCTGATTCTGAGGAAACTTGCCAAGGCTTTTCAGGAAACAGCACCACTGGGGAAGGGAGACATTTGGATTGCAGCAAGATGAACAGCGAGGGTTACCATATGAACTATTCCCAACCAATATTACACCTGCCTCAGAAGGTGTGTATGTGTGCACATATGTGTGTGTGTGTGTGCACGTACGTATGTGTGTGGAAGTATCGGTGCTTGTGAATGAGCATCTACTCTCATATATCCAACAATGCTTCGGTTGTGTTAGTACACATAAGTTCTTCACTTGGCCACTTGCCACATCTCTTCAAGATTCACTCAGATGTTACCTCCTCTAGGAAGTATTCTGTGATATGCTTTTGACCTTAACCAACCCTGCGCTCCCAGGAAGTTTTCTGTGCTTTCTTCTAAGTTGTTCATTTCCTTGCCTGTCTGCCCATTACATTGTAGTACCTTCTTGAGCATCCTGACTGTGATGGATTCATCTCTGTGCCTCTGCGCCTGGCACAAGCATGGGTACTCTGTACATGTTGGTTACATGAATGCATTTGAAGAAAGATGTCTCAGTCCTAGTCCAGGGTTCTTACCATTGGCTTTGCTGCCATGCTTTGCTTTTCTTATAACGGGCTGAGGTGATGCAAATTAAGAAGAGCAAAACTCCCACAAGGTTCAGGGAGATTGTGGCTCAGGGAGATGGGGACATTTGTGGAGAAATAATTCAAATTAGCCAGTGGTATCCACACTTCTGAAATTGCATGAGCCTCCGTGTGAGAGGTGAAAGTTGGGGTGTAGTTTTGTTTCTCCATCCCCAGTCTGCTTGGGGCCAACTATTCTCAGCGTGTGATCTGCTCTTCTCCTCTGCTTGGCCCCTGAGGAGCATCCATTCCTATAGAGCTGACACTCACATTTTCCTTTTATCCAGCCAATTTATAGCTTTTTAATGTTCCCCATGCAGATGTGCAGGATTCTTGCACACATCTGCATATCAGAGGGGCAGTGGAAGTTGCTTGGCAGGAGGCCGTGGCTCAGCAGGAGTGCTCCATTGGTAAGCCCCAAGTTGTGAAAGGATCTCTCCCTGTATTGTTCTGGGCCAAGGAACTCAGCCAGAGACTGGGCTGGGCAGGGCTTTTAGGGGTAGAGAAAACGGCAACATGTTAATCTCCTCTGGACACAGAAAATCAGTGGGCACATCTTGGGGCAGAGCACTGGCATCTGAGGTAATGACACAAAGGGAAGAGAAGGAAAATTCATTCATTAATATATTCGTTTAGGAGCAGCCCATAGCCCTATTTGTAGAGGGACTGCTTTGTGCCAAGCAGTATGAGACAGTGAGCCATTAAATACCATGATCTGCTTCATATTTGAGATCTGCCATTCTCAAGGTCTGGGACCTGGGGTAAGTCTTTTAACCTATTCGATATCAGTTTCCACATCTATAAAATGGAATGGTAATGGTATTGGCTGCTTACCAGATACAATTGAAGGGAAGATTATTCTTTTATAGCACTTTGTTTACTGTACATTTACTGTGTTAGGCATTATTAGAGGTACCTTAAACATTCTGTCTTATTTCCCACAATAAACCTGCAAGATAGATATTAGTACTCCTGCTTTTTGGTCAACTAAACTGAGGCACAGAGATGTTAAGATTTTTCCCAAGGCCATGTAATATATAAAGAAGCTGTCAGACCTAACTTCCAGGGCCCTGGTAAGTCAGGCTCAGTTAAATGTCCCTCATGAGGCAGGGCCAAATTTGGAGAGTCCCAAGTGAAAGGAGGCCTAAGCTGTATATGAGCCAGCAGAGAAGAGAAAACCAAATTTTTTGACCAGAGAGACTGAGATCACAGCTGGAAAGATATGCTAGGTGTCAGATCTAATGTGTAAGGTGTGAAAGGAAAAGAGAGAATTAATACTGAGTCTGGTAATCATGAAGGGCAAGAAACAGGCTTCCAAGAGAGGCCATGGCCAGAGCGTCAGCACAAAGACTGAGACTCGAGTGAATGTGCCAGAGAAGGCTGGCCTTGGGTAGGCACTTTCCCTTCCTGGAGCCGTAGAAGGGCTAGTAATACTTAGACCATAAAGATGAGGTAAGGACTAAGTGAGGAGCTGCACAGAAAGCTCCTTTTATGATATCTGGAGCACAGCAGGTGCTTAATGAATGCATCTAGATAAAAATATTAAGACGTGTTTTTATAAGATTCCAGAATGAGAAACAGAGGTCACGGTATTCATCCTCTAGAAGAAGGGTCCCAGCTTTAGACTAGGCTATGGAGGACTGTTGGGACAGACTTCTTGCAGGGTTTTGTTCCCATGAAGATCTATGGGGGCTGAAATTAGCACGCAGGGAAGTGCAATAGCCCTACTTTAGGGAAGGAGGAGGGTACAAATAGGGTGTGTGCCCTGAGATTAGTTTCCTGGATCAGCTCTATGAGTCCATGTTTGAGCACCAGGGAGAGAGGAATTGCAGGTAGAAGCTATTTCCAAAAAGACCACAGAGCTGTGAATACAGAGTGAGGGAGATGAACATTTGTCCCATTTATAGATTGAAAAAAAGGTATGACTTTGGTTGTGATAGTATTTCTTGTTCTGACAGCTTGATATTGTAAACAGGCAGCACGCTTGGCTAGATAATGGGATTTCTCCTGGTGGACAGCGAGAGCCCTGAGTAGGTTGGGGCACTCTCAAATGCAAGAAACAGGAAGCCTCACAGAACAGGCTGAACAAGAAAGAAGCAATATGGTAGACATCATGTAGAAGTGGATAGCACCCTTTCTGAGCTAACATACAATGCCACTTGGAGTCATCTAGAAATAACTGAATGAGACTTTGAGGAAGACTAGAGTCCCGCCTTAACAGGTAGAGGAATGAGGCAGCAAATCACATATGATTATTATGAATGGAACCTCATTTGTACCCACAGGCTGTTCCATTTCTCCAGGTCTGGGGAACTATCAGTTACACACTCTGCTTAAACTCTAAATTACTCTAGGGGTCTGAGGTAATTTCCGAAGACGGGTACCCCTACGCTTCTTTTGTGTATTTCTTCCCTTACTTCTGACACCCTGTTGGTAAGTAAGTCCCCTTGTTTCATTGTCTCAAATACTCCTCAAATTCACTTCCTCCTTCCTCCTCAGTTTTATTCTGAGTGCATGAGGAATAGGGTCCACTTCTTCAGGTATTTTGGATGGTATAAGAGCTAATCTATGCCCTATATTATGTTAAGTGCAGGAAATCTAAGGAGCTATAAAGCATAGACTTTTTCCTTCAAAATTTTGTGGTCTGATTTCAACCACACATATTAAGACTCCTCAAAACTCTGTTAAAGAATGAATGAAACTACTCATTCACTCATCCAACTAATAAACATGCTTGAGAACTCTCCTGACCTTGAGGCTGGCTCCTGGGGACACACAGCACCTGTGCTTGAGGTGCTTCTGATCTGGGGAGACAAGTCCACAATAGAGAGTTGGGCACTGAGTAGCCTCCACTGTTGACAGTGGGCAAGCTGAAAGAACAATGCAAATTATTTTTGTAAAAATACATTCCTGCCAGGCGCGGTGGCTCACACCTGTAATCCCAGCACTTTGGGAGGCCGAGGCAGGCAGATCATGAGGTCAGGAGATCGAGACCATCCTGGCTAACTAAACCCTGCCTCTACTAAAAATACAAAAAATTAGCTGGGCGTGGTGGCGGGCGCCTGTAGTCCCAGCTACTCGGGAGGCTGAGGCAGGAGAATGGTGTGAACCCGGGAGGCAGAGGTTGCAGGTGAGCCAAGACCGTGCCACTGCATTCCAGACTGGGCAACAGAGCTAGACTCCTTCTCAAAAAAAAATTATATATATATATGTGTGTGTGTGTGTGTGTGTGTGTATGTGTGTGTGTATGTGTGTGTGTGTGTGTGTGTGTGTGTGTGTGTATGTATATTCCCTAAGCTATTTGTCAGATGATTTCTTTTCTTCATCCTCTTCCATGCAAGATGTGCCTGATTGAGGTGGGTAAGGGATCAGGTCCATTTCAAGGTCCCCTTCAGAGGCAGTGTAGAGTAAGGAAAGAGCACAGGCCTCAGGCCTAGATCATCTTGGGTTTCAATCCCAGTCTACCATTTATTAGATGTGTAACTTCATTCAAATCACTTCACCTCCCTGAATCTCAACTTCTTCGTGTGTAAAAAGGAACCAATTTATGCAAAGTGTATAGCATAGTCCTGGGCATAAATAGGTACTCAGTAAATGGAAGCTATTTTTATTTTATTCAAAATTTCAGCTTTGGCAAAATTTATTAGTGTTCAACAAATAAATGAACTTTACTGTGATGAGCTACCGAGATTTGGGAGTTTTTCTGTACCAGTGGCCTAGCCCAGCCTACACTGACTAGCACAAAGGGCAGGGATGTGGTCTTCTCATGTTTTCTCATCTGAGGCAACCAGTTCAGAGCTGCTTCCTCGTTTGTTTTATTTGTTTCCCTTTTAAATTCCAAGTCTCAGATTTGACCTTTGGACGATGCTAGTTGGTAAAAGGCCCAGGTTTTCCCACATGCTGATTGTCTGCTGTGCTTGTCCAGTGTCTACATATGGAGTGGGATAACAATGCTTGTAACTGATCCTGTGTAGAGGCCTCTTCCTCCCTCCCCTTTTCCCCCATCCCTGGTTCTCTGGAAAGTATCAGGAATAAACAGGAGCACATGTGGCACAGCATTCCTCTCTCTGGCTCTGTCGCCAACAGATGGGACACAATAGGTGTTCCTCTGGGGCTCTGATTCTCAGCAGATTGGGAGTGCGAGGTAGTGGGTGGGGTGGGGGGTGGTGTATGCTAGATGGAGAGAAACTCAAGTTCTTCAGGTCAAAAGCATGTGTGTCATGGAGTCCGAGGGCCTGGAGGAACTGCTAAGACCATTCAACATTGGTACATAGTTTATCTGGAGCAGATTGGGGAGGAGAACTGCCCATAGTCACATAGACCTCTAGTGACAAAGCCAGCACCTCAGACTCAAGCCTCCTGAATCCCAATTTTGTGCCTTCTGTATGTTCCTGGACAGCTTTGTTCAAGCATTTACAGTGGCTTCCTATTTTTAGCTGTTTCAAATTCAAATGTTCTGGTCTGATAATTAGGGTCTCAGAGATCTGATTCTCACTTTACCTTTCCAGGTTTATTTCAAACTCAATGAGCAACTTGGATTGGTACATCCTGCTCTTGAAAATTTGATCTAAAATTTCATCTAGTATTTTTTTAAGTCCCCTTCTTCTCTGATTTCTATTCTGGGATTCCTGTTTCCTAGTTATGTGTGTCTGTCTTCTTGATTCTGCTCTGTCTTGCCCACTCTGTATTCTGTGAGGTTCAACCCTCTCCATTAGAGTGACTTTTGGGCGTGTATCTAGGAAGAACACATTATGTTGCACCAGATAGGGTATTTAGGGAGTGGGTGGGATCTGATTTTAGACCCTCCTGCTAGAGGGGATGACACAGCAGTGTTCAGGGCATGGTTATCTCTGATCACAGCCCCAGAGGCAGGCATCAAGAGGGTCTGAGATGAAAGATAAGGGACTGTTCAGCAAGGTCTTACACAGGGATTGGGTAACTATGAGAGGTAACTTGGAAGTTCAGGAAGAAAGGCAAACTCAGGAAGGTCCGTCCAGAAGTCAGGGCAGCATAGCCAGGAAACATGAAGACAGGCCACTACCTGAAGTTAAGACAGATAATAAGTGTGGGTCTGTTCTATGGCTGGGATCTTATAGGTAGGGAATTGCCATTGTGGGCATCAAAATAGACAGAAGTTCCCAGGGATGAGTCAGGCCAAGAAGGGCATTTCTCAAGGCTGAAAGTTGTCCAGTGAAAACTACAAAGCTGGATTCAGAATATCTGGTCTTAACAAAGGGAATTCATGCTGTGTGATGGGGGAGAGGATGAGTATGATTTTAGGTGAATAGTCATTTTGAGGGCTATGGGTCATGAAGAACAGAAGGAGGAAGCAGATTCAGAGGTTCTTAATTCACAATAAGGACTCTGGATCAGATATTCCTATTTCCCCTACCTGCTCCTAGACAACATTGTGCTGGCCTAGACAAACTCAGTAATTTCTTAATTTATTTATTCATCAAACACTCTCTAGAGTCTGCTCTGTGCCAAATCCTGGGCTAAACACTGGGGAAACAGCGATGAATCAGATACATTCCCAACCTTTAAGGATTTCATTTCTGGGAGAGAAACATTCAACTAAACTAAAAAATAATATGGAGTGATAAGTGCTTTGAGAGATGGAAGTCAAGGGGGCTGTTGAAAAACAAAAGAGACACCTAACCCAGACTGGAGGCAAAGTGAGGTAGTCAGAGGGAGTGGATTCGGAAGTTTCTAAAAGGCAGTAATGTTTACTGAGGGATATGAATTCGATATATGAAGAAGAAATAGTGTCATATTGTTTTAGAGAAATACAGGCAGGCTTGTGAGATGAACTGGCAGAAAAACAAAACAAGAAAACTTCAGTTCATGAGAAAATCAAGCAGGTTTTTCTTAGATGTCCAGATTTGTAAGCACATGGCATTAGGGAGGTCTGGACTCTTGGCTGAGGTTCAAGAGAAGAGAGAAGTGATTCTAGGCTCCCAGGAGGGGGCTGACCTCATGTAAAGGGAGGCTAGGCTTGATGATAGAAGCCTCATGTATTATCTCATTTATTGTTTACTATATCTACAACCTGGCCACCAGGGCTCTCTGCACTAGGGTTTGAACCCAAAGTTCCAGCTAAGAATAAGATGCTGCTTTGCTTCTCATGGGTCAGACTTTGTGTATTTCCCTTCCTTGAAGCCTTGGTGGAAAGGAATAACTGGTGATGGAGCAGAATTGGGTAAGGTGGATCCTAGTACTAGACTTACTATTCTTCCTGTGTAGACTTCGTTGCTCCTTTTCTTCTGGCTCTGATGGAGACATTTTGGGTAGTTTTTTTTGTTTTTTTGTTTTTTTCAAATCAAGGCTCAGGAGAGGGCACTGGGGAAAACAAGAGAGGACTGAGGAGCTGTATTATTTCTAGACCATTTGAGCCTCACTACTTTGGGAGAAAAGGACCTTCATTTTAGTTCAGCTCAGCTGAGTCATGTTATGCACTGGGATTTGGATCCAAAATCCTAGGTAATAATAATAATAACTAACTTCTCCTCTCTTGTGAATATATTTGCCTCAAGGAGTTGCCAGGGAGAATTGGCTGAGATGAGGTTAGATTTGGGTATTTTTGAATCCCCTGGCAAAATCCTGTCATGATGTTATTTTAGCAACACCTTCAGCAATATTGCTGTCTGGCAGTTTTAGCCAGAGACTGATTGTCCCCAGTTCCCTGTCAACCTCCTCCTTGGGACCTTGAATCTCTTTACTCTTCTCTTGATCTTCAGCCAAGAGTTTACACCTCATTGGTGTAATTTACTTGCTAACATCAACATTTAAGAACTTCCTGCTTGATTTTCCCATCCCTGAGTTCTGCTCCTTTGCTACTTTTAAAAAATATTTTTTATTGACATATAATAATTGTACATATTTATGGGAAACAGTGATATTTTGATATATATAGTGATCAGATCATGGTAATTAGCATGTCTATCATCTCAACACTTATTTCTTTGTGCTGGGAACATTCAATATCATTGTTCTAGCTGAAATTATATAACTATTATTGTTAACTATAGTCATCCTGCAGTGGCATAGAGCCCTAGAATTTATTCCTCCTATCTACCTGTAATCTTGTATTCTTTAGCAAATCTCTCCCTATGTATGAGATCAACTTTTTTTTTTTTTGACATCCACATATGAGTGAGAACACGTGGTGTTTAACTTTCTGTTCCTGGCTTATTTCACTTTACAGAATGTCCTCCAGCTTCTTCCATGTTGCCATAAATGACAGGATGTCAGTCTTTTTTATGACTGAATAGTATTCCATTGTGTATATACACCACATTTTCTTTATCCATGCATCTGTTGTTGGACACCTAGATCAATTCTACATCTTGGCTGTTAACAATTCTGCAATAAACATGGTGGTGCAGATGTCTTTTTGATATACTGATTTCCTTTCCTTTGGTTAAATGCCCAGTAGTGGGATTGCTGGATCATATAGTAGTTCTATTCGTACTTGTTTGAGGAACCTCCGTACTGTTCTCCACAGTGGCTGTACTAGTTTACATTCCCATCAACAGTGTATAAGAATTCCCTTTTCTCCATATCCTTGCCAGCATTTATTGTTTTTGTCTTCTCAATAATAGCCATCCTCATGGTGACATGATACCTCATTGTGGTTTTCATTTGAATTTCCTTAATGATTAATGACGTTCAGCATTTTCCATATATTTTTGATCATTTGTATGTCTTTTAAAAAATGTCTGTTCAGATCATTTGCTCATCTTTTGTTGGGACTCCGGGGACTGATTATTTTAACAATAATGGTGAATTTTTCAAACAACCAGGTAGGGTACTTCACCTCATGCTTAGTTATATTTTCCCTTTCATGGTCAACCAGGGTGAGTAAGGTCAACCAGGGTGAGTAAATTACCAAGGTAATAGCAATAATGGCCATTTGTAGAACACTGTGGTATGATGGAAAGAACAAGAGTCAGTAGGAACTAATTTTGAATCTGTACTTAGTTAACCAGCTTGGTAACTTTCAACAAGTGACTTCACTCAGTTTTCTCATCTGTAAAAATAGGTGTCATAATTCCTACCAGATAAGTTCTTTGAGAGAAGTAAACTATGTTTAATTCCTCAAGGGTTGAGTGCATAATATATTCTTCATATACTCAGTATCTATAGAGCACCTGGCACACAGTAGTTAGAAAGTGGATGATAGCAGTTAGTAATATTTATTTGGGAGAGAATATAGTATAAACATCCAGGCAAATCAAGAAAGAGAAAGAAAAAGAGAAAGATCATCTTGTTCTTCACTGTATGGATCTCAAAATCAGAAAGGCAGATGGGTTAAGAGTTCAAGGCAGTTCTGATTACAATGCTAATGTTATTAGCTGTTAATCATCTGCATGTTGCTATCAACTTAGCTCAGTCAGATGTGCTCTTTCTTTCTGAAAGCAAATCTTGGCTCTCTAAAATATCTCTAATGTAATTAATATACTTCATTACCTTTGTTCTGGCATTAGCTGCTCAAACTAAATAAAACATGGGCAGATTTTGGCCACTCATTGAGGAACTGTTTGTGTGCGTGTGTGTGTGTGTGTGTGTGTGTGTGGAGAGAGAGAGAGACAGACAGAGACAGACAGAGACAGAGAGCTAGAGAGAGATGTCACCAGTTCTGTTGATTATGGATTTCACTATATAGAACACAGTTAAATGGTTATGTCAGTGGTTAGGTGGGGAGAAGGTTGTGTACAAGTTGAGGACTAAAGGTAACCTTTGAAATAGTTGCACTGTTGCTTTTTGGATGGGCAGATACAATTTGAAGTCCCTTGATCATATCTGAGATCATCCTTTTATGGCAGAACAGCCAGATTTTGCTTTGCCAAGTCAATCTAAAAAGCAACTTAAACAGAACTGTGGTGGGGCCTGGCCTCTACATTCAGGCATTTGTAGGAATAAGATAAGGAATAGGTACATGTTGCATGAGGTATAATAAGAATTTGAAATACATTTTAACCAGATAACTACACAGGCAAGAAACTTATCATGTTTCTAAAGAGAGGAAGGAAATGCCAGCCTATATCCTCTAGGTTTAAGGGTCAGCTCTCATTTCCCTCAAGGATTATGGTAACTAGCCCCTATAGTCAATAAGAAACCTTTGGTATCCTCTGGACTCTTATAAGATTCTTGAAAGATGCTTCTTCATACATATATACAGTCATTCAACAAATGTTTGAACACCAACTATGTGCCCAGCAGAGAGATGAATGAGATATGGTTCTGTCTGTAAGGCATCCACAATCTAATGAAGGAAAAAGATAGTATAATATGCAGTAGTATGATACACGCTATGATAGAGGTTTGTGCAATCCACTGTGAAAGCACAGAAGATATGCCTACATCTGTCTAGGCAAGGAGGGGCTCAGAGAATGCCCTCGAAGGTGGTCAGGATGAATAGGAATTAACGAGACCAACAAGTGTGAAGGAAGTCATTGAAGACTGAGAGACCAACATGTGCAAAAGTCTGGAAATCAGATAGAACTTAGTCCATTCTAGGAACTGCAAATACTTGAGAAGAGTCTGAGCACAAGGAACAAAAACTGGGAAAAAAGATTAGGAGGGGTGTTTGCCCAAGTGCTTTATGAAAGCCAGAGACGAGTGCCCACCCCTCTCCCCACGTATGACATTTTGAATGTTGCTATTTCCTGCCTCTAAAGATCCTTTATCACGAGAGTAGTGGTATTCTGTTAAGTTTAGGTCTCAGCCAGTCCACTTAAAAAGGTACTTGGTTGACTAGACTAGCCTCCAGAATCAAATGAGATAGTTGATGCAAAGAATGTAACACAATCCAGCCACTCCATGGAGTCGAGGACCTGTTTAATCACTAGCTTTGGCATTTAAGGTCCAAGTGTGAACTTGGGAAAAAGCTATTTAACTAGCCTGAACTTCAGTTTCTTTATTTATCAAATGGGTGTGCTTACGGAGAGGATTCAATAAAATAATTTTATATAATTCAATATATAAACTGAGTCTTGCTGCTTAAGCAAAATGGTTTAGTTTATTAATATTAATCCTGTGGGTATCTGGACCCCTATTCCATTTGTGCATGTGTCCAGATCAAGTTATCTAACTTGCCACACTGATGAGCTTGAGTTCTCCCAACAGCTTTGGTCAACTAGAATCCCAGCTGACCATACAGGCTGGCTCTTTGCTGCCCCCGCCTGTCTGGAGCCAGCTTCCACAGTAGCAATAGGACTGGAAGCCCAGCCTGGTGCTGCAGCTTTGGCCTCCCTCCTACACATCCTGATATGTCAGGAACAGACAGTGCAGCACCTACGGCTAACCTCAGCTCATATCCTTCCCAGTGTGTGTTTTTTTGTGCTTGCAGATGCACCTAGGAGATGCAGATCCGTTTTGGGTGAGTGGTGAAGGCTGTGTAGTCAGTAGGCAAAAAGCTAATACATTCCTGTTTGTCCAGAGCCTCAGTGACTTCTTAAGCACCCGAGAGTCTGCAGTCTCACCAGAAACATTCCCAAGATCAGGCCAAATTCATATCTGATAGTCAAATTTGGAAAGGCCACCATTCTCTTTCAGAAGCAAATGATTTCACCAGCTCCATCTTCCAGCTGCGTAAATTAGTTAATTACAAAGGCTGTAATTTGCAATCAATATTATCTCCGTGGCATCTACTTCACCAAAGCAAAATATTTATGGCCATATTTGAAAAGGGGCATATTGCCTTAATTGGGAGCCATATATGAAACATTGCACTAAGTGACTCTTAGGGCACTGATGTCAGTTTTTGCTTTTTTGGTCTGGGAGGTCTGGGGGAGAAAACACAGGCAGATGCTAGATAAAGGCCCTAATTTTCACAAGATAAAAACAGCCACAGACACTGATCCTCAGACACAAATCCTAAACACACAGAAATGCTTTATGCACAAAGATGCCTGTCATTGACTTTTTATAATGGTGAAAAAATATGAACTTAAATGTTCAACCAAAGAGTTATTTACTTACTTATTTACTTGATGGACTATTATCTAGTCATTAAAAACAATGGTTATGAAAAACTATATATTAACATGGAAAATTCTAATACTGTACTATTAAGAGAGAAAGAATATGAAAAATATTAGATATTTGACATCTTCTTTATAATATGCATGCAAAAAACAGCCTGGAAAGAAATACATCAATATAGCAATGGTGATAGTTTTTGAGCATTTTAAGTCTATTTTTTCATGTGTTTTTATTAAATAAACATATATTGACTGGCAAGCAAAGGAAATGATTTGTCATAATGGCAACCCCACAAAGTCACTGTATTCCACATCCTGGAGTGAGGAAGCTAGCCTGCATCATGGAAATATATTTTCATTCAATTAGGAAACAAGTATTAAAACTATATACAATGGACTGGATGCTTGTCTTTGCCCTCAAAGCTTCATGAAATATTGAGGAAGGACAACTCTGCTGCTGTGTGAAAGAGGCTGGTACAGAGAGTTTTCTCCTAAACCAGCCTGGGTGGTCAGTGAGGGCTTCCTAGAGATGACGATATTCAAAATAGATTTTGAAGGATAAGGAAGCAGATAAGGAGATAAAACATTCTGGAAAAATAAAACAGGACAAAAAGGTATGGAAGTATGAAAGAATCTATTATGTTTTGGGGAATAACCAGTACTTAATTGTGGCTAAAATGTTGGGTGCGTGAAAAGGAGTGATAAAAGGGGTCATTAGGCCAGATTCTGAAGGGCCTTGAAAGCCAGTCTAAAGCAGCCCTTCTCTGAGAAAGGCTGGAGAGGTTGGCATTTATCCTGAGGGCAATAAAGAAGCATCAAGAGTGTTAAGCAGGGTCAGGAAGTGGCCAGAGTCATATGCCAAGAAGGTCTCTCTGGCTGCAGCATGGACTTGGGAATGGATTTCAGGGGTGGATTTGTGGGGGATACAGATACAGGTTGAAGGTAGAGAGGCCAGTTTGGGGACAACAGCAGTAGTTCTCGTGAAAGTTGCAAAGTGTGAACCAAGGAATGCTAGACTTACAAGAGCCCCTAGAAATCTTCTAGTCCAGTGTTTGCATTTGACATTGGAGGAAAAACAAGCTGCAGAAGGGGAAGAACTTTTATTTATAAGGAGTTCTTTGCAAGACTTTTAATAGGCTTTAGCCCATCCACCAATGTATGGTGTTTCTGTTCTCTTTAAAGTGTTCTTGCCAATAGGTGGTCCAGCTTTTGCTCACACACATCCAGTGATGGGGATCTTGCCACCTAAGGAAGCTGATATTAACCCCACTCTTGGTTCAAGTGGTTCTTCTATTCAGCCTAAAATGGGCTCTCTTTAGCTCTGCTCTCCAATCATAGTTTTCCCTCATGTAGCCACACAAAGCCTTTCTGCTGCCTTCTGCATTGTGTTGTGTGTTTTCATGCTGATTATCTAATTCAACATTCCTAACTTCCCTTCTCAGTAAGCACAATTATTATTTCTACTTTACAGGTGGAAAAAATGAAATAAGAAACTACATGGAACAAGGATAAGGTCTTTTCTCTGGGTTTTCAACTTTCTATCCTCAGGCTCTTTTGACTCCAGTGCTATAGTTCTGAGTACCGTCTGGGCCCTGGGACTTCCTTAGAAAACACTCTTATTTAAGGTTTGAAGATCTGAACTGAATGTTTGGTTCCCCAGAGACGTCTAACTGGTACAGAATATAGAGGCATCATCATTCCTTGTGACGGTTAATTGTATGTGTCGACTTGACTGGCCAAGAGGTACACAAGTATTAGATCAAACATTATTTTGGGTGTTTCTGGGAGGGCATTTTTGGATGAGTTTAACACTTAAATTGATAAATGTTAAACTCTGCTTTATTGTTGAGTAAAGCAGATTGTCCTCCGTAATGTGAATTGGCCTCATCCAATCAGCTGAAGGTCTGAATACAACAAAAGACTAAATAAGAGGATATTATTCCCTGAATAAGAGGCAGCTCCTCTTACCTCCCTCCTTTTGAACTGGGAAACCAACTTTTTCCCTGCCTTCAAACTCCAACTGAAATATCAGCTCTTCCTAGGTCTTGAGCCTGTCAACCTTTGGACTGGAACTATAGTTGGCTCTACCTAGTTCTCAGGCCTTTGAACTCAGATTAGAGCTATACCATTAGGTGACTTAATAAATGATAAAGTTTCTGCACAGCTAAAGAAATAACAGGGTAAATGGACAAGCTACAGAATGGGAGAAAGTATTTGCAAAGTATGTCTCTGACAAAGGACTAACATCCAGAATCTACAATTAACTGCAACAATTCAACAAGAAAAAAAAAAAGAAACAATCGCATTAAAAAGTGGACAAAGGATGTGAGCAGTAATTTCTCAAAAGAAGACATACAAGTGGCCAACAAACATATGAAAAAATGCTCAGCATCACTAATAATCAGAGAAATGCAAATTAAAACCACATTGAGATATCATCTTACACCAGTAAGAATGGCTATCATTAAAAAGCAAAACAACAACAGATATTAGTGTGGATGTGAAGAAAGGGATATGTTGATGGAAATGTAAAGTAGTATAACATCTATGAAAAACAGTATGGAGATTTCTCAAAGAACTAAAAATAGAACTACCATTTGACCTAGCAATGCCACTACTGGGCATCCACCCAAAAGAAAAGAAATCATTGTTTCAAAAAGACACATGCACTTGTATTTTTATCACAGCACAATTCACAATTGCAAAGTCATGGAATCAGCCTAAGTGTCCATCAGTGGTTGACTGGATAAAGAAAATGTGGCATATATACGCCATGAAATACTATGCAGCCATAAAAAGAATGAAATCATGTCCTTTGCAGCAGCATGGATAGATCTGGAGATCATTATCCTAAGAGAAATAACTCCGAAACAGAAAGTTAAGTACCACATGTTTTCACTTACAAATGGGAGCTAAACAATGGATACATATGGATATAAAGATGAAAATAACAGACAGTGGGGACTCCAAAAGCTGGGAGAGTGGGAGGAGGGGGAAGGTTAAAAAATTACCTGTTGGGGACAACATTAACTCTATGGGTGATGGGTACACTAGAAGCCCAAACCTCACCATTACGCAATATATCCATGTAACAAAACCTGCACATGTGCCCCTGAATCTAAAATTTTAAAAAATTAGAGATATTAAGAAGTGAAAAGGCAAGCAACAATGGGGGAAAGCACTGATAATAATATAACTAGCAAATGATTTATATCCAAAATATATTAAGAACGCATACAAATCCATAACAAAGAGATGATTCAATTTTGGTATGGACAAAAGATTGAATAGACATTTCACAGAAGATATCTGAATGTCCAATAAGCTCATGAAAAAGTGTTGAACATCATTACTTGTTAGGGAAATGCAAATTAAAGCCATAAGGAAATACTACTAAATACTCACTGGAGTAACAAAAATCAAAAGGACTGACAATATCAAGTATTGACAAAGGTATGGAGCAATTGGACATAACTGGGAGGAGTTATAAAATGATACAAACAGCTTGGAAAACTGGAAGTTTCTTATATAATTGATTCTGCAATTATATTCCTGGCAACTTATCCAATGAAATCAAAACATATATTCACAAAAAAGACTTGTTCAAGAATGTTGATAGCATATTTTTCCAGAAAAGCCAAAAACTGAAAACAATTCAAATAGGTGAATGGATAAACAAATTATGGCATATTATGAGCAATGGAATGCTAAAGAAAACTAAAAAGGAATAAACTCTTGATACATGCAACAATCTGGATGAATCTAAAAAACAACATGTTGAGGAAGCAATCGGACCTAGAAGACCACGTGCTATATGATTTGATTTATGTGACGTCCAATTGTTCCAGCACCATCTGTTGAAAAGATAATCCTTTCTTCATTGAATTGCCTTTGCATGTTTGTTCAAAATCAATTGACCATATTTGTGTGGGTAGAACTCTACTCTGCTCTATTGATCTAAATGTATATGTCTTTGTCAATACCACACTGTCTTGATTATAGTAACTTTATAGTAGTTATTACAATTGGGTATTGTGATTCCTCCAAATAAACAAACAAAATAAACTACACCATTGGCTCTCCTGGGACTCCAGCTTGCTGACTGCAGATCTTTGAACTTGTCAGTCTTCATAATTGCATGACCCAGTTCTTTATAGCACACACACACACATCTTATTGGTTCTGTATCTCTGGAGAACCCTGACTAATAAATATATCCCTCCTTGTTTTATAATTACACTTCTATTAACACGGACTTTGATCACAATAGCCTTTTTGGCATCCACATTGCCTAAGTGGCGTCAGAATTGACCTGATGAGTTTGAGAGATAGAATGCAAACCTAGGTCTCATGGTCCCAGCCCAGGACCTTTACATTCCATTGCGTTGCACCAAACATACCAGGACAATTTGATAGAAAACATTCTTATTCCTTGACCAACTCTTCTGGCATCAGACTTCCCAAGATTCTAGCAGTGGCTTGGTTTTCTAATACATCTAACTATTCACTACATGTTTCTTTATTCATAGAACAAAGATTTTCTTCCTTCTAATAGTGTGTTTTACAGTAGGCACAGTCAAAAAGCAAACTCTAAGAAGCAATTTTGATTTCCCATCACCATCTATCACCTCTGGTTCCCTCTGTTATGTCTAACACTGCTCAGTAGGCTGGAACACAGTGGCAAATAATTAACCAACATCCCCTGCTAAGTAAGCCAGCCTTAGCTGGAGGCCAATGCACACTCCAAGGTTGGCTAGACTCCAACACCAGGGGAAAGGTCAGCTGGGGCAGACTGAATACTCTAGTGATTTAAAGGTGCAAGTCCTTACCTATCACCTTTCCTGATTCTCTCCTTCTCCTTTTCCCAAGGCCTCTGTTTAGAATGTACCTCACCTTTGTTGTCTGCCTGACAAGTTCCCATTTTCCCCTCAAAACCCAGCTCTAATGCCTCCTGCTTAGGAAAAGCTTCCTGCCCCTTCCTTATTGCTCACACAGCACCCTGCACACATTTCTACTTGGCTATGACTATTGTACTGCATTGCTTCACTTCTCCTTGTCCTCCTTTAGACTTTCTCGAGGTCAGGAATAAATCTCATTTCCCTGTTTCCCAGTGGCCAACACAAAGTATGGAACAGAAGGGGTACCAAAGAATGTGTAATGCGTGGATGAATAATTGAACAAGTGAACGCTGATATCACTTGAATTTCAGGTCTATTTATTTCATCTCTGAATTAAGGTACCTCTGCTAGGCCTTAGTTTTGGCATCTGTAGAATGGGAATATCTGCTTATCAGAATTGTTACCAGGAATATATAAGAGAAAGGGATGGTGGGACAAAAGGGATGTGTGTGTGTGTGTCTGTGTGTGTGTATGCGCACACATGTCATTAGGATAGCTAGTTTCCTTCTCCCAAGATGTGTCAATAAGACTGTGAGCCCTCCAAGAGCCATGTGTTTCTTTGAGCCTTTCTCCCTCCCTCCCTTCTTTCTTCCTTCTTGCCCTCTGTTTTCACTGAACACCTAATATATGCCACTGGGAATGTAAAGAAAGGAAAGTCAAACCTATTTTTCTGCTTTTAAGTAGCTCACAATGGGGGAGTCATATAGAAGATGACAGTCACAATCCAGCACGCCAAGAGCTAGGACCTAAAAATCATGGGGGTCATGTGAGCATGGATGAAGAACATTCACCATAACCCACATGATCAGAGCAGACTTTTCTTACGAAGATTTAATCTCTCATAAATAGGAGTCAGTTTACTAAAGGCACAGGAATAGATATGTTAGGAAGAGCAGTTAGAAAGAATGGAGGACATCAGAAAGTTCAGAGTGCAGAGTGTTAGGGTGGGGGTGGTAGAGGAGATAGTGGTTGGGTAAATGGTAAAATGTAAGACTGGAGAGGCAGACAGAGGCCAGTTATACAGGGCTTTATTAACCCTAGTGAGGTATTGGCATTTAGATGCAGGTCAGTGGGAGTTGGGGGAGGAATCTACTTGCTGGAGCAGCATGCCTAGATTTGCTCTCCAAAGGAAAAAACAAGAGCCCAGTGAAAGAAGAACAACAAGGGGTAAAAATGCTCTAAACCTGATATCCTTGGGATAAAAGCCTATGACTGGGGAGCTTGGCCTGGAGAAGAGATGACTTGGAGGTAGGCCATGTTACTATCTTCAAACTGAAGGGCTGAGGGGGCAAGGAAGCAGATGTGCTCTGTGTGCTCCAGAGAGCAGTGCTAGGACAAGTGGGTGTGACTGGCTGACCTGGAATCTCAGCTCTGCAACTACCTGTGTAAAACTGGCAAATCTCTTAAACTTACTGAGCCGCAGTCTCCCCATTTATGCAATTAGAACTGTAATACTGACCTCAGCACATTGCTGTAAGAATTTAATGTGAAGATGTACATCAAGTGCCTAGCACATGTTTGGCACATGGGAGATGCTCATGTTAGGCTCTTTATGACTCTAAAATGAATACTGAGATGGGTGAGAAACATATCGGCAGGGGTAGCACGGAGGGAGGACGGAAACAAGAATAATTTCAGCTTTGAACACAAACACAATTCTCTTTGCTTCCTATTTTGGGAATTGCTGCGGAGGCCAGGAGGGAAGGAAAGATTCCTATTTTAGTGCAACCCGCCTTCTCACTGGGTCTGTGACTTCCAATACTCCAACCAGCCTCTTGAGTCAGTTTATAGAATAGTCTGCCCCTGAACTGTCCTGATGGTCCAGAGGTCTTAAGGGTCAACTTAAATATCCCACCTCAGAAAAGCCCTCCTTGATATCCCATCATATCTAGGACTTTGTGGCACAATATCTTATTGCACCATTTATTTTTTCTTTGTGGTGATTAGAGTTTGTCCTTATGTATTTGTGTGATTGTTTAATACTTTCCACCTTCCCCCATGAAAGCAGAGACTATTGATATTTCATGATGTTTTCTATTGTATTCCCAGTGCCCAGACCAGCACTTGGCATATAGTAGGTACTTTATTCACTCGTTGACTAAGTGAATATGTGCATAAATAAATGAACAAGTAGGAACCAAGGGGAAAGGGCATTTTCCTCAGAGGAAAGAGCATGAGCAAAGGCACAGGCATGGTAAAATGCATCATATATGCAAGTACCAAGTGAAAAACTCAGAGCATCTAAGAGATAAAATTGGAAATGTCTCTTGGAGTTAGCTTGTACGTGTCTCTCAGTGCCCTGTTAATGACATTGCACTGTCTTCTATGGGCAGTGGGGAGACAACGAAGGTGCTTAAGCAGGGAAGTCATGTGCTGGAAGATTTAGGGGGGAAGTAATGAAAGGAAGGACTTCCCCACTGCTTTCACACTCCGTGATTTTGCCCTCTGCTCATCTAGGACCTTCATTTTGGATCTCAGAGCCCTTCTACCTTCATCCACAATTCAACGTGACAGGGACTTTCTCTTATAAAAGATCCCTTTGTTGCATTTAAGTCCCAAGCTTCAAGGAACAGCTTCTTCCCTAAAATCTCAGGTAATGAGGATTGCCCTCCTGTCACTTCTTAGATAACCCTTCCCTCTACAGTCAATCCTTAGCCTGCTTCAGAAGACGAGAGTCCCAAGCCAGCCTCAGCCACTAGCACATGCTTCAGTCTCACATTCTGTAAAATGGGGTTGATGATAATTGCATCTGTATTCTCAGGGTTGGTAGGATAATTAAACAAAATAAAAGGTGTGAAGGAGTTTGCTGAATTGGCTGGCACTGTTAAAGCCATGTACCATCACCAGGAACTACTGAAACTGGCCCTCTGGCCCAGAGCACTGGCACACATTAGCAAAACATGTATCTGGGCTACAATCCCAGTTCACCACCTGGTTCCTTTCCACCCCACACCCAACCAAAAGCAGATTTGTGGTGGGAGATATAGGCTTCATTCAAAGAGACTCCAGAGCCTAGGAATCAGGTGAACTTCAGGTTAAGAAAATTTGGAAATAGCCTCATGGCCCAAGAAAGAAGATAAAAAGCAAGAGAAGGCTGGAAAGTTAGAGGTTACAAATACCTCCAGATAGTGGATTGAATACAGGTCAAAGCAGGAGAAGAATATATTTTATCTTGTTCCCCTTAATTGTTTCCATGATTTGTTGCCAGCATATTGCCCATTTGAGCCCAGCCTTCTGAACCCTAAAAGACTCAACAAATGCTGAGTCTTTCTGGTTAACAGGAAACCTTCAAGGATCTGGCTCCAGTGTCCTTCCCACCCTCATCTTCCACTGCATCACTTCACACTCTCCTGTTATCCCCATGCCCCAGAGTCTGCCACATTGGACTATTCACCAGTCCGCAAATAGGCTCTTTTACCTCTATGCTTTCACCTCTATGCTTTCCCCGCTGCCTGAATATTCTTTCCTCCTCTATCAAGATCAAGATAAGTCAAAATCTCAAACAAGTCAAGATCCTGTTTGTCCTTCAAGATTCCGGACGACTGCTATGTTTTCTTTGAAATTATCTCGGATTTCTTAAATCAGAATTAACATTTTTGTATTGCCTCAATGTGCTGTTACTGTACTGTACTTTCATTTGGTAGAAAGTCTGCTGTATTTGAATTTTAGTTGGTTGCTTCCATGTCTTTCTTCCATTATATCATCTCTGAATCTCTACTGACTAGAGCAGGTCTCGATATAGCCGAGGTGCTTAATAAATTCATGCTGAAGCAAATGAAAGAGGAGTAATAAGGAAAGTAATTATTATTGCTCACAAAATGGCATGGCAAGCACTTTGTAGATATTAACTCTTATAATCCTGGCCTCTCCCTAGCTTCCCAGGTCATGGGTCTTTAAATACAGCCAACATCTGCTTATGCTACAGAAAAACCCTAGAAGCCTACTGGGGTGAAAGTTCTGGTCTTGTGTCTTCATACTGTTGGCCACCATCCACACTGCTATCGTTTTCTTGGCTCTCAGATTGTCTGGCTCCATGTCCTTGCTCTGGATAACTGCCCCATGCAGTTATCAACTTCAACTCAAGGCAAAATTAATTTCTTGAGTAACTACTATGTGCAGACATGTAGTTCCGCATGCTTCCTTATTTAGGAAGCCCTTTTAAGCATGGTTGCAGGCAAGAAACAGTCTAAGCTGTACAGAATCATGACAGCTGGGAAATTTTCCACAGGCTGGGGGATGAGACAAACCTCATGTGGTGGATATTCCCTTTTACAAATGGAGTCAAAAAAGTGAAAATAGGCTAGGGACTAGCAGGGAACTGCATTGCTAGTAAGTATTGAAAATGGGTGCTGAGAGCGGTGGCTCATGCCTGTAATCCCAGCACTTTGGGAGGCCGAGGGAGGTGGGTCACGAGATCAGGAGTTCGAGACCAGCCTGCCCAGCATGGTGAGACCCCCATCTCTACTAAAAATACAATAAACAAACAAACAAACAAACAAACAAACAAATAAATTAGCTGGGCATGGTGGTGCATACCTGTAGTCCCAGCTACATGGGAGGCTGAGGCAGGAGAATTGCTTGAACCCAGCAGGTGGAGATTGCAGTGAGCCAAGGTTGTACCACTGTACTCCAGCCTGGGCAACAGAGTGAGACTCCATCTCAAAAAAAAAAAAAAGAAAAGAAAAAGAAAATGGGGTTCAAATCTCTCCCATCTCATGCCAAAACATCAGACAGAAGAGAGAAGCCGGAGTACTCCCCTCCTACCACCATGGAGGTATCTCTGGCAGCAGCTGAGTCTCCTCCATGGCTCTAGCACTTGCTGGATAGAGCCATGGAGGTTGCCAAGGCTCTATCTTTTGCTAGGTACCTGTGGTTCCCGGGATCCAGTGCCACCTGTTCTCCATTTGACCCTTATGCCCAGGGTGGGAGTGTCTTCCTATTGTTGCTAATCTCCGGGTTTCTTTGCCATTTCCTGTTGGCTTCTCAACTGGTGCCAGTTCCCTGCATTGAATCCTCTTCGTTTAAAATATGTGGAGTGATTCTTTTTCTTGGTTTTGTACCGACTGATACATTCAGATTTAGATGAAACTAAAAACATCATGGAGATAATGCATGATAACAACTCAATCAAAACTATTAACTGTGCAACAATAATGGTTGTTCACAACAGGTTTTACTAAGGATTTCTAGGCTGCCAGTTCTGCCAGTTAAAATCCATTCCTTAGCTCTAGTTATAACTCAACTCCCTTTTTTTCCTCTCATATTTGAATTGTAAGAAAATAAGAGGGACATTATCATTATCATAGGAGTAACTTTAAATCTGCTTTACCTAACATAAAAAAGTAGATCATTTGCAAACATTGGTATTTTCACTATTCTTAGCACTGTATACGTGTGTGTGTGTGTGTTTATGTATGTATGTAAGATATCTCACAACCATTGCTCTTTGCTATGATGTCTTCCAAAATAAAGGGTTGTTGAGATAAAACAGATCTTTAGTTTTAGCCATTGTGAGTCTGGAACTAGAGTGTCCAAGGTCTAAGATGAACCCAGTGACAGCTTACACTTCTCTTTTTGGGAGCTTGTTCCTGCCACCCATTGTCATCATCATCATCATCATCATCAGAAACAGTCATGAGTGCTTGCCATATGCCAGGCATTGTGGTCTTAGTGTGGACATAAGAGCTTGGTGGACCATGATAAACCATCAGAACTACTTTATGAGGAAACTGAGCCACAGAGATATTAAAGAACTATACCAGGATCACATAGATAGTAAAAGGACAGTGTTGAGATGTGATCCTAGTCAGTCTGGCTCCAGAGTTAGAGCCTATGCTGTTAGCCACAATGCTTTAATGCCTCTCTATAGAGCAGTCTTATCTGCCTGGTGGCCCAATAGGACCCTCATTTGGTGTACTATGACCTGTTTCTCCCCTTTCAGCCTCCTTTGCAAAGGCATCACATATCCCTCCATTATTGATAGGAATGTGCACATTTTATAATCATGCCGTTGGAAAAGTATAACTTCTGCCCTATAAGGTGAAGGAGGGGATCAAAAAGGCTGTGTCTCATATTATTCCTCCTCACCCTTGAATATAACCAGCCAGAGAGAGGCTGAAACATCTCTCAGGGGAAGAAACTGAAGAACAGAAAATAGGGTATTTGGAAATATTTGTCTTTCCAGGAGTTAAACCACTTTGGAATGAAAAGCAGAAAAAAAACCCCAAATACCCACAAAAATGATTTTCTGCTTTTTTTTTAAACTTAAAATTATGGAAATTGTTTCTGACAGCAAATTGCTCCTAATTAATTTCTTGGCTCTGCTGGGAAAATGTACTGTTCTGTTGATTTCTAAGTTCCACTAGCTTAATTATCAAAATGCATTTTTTTTTCATAAAACTATTAATATGTGGGGTTGCAGTTACGGGGTTGTCAGCATAGGGCAAAGGAAAAAGAGAGAGTAGGGGAGCAAGGGTTGGATGGGCACCAGGAGGCCTAGAGACTCAACTCAAGGCTTGGTACCCATGTTCCAAAGTCTGGGAGAAGGTAGCAGCCATAGGAAAAGAGGTCTTAATGATGCAGGCAGAATCACAATGCAGGGAGTGCCTGGGAATGAAGTCGGGACAGCTGGGTTCAAATTCCATCTATACTACTTACCTTAGACAAACAGTTGAACATTTTCTAAGCCTCAGTCATTTCTGTAAAATGAGGCTAGAAATAATGTTAATTAATATTTGCAGAACTCTTGCTATATGCCAGGCAGTATCCTAAGTGTTTCTATGTGCATTCACATGCCATTCTTCTCCACAGCCCTGTGAGGTACGTATTGCAACTCCATTTTACAGATGAGAAAACACAAGTTCAGAGGGGTCATACAAATTGCCTGAGATTATACATGTTAAGAACCAAGTAGCCAGGTTCACTGGTAAGAGAAAATGAGTTTCTAGCTTATAGCTACCCCGACTGTCTTCCTCATTAGATTGAGAGCCTCTTGAGGTCAGGGGACAAATTCCCCTGATTTTGTATCCACAATGCAGTTAATGTCTGATAAGTTAATAAATGAATGAACAAATGGTTTAGATGCTCAATTAGATACTGGCAGAATTTAAATCTGGAATCAGTTAATTTCATGCCATTCAAGAAAAACATTCAATTTTAGTCGCTTAGCAGATGTTAATCAAATATCTGCTGTATGCCAGTCACTGAACTAATCAATAACCAACCTCGGGCACCTAGCAATTTTGCTTTTGGGAATAGATCATAAGAAAATATTTGGATAATTGTATAAAAATGGAAGAATAAGGCTGTTCATCACAACATCAATTCATTTTTTTAAACGTAAAAGTTCATTCATCCAACAAATATTGCTGAGGGCCTGCTACTTATCAAGCATTGTTCTAGACATTCCCATTGGACAAGACAAACAAGGTCCCTGCCCTCATCAACTCACAATCTTGTGGGGAAGATAGACAAAACCTAACTGGATATATAATGTCAGGTAGCAATGAGACCTGTGAAGTAAAAGGGAGCATTGTAGAGTAAGGAAATGAACTATGAAAGGAATTAATTTGTGGATTGGAGCTCAGTAAAAGTCTCCCTGAGGAGAGGTCATTTGAGTCATTCTTAATGACATGAGTGAGTGAACCAAATGAACATCTGGGAAGATTAGTGTAGAGGGCAGAAGTACAGTCTATAAGCTTGTTTTCTTTGTGACCTTGGGCAAGTCACCTCAGTTCTCTGGCCTTCTAGGCTGGAACAGAACTAGGTCCCTCTCCTCTGTCCTTCCATCTATGATCCAGGAGCTCCTCCCTCCCACTGGGGCCTGGAACAAGGTTCCATATCTGAGAGAGCCTCTTGTAACCAAAACATTTTGCAAAATCCCAAGTGCTGCACAGATGTAAGTCAGATGCAAGTTAATCCTACCTCTCTGCTGAAGCCAAGTTCAACTATTACTTCCTTTCTGAAGCCTTGCCCTACTTTGTCAGGGAGGATGTCTCTGGGCTCCCTTTATACTTTTTATGCACCTCTGCTGTAGCATTTAGTTTTTTTGCAGGACATGATTTTTTAACTTCTTGAAGCAAGGACAATGTATGCTTTGTTTCTGAATCATAGCCACTAACTCAGTGCTTGGCACATGGTAGTACTTAATACGGGATAGCTGAATTAACTTGAAAGGGCATTTGTGAATTGAGCAAGATTTTGACATGAGTTGGGTGAGGTTTTTAGTTACATTCAAATCTATTCTCTCATACATAATCGGCACACAATAAAAACTCACTGAATGAATAAACACATGTTGTGAAAAGCAGTTTCTTTTTGCTGAGTGAGGATTACCTCATCTCTGCAAGGAAATCCATGTTTTGACAGTAATCAGACCTGGCAATACAGGGATATAGAGTGGGGACAAGTGGAGGGATGTGAGAAAGATTCACCTTTGCTAAAGATCTACTTTAGCAGGCAATGTGTTAGGTAGAAAACTGAATCATTATCCCAGTTGATCCTCAGAACAACCCTGAAGGCACTTTTTAATTATCCCCATTTTATAAGTGAAGAAAAATGAGTCAGAGAGATTAAGGCATTACTTTCATACACAAAGGAGAAGGGGTGCAAGAGGATCAAGAAGTCAGGAGTGTCTGGCATAATGTCTTTACTCCCCAGAGCCCTTGGCACTGCAAGTGGCTGGGGAGACACTGGAAAATGCTTGGGTTTTCCTCTCCTGGAGCTGCATTAGCTCACTGGCACTTACATGAGGAGATGGTTGCTGTTTTTAGAAGGCACTCATAGACTCATAGTCACACAAATAAACATCCTAACACTTTAGCAAGTTGATGGACCTGCCATGTGAATTCTGCACAGCCCAGACCCATGTTCTCAGGGGAGAATATGGTTTTCTCAGGTAATCATGTTTTCTCTGCTCTAATGGCATTAATAACCTTTCCCTCTTATTGTTGCCACAGAGTTTTTCAAGGTACTCGCTAGGTTGTGAGTACCTTGAGGTTCAGGCTTGGAATTCTTGCCTCTCTTGTGCGTAGCTCAGAGCCTGGCACAAAGAGGACCTCAAATTATTGCAAATAAAAGGAAAGAGACTGTGATGGTTAATTTTATGTGTCAACTTGATTGGGTCATGGAGTGCCCAGATATTTGCTTGAATGTTATTTCCGAGCATGTTTATGCAGGTGTTTCTGGATGAGATTAATATTGAATTAATAGACTAAGTAAAGCAGATTGTCCTCCCCGGTGTGGGTGAGCCTCATTCAATCTGTTAAGAGCCTGGATAGAATAAAAAGGCAGAGAAAGGGAAAATTTGCTCTCTCTTCCTGAGTGCCTAAGCTTAGACATCTTCTCCTGTCCTCAGACTTGGACTCATACCATTGGCTGTCCTGGTTCTCAGACCTTTGGACTTGGACAAGAATTTACACCATCAGTTCTGGTTCTCAGGCCTTCAGATTCAAACTGGAGCTACATCACCAGCTCTCCTGGGTCTCTAATTTGCCAGTTGCAGATGATGAGACTTCTCCACCTCCCTAATCATGTGAACCAATTATTTATAATACAGATCTAGGTCTCCTATTGGTTCTGTTTATCTACAGAACCCTAAGTAGTGCAGTTTAGTGCTGAGAAGTGGGATGCTGCTGCTACAAATGCCGAAACATGTAGAAGTGGCTTTGAAACTGGGTAGTGTGTAGAGGCTGGAAGAGTTTTGAGGTGCATGTTAGAAATATCAACATTAAAAGCACATCTGTTGAGGTCTCAGATGGAAATGAGAAACATGTTATTGAATACTACAGGGAAGGCAATCCTTTTGCAATCTGTTATTAAGTGACAAAGAACTTGGCTGAACTGTGTTCTAGTGTTTTGTGGAAGGTAGAACTTGCAAACAATGAAATTGGATATTTAGCTGAAGGGATTTCTAAGCAACGTGTGAAAGAACTAGCTTCTTTCCTTGGTTCCTCCTGGCTGCTTATAATAAAATGTGAGAAGAGAGATGAATTGAAAGGGTGAATTGTTAAGCAAAAAGCAAGCTGAATGTAAAGATTTGGAAAATTCTCAATTTGTCCATATTGCAAAAAGTGAGAACATATGTTTAGAAGAGTACACCGAAGAGGTGGCCGGACTATCATTTGATAAAGAGATCATTGGTTCATTGGTATAACTCATGAACTTAATCAGCCATTTCAACAGAAGCCAAGAAAAAATGAGATTATACCAGTGGAAACACTGCCAGCTAGAAGTAAAGGAGACTGAGAAATCAGGACAGAATGAAGGATGGCTGTTGGACTTCTTGTGTTTTACAAGATAAAAACATAGAGCTATTTAGCTATAAATGTGCCCTGTTTCTCAAAAAAGGGGAAGACTGACACCAAAGGTTGTTCAGAGATTATCAGGACTGCCACTTCCACTGCAGGCCCAGGGGACAGGGCTAGTTCCTCTTCCATTTCAAAGGGTGGGATTCCCACTCTGGTGTTGACAAATCAGAATGCCCCTGCCCAGTACCTTAGGGCAGAGTATTGAATCAAAGAGAGTTATTTGCAAGCCTTAATATCTAACGGAGTTCTCCCTAGTATGTTTTGGACTTGCTCAGAATCCATTACCTCTTTCTTCCTTCCAATTTCTCCCTTTTTGGAATAGGAATGTCAATTCTATGACCACCCTAGCACTGTATTCTGGAAGCACATAACTTGTCTGGTATCATAGCTTCACAGACGGAGATGAATTTTGCCTCTAAGGATAAAATTGTATTTTGAGTCTCACCCATATCTGATTTAGATGCTATTTAAATGAGACTTTGAACATTAGATATTAGAGTTGATGCTGGAATGAGTTAAGACTCTGGGGCTGTTGGGAGGAATTAATGTATTTTGCATGAGAGAATGTTATGAATCTTTTTCTCTCTCTACTGAAGACACAGCAAGAAGGAGGCTGTCTGCAAGCCAGAAAGAGAGCCCTCACCAAGGCACCTTGATCTTGGACTTTCTAGCCTCCAGAACTGTGAGAAATAAATGTTTGTTGTTTAAGCCACTAAGTCTATGGCATTTTGTTATAACAGCCTGAGCAGACAGGCAAAGAGTTAGGAAACTTCTCATTTCCAAGAGAAGTTTGAGTTGAGAATGAAATTCTGTTGAACTTTGTCATCATTGAACCATACCTTCACAAAGCCCCAGATTCCTAACTTGGTGAAAGTTGTTGCATGTTCAGCATCTGGAGCGACCACTCTTTCTTCAGAACCAGGGTGCTGGTGGTGGCTGGCTTTGCTTACCAGCCTTGTGATTTGTTCTTATAATTAGGCTTTGCAGTGATTGAGGTTTCAAACAAATGCCTTATCCTAATAAAAAATAGCTGTTTATCATAGACCCCAGGGTTCCTCTGTGAATGGTGAATCCTAAATGTGTTAAATACTCAAATGCTCTCGATTTAAACTGGGCTTCTTAGAAACAAAGGTCTCTAAGCACTATTTTATGCTACTAAATGGACTTATAGGTTTGGCCCTACTCAGTGAGGTTTGAGATGAGGGAGTCAGTCTTCCCTGCCAAAATTGCCTCTTAGAACCCCTATAAGAGGCAGAATATTTATATTTATCTACTTATTCAACAGATTAAACATCATCTACATGACTACAATTATGTCAGATGCTGGGATCTAATGATGAGGAAAAACAGACATGAACTCTGCCCTCCTGCAACTTATAGGTTAGTGGGAGAGACAGATGTTCCTTAAATAATCACACAAATATGGGTATAATTACACTCTGAGATGAGTGCTATGAAAGAAAGAACAGTGTTCTATGAGTGCATATAGAAAAGGGATCTCACCAAGATTATGGGTTCAAGGAAGGTTTCCCTGAGGAAGTAAGTTTGAGTTGAGATACAAATGATGTGTAGGTAGTACTAGGGTGAAGAAAGCAAGAATGTTACAGTAAAATGGAAGCATTCAGGGGTAGTTCAGGGGTCTATAATCTTAATAAGCCTCCGCCAATTCTAAATATACAATCAAAAAAATCTAACTAAAAACAATTAGCTTTCTCTATAGAAATGCAGCTTCAAGACCCCAGAACTCTCTAATCAGAATGCTGCTTTTAAGTTCTTCCAATAAGGAAATTTGAGAGACAACACTGATCCCAGCAGAGGGAATTTCATGTCCAAAAACCTGTGATCACAGAAAACATGTAAATCACAGAAATTGGAAGAAGCCAGTATGGAATGAATATTGGGGCAGAGGAGGAACATGAGATAAGGCTGGTGTGATTACCCTGAAAATCTTGGAAAGTCACTGAAAGGTTTTAAGCCAGTGGAGATGGAAAAAGTGGGTACAGAAATGACCACATGTACTGTTTGACAAGTGGTTCCAGGGACACCAGTTAGGAGACTATTGCAGTAGTTCAGATGAAAGAGAATGACATTTTGGAGCAGGGTGGTGGCAGTGGAGATGGAGAAAAGTGAATGCATTGAGGAGATCTTTAGGTGAAGCACCAGAAGAAGTAGAGGCAGAGGACAGGCAACCCAGATATATCTTGGTTCTGTTACAAATTTCTCTATAACCTTGCACAAATCCCTTTCTGGGGCCTCAGCATTCCTCTCACCCACCAGGGAGGCTACTAAGTTTCCTCAAAAAAAAAAAAAAAAAAAAAAAAAAAAGTTGGAATCTGCAAACCATAGGATTAGGTAATCCTTCAAAGATCTTCCAGTGATGACATTCTGTGGTTCAATAATTTTGTGATCTTAATGATTTTCTTCTTTATACTCCAAATGCCTAAGACTATCCTTCCTAAAAACATACTTGCTGGAATGATATTCATGCCTGTAACTTGATGATAAATAGTTGTGACACCTTGAATCAGGGCTGTGAACCAAACATTGCCAGGTGTCTACTGCACAAAAGAAAAAAAAAGGATCTTTCATTGGAAGTTTCCCCCCTAGGGACCAAAAAGAAAAAAAAAACCCACAAGAAAACCAATAACAAAAAATCAGTGTCAGATGGGAAAATGCCTTGGATGATGATAATGATGATGATACTTATAATAATTTCTTAACTTCATTTGGTGTCTTAACATGCCTTGTCTCATTTGACAAAACAACCTTGTGAGATATGCCAGTTCATAGAAATGAGTAGAATGAGCCCAGGAGATAAGGAAATAAATGTCAGTGTTTAAACAGACTTAGATTAATTTATTAAACAAATATTTTTAGAACTTCTTTTATGTGCCTGGTTGTAGAGGCTGGGCTAAATGTAATAGACAAAGTCTTTATTCTCATGAGGGTTAAAAGATAATAAAATATATAGCTATAAAAAGATAATAATATATACAATATTATATATAGTAATAAATAATAACATCATGTATAATATGTAGTAATATATAACATAAAAATATAATAATATATAATTATTAATTATACGATAGTAAGATATATAGAGATATATAAAATAATTATTGTTTGTAGTAAGTTCTATGAAAGAAAATAAATAGGATAGTGAGTTGGCAAGTAAAATGAGGAAAGCGATTTTCAATAGAATAGTTAGAAAATATTTTTGGTGAGATGGCATTACAGGCAAAAAGGACAATAACTGTAGAGGCTAGTTATGGGTTTGACTTGTCTGAGTAACAAAATGGAGACCATTGTGATTGCAGCACAGTGAGTGTGATGGTTAATACTGAGTGTCAACTTGATTGGATTGAAGGATGCAAAATATTGATTCTGGGTGTGTCCATGAGGGCGTTGCCAAAGGAGATTAACATTTGAGTCAGTGGGCTGGGAAAGGCAGAACCATCCTTAATCTGGATGGGCACCATCTAATCAGCTGCCAGTGCAGTTAGGATATAAAGCAGGCAGAAAAACATGAAGATGGCTTAGCCTCCCAACCTACATATTTCTCCCATGCTGGATGCTTCCTGCCCTTGAACATTGAACTCCAAGTTCTTCAACTTTGGGACTGGGACTGGCTTCCTTGCTCTTCAACTTGCAGATGGGCTATTGTGGGACCTTGTGACTATGTGAGTTAATATTACTTACTGAATATCTCTCTCTCTCTAGATAGATAGATAGATGGATAGATAGATAGATAGCTATAGATATATATCTCCTGTTAGTTCTGTCTCTCTAGAGAACCCTGACTAATACAGTGAGTGTGATAGAGAGTGGTATGAGGGGCAGTGGGAGAGATACAAGAACCCAAACCAAAAGAGCTCTGTGGACCACAGTAAGGATTTTGGATTTTATTTTAAGTGAAGGGAAGCCATTAAAGGGTTTTAATCAGGAAGATTATACTACTTGATTTTAGTTCCAAAAAGATGACTTTGGCTGTTTTGAGGATAATGTACCAAAGAGTGGCAAGAATCAAAATTGGCAGACCAAGTAGGCAGCTATTATAGTAGTCCAGGCAAGATGGGGATTAGTAGCATAGAAGAGAAACATGGCACTGGAGATGAAAAGCAATGAATAACTACCCAAAGCAATCTACAGATCAATGCAATCCCTATAAAAATACCAATGAAATTCAACACAGAAATAGAAAAAAGCAATCCTAAAATTTTTATGGAACCACAAAAGACCCAGAATAGCTAACAAGTTCCTGAGCAAAAGCACAAAGCTGGAGGCATCAGATTACCTGACATCAAAGTATACTATAAAGCTATATTAACCCAAACAGCATGATACTAGTATAAAAACAGACATATAGACCAGTAGAACAGAATAGAAAACCCAGAAATAAATCCACATATTTAATTAACTCATTTTTGACAAAGGCACCAAGTACAAACGTTGGAGAAAGAAAAAGCTCTTTAGTAAATGTGCTGGGGAAACTGGGTATTCATATGCAGGAGAATAAAACTAGACCCCTATCTCTCACCACATATAAACGTCAAGTAAAAATAGATTAAAGACTTAAATGTATTACCTGAAACCATGAAACTACTAGAAGAAAACCTTGGGGAAATGCTTTAAGACATTGGTTTAGGCAAAGATTTCTTGAGTAAGATGTCAAAAGCACAGACAATCAAAGCAAAAATCGACAAATGGGATTACATCAAGCTAAAAAGCTTCTGTACACCAAAGGAAACAATCAACAAAGTGAAGAGACAAACTACAGAGTGGGAGAAAATATTTGCAAACTATTCAATTTACAAAGGGTTAATAACCAGAATATATAAGGAACTCAACTCAACAGCAAGAAAACAATCTGATTTAAAAATGTGCAAAGGATCTGAATAGAAATTTCTGAAAAGAAGACATACAAATGGCCAACAGGTATAAAATGTTCAACATCACCAATTATCAGGGAAATGCAAATCAAAGCCACAATGAGGTATTATCTTACCCCAGTTAAACTGGCTGTTATCAAAATAAAAAAGAAAATAACAAATGCTGGTGAGGTTGCAGAGAAAGGGGAATGATCATACACTATTGATGGGAAGGTAAATTAGTACAGCCACTATGGAAAACAGTAAGAAGGTTCCTCAAGAAACTACAATTAGAAATAACATACGATCCAGCAATTCCAATGCTGGATATCCATCAAAAAGAAAGGAAATCAGCATATTGAAGAGATAACTGCACTCCCATGCTTATTGCAGCACTACTCATAATAGCCAAGATACTGGAATCAATCTGAGCATCCATTAAAGAATGGATGGATAAAGAAAATGTGGTGTGTGTGCATATACATATGTGTGTGTATATATACACACATATATATGTGAAATGGAATGTCTTTATATCTTTTCGACATAAAGAAGAATGAAATCCTGTCATTTGCAACAACTAGATGGAACTGGAGGACATTAGGTTAAGTGAAATAAGCCAAGCACAGAAAGACAAATGTCACATGTTCTTACTCATATGTAAGAGCTAAAAAAAATTGATCCAGAAGTAGTGAATAAAATGGTGGTTACCAGAGGCTGGAAAGGTTAGTGGAGAGGGGAGATAGAGTACAAGGTGCATTTTGGAAGTAGAATACACAGGAGTTGGTGATAAATTAGGAGGTTGGTTGAAGGAAATTGTTTTTTAACTTCTTCAACTTTGTATATGGGCAAATTGAGGCCCAGGAAAAATAAGAAACAGGAAATGACTGAAACAAAACCTGAATCCAAGACTTCTGGCGCCACATACAGCGCTTGTCCCGGTTCACCATACCTCTCTGCTCTTGGTGTCAGCCCAGTGTGTAGTGGACAGAGGGTGCTCACCTGATTGCTTATGTATATCAACTGTGGCCAAATCTGTGTATAGAAGGAAGGCTTCTATGTATTTTTATATAAGAGGTCCTGTAACTTGCTTCATTCCTCACTTGACAATTGCTCCCTGGTCCCAGCCCTGGTGGGTCAGGAAAGGAAGATGGCTTTCACTCCTGCTGAGGGTATATAGCTGCTCTTTGCTGATTTAGGAGAGAGAAGTGGAAAGACAATGAGTGTGTTTTATAGAGGAAGAAATGAGTCTGATGTTAAGTCTAACTCTTCCACAGGTTCACGCTACCTTTAGTCTCTTCATTTTCATGTTTTCACTGGGATATTTGGGAACCATGGCCAATTAAAGCCCACTTCTCCTGGCTTGCATCTCTTTTACTCTATGTCTTATTCATACAGAATAACTCTGTGTATGAGGCTCCCAAGGCATGCCCAGTGCCTGACACAGAAGCTGGCACACAGCATATAATGTATAGCTGCTTATTGAGAAAAATGAAGCAGCTAAACTCTCCTGGCCTCAGTTTTCTCAGCTTTTAAAATGGAATAATTAATAGTCATTTCACAAGGTTGTAAAGTTTAAATGACTTAACATGCATGTAAGATACCTAACAGTGTAGGAGCTTAAAATGAATTTATATATTATTATACATGAAAAGCTTTCACTTGTTCAATATCATTAGACATTAGGGAAATGAGAATTAAAAACACAAGCTATCACTACAGACCAATTAGACTGGTGAGAATAAAATTAAAAAAGACTGACAATTTCAAGTGCTAGCAAGGATGCAGAGTAACCAGAACTCTCATACATTGCTGGTAGGAATGAAAATTGGTACAGCTTCTTAAAAGGTTAAACAAATTTGTTATATGACCCAGCAATCTCACTGCTAGGTATTTAGCATAGAGAAATGAAAAAACTTATGTTCACACAAAAACCTGTACAAGAATGTTCACAGAAGCTTTTATTCATAAATTGCCAAAACTGCAAACAACCCAGATGGCCTTCAGTGATGAATGGGTTAACAAACTGTGGCACATCTATACAACTGAATAATACAAGTCTAAGGAATTGTAAGCAATGGAAAGGAATGAACTATTGATACACATAACTTGGATCAATCTCAGAAGCATTAAGGTAAGTCAAAGAAGCTATTCTCAAAAGCTACATTGTATATGATTCCATGTTTATGACACTCTTGAAAAGACAAAATTATAGTGACAGAGAACAGATCATTGTTTGCTAGGGGTTAGAAGGAAGGGTGTGACTACAAGAGGTAGCTTCTAGGGTGCCTTCTAGGGTGATGGCACTGTTCTGTATCCTGGTGGTGGTAGCAGTTACTCAAATATATACCTGTGTTAAAATTCATAAAGCTGTATATTAAAAAAGTCAATTTAACTGTGTTAATAAACAATGACATAAAATAAACAGCTTTCCCATATTGGCATTACCACCTAGTACTTGAGGCCTCCAAATCTTCTGAGGTGTCTTTGTAATCTAAGGGTAGAGTCTTGGTTATTCAAGCTATCTCTTACTACAAAATGCAAAAAATAAGAGAGAAGGAGCAGGTTGTAGATAGTGTAGAAGTATATGGGAGTCTGGTTTATCTAGAAGTTTCTAAAGACAGAGCAGCGATTTCATTTCAATTTAATCCTGAACTTTCAAAGAGGAAACAGCTCCCCGCCCTCCAACCCCCCACCTTATTTTAAAGCTTTGCTAGTAAAACTGTCCTTGCACCGAACCAACAATAAATCTACAGAACACTAAGGTAATACCCAAGGAGAAGGCAAAGAGGGGCCTCCATAAACCATGAGATTTGAACTACTACAGATGTTGCAGTGAGAATTTATGGTTTTCGATGGATCCTTATCTCTTCTTGCCAGTTTCTGCACATTGAATCATGCACTAGCAGAGTCTATTTTAAGAGTCATAATTTTTTTCTTTAAATATTAAAAAAATCTGTGGCAATTAATTTCTTCCATACTGTTCCATCATGACAAATAAATGTGAAATGCATATTTACAGAGCACATGTAATTGCTTTTGGGCACATGCAAATGACATGCAAATCTTACATTCTAAATGAGTTTGTTTATCATTCCTGAATTCTAATCCAAAGACCTTACTTTTTAAATTCAGTTTACATTCTGACATGTATACAAATGAGTTTGACTCTGGAAAATAACTTAATAAACTCAGGGTTAGCTATGCAATTAGAGGAGGCATCTGGGAGCTATAAAATCTGGGAAGCAACATTTACATCTTTTTCTGCATTCAAGGTTTCAATTTCCTTGCTCAAGCCCTCCCCATCAGCCTGCACTCTCCTCACCCTACCACCCCATTTCCCATCATTCCAGCAATCTCATCTTTTGAAATGGCTTCCTTTCTTTTTTTTTCTTTCTCTGGGAGAGGTGGATGAGTGTATTTCACTGAAGATGACCTCACCAAGTCATTGTCCTCCATGTAGCATTTTCAAAAACTAAGATCAGAGTGATAAATGAAATGAAAACTAACATAATTAACATTGATCAGGACTTTCCATTTGAGTTTCTTATGATTATGTCTGGCCCAGTTCTCCTGTGGGTGCTAAAGTCTTCCCATGGATTATTGACCCTCTAAAGAAAGCTATGAGCAGTCACAAATCTGATTTGTCAAAGGACATAAGAGAGAGAAGAGAAAATGAGATCATATTCCCTTTCATAGGGAAGAAAAGAGAACCAAAAAGCAAAGTGGAATGGTGGTTCCTCAGAAAATTGAAACAAAAACTGCTGTATGATCCAGCAATCCTACTTCTGGCTAGTCAAAAAAACTGAAAGCAAGGTCTTAAAGAGATATTTTGCACATCCAGGTTCTTAGCAGCATTCTTTACAATAACCAAGGGCGGAAGCAACCTAAATTTCCATTGAGGGATGAATACATAAGCAAAATTTGGTGTACAGATATAATGAAATATTATTTAGCTTTAAAAAGGAAGAAAATCTTGTTGCATGCTATGACATGGATGAACCTTGGGGGCATTATGCTAAGTGAAAGAAGCTAGCCACAAAAAGAAAATATTGTGTGATTTCACTTACATGAGATATTTACAGTAGTCAAATTCATAGACACAGAAAGTAGAATGGTGATTACCAGGAGCTGGGGGAAGGGGAAAAGGGGAGCTGTTATTTAATGAGTGTAGAATTTCAATTTTGCAAGGTGAAAAAATCTGACTATCTGTTTAGTAGTGTTAAGTAATTTTACTTAACTCTACTGAGATGTACACTTAAAAATGGTTAAAATGGTAAAACAACAGCAAGGAACACTGTCCAGGGTAGGGGTACCTTGTAAAAAAAAGTTATATGTGTAATAAAATTGCCTTATGTTGAAACAACAATGATTGATTGACGGTTGTTGAACTATGTGTGACTTATGATTTCTGAAATTTTCATAATGAAATGATATTTTGCCTAGAGCTTATATAAATTTCTAAGGATCATGTTTTAATATAAAATATTTTGTTAAAATGGAAGTTTTAAAATTAAGTTCAAAAGATCTTTTTGTTCTTCATAGAAATCAGCTTTAAATGTTCGCAGGGCAGCCTTTTGAGATTCATAAGGTCAACTGCAGTCTCTAAGCAAAATCTGGCCCATGACCACCTGTTTTTGTATGGCCCATGAGCTAAAATGGTTTTTATATTTTTGAATAGCTAAAACATAATCAAAAGAAGAATATTTTATGACATATACAATTACATAATATTCAAATTTCAGTGTTTATAATGAAATTTTATTGCAACATACACACACATATACTCTAAACAAAAACAAAGTGGAAACTAAAATTCCAAATTCTGAATTTCATCGACGCCCAGATTAATACAATTTTCTAGTCAGAAAGTCCCTCTGAAATGATCTAGCATAAAATTCTCATTCTAAAGATGAGAAAACTGAGACTGAGAGAGGTAAAATACTTGCCTTGAGTCCTGGTGAGATAACAGAACTGGAACTTCCCTCCATGCTGAGTTTTCTCTCTCATCAGAACGGGTAAACTCAACAGGTCAAACTGAGCCTCAGAGTTCTCTTCTGTTCCTTCCTGATTCCCACATTTTGGTTACATATATTGAATATTATATTTCTTATAAGCCATGCACTCATCACAGCTTTAGTGCACTTAGTCCTCACATCTGTCCTGTGAAATAGCACTATTCCTAAGCTGTAGAGCTCAGTATTAGTCTCCTTCTGCCCCACACACCAGCATGCTGGTCTTTGTCAGGTTGTCTACCCATCTATTTTGAATTCTGTGCTTTGGCTCCCACCTGCTCCAGCTTCCTGGGCCCTAGCTCTGCCCTTATGCCCTCTCACTGCAGGATCTTTAACCTCTCCTTCTCTTCTGCTTCCAAGACTTAACCCACAGTTAATCAACATGTTCAAATCCCTCTCAGCTTTTTGAAAAGCTGTCCCTCAGTCCTACATCTCTTCTCAGTCAAGCTTCATGAAAGCATAGTCTACACGTGCAATCTCTCCTTCACTGGTTTCTCACTCCTCTGCAATCTGGTATCCACGCTTCCCCATCTGACCACCCCTTCTACAATGACTTCTTTGTGTTTAAAATCAATGATGCTTTAAAAATCTTATTTGACACCAGTGATTACTATGTGCTTGAAAGTCATGCACTAACTGAGCTCTCATGTGCAAAGTCATATGCCCTATTAACAGGAAAGACAAAGATTGATAAACACCTTATTATTCCAGCCATTTTTAGTATTACTTCATGCCTTTGCATATGATTTCTCCTTTGTTTAGAACACCCTCCCTCACCAGTGTTGTGAATTCCTGTGCATTTTTTTAAGACCCAACTGACGTTTTCTCCTTTGTCAGCTTTCTTGGTATGCTTTCAAGAAGAGTTGATCTCTTGCTTCTTTGCCTCCACTATGGCTTATATTTAAGTCAACAGTCACCCTTATCACACTGTATGCATTTCTCATTTGTACCTCATATGGATTATATTTTTCTTGAAGCAGGTAGGGATATGTCTGACTCATCTCTGTATCGTAGGATAAATTGGCATTTCAAGGTCCTTTCCCTGCTTAGTGACGTCTTTCCTTTATGCTTCTACCAGGGGAAGATGGACTAAAATGAACAATCTCATGGTAAACAAACATGCAGGCAACAAATTCATCAGCACGAGTGTATGGAATTCTTCTTGGGTAGTAGAGATGTAATCCTGGACAACTAGCATGTTTTTTCTTGTATTAGGACCGGTCCCAAAGACAGGCAGAAGGAAGTGAATATTTCTTGGAACAATAGTGGGGAAGGTGGTTGTTCAATCCTAAAGGGTAAGGTCAAAGCTATGTTGATCAGAAAAATAGCTTTTTTTCAGATAGGGAACAAGGCTACATCACATCAGAGAAAAGTGCTTGTCACTGTGACAGATACCTGCCTCATAGCTTCCATGGCTCTAACTGGAATAGGGTGACTTACATTTACTTTATTCACTGACCTAGGACCCAATCTACCTCCAGAAACCGAGAGGTCTGAACAAACATGAATAGCAGTAGTCATCAGGCTGCAGCCTGAAGGATTTCACACAGAATGCGATATGAATCCACCTCCAGTGGGGAGCAATAGATTTGTTCTGAAGGAATACAGTATGCTCACCACACTGGAAGATTTGAAGAGATGCCTGCATGAAATGTGGGTGAGGGAAGTTAAGGGGATTCAGAGTAAAGCCCAGAGGTATTAATCACTCTCTTTGTAAAAGTCTAAATTTGGAGTTCTCTACCTCCCACCCCAAGAGATGCAGAATAGCTAATTTAGCTAACACTACACCCTTTATTCCTCCTGTAACAACCTTTTGAGATTGTCCTAATTTTTAAGTAAAGAGCATCTACATGCCAGTAGAGTATAGCAGTTAAGAGTAAATTCTGGAGCTGAAGTGCCTGGGTTCAAATTCCACCTTTGCTACAGGCCATGAAACTTTGGGCAAGTTACTTGCCCTCTCTGAGACTCAGTTTATTCATCTGTTAAATGACAACAATTATGGTATTTAATAAGTTTTTGTGAAAATTAAGTAAGTTAATATACCAAAAGTACTTAGAACAGTGCCTGGCATGTAGGTCCTCATAAGTGTTATGTGCTGTCACTGTTTTTCACAGCATAGGCTGAAGTATCTGGTCTAGTGAGGGCCAATGTGGTAGGAAGTCCAGGGAGGTACAGGCCTGACTTGCCCACTTCCTTGAGAGTATTGGCTTAAAGGGTATAAACTCTTCTGGTTATCAGCAGTGTGACAGCCACAACCTGGGAGCTATCAGAGAGAGTTCAGGCCCAAAACACATTATTTAGACTAAATTTCTTGATTATCCCACCAATAAGTATAAGAAGGTAACCATTTGAACTTTAAAAGAAAGGGGCCTGCTATACCTGGGTTATTATGGGTCTGTAGTACTGCTACATGCTAAATACTCAAGATTTGTAAGATAGATAGATAGATGATAGATAGATAGATAGATAGATAGATAGATAGATAGATAGATGAAGAAAGAGAAAGGAGAAAGAAAGAAAAAAGAAAGAAAGAAAGAGAGAGAGAGAGAAAGAGAAAGAAAGAAAGAAAGAAAGAAAGAAAGAAAGAAAGAAAGAAAGACAGACAGACAGAAAGGAAGGAGGGAGGGAGGGAGGGAAGGAAAGAAAAAAGAAAAGAAAAGAAAAGAAAGAACATATTCATTTATAGTAGGCAAAATAAATAGTGGGTATCAAGATACAAGTAGCATGTATAGATCAGATGAAGCAAGTACCTCCTGCCTACTTTACACTGACTTTAACCCTCTGTTTCAGGCTTTAGGCCTTAGATATCCCTCTTATATTGCTTCATTGCCCATAGTTCATTTAACTACCATTTAATTATTTCATGACTTTTGGCATGCCCTTTCTCCTCTTGGGCTCAGTTACTTCATATCCAAAGTGAAACAAACTAGTTTAGGTATGGTAAGTAGGTTTTATCTCACATGCAGATATGAGTGAATAGTGAGTGGCTAGAGTACAGTGTAAGAAGTTTTAAAAATGAAACCAGGCTCAGCAGGAAAGGGTTTAGTGATGTCATGGGTATATGAGATAAGTGATTGACAGTCCATGTGTCATGTATTTTTTTTACTCTTGAACAACATAAAATAACCTACAATCATTTTCTTTTGAGAAGTCCTAAAGAATTGCCCAAACTTAATGAGAGCATCGATTACAGTGCTGTGGTTTTCTCATTATAAGATGTAGTTATCCCTATGCACTTGTCAAGTTACCCAGTAAAAACAAAACAAAACAAAACAAACAAACGAACAAACAAAAACTTACTCGGCTGGGCATGGTGACTCACGCCTGTAATCCCAGCACTTTGGGAGGCCGAGGCGGGCAGATAATCTGAGGTTGGGAGTTTGAGACCAGAAGCCCCGTCTCTACAAAAACACAAAATTAGCCGGGCATGGTGGCACATGCCTGTAATCCCAGCTACTCGGGAGGCTGAGGCAGGAGAATCATTTGAACCCGGAAGCAGAGGTTACAGGGAGCCGAGATTGCACCATTGCACTCCAGCCTGGGCAACAAGAGCAAGACTCTGTCTCAAAACAAAAACAAAAACAAAAACTTACTCTACTAGAAACTTCTCCACTCCTGTGTGAGCAGCTGAAACCGAGGTCAAAGAAGACCCTTCCATAAAGAAATGAGGCAAAAAAAAAAAAAAAAAAAAAAATTGGCTTTCTCAGCCACTTATAAGCTGGGTGATCCTGAGTGAATCACACAATCTGAATAAATCTTAGCTTCTCCTTCCCTAAAATAGGGTCTGATATTTACAATGACAAGATGGCAACTAGGATTTAGACAATAAAACGTATAGTGCCTAGCAGAGTAAAGTACTTTGAAGGAGACCCTTGATATTAATTCCTTTTCTCATCTTGGAAGTGAGCACAAGGAGTCCTGAACTATAAATGTCTTGGGGACAGAAACTGTCTTTTTTGTCTCTTTGTATCTAGTTCTGAACACAAATATTTAAGAAATATGTATTGGATTGAATTAAACTTAGTTCAATTGAAATGAAATTCAATGATCTTTTACATTCCTTTCAGTACCAAACACAGAACCTAGTACACAGTCTGTGCTCATAAATGCTTATAGAATATAGTTCTATGGTAGCCTGATTCTAGGATTGGTAACATTAATAGAAAAACATAATTCTCAAAGGAACATTAGCAGAAGGGCCACACACCCACTCACTGTTGGCATTGTCTCATCAGAAGAACTGCCACTTGTAGCTGCTTCCTGCTCCATACCCTCTTTCTCAGAGGGAAGAAAGTGGCCCTGATAAATCCATTATGTTCCTTCAGCATTTATACGGGGGAAAAAAAAAAAAAAAGGTTCTAATTTTCTACTGTGAAGCCAGGGGACACTGAGAAATCAGATTCGTTCCTGTTTGGGCTCAGCCTGTCTTGTCCCCGCTGGCTAGGGTGAAAACCACTATTCCCCTTTCACATCATGTCAGTTTCCTTTGCAAGTTCCCTTACTGTCCCAGTGACTGAATGGACTACAACTATTTCAATGTCTGAGTCATTATCTCATTGTTCTAAATGCCGTATTTTTGCCACTGGCCCTATAACTGTTCTTCAGGTGAAGCCATGAAGTAGTTCATGGCTTTAATGAGTACCTCAGTTTTTGTTCATGGAAGAGTCAATGTCTCCTTAAAGGTTATTTGAAGGTTGATTGCTATCTCAGTGCTTTATATCCCGCAAATCTATCTCAGCTTTATGAATGCATTTGACCTTTTTATAGGTACAGGGGAAAAATAACAGAACAAAAGTTAATTTAGATCTCTATAGTACAACATTTTTTTTTTCCGAAAGAAATGAAAGGGCATTGAAATCGATACCTGCAAAATAACATGCTGATGAATGTTGGGATCCAATTTTCTCATTTTGCTAACTCGAGATTGGGAATTCTGAATAGTTTTCAATCCTGCATTCTTTGGGCACTGTGAAGTCTGCCGTATTGTGTCCACACAATGCTGCTGCACACTCATTATGGGAGTACCAGTGGTCCTGAAAAGGTCAGTTAGTTAGAAATGTCAACGTTCAATGGAGCCGCACAGACCTGTGTGTGCACAGATCCAATTAGAGTGGCCAGGCAACATCGCTGTAACCCAGAATCCTAATGAGCAAGTAGAAGAAAGATGGCAGCACCTTTTTCCCCTTTCTTCTTCTTATTCAAAAGAAATGGAGATTGCTTTTCAACCACCCTACATGGGGTTGTTTAAACTTTACCAAACACCACTTAGGCTCCAGGTGGGCTGGGAGGGGACCCCAGCTTCTGCAAAAGCTAAGCCTGCCTAGAACAGCCAGATGTGGAAAGGAAAATAATGAAGAAGGTGGGAGCAGTACTTCAGACTTCAGGCTGGTGGAATGGGTCATCCTTTGCAAGACTTAGGTTGATAGCTGACTAAGACAAAAATGGCCTCCTTATTAAGTTTATTTCTAAGCCCCTACTATGTGCCAGGCCTTGTGGTAAAAACTGACCTTTGCCTTTATTTTTTTCAAACCTAAAGCACTGGTACAAGCATGTATAAAGAGTGCATACAACTGCATTTATATGTTGGCTGATGTTTCACCAGTGCCTCTCTCTTTCCAATTCATCATAAGCTGACATTTTGAAAAAGTATGCTGGTCATAAATATTATGCTGCAGCAACGTAAAACTGCTATTAAAGTTTCTAAATGCTTTCTCTCAATTTCTATATTTATCTCATTGTGGACAGTTTACACACTGGCACCAATCCATGGATGACACTTTGAGTAGCAGTGTTCTAGCTACCTCTCCTTTGCTTCTTCTTACCATCTACTCCTCACTCCCACCTTCACTGCTTCTCACTGTTTATCTGCTGCTTCTAGGCTGACAATCATACTAGTCATTCTTTTCTTGTTCACTCACTACATAATTATTTAAGACACTTTTTGAGACCGGGGGTGGTGGTTCACACCTGTAATCCCAGCACTTTGGGAGGCCGAAGCAGTGAATCACTTGAGGTCAGGAGCTTAAGACTAGTCTAACCAACACGGTGAAACCCTGTCTCCACTAAAAATATAAAAATTAGCTGGGTGTGGTGGCATGTGCCTGTAGTCCCAGCTACTCGGGAGGCTGAGGCAGGAAAATTGCTTGAACCAGTGAGGCGGAGGTTGCGGTGAGCCGAGATCATACCACTGCACTCCAGCCTGGGCGAGAGAGCAAGACTCCATCTCAAAAAATAAAATAAAATAAAAAATTAAAAAATAAAATAGTTTTTGATATTTGTCTTTTGGTATCACAGACTTCACACATAGTGAGAACACTTTCCCAGCAGCCCCTGTCTGGGCTTCAGTGGTTAACTAGCCTGAAATAACAAATAAAAACTCTAGGTAATTTTGTTACAAATGATTCACGGACCATACTTTGAGAACAAATGGAGGATTTTACAGGAAACTTATCAATGGATTCCTAAACTCAACAAGTAGTGATGATCTGCTTGGTTCTAGGCCCCAGGCTAGGCCCCAGGCACTATAGCAACCCATCCCTTCAACTGAGGTGACTTAGCCCTGTTTGCGGCTATCAGATCCCAGAATCATTCTGGCTTTGTGGTCAGGTAAGGGTAGGGACAGCAGATAGAAGAAGTACTGGGTTAGTAAATTGGTGGGTAAGGTTTGCTATCTGCATTTGCTCTGACCTTTTTGCCTGATTTTCTGTATCCAGACTCTTGTCTCAGGCCCCATGACTATCTCATCCCAATACTCATTTCTGCAGTAAATGGGTCATTCGCCCATTCATTTTTTTGTTTTGCTTTGTTTTTGTTTTTAGCCTAGGTCTCACTCTGTCACCCAGGCTGGAATGCAGTGGTGTGATCTTGGCTCACTGCAGCCTCAATTTCCCAAGCTCAGGTGATGCTCCCACACCAACCTCCCAAGTAGCTGGGACTACTGGAGTGTGCTACCAGACATGACTAATTTTCTGTAGAGATTGGGTTTCACCATGTTGCCCAGGCTGATCTCAAACTCTTGGGCTCAAGAGATCTGCCTGCCTCAGCCTCCTACCCATTCAGTTTTTCTTCTAATATCTCAGCAACCTCTGGATGAACCAGCACCCGTGATTAGGAAGGCAGCTGAGAAATCAAAGTTCACTGGATTTTGAGTCAGAAAACTTGGGTTCAAGCTCTGACTTTTCCACCTAGAAGCCATGTGAACCATAGACAACTATTTTCATTTAGCTGAGCTTCAATGGCAAAAATAGGACTCAGATGCCTACTTCATAGGGTTGTTTTGCTGTTTAAGCAAAGTGTTAGTTGAAAAATCACCTTGTCCATTGTAATGTGCTATATGAAAACCACTTGTAGTGGTCATTATTATTGAGCTATTATGATCGCCCCCTGCAGTGGATACCTTTTTAAAACACTTTTTGATATTTGTCCTAGGCACCAGAGCCCCTACCCATTGTAAGAACACCTACCCAGCAGCCCCTGTCTGGGCTTCAGGAACTAAATAGCCCAAAATAACAAAAACCCATTGGAGAGAAAGTGTTAGGTTGTCCCTCCTCTGTACCTTTAGAGAGAAAGGAAAGAATGATCCAAGAGATTCTGAGTAAAAAAATAGTGAGGGTAGAGGACTTAGTGGGACCAACATGAGCATGTTTCGGAGACAATCTCTGTTGGTTTACCTGAGGGAACAAAAGATAGGCAAGGGCCAGAGCATGGAAGGGGGTTAGTAATTGGAACCTGGCCTCTAAGACAGTATCATCAAGTGATATGAGATGCTTCCCCATGCACCACCCAAGGTTGGAACTGAGCCCACCTCACAAACTCATTAAATGGCCCTCGATATGAAAAAGGAAGTCTTATTTCCCCTACCAATAGCTGAAAACCACCAATTTTCCTTTCACTAATGCAATTAAAAACTCTTCTCTAACAAGTCAGTTTTCTGTATCATCTTTACCAGAAAGGAAATCCTTTGGAAGGACATCCAGCCAGCCATCCAAGAATGGACTTCATCTGGGTTGGGCTGATCCTCCCTCATTTTTTCAGTTTCTAGAGAGAAGTGCATCAGGCTTTTAAGACAATTATTCAGCAACCATCTGGACAGGAGGAAATTGCATGGCAAATGCCAAACACAGACCCTGTTGGCATGTCAGAGAATGACCTAATATCCTGTGGCTAAGTTATTGAGAAAAATAAGAAAAAAAAGAGATATCTGTGGTGACCATCCAGAGAAGAACTTCCCATAACAACATGAGCATTTCCAAGGTTCTGATATGTGCCAGATACGTACTTTTTTTTTTTTCAGATACCCACTTTATCTTATCTAATGTTCATGACAGCCCTATGAAGTCAATATTATTACTGCTATTTTAGGGATGAAAGACTCAAAGCTCTGACAAATTAAGTGTTTGCCCCAAATCATATCAAGAGTAAATGGCAGATCTAAGATTTGAACCCTGTCCTAACTGATCTCAAAGTTTCCACTGCATTTTAGACCTTCTTTTTCTTTTCTTTCTTTTTGACATAGAGACTCTATTCTTTTGTCCCAGTAGTATTGGGTAAGCACCAGTAATGGCAGGTCAGTAAATCTTGCGAAGAGCAAATGCCCATATTCCTCTAGCCTGTCCTCATCACAGTCTTTGATGATGTTTTGGACCAGAGCATGAAGGATGTGTACCACCCTCCATGACATGCCCATGGGTCCTAATCTCTAGGAACTCCTAGTGTATGTACTTGGATCACACTTGCCTCTATTCAGTAGCAACCCCACACTTATTTGCCAAGTGTGTAAAGAACTGTGATAAAAGCTGGAAACTAGACATTGGGGCACATAACCTTTTTTCCTAAATTAGAGAATTGTACTTTTCTTAGTCCAGCAAATAGAAAATGTTTCTCACTTTCACTACCAAAACAGACACTCTTACAGTTTTAGGTCTATGTTAGGATAGGAAGGTGTAGATGGACAAATTTACCTATTTATTCATGGAAAAAAAATGTAGCTAGATTATTCTTAATACCTTTCTCCAAAATCTCTGCCAATCTCAAAAAGCTAGGCTAGGCAATCTCAAAAGGCTGTATCTTGGGAAAAAGAAAAGAATCCTTGGAGAAATGAGAAAAGATAAGTGGGTCAGAAGGAACCAAAGAAATAATACTGATAATCATAATCATCATTATCATTTAGGCACTGGCCTCCAGGATGCCCCTGAATGAATCTAACTTCCTAGTATTCACATCCTTGTCTAGTTTCCTCCCAGGTGAATAGGGCTGACTTACATAACTAGCAGGATATTATAGAAATGACAAGCTATGGCTTCTCAGCCTAGATCATAATAAACATTTTAGCTTCTACTTTGCCCTCTTTTGGATTAGTCACTCTGAAGGAAGTCAACTGCCATGTTGTGACTCAAGCAGCCCCATAGAGAAGTCTATGTGGTGAGGAACTGAGGCCTCCTGCCAAAAGCCAGCACCAACCTACCATCCATAGGAATGAGTCATCTGGAAAGATGATCCTCCAGCCCCAGTCAGCCCTTCAAATAGCTACAGCCTTGGCTGACATCTTAACTATAACCTCATGAGAGACCCCAAGCCAAAACCATCCAGCTAAGCTGTTACCAGATTCTTGACCTACAAGAACTGTGTGAGATAACAAACATCTATTGATGTTTGAAACTGCTGAGGTTTAGGGTAATTTGTGATGCAGCAATGTAATCACAGTAATAACTGTTTATTTAAAGTCTATGGGTCATGCACTTTACTACGCTAGCCACTTTACATACATCACATCTAATCTTCACAAAACTCTAAGAAGTATTATTATTATCTTGCTCTTTTATAAATGGTAAAATGGAAGTAAGGCACTGAAAACTTAATAGGCTTTCCTAAGGCCAAACTGAAAGTAGAAGAGAGAAGATTCGAACACATGATGTATGTATGTACTACAAATCAATTACAATGACAAAATTGATTGTTTTTTCCTTTATCCTTCAGATTCTCATGAGGTCTGTCTACCTCATGGCTGGGCTGGGTTGACTATAATTGCACTGCTTCAGGTCGGAGCACATTACACTGGCCTACAAGAGATATTCCCTGATGTCCCATAAGTGTAGAGACAGACTTATGCTGCTGCAGACCTTCAGCCTGTGGATTTAGACCTCCAGCCCTGAACCAATGAGAACCAGCATCCTCCCCACTAAAATTATATGAGCTCTCATCTCCTCTCAAACCTCATTGTGCAGAAGGCCTAGTGTTATCAACAGAGCTCCTGTTCTAGCCTCTAACATGCATTACATTTACATGTTAATAATAAAATCCTAGGGGATTTATTGTCACGATTACCTCACTTAATCTCTATTTCATCCCTATGAAATAGGTGCCACCATTCATATTTGATGAAAAACTAAGCCCCAAGGCAGTTTAAAGTCTTTCATAAGGACAGGGAGCTAAGTAGTGGCAGAATCAACATAGGAATCCAGGTCTGCCTGGTTCCAAATCTTTGACTCCATGATCTTGATTCACAGATAAGGCTGGCATCCTGCTCCATATTTGTTAATCATACATCCTGCTCCATATCTGTTAATCATAGCTCCTAGTCTCTGTGGTCTGCTCTTCCCCAGGGCTTGCTGCTTGCTCTCAAGATCCTTGGTCACTGGTATGGGTCTGGCTTTCATCAGAAAAGCCCTCCTTAAGTCCAAGCTATTACATCCACCTATGATAAGTCCCTTCACTGCCCAGAGATTCTAGATGTGGAGCCTCTAGTAGGCTTAATCTTTTGGATAAAAGGGTGAAGCAGAACAGATCCATGTTTGTTCTGCTCTCAGGCTTTATAATTCATATACTTGGCTTAAAATGGCCACAGAGATAGTCACTGCAAAATTTCAATATTGCAAAATTTGGACCATTTCTGAGTAATGTCAGGCCTCAGTTTATCCTCCAATTTCAGGGGTGGTATTTATGAGCCACCTCTCAGCCAATCAGCACAACAGATTTACTTGGACACATATACTTGTTCAAAGATGGGTTCATTATGACTCAATCACAGAATGAGAAGCAATCAAAAATTCTGCTAGGACTTCTGAGTGAGTGTCTTGTTTTTCCTAGGACTAGAATTTGGGAGAATGTAAAGTCTGCAGCTGCTACAGCCATCGTGAGACCACATGTGGCCTGAGAATGGTGTCAACACTGAGAAAGTTGAGTTAAGAGAAGGAGAAAAGCAGATTGGGTCCTTTGAGCCCTGTATCAAGATGCACAAGATGTCAGATTTATTTGTGGATTATTCATTTACATGAACCAATGAGTTCTCTATTTTTGCTTAAGCTAATTTAGGCTGGGACTGAAGAATCCTACTTATATAGTCCCTGTGCCTTAATTTAATTTAGCTTTTGTGTCTTGAATTCAAGTTCCTCTATACCTGAGGCCTGCCTTCAGCCTAATAGTGAAGGTCTTACCAGTTCTTTCCTGACCTGATCTCCCTCATGATGATCAGCTATGGTGCCTTGTGATGCCCTACCTTCCCAGAACTCAGTCCATTCAACTGGATGTTCCAAAATAGGACCCCTGATCCTTTCCCATAAATCCCTTCACTGGAGCCCTGGAATAAAGGCATCCTCCACAGATTTCTCAGGACAAATACCTTAGGAACATACTAATTAGTTTGTCTCTCAGAGACCACAAGCACAGGTATGCTTCTCCTTGCCTTTATGTATTTCTCAAATTCTGAAGCTTGTTTATTCAGATTTAATTAATCTTCCGAGTAATACCAATGTGTTGTTTTCTGTTGTTGACATGAGAGATGGAGTTTTTGGGGGATGGAGGTGGTAGTATTAATTGGTACAACCTTTCTGGAAAATGAGTTGGCAATCAGGCCCAATAATTCCTTAAACATATTAATGGTCTTTGACCCCAAAATTCCATTTCTAAAATATCCAGCAAAAAACTAATATAAAAAAAGTAAAAAGCTTTTCTCACAAATAAATTTATGGTAGAGTTATTTATAAGGGCAAAACATCTGGAAACAACATAATGCACAACAATAGAACTTTTTTTTTTGCAAATAAGGCTACAGATACAAATTGGAACATACTAGAGACTTTAAGAATAAATATACTTTCAAAATGCTCACAAAATTCTCATATATCTGGTAATTCCATCCCTAGTCATCTATTTTAGGATAATAAACCAAAATATAGACAAAAAACATATATGCAGATTGAGAAATTATTCATAAGGTAGAGAAACTAGAATCAAGTTAAATATCCAACATTATTGACATGGGAAAATATTTCTGCTGTAATATTAAGTGAAAAATAAGTATAAAATTTTATATTCTACATGATCTCAACTATGTAAAACAAAATTATACATGCATAGAAAAAAAGCAAAGAAGTAAATGTGTTAAAATATTAAGTAATCATTGCTTCTGGGAGATAACTGATATTTTCATCATTATAAATTTTCTGTGTTTCTCTAAATTTGTACCATAAGTATGTGCAATTTTTTAATAGAGAAAGTGATGATAAAAAGATGGTAAGTGTGTAAACTATACAGCAACATGGAGATTGTTTATGAAATAATGTTAAGTGAAAAAAGATGTATATAAAACTTACTGTGATTGCAATTATGTAAATATGTTTCTGCATATAGACAAGAACTAAAAGGGAAAATGTATAAATAGAATTCGATTTTGTATTGTGGTAAGGTTGTGGGATTAGGAGTAATTTATTTTTCTTCTCTAAAGATGATTTTAAAGCTGTTTTGGTGATGTGTACGCAGTTTTTGAAACAGTCCCTCTGCTGTTAGACTACTATACTGCTAGACTGACTCTGCAGGTCTCATACTGGCTCTGAAAATGGCCATAAGGCAGTATCTAGTTTGGCCTTTCTTGTTCCTTTAGTCTCAGAAGGGCTGAGTTCGAATCACAGGAGACTTTAATTAGAGACAAAGCCCAAAGTTGTCATGTACTGACAAGCAGGATCAGTACATCACCATCTAAAATAGGTATTGCTTTAACATGGTTAAGAGGGGATAAACAACTTTGCGAATACTTGCAGTAAGGAATAAATCTAGCTATGTTTTTTTTCTGGAGGTTTCTATCATATTTTAGGAAATCAATTGTATCTTCAGAACACATCCTCATTAGTGGAAAAAACCCAGTGACTATCATGTCCCTGACATTCTAGGCTTTCTTTATGCCTAGCAAAGTGGGTCAGCTTGAATTCTGTCTGGGGAAGAGGACTGAAAGGGATAATATCACAGATGAAGCTATATTTCTATGCAGCAGTGAAAAAGACAAAGGATTTAGAATCAGATCTAGATTTAAATCTTGATTCCATTATTTATTAATTGTGTTCATGTGGACAGTTCATGTAATCTCATAGCAGTTTGTTTTCCTTCTCTGCAAAACAGGAAAGATAACTGCCTTATGGTATAACAGGGAGATTTATGGGGAAAATATATATAAAGAACTTAACCTAGCTCTGACTCTGAGTAGACATTTCCTAAATGCTTTTCCTTTAGTTTACAGCATCAAATATCTATAACAATTTGGCAAGATTGACAAGATAATTCCATAGAGAAAGAATAGTCTTCTCAACAAATGATTCTGTGAAAACTGGATAGCCACATGCAAAAGAGTAAAATTGGACTCCTACCTTACATAATATAAAAACATTAACTCAAAATGGATCAAATACCTAAATGTAAGAGATAAAGCTATACAATTCTTAGAAGAGAGCATAGATATGGGCAGGAGAATGGCACGAACCCGGGAGACGGAGCTTGCAGTGAGCCAAGATCGCACCACTGCACTGCAGCCTGGATGATAGAGCAACACTCTGTCTAAAAAAAAAAAAGAGAGAGAGAAGAGGGCATAGGAGTACATTTTGAACCTTGAGATAAACAGTCGTTTCTTAGATATGGTATAAAAAGCATAAACAACAAAAGGAAAAATAGATAAACTTCATCAAGATTAAACTTTTTGCTTCAAAGAACAACAATAAAGAAGTGAAAGACAGCACATAAAAAGGTGAGAAAATATTTACAAATCATACATCTGATAAAACAGTATCCAGAATATATATCTGAAAACCTCTCAGATTCAATAAAAAGACAAATACAGTCCAATAAAAAATGGGTAAAGGCAAATAATTAGACATTTCTCCATAGAAGTAATACAAAGGGCCCATAAGCACATGAAAATACATTTGTTATCATTAGACATTTAAAAAAATGCAAATTAAAGCCACAATGAGATACCACTTTATACCCTTTAGGATTTTTGTAATAAAAAGATAGATAATAACAAGTGTTGGAGAGGATGTGGAGAAACTGGAGCTGTCCTCCACTGCTGATGGGAATATAAAAGGTGCAATGATTTTGTCAAGCAGTTTGGCAGTTTCTCAAAATCTTTATTGTAAAGTTTACCATATGACCAGCAATTCCATTCCTAGGTACATATCCAAGATAATTAAAAACATCTGCCCACACGAAAACGTTTATACAAAGGTTCATAGCAACCTATTTGTAAAATCCCCAAATGGAAACATCCCAAATGTCCAATGACAGATGAATGAAAAAATAAATTGTGGTGTATCTAATGTAATACTATTTGGCAGGAAAAAGGAATGAAGTCTGCTGATACATGCTACAACACGAGTGAACCTTGAAAACACTGTGGTAAGTGAAAAAAGCCAGTCACAAAAGGCCATATATGGTATGATTTGATTTATATAAAATGTCCATAATAGGCAAATCCATAGAGACAGAAAGTTATAACAGTGGTTTCCAGGGGTTGGGGAAAGGAGAAATTGAGAGTGACTGCTAGTTGGTATGGAGTTTATGTTCGGGGTCATGACAATGTTCTGGAACTAGGTAGTGGTAGGTAATGGTTGCACAACTTTGTAAATATGCTGAAAACCACTAAATTATCACTTTAATAAGGATTTTATGGCATGTGAATTATATCTCAATAAAGCTGTTATTAAAAAAAAGCTATGATCAGCACTTTTAACTTGATGGTGGGAATATAAAAATCTTTCTAAAAGTATGATAAAGTATATTAGTCATTGCAAAATATTCATGTCATCCTCATTGCAGCACACTTTCCTGCGGGAAGATTGCACATATCTACCCATTTGAATGTATGGTCATATGACCATACATTCAAATCCTTGCTTTGATCAAGGAAATTTTGGCAGAAGTGACCCCTTCTAGGAGTTTTTAAGGGGAGAGGCATGGCTCCCCATTCCTCCCTTTTCCCTCTGTCACAATGACTAACATGGCCAATGCTAGTGCTTCCCCACAATCCAACCTATTCTCCCAGCTTAGTATTTCTGGATGTGTTGAATAACTTCCAATTGGTGACACCTGCAAATCTATCCTGAAGGTTTTCTCTGACCATTGGAATCCGGTCATTGCATACACTGAGCAGATCAGAAGTGTCAGGGAATTAACACCTCCACCCTCTCTCCTGCTCCTTTGTCCCTGAGAAGTATAACTATGTAGCTGATTTTTCACACTGGTTCCATGGGCTCTCCGGTGGCATTAAGTCCCAGTTGCTCTCTGTGGTAGCTTGCTTGATAATGAATCTTTCTTGGCTTTCTTTCTTTTCCTGTCTCACTTCCTCACTCCCCTACCAATGTCTCTGGGATCACTTCCAATTTGTACTAAAGTCTTTGTCTAAAGGTCTGCTTCTTAGTGAACCCCAACTAAGATACCCAGTGATATTACAAATAGAGGATGCCTGGTTGGCCTGGCTGCTAGAACACAAAAGATACAAAGCATAACTGGCTGCAATCCACAAAGGACATGTACCAAAAGTGAAAAATAAGGCTTTGCTTTGTAAGCTTTTGCAATTTGATATAATTGTTACTTCAGTGTCACAACTAGTGAATGACGTATACCTCTCCTCAGTAATTCTTAGTCTAGGAGTTTTTCCTAAAGAAATAGTTAGAGATATAGACCAAAATCTTTATATAGGAATGCTCACCATGGTGTTATTTGCAATTAAATAATTGGAGTCGACAACAATAATAATATACAACAATAGGGGAATTAAAAATATAATAGAATGCTTTTTAGCCATATAAGATTCCCTCTTAGAGAATATTAAATAATACTGGAAGATGCTCACACTATATTCAAATAAAAATAGTTTATATGGTATCATTCAAATTTCATTTTAAAAATTATATCTACAGCTGTGTATACATGGGCAAAAAATAGGTCTCTCTCCTCAGTCTGGTGGTAAGGATTTTACTTGGACAGGAAAAGAATACAGTACTTCCTCATATTGCCTCTTCTACTGAAGTGGTTATAGAAAAATCAACTTTCTAAAAAGTAAAGAAGAACTTATAGTTGAACTTCTGGGTCAAATGACTAAATAAGTTCATGTTTCAATAAGCCCATTTATTCCCATCAAGTAGTAATATTGGACAATATGTGAAAAAAGAAATGAAACTATATTGTTGGGCTCCACTGTGGGAGACATCTCCACAAAGCTCAAATGTACAGAAATGCAAAAGGGTAAGTGGTTCTGGGGCTACTGGCTAGCTGAAATCTGAATGTAGAAGAAGGCAGTAGCAGTCGGACGTTTGCCTCCTATGGGATAAGGGAGATTAAAAGTACACTATAGAAGATGGGAATCAGAGATAAGCTTCTGCTTAGAGCAAGGATGTTGGGTGGGGCTCTCCTGTCATGAAAGGAGCCTAGAAAGAAAGGCTTCTGCATAACTTTTGGGAGATAGCTCTCATGCATTGTAGGTATAGAGAGGTGAGACTCAGGAACCAGACACAATGGTTCTGTTAACATTTTGTCATTGAATCCGCAATATAGTCAATATTCCCCAGGTCCTATACTGAAGATGTGGGTAGAGGCAACTGCAAAAACCATCACATAGGGAGATGTGAACACAGTGGGAGTTAGAGGGGTGAGAAAAGAGAAAACCAGAAAATTTTCTTCTCAAAGTGATCTTACAAATTAAAATTTCAAAACACATGAAGAAATCGAATGCTAAAAATGATATTAAACAAAATCAACAATTGGAACTTGAATTTCCTCCAGATGAAACTTATTTTATGGAACAAAGATTTTAAAATAAGCATATTGAGGATGTTCAAAGAAACAAATGAAGACATTAAAACTGAACAAGAAATTATGAAACAGAACAGGCAGAAATAAAACAAGAACAGGTGGATATGAATAAAATTAGAAATCTTGGAAATGAAAAAACATAGTCATTGAAATATTGAAAGAGACAGAAAAAATCTAGACTAGACATTGTCAAAAGTGAATTTATAAATGCAAGTTACTTACAGTGCAGTAAGACAAAAACAGTAAAAGTTATGAAAAATCAATTGAGAACCATGGCGGGCTACTTAATAGGATCTAGCATTTGTCCAGTAGAAATTGTTGAAGAGAGTCAAAGGAATAAAGGATAAAAGCAGTGTTTGAAGAGTTAATTTGCCAATAATTTCCCTAAATTAAAGAAAGACATAGAATCTTAGGTGAAAAGTATACTCAGAGTATCAAGCAGGATAAATAAAAATAAATTCACACTTAGACCCAACAAAGTGAAAAGGCAAAACATTCAAATTGAAAAATGATATTGAAACCTACCCAAGAAAAAATAGGTTACCAAAACAATCATACGATGGCAGACTTCTCATCAGCAACTATGGATGCCAGAAGACAATGAAAAAATAGGCATACTTCTCCACTGTGAATTTGACTGCTGTTGCATCCTCTATATGGGAACGCAAAACAGGCTTTCCCAGGGACTTTCCAGACCTTACACCATAATGCAACAACTATCATCTATAAGTCTTGGTACTCATGAATATTTTCAACTCCAAATAGATCAGTTTCATTCTGACACCCAATGACTGTGCCTCCTTTCAGCAGGGAGTAGCCAGAATGAATATGGTGACAACCAAATCCCATCAAAATGAAATGGAACTTGGCAGTGGAGAATTGATTTTAACAGTGTGCCCCCATTTTTCTAAGAGATAGTTTATTTTTCTCTCTCTGTCTCTTCTTTTCTTATTCCCCTGGTTTCCTACTTCCTACTTAGCCCTGTAGAAATGCAAATATAATCTTTTACCGCCCCTTCACCAGACACTCTCTACAGGGCAAATTTATCTAACTATGTGCCTAGAAGCTCCAACAAGGAACTCCTTCCCACCAGGAGACTGCCTTGAGAGATCACAGTTGATTCATAATCCAAAATCCCACTACAAAACTCTCTCCCACCTGGGGAGTTTTCACCCTACTGCTGCCCATGAAGGCACCAGCAGTCACCAGCTCAACTGCTCGGTAGATAAGGCACCAGAGCTAGCACATGGACCTCCCCAACCTGCCTACTTCCTCCCCTGCATGCCATTCTCCTTTAAAAGTGCTACTTCTTCCCCTAAGATAGTTTTGGGATTAAAAGTCACTTTTTATTTTTATTTTTTTGAGACAAGGTCTCGCTTTGTCACCCAGGTTGGAGTGCCGTGGCGTGATCTCTGCTCACTGCAAGCTCCGCCTCCCGGGTTCACGCCATTCTCCTGCCTCAGCCTCCGGAGTAGATGGGACTACAGGCATCCACCACCATGCCCGCTAATTTTTTGTATTTTTGGTAGAGACGGGGCTTCACCGTGTTAGCCAGGATGGTCTCTATCTCCTGACCTCATGATCCACCTGCCTTGGTCTCCCAAAGTGCTGGCATTACAGGCGTGAGCCACAGTGCCCAGCCTAAAAGTCACTTTCTTTATACCAGACTTCACTTTGGAATTGGACTCTGCAAGTGGCAAGTGACTGTACCTGCATTTTGGTTACATCACTACACATATATGTATCCCCTCAAAATGTACTGCTGTTTTGCATGTTTTTAAACTTATATAAATGGTATTATACTCCAAACAAAGAAAAAGTCCTTAAAGTTCAAAGGAACATCCTCCTCAAACTCAAATTTATACCCAGCCAAGTTATCATTCCAGACAGAAGTCAAAACAAGAATATATACAGATTAAGAGGGTTACCATGGACTCTCGCTAAAATAGCTATTAAAGGATGCACTTTGGTAAGGTAACATAGGAAAGGCTTGATATACAACAAACAAAAGAATGCAAAAATTCATAAACAATGTAGGAAAAGTCAATGAGCTAATAATAATAACACATTGTTTTGCTTTTTGCAAAAAGTTTAACTTAGTCTAAACAAGAATAACTAGAAGGTGACATTGTTGAATAGGTAGTTAAAGCATGTAAGGCCCTTTCTGTGGCTAAAAGAATGCTAGAAAGTCAGAATAACTGTAGACTTTGTTGTAAGAAAATGTATAGCTAAGCACATATCCACATATAACCAGTTAAGGTTAGAAATAAAATAGATAGCATCCAAATCCACAGAGAATGCAATAAAAAAAAGTAACATATAAAAATGTTTAAAAGGCAGAAAAGAAATAAAGAAAGTGAATGATAAACAGAAAACACAAATATGGTGGTAGAAATATGTCTAAATATATTAGTTATTATAATAAATGAAAATAGATTAAATTCACCTGTCACAATATAAGGATTATTATACTGTATTTAAAAAATTTAATTGTTGCTTTCAAAAGATAAGCATGAAAGGCAAAGGCCATAAATTATTAAGACAATCTGAAAATTAGAATTTATTATAAATGAGACAGTGTTGAGTCGATGTAGAATTAAGTGTGGTAGGCCAATACAATAGTATCGAGAAGAAAATAGATTTTGTACATAGTAAAATTGATAGATGACAGATGTGTAATTGCTAATGGGTAGAAAAAGGATTGACTAGTGGTTTATGGTTCTGAGACATTGGATTATCCATATATACACACAAAAAAATTCTTATTTCATACACAAAGATCAGTCCTAAATGAGATAAGTAAAGACCCAAATGTGATGCAAAACTTGAGAAATTTTAGAAGTAAATACAGGACAATATGATCTTTAGATAGGGAGGATTTCTTAAACAAGTCACAACAGTAAAGCTTATAAAACAAGAGATCAATAAATTGAACTACATTAAAATTTTTTAGAACCTCCCATACATCAAAATACATCATGGAAAAATTTTAAAAATACAAGCCATAGTCTGGGAGAAGATGTTTGCAATGCATATAAGTGACACAGTATTGATATTCAGAACAATAAACTCCTAAAAATCAATAAAAAGAGACAACTCAATAGAATACAGATAAAGGATATGAAAAATCAATTCTCAGAAGAAACCAAAGTGGACAATAAAGATACAAAAAGATGCTCTATCTCATTAGTAATTTGGGAAACATATATTGTAATAGCAATGAGATATCATTTCATGTTCATCATGAAAACTGGCAAAATTTGTAAGTCTGACAATTTTAAGTGTTAAGGCTGCAGGGGAATGAAAACTTTCACATTCTGCTACTGGAAGAGTAAATATGTTCAATTACTTTGGAAAACAATTGATCATTATGTAGTTAATTTGAAGATGCATATAATTAATAAATTGCTTTCCCTAGAGAAATTCTCATATTCATACATAAAGAGACATGCACAAAATTGCTCTAAGCAGCATTGTTTGCATCACAAGCAGCTATAAATAACCTAAATTCTGATCAATAAAATGGATAAATTGTAATTCAATCATATATGGAATATCACACAGCAATTAAAATAAATGAGGCAGAGCTATGTGTATCACTATAAAAGAATCTCTACAATATAATCATGAGTAGGGAAAAAGTCATAGAACGACATTGATAGTGTGATACCACAGGAATTTGTAAAGTAATACCAGTTATATTTTTTGAAACACAGATAAGGAAAAACATTGAATTCATGACAGTGATTACCTGTAGGGTGAAGGGACAAAGATGTACTAGGAAGGAGTATAGAATAGTCTCAATTACATTTATGATTTTTTTCCAAAAACAGGTGACTCTGGCATATAAGGCACATGTTGATATGACAAAGCCAAGGGGTTGGCACGTGGGCAATAAATGGCTGTTCATTACGTCTCTACTCTTTTCTGCATATCAGTGTGGCGATTCCTCAAGGATCTAGAACTAGAAATACCATTTGACTCAGCCATCCCACTACTGGGGATATACCCAAAGGATTATAAGTCATGCTGCTATAAAGACACATGCACACGTATGTTCATTGCGACACTATTCACAATAGCAAAGACTTGGAACCAACCCAAATGTCCATCAGTGACAGACTGGATTAAGAAAATGTGGCACATATACACCATGGAATACTATGCAGCCATGAAAAAGGATGAGTTCGTGTCCTTTGTAGGGACATGGATACAACTGGAAACCATCATTCTCAGCAAACTATCGCAAAACAGAAAACCAAATACTGCATGTTCTCACTCATAGGCGGGAATTGAACAATGAGATCACTTGGACACAGGAAGGGGATCATCACACACCGGGGCCTATTGTGGGGAGGGGGAGGAAGGATAGCATTAGAAGATATACGTAATGTAAATGATGAGTTAATGGGTGCAGCACACCAACATGGCACATGTATACATATGTAACAAACCTGCATATTGTGCACATGTACCCTAGAACTTAAAGTATAATTAAAAAAAAAAAGAAAGAAACTATTCACAATAAACAAAATAAGCCTTTAAAGAAGGTATCAAGCAGATTAAGGCATTCAAATTCCTGATCAGCATTTCAGAAGGCTCCTAATCTACGACTGGCAGCATCACACTGCAGTTCTGTTGAAGATGGTCTGGGGAGGAGTTCAGACAAGCTAGTACCTCCTATTGGCAGCCCGAGAGAGGTAGCAAGCTGACTCCTAGCTGCTGCAGCTCCTGGTGAGATGTAGAATGGGGGTGAATTTGATAGCACAAGATAGTGAATGAAAGTCCTTTTGAAATGGAATGGAGTCATCCAGATAATAGCATGATCCAATGGTGCTTCCTAAACTTTCCAAGTCATGGCACACACGGATAATATTTGTCTGACACATCTGAGTGGAAGCTACCACCTAGGGGGCTTCAGTTGCCCTAGGTCCTACCTGTGTCCCTGAGAGCTGAGTGAATTGATATCTTACAATATCACACAAGTATAGCCCATCTGCAATACACCAGTGTGCCACAACATGTCTTTTGGGATGCCCTGGCCCAGAATGTATTCTTTTCTCCTCTAAGAGGAGGGATAATAATGAACCACTCAAAACTCTAGCAGTACTGATTTTTTTTTTCCAGTCCCAAAGCTGTCTAAACGGAGTGTACTAAAGAGTCACAACTACTTTGCTTGAATTTGTGAAGTAGTAATTTGGAGCAGAAAGAGGTTGTACAAAAGAAATGCACTTAACATAGCCTGAAGATTTCCCTCTGAAGCAACTGAAGACGGATCAACAACTCTCTCCAATTCACACTTAGGTATCATATCAGGGTGTGACCCGATGAAACTGAGATGTGGAAGCAGGCAATATAGACAGTGTATTGTGGAGTAGAACAGGACACAATTAAAAGCAATTAAACTGTATTGGACGTAGATAATCTCTCACCACCACCTTAGGAGGAATTGGTAGGTCATACAAGTGAGGCACTCTAGTCATGTCAGCCCATGATTTGGAATTTCTATATATGTTAATCATATATATGTTAAATGTAGATCATTCTATGGAGTAGAGTAAACTTTTTTCGAACTAGTTCTATCTTTTTTCTTCTGAAGTCTCAAGCTCAAAGAGTTCTATCAGGTATAGAACTATAGTAAGGTCACCCAAACTAGTGACTGCACCTGTAAGGTGCAGTCACTTTTCTATACCCTACTTATGTAGACAAGATAATTGCTAGGATAGTGACTGCAGAGGGCAATATCTCAGTCGCTTTGAAAGTGAGGCACTGGCCCATGGATACAGTATGGTAGGCTTAGTGGAAGGAAGGGCTGACGTAGTTCAGCCGTGCTGGTTACTAACATATTGAAACATATCCACATTTATTAGTAATTAGTCATCTCCTGAGACCCACAAACCTGCCGTATGACCACAGTGCCACAGTAGCTCCTCCTCCGGGACCCCATCTCTCCACAGTCCAGTAACCAAAGTGTTAATGCCTAGCATAGCAGATGGCTTTTAAATATTTTGAATATCACCCATGGATGAAGATAACCACCACATCAACCCTCAAATGCTCACTAACCCTGCTGGCACCATCATCCCCATGACCATAAGAGAGAACAGTATCTCTTTTTGTCCAATTTTGCCTTAAGTTTCCAAACCAGAGTAAAATACCTCTCTGAAAGAACGAAATTGCTCAGCCTCTCCTAGGCCAGATGTCAGCTATAGAGGGGAAAAAAGACCTTTTAATTCCATGGTCATGGTCACAGTTTTTTGGGGGGACCTGACCTTCCCTTAAAAGTGAGAGACAAAAGTCATCTTGACTCTCTACACAGCCAACCAAACCTGCTCACTTTTCCAGACTGGCCCAATCTTATGAGCCATCCTCCCTTCATTTCATGGCACCTTCCAAGCAGATTCTCCATTCCACATGATTCTAAAACTTATTTCTCAGACCAGGACACTTCCTTGACACCTGAGACCAGTGAGTGATTTGGAGAGAACATCACCCTAGAATATGCAGCAACATCCAGAGTATCAGCCCTGCCATCCATAGTGAAGAGGAGGCAACACAGAGCTGGCAGGGAGAAAAATCAACTGCATGTGGAGCAGAGGGTGGGGAGGAGAAGAATTGTTCATGGCACAAGAGTTCTGCTGTTCATTCAGGAAGTCAAAAAAGAAGGGCAGGAATTGCATTTGGATAGGCAACAAGGCATCATTCAGGAAATAAGGGAAAAGCCAAGGCAGAAGGGCCACACCTACTCACCAGGGCTGGTTATCGTCAGGAGGTCAAGCTGTCGTTGTTGCTGCAAAAGAAAACACACTGTGAGGGCACTGATTTGAGCCAGAGCCAAAATTGTGCTTAGCAGGTCAGGGCAGACATGCAAAGAGGATGTTTGGACATACTGCAGGGTAAATCATACTGAATGTGGTACTCACTTCCAATTCTGCAGAGAGGGTTTGTACCCTAGAGACAAAGGGGGATGAATGGGCTTTTTGTTTGTCTTTGAAAGCACAGGTGGTTAGAGCTTAGAGGTCTCTCAGTCAAATCATACCATACTTATGGCAAATGAGGCCCTGAGCAGAATGTGGCTCACCTAGAACCACAGAGAAGGTCCCTTTCCAGTTTCCCAGTTATGGGCTCATTCTTCTGTACCAGATAGCTTTAGATTTCCCTTTTCTCATACCGGCTGCACTGGTTGAGTGTCTGATATATTGGCAATGCTCTCCGCCTTGAGTGCCTGTGGTACTGCCACTCTCTAGATACTTCTATTTAACCAAGATATTTCTGGATTGGTTTCATTCTTAAGTCTGCTCATAATAGCATAACAATTTCAATTAGCGATGACCAACCATTCCTTTTCTAACTGAATCCTTATCCTTTCTCTTACCACACAATATTCACCCAGAATAATATTTGTCTAGCACACTAGGCTATAGAGATGAGGCAGCTTATGTTTGGAAGCAACTGGCCTTGGTTACCCCAAGGGCTGAGGTGATCAATATCTCAAAAGGCCCGTTCCGTATCACAGCACAGCTACTGTCCTAGACTGGATGCCATGAAAACTTGAGGGTAGAGAAGTGGGTACAGGAGGCTGCAGCTGGCAAAGTGGTGAGCAGCCCTCTCAAAGACTTGAGTCAGCGTTCCTTTAGTCCCGGTCCTCCTGCTGACCTCTTTCTCTTTCCTACACTTGATTTTTTGTAAATAATACTGGAAATCTCTGTTTCTGTTTTCTTAAAAGGGGTCCCAACAAATTCCATTTTGAGAGTCATTGCTCTAGGTTACAAATTGCAGGAGATTTCAATCATCCAGTATTTTGTGCAGCAGAGGCCTTGCCATATTTTACCTCCCCTGCATTTCCCTCTTTATCTTGCCTCTATCCAAGAATGGCTTCCTGAAATTCTGCTTAAGCAGAAAGGGGAAGGCAGAAACATTTTTAAAGTACTAACTGTAGATCAGGCACAGTACTAAGTACTTTGATGTATCAATTTTTTTTTTTCATACTCTTGGCACTTGTACAGGAGAGGACATGATATTTAGAGGGGAGAAACTGTCTGTCCAAGACATCTTCACTAAATGGCAGGGTCAGGATTAAAATTTAGTCAGTTCTGATTCTGGCTCTAAAGTTCAAAATACGGCAATGCATACAAATCATCTAGCATGATGCCTGGCACTTAGAAGGTTCTCAATAAAAAGATCTATGTAGTACTGATGTTGTTATTACAGAACATCTGGTCCTTGGTTTATATAAGATGCCTCTTACTTTTTCATGAATTTTACTTATTTAAAGCTCAGAGATTTGACCTGCCACGAGGTCAGGGACTCCCTCCTCAATGTCTCCACCAGGTATGAACTGCTTCTGTTTCATCTTCTTTCTTGGAAGAGAACCGACCACTTTTTTTTTTTTGGTTAGATAGCTCTACTTTGAGCAAGGTTAAAAGCTGCTTCCTGATGACACAATCACTGTTTCTAGCTACTTCAGTCCATGACAATAGTTTGGAGAGCTGAAGAAGATCTGTACTGTCTTCTCTCCAGTCTAAATATTACCAGGTCCTTTGTTCTTTACTCATAAGACCTGGTCTCAAATCTCCCTCTCCTCAGAGTCACCCTCCTTCTTCACTAACTTTGATCTGTTTCAGTCAAAATCTCTGTAAGATTTCTCTATCCCTTGCTTCAGTGACTTCTCATGTACGTAAAAGGAGCTCCAGATCCCTCCGGTGCCTTCTCAGTCACACAGACCTGTCTTCCTACCAACTTATAACTCATTCCAGTTGACATTTTCAAGCAAACAATGCAACTCTAAGATGTCACTAATCTACACAGTAAGAGCATATCCTAGCACTGATATGAAACACCCACGCATGCATGCGGGCTAGAAGGAACGCTGGAGCCAGACCTTCTTCCTTCTCTAACACGAAACCAGGCCAGTGGGACGTCTGGCTTAAGCTGCCTTTGCCAAGGTCAACCTATATGGCTTGGCACTTTCTTCATAAATAAGGGAAGAATCCATCGTGTCCTTTTTACATACACTTGACTTTGTGATGGTCACAGTTGGTGAAGATGGCCTATTTGTCTGAAATGTATTTTTTTCTAGTTAAGAAGTATTGCTAAATGGCAACTCTATGCCTAGGATTCTTTAAAGAAAAAGGGGGAGAAAACCTGACAGAGTCAGACAGGCCTGGGCTTGTGTCCTGGCTTTCCGTCTCTGGCTTCCAACTTTGCAACTCTAAAATGAGCAAGTGAGACTGAAATGCCATCAGTGACAGGGAGCCAAATGCAACCAGGTAGTGGGCTTACAGGCTCCCTCTTCTGGTGTACAACTCCCTGAGAACCTGTAGCCAGCACACTGGGGACTCAAAGGACATAGTTAGAATTTAAAAGGGAACCACATTTTCAACTATCCTCTCACATTGCAATTTTCTATGCGTGTATCAGTCTTCCTCACTAGATGAGGAGCATCTTAAGGGCCTACAACATCCATTATTAATCTTAGTAAAATCAGTACATGTCACAGAGTACCCCTCAGTAAGTATTTGCTGAACTCAACTGAACTAGTCCCCAAATCCACAGACATTATCCTTTCAAACCTCCATGCCTTTGCTTATGCTATCATTTGTCTACCATCTTGAAATCTTCCTGAAGATCTCTTCACTTCTCAAGACTTCCATGAAGTCTTCTTTGAACACCACCTCCCAAACCTAACCACCTTATCTCCCTTCCCCAGAGCAGAATCTCACGCTTTGTTCTTCCAATGCATCTTGCAAAGCATCTAGCATCCTCCTCCATGTACTGTCTTTCTCACCAGGAGAAAGTATCATGTACCGTCTTCATTGTTTGTCTTTCTCACTGATCCTACTTGAGGACAGTGCTGTGTCATTTCACCTGTGTACCCCTAGTTCCCTGAACAAAGGTCTGGAAGGAATGTTTGATGTCATCTAGCTCAAATAAATGTTTCATCTATGCTGTTACTCCTCTGCAGTAACCCGGTTGATTAGGAATTAATCAGCATGGAGAGTAAACATGCTCTTTCTTTTCCAAGACTTTTTCCCCTGCTACATCTTTGGGGTCTCTTGCCTTTAAGATTTTGCTCCTGCCATTTCTGTAGCCAGGAATACTGTCAATCCATCTCCTCTGGGAGGGTTTCCTTTCTTTACTCTTGCCTGGAGGATTACTCTGTTTCCGGACGCCTACAGCTCCTACTGTTGGTACCACCTCTGTGGTGATAAATTAACACTAACCTGGTGATAAGCCCCTTTAACCTACAGATCACTGACATATGTGTGCACCACCTAGTGGCACAAGCAGATATGCGTAGGCTGTTTTAACCTCTAGCTCTTAAAATAGAATTGCAAAACCTGCATGTTCTATATGCAAACGAAAACAAAAGTGCATGTTCCAGAATGACTCTGCAACAATTTTTAGCTAAGAAACTGGAATGTTTAAATAATTCCCTCAAAGTCATTCAAAAATAAAAGGACTGAAATGACAGTGAAAATTTTCCTTACTAGTCTAGCAGGCACAATCATTTGAGATTGCCAGTGAAAACTGTGTGGCATTTGTAAAAATAGAGCACATGGTTTATAGAATTTCACCAATAATGCACAATCAGTTATATACAGACAGGGGTACGTTGGACATAAAGAATTACCAAATTATTATAATTGGTTGCCAACTGAGAGAGATAAGAGACTTTAATATGGATGGTAGGATAGGGAGGAAATGAAGCCAGTAAGGTCGGTGGCAAATTTAACAGGCAGGCAGGGCCTGATGACTCTTGAACCACTTGCTGACCAAAAGCTACAGTCTAAGGAAGGCAGAGCCTTCACATGTGTAGTAGTGGTTGTGTGTGTGTGTTTGTATGTGTGTGTGTGTTTGGGGTCAGAGTGAGGACATTCATCTCAGACAAAAGAATTCCACATTTGGATGGAGGGGAATGTATCCAAGTGTGCCTGTGTGGGATTCTACGGACTGCTGAAGGAATGTGGGTATGCCAGTGTTGGGTCAATCAGGAGTAGATATATGGACTCCTGGCTGTGTATGACTCCTGCATCCAGCCTTCCCTCATAAACATGGTACCCCATGGACATTCAGAAATTCAAAAATTTCTTTGCTTAACCATTGTGTGGTGAATGCTGAGTATGACCTCATAAGGACAATGCAGGGTGGGGATTCTAAGGTCAACAGGAGTAACCTCTAAATTGGGTATCCAGGGATTGCCAGAGTATCTGTAGTGGATGCTTAAGGAATTGTCCACCAGCACCCTTGCTCCAGGAGTTATCCATTATTCCCCCATGCATCGAGTGAATGCTGTTACATTAGTACCATGTCACCCCACCTCTAGTCACAGTGGACTTCTTCAAAGGTGGAAGTCCTAAAAGCTGGGCTAATTAGATACCTTACCCAAGAACTTTGGACCTTTTCTGGATTCAATTATTCTTCTGAAAATTATAGTTGTCCTAATTTAAGAACCTATCTTTACAATTTTCATAATTATGAAAATCACACATGCTGATTTTTGTCATTTTCCAAATTTCCAGAAAATTCAGAGTAAAAGTAGAAAAATTACTTTGAGTCAACTGCAAGCAAGAACTGGGAATATTTCCAGAAAATTCAGAGTAAAAGTGAAAAGTAATGAAATCCTACCACTGAAAGAGAATCATAGTTAATATTTTGGTGTATTTTCTTATCATCTTTCTCACTATGTATATACATTTAATGATATTGTGTTTATATATAATAAATGAAGTACAATTCTAATCTTGTGCAACATTATGTTCATATAATTTTTCATCCCAGGCTGCATCTTTATTTTGAAGTAGGAGAGTGTAAATCACATATATTTATGGTCATAGCTAATACATTTGATCTTACAGCTGTGATTTTGTTTGTAATCTTTTTCTTTTCAGGGAAGGTAGCATTAATCAACAAGATACCAATAGGATAAACACTTGCTTATTTTGTCACAAGGAGCCAGTTTGAAAAGCCCAGCTACTGCAGCCTACCAATATAGATAAAGGCTTCTGAATCTGGGAGACTCTTCAGGCAATATTCAACTTAGAAGATACTCTTATTTTTTCATATCTGAAGCCCCTATGACTGCAGTTACAGAGAGCATTAAAAAACAAAAAACAAAAAGCAAAAACAACAACAACAACAACAACAAAACACAAAGCATTCTGAAGAGTGCTCGATTCAAAATCAGACAGACAAAGGTGAATTCTGATTCTATAACCTCTGAGCTCTGTTATCCTAGGCAAGTTACTTAAGCTAGCTGGCAATGAGGTACTCAGCCATAAAAAGAGAGTGTACACCAACCTCCAGGGGACTAACAGGAAGGAGAAGCAAAGAGAAAAAGGAAGAATCACTCTAAACTGGGGAGCAAGAGGCAGAACGGGGGAATGCACTGGTTGAATACTAGGATTTCTGAGTGCTGGCTACAGCTCTGTGTCACCTCAGGCTGAGCCTTTGGGCTTCTCACTATCTGGTACCTAGCCCTTTAAGACTCTTAAAGATCTCCCAGCTCTCGTCTTCTCTCCTCCAGGTCATCCTCCACACTGCAGCTGGAGTGAGCTTTCTAGAATGCACGTCTTAAAACTCATCAGGAGTCCTATAAGACAAAGTCTTCGCCTTAGGTGGCTATTGAAAGACTTGTATAACCTGGCTTCTGCCTTCCATTTCTTGTCCTCCCAGACTCTGAGCTCCAGCTATGATCAACCACTTCTGGCTGCCAGATTTGCTGTGCTTTCGTCATTTGCCTTTGCATATGCTATTGCCCCTAATTGGAACAACAATCCCATACCCAAACTAGTGAGGAATTGTCTAACTACTTCCTGCTTGTTATTTGGCTCTTAACTCATGCCACCTCTGCTGTAAAGCATTGCTTAACTTGCCAAGGCTGTGCTAGATCAGGTCCTTCCCCTGTCCTTCCTCATCAGAGCACCATCACATTGTATTTCCGAGACCGCCTCACTCCTCCATCGTCTCTAGTGGTTGTGTGAGTTTCCGGAAGGCAGGGGCTATGCCCTGTTTATTTCTCTCCTCTCAAGGACTACCCTAGCACCTGACCAACAGATAGTGCTCAATTCAGATTTGGTGATTACTTGCTCCCAGGATGACAACTAAACAGGGTCCCACTGAATTGGTCACCAAAAGAGGTCTTTAGTTTTAGCCCTTGTCTTCTAATAGGCACACATCAACATACCCATACAACACTCACGCACTGCCCCCATAATTTTTGTGAAAACTCTGTTTCTGTCTTGAGGACCCAGGAATTGGGCCACAGAGAATTTGGTCTTCTTCATCTTGATGGGTAGTTACGAGTCTATGGTTAAAAATGGACTTTTCGTTTTGGTCACGACTGCATTGCAATTACCTCCCAGAATGAGAAGGGACGTGTTGTTCCGGGAGCTCAGTGGCTGGTTTGATGTGTGGGGTTCTGCGTGGTAGAAGAGAATAGTCACTGATTATGTGTTCTGTTTTGCTTTCTGTGTTTTGTGCAAGATAGCTATTTGGAGAAAAGTCAGTCTTTCACGGCATAGACTGGAGATGATTTAAATAAGAGCACCAGTAATCCCCAGGCATTCTCCTGTCGCCCCAGAAGCCAGCCATCGGGGGAGGACGTGGAGATCAACACTCTCCAGAAACAGGGGCCACAGGGACATAGGCACACATTTGGCTTCAGGGCTCAAGCCCTTTCCTTTCCTGTAACCCCTCCTTTCTCTGCTCAGTTCATTCTCCCCGAGTCATAGTAACTTTCTAGGCATCTAGGGATCCCATGCCCTCTCCCTGCCCTATCCCCAAGCGTAGCCTGCTTCCTGGATATATTTTATGTGGGACAGGCCTCTCTTCAAACTCACTGCTTCTAATCTCTCTTACTCCAATCTAGCCTCTTCACTGGCTATAGGACTGATCATTCTAAAATTAAATTTGCTCTTTTCTTTGAAAAATTTAATGATTCCCGTTGCATTTTTGGGAAAGACTAGATTTCTTAGTTTGACATTCAAGGAGGGTGCCAAAAATCTCCACGAGTTGTATGTGTTATTTGAAAAAACAGTTTGTACATTATAATATTTACATCCAAATATTACATACTTGGAAAACAAACCAAAAATACCTATTATTTTCAGAACCAAGTTTCAGACAATAAAGTGGGGCCTGTAATTATGTCAGTCAGTGTGATATGTAGCAGACTGATTCTCATCTGGCTGGAGGAAGGAGTGGGGAGGGGCCTGTTGCTTCTGTGAGGAAAGAAAGCAGGGATCATCGAAATTTGGGAAACAGTATCTCAAGGCCCTGAGCTCATGCCCACCCTCAAGCCTTCCAGATGCATGACCATTCTGTGCACCTTACCTGCTTCCAACCTTGGCTCCTGCCCTTGACAAGATCTTCTTTCTACCTCTCCTTTTGCTGAACAACTGATGGGCAACATGGCTTTCCCAGATAACACCTTGCCTCCACTCCATGACTCTCCATCTATTTATTTGTTCATTCAACAAATACCAATGAAGCTTTTGCTATGTATGTACCAGGCATCTTGCCGGGGATAGAGTGAGAAAGACACAGCCCCTGCCTTCAAAGAGCTAGCTAGACAGATAGAAGACAGATATGTTAAGCAAATAATCATACAATATGAATTTATTTTAACTGTGGTAAGTGCTCCCAAGAAAAATATGGGAAAAGGTATTCTGACAGGGGTTCAAAGTATCGCTCAAGCTTTACCTTGGTCCACTGACTGATATCTGGATGCCAAACCTGATCACCTTTCAACCTCACTGCCTTCAAGGGAAACATGAACAGTGGCCGAGGCTCACCCTCCCTTTCCAGGACCTACCCTCATCAGAATAATAAAAAATGCTTTAGCGTTTTACTCAGAGAGAGAGTGGACAAGAGTGGATATCACTCAAGGCTGAAATAAAATCCCACAACTAGGGGTTATAACCCAGTGGGAAGCAGAGTGGGGTAGCAAACAAAACCTGGGCTGCACATGTGGGATTGCTTCAATATATTTTCCAGTGTAGTTTCTGCTCCTGTAACTTTCTTTTATTGGAAAATTCAGGCGTGCAAATGTCTTTCATCCCCAGGGCAACTTAAAGGAGCATCGTAGTTCAGCCTCTGGCGGCCTGCACAAAAGCAGGGCAAGTGGAAATAGAGAGGAGCATATACAACTGCAAAGACAATTTGCAAGTAGAATTAATAGCTGCCGTGGCTGAAGCAGCTGCCATTTGCTGAGCACTTTGTATGTGCCAATCCTCACAACAGCCGTTTGAAGCAGGTATTGTTGCCCTTTTTTACAAATGAAGAAACTTGCTCAAGGTCACAGCTGCTAAGTGGAAAAACCCATACTCAAACCCATACTGATTGCCCCTGAAGCCTATGCTCCATTAGTCGTGACAGCAGTTAGTTGTGAGGGATGAGGGAAAAATCTTGGCTTATTCGCAGGTTTATAGGCAGAAAAGCAGCAAGAACTGCCGTGGGTGACACCACACACCTGGAGCAGCCTCTGCACAAGGGAGTGAAAGAAGCTACAACTCAAGTGTGATCTTTTGTACTTTTCCTCCATAGTGTTCACAATTTCAAATTCTCTATTAACTTGTGTTTATATTTGATTAATGCTATTCTCATTACACTCTAAGCTCCATGGCAAAAGGACAGTGTTTAAGTCTCCTAGCAGTGTGGGCTCTGTCTAGATATGTGTTAGGCAAGTGAATACAGAAACCTCGATCAAATTCCTAAAGAGGACTGGATAAACAGCTGAAACCCTTACTCTTGCTGGAGAAAAATAAAACATGCCGCACCCTAAAACCTTACACCGTCAGATGGGGGTTGCGCTAGAGAACTTCACTTTCCTCTGCTCTGGAGGAAAGACCTAGGCATCAAGAGACAGCGAGAGGAAGGCTGTTCAGTCATGAGTCAGAAGATTAGAAGATTACACGCTAGGGCAGTAATTCTCTGCTTTAGCCTTACAAGGTCATGTGGGGACCTGCAAGAACAGACTAGTATTTCAAGTGAGAGTAGGTTGTGCTCAAAGCTGACAAATGCCCACCCATTGCATCCATGGGCCCCACAGCATCTAGGCAGTGATTACCGAACATGTCTCATGTTACAGTTAGGTGCTTACATATTGGTCTACCTCTTCTCTCTTCATGCGCCACCCTCTGCCTTCTCTTCCAACATGAGGAACTGAATATTTTTCATAAATCGATAGTTTTTAATACATGTTCCCTGATAGGGCCTCGAGAAGTTTGTTGCAGATGTGATGTTTTAGCTTATTGCCAGAGCAAGTTTCATGACTATAAATTATTTTTATGTTTTGAATAAGTCACATTTCTTTTTGTGGAATCAAACTTTAGAATTAAGATATGACTTCTAGGACTTCAAATGATACTTCAGTGCTATGATTACTCTTCATTATTAAGGAAGTTAAGATGCAGCATGCATCACACACTGCTGGGATGTCACAGCAAGGGTCTTTAGAGATCCACTAGCCCAACTATTTTAAAGAAAAGTAAACTGGGGCCACAGAAGGAAAGGGATCTGCTCAAAGTCATCTGCCATATTGTTCTATACTGTTTACTTATTTCTCTCCTTCAATAGGGTAGACAAAGAGGATTTATGTCTATAACCCAGTGCCTAGAAAAGAACAAATGCCCAGAAAAACTTGTCAAAGAAAGCAAGGTAGTGAGGTGGGAAGTAGAGGAAGGGGAACCATTTAGTTAGTAATTAGTTCTGAATTCCAAAGTCATGTTATTTGATTCAAGCTGTTTTAACTGAAGATTTACCAACAGTGCCTCCTTTTAGACATGGTAATTAATGTAGATACAGTAAAAGGAAAGAAACCTAGGTTGGCGATGAGGCCCTAGCTACGTTCTGTCTCCAAGAATGGGTCTGTTATGCTTGACATAGTCTTAAGACTATCAGGAAATCTCTCTGAAACACCACATTCTGTTGTTTCTTTACATATTTGATTATTTATAACCTACTAATTCCAAAAAAAGAATTTGAAGATCTTACAACAAAAGAAATGCAACAAAATAAAAATAATGCAATTAAAGACATGGAGAAAAAAAATAAGGATAGGCAAAATTAGATGATACTAGGTACAAAGTCATGACTCACAATTCATGTCCTTAGTGTCCTTAGGAAGGGTATGCTCAGGCCTATAGGGAGGTAGGACTTGCCCCAGTTCATGTAGTGAAATACCAGCGACTGAACTGCCCCGTGTTGTTTGAATAAGGATTAGAAGCACAGAGATAGGTGAAATATGGTAGCAGAGAGAGCAATTGTGCCAGAATAAAATGCCCCGGCTCTGGTCCATAGATCAGAGCAAAAAACAGACAATCGGACAAGTCCTAGCTTACACATTCACCAGCACTGGAGCCCTTGAACAAATGACTTCATCTCTCTCTCATTTTCGCATCTCTAAAATGGGGATTAAATGGAATACAAACTGGAATATAACTTTATTCGGAAGTTTCATATTACAAGAAATATTACTATAGTAATAGGATACAATATAAAATTCTCTTTTTAAAGATAAAACATTAAAGCATGAAACCTTCAGAGTTTTTGAGAGTATCAAGGTCAGTCTCTAGTTGGGTGGAAGAGTTTGGCAGCTGTGACTTTTAAAAAGATCCTATCACACTCAGGTAAGTTTTCAATAACATGTTTTTTGGTTCCCATTCTCCTTCAGATTCAGCAATTGTACAAGTAGCTCACAGCAACTCCACATAGAACTGTGGTATAGACTGAATGAAATGGATCAGGAACACTTGGAAGCCAGGAGCTGTGTGTTCTGGCCCCAGCTTTGCCACCAACTTGGTGTAGGAATCAACAATTTACCTTCTCTGAACCTACCTCTGCCACACACTATCTAAGTGACCATGGACAAGTCAGTTAAATACTTTGAAATGGGTTTAACAAAACTCACCTATGAGTAGAGCAGTTAGCTAAGTGCTTGACACATAACCTCTTGGTAAATGGTATAGTCTGATAAGACTTTAATTTTTAATTCCAAGACCCCTTGTTTGGAAAGCCTTTCCTCCTGTCTTTCTTTATATATGACTTCGCTCATACATCATCACCCTCTGGAAGCTCCCTCTGTTCAGGTACCTCCTCAAGGCTCACTCAGCACCTTGTGTTACCCTTGGCCACAGATGTTATCACTGCGTATTACAATGATCTGTCTGAGTCATCTGACTGTGAGCTTTTACCAACAAGGACACTGTGATTCAGATCGGTATCTCCAGCTCCTACCACTGTACTTGGCACATAGCAGGCTCTCAGTCATGTTTGCTGAATTGCACGACACTGTGGAGTTCCTGTGAAAAATATCATGACATTCAAAATAAAACTCTGGCACTGAAAGTGATGCAACATTAATCTGTATTCCTGCCCAGCTGGAGTAATGCTTCTTCACGATATCAGAGTTATATATACTCCAGGAAGTAAAAGTGCCAGGCCATAAAAGTCTATTTTCTGCATTTGACTGGCTCTCATGGAAGCTCCATTCCATGCTGATTGACCAAGACTTTCTACAAAAAATTGCCAGCTTGATTATGGGGAAAGAATCCAGATCTAATTGTTCTTTGTAAGCCTGGGGCAGAAGGTATTGTTGCTTGAAAAATGGAACTGTCTAAATTAATTTTCCTGAAACAAACATCTTTGCCAAATAAAAGCAATGCATAATAACAACCCATAATTAAAAGCAAAATGATACCTTTTGTTACATGGAGAAAGCAATGTGTTCATTATTTAAAAAAAAAAAAAGACAAAAATGTTGTTTTCTTGGATCTCCAGGGACACATCTTGAAATCTGTTGAAAGGGGTCAGTGTGTGTGTGTCTCTGTGTGTGTGTGTGTGTGTGTGTGTTGTGCACACAAGCATGCTTGCCTGTGTTTAGAAGTAGCATGTAATGAAAAAGATGTCTCTTTCTTTTCTTTCTTGTTATTGAAAAAGAAGTTTTGAAAAACAAGCATTGTTTATCTCTGATTTCTCAACAATGCAGCCAGAATATTCTAAAATTCCCTTACACTTTGTATAGACAAGAATTGGAAAAGTGAGGGAAATTCACATTTATTGAACTGCTTTTATTTTCCCTTGCCTAAGTCTCCTAAAATATTTTTAATTTATTTCAATTTTTTGATATACATATATATATATATACACATTTGTAAATTGACAAATGCGTTCTTAAAAAGTTCATTAAGATAAATAAACTTTAGCCGGACGCGGTGGCTCACGCCTGTAATCCCAGCACTTTGGGAGGCCGAGGTGGGTGGATCTCCTGAGGTCGGGAGTTCGAGACCAGCCTGACCAACATGGAGAAACCCCATCTCTACTAAAAATACAAAACTAGCCAGGCGTGGTGGCACATGCCTATAATCCCAGCTACTACGGAGGCTGAGGCAGGAGAATTGCTTGAACCTGGGAGGCAGAGGTTGCGGTGAGCCGAGATCGTGCCATCGCACTCCAGCCTGGGCAACAAGAGTGAAACTCCGTCTCAAAAAAAAAAAAAAAGAGAAAAAAGATATAAAAAACTTTAGTTAACATCTACTATGCAAATAATGCTTTATTTATGTTTACTTATTTTATCCTCACATTTCTGTACCATAACGCAGGTATTTAACTCCATATTAGAGATAAGGAAACTGAAGCTCAAAGAAGTTAATTAAATTGCCCAAAGTCATACAGATAGTAAGTGATGGAGCTAAGATTAAACTGAGCTTTTGATTCTGAAGCCCATGCCCTTAAAAATACTTTAACTATAGTATACGGTATTACTTAATAATTATACCAATGATATCAAAATAAAAAATGAAAAATACATATAAAATTTCAATATCTCAATATTTTCTTTTTTTTACATTTAAAAAAAATTTCATAGGTTACTGGGGGAACAGGTTTGTATTTGGTTACATGAGTAAGCTCTTTGGTGGTGATTTGTGAGATTTTGGTGCACCCATCACCCGAGCAGTATACACTGCACCCTGTTTGTAGTTTTTTATTCCTCATCCCCTTCCCACCCTTTCCTCCTGAGTCTCCAAAGTCCATTGTGTCATTGTTATCCTTTTGCATCCTTATAGCTTAGCTCCCACTTATGAGTGAGAACATATAACGTTTGACTTTTCATTCCTGAGTTACTTCACTCAGAATAATCATCTCCAATCTTATCCAGGTCACTGCGAATGCCATTAATTCATTCCTTTTTAAGGCTGAGTAGTATTCCATCATATATACATACCAGTTTCTTTATCCACTCATTGATTGATGGGCATTTGGGTTGGTTCCACATTTTTGCAATTGCGAATTGTGCTGCTATAAACATACATGTGCAATTATCTTTTTTGTATAATGATTTATTTTCCTCTGGGTAGATACCCACTAGCAGGACTGCTGATTCAAATGGTAGTTCTACTTTTACTTCTTTAAGGAATCTCCACACTGTTTTCCATAGTGGTTGTACTAGTTTACATTCCCACTAGCAGGGTAGAAGTGCTCCCTTTTCACTGCATTCATGCCAACATCTATTATTTTTTTATTTTTTGATTATGGCCATTCTTGCAGGAGTAAGGTGATACTGCCTTGTGGTTTTGATTTGCATTTCCATGATCATTAGTGACCAACAGTTATTCTCATTTTTTTCCATGCTTTTTTCTAGCCCTTGTCTAAGTATCTGTGTTTGTGATGCATAGGTAATAATTACATATTAAAAGCAAAGATATAATCATGGCATTAATATGATGTTGTGACTTGGTGTATTCTGTTATTTTTAGTTTATATCATAAGAATTTTTCCAATACTGTTATATAGTCACCGTAAATGTTATTTTAAATACTTCATAATGTTCCTTTTATGGAAAGTGCATAGTTTACTTATGTTTTAATATAAAACATTTAGGCTGTTATTATTTGGTTATTATAAATGACATCACAAAAAACATCTTCCTGAATATAGTTTTTTTTCCTTCATTTGGGTAACATAGGTAAGATGAATACTCATGAGTGAAATTCCTGGGTCCAAAAGTGTGTACCTTTTTATTACTCTTTGTTCATATTGCCACATTGCTTTCTGGTAGGATCACTCCAGTTTACACTTCCATGAATAGTGTGTGAGAAAAAGATTTTACTTTAGCCTTGCCAGCATATGGGATTATAACTTAAATTTTTTTTGTGATTATAATAGGCATCATATGGTATTGAACTGTTGTTTTAATTCCTTTTTTAAAAGATGATTTAGTGGGTTTGGTTTTTCATTATCTTGTTCATTCATTATAGTTCACATAGTGAAAACTGACTTCTCACATGTATCTCTTGAAGATTAAGATTTTGGCTCTGTTTGCATTTTAAACTCTCAGGGGATAACCACCTCTTTTGTTCTCAGTTCACCAACTTTAGTGGCACTGGGAATATCCACTTAGGCCTGAATTGGTACCAAATGAAATGTTTTCCCTAAATAACAAGGCCCCTTTCAAAGTTTCCAGTCAAAGATGGATTCCAGCTAAAGTTGGAAATACACATCTAGATAGCATTAATATAGTCCCACCAGAGTTTAAAGATTCTCTGATCTCCTCCCTTCCACTTTTTATCCTCCCTGAGAATCGATAATGTCACTTCTCACAAGGCATGACGAGCTTTGCTCATCAAAGGCACTGATTGGGCCACTGTGCAAGACTTGGGCCTCTTTCCAATGGTTCTTCTGGATCCCTTAATTCCTAGATGCTGCAGAGGTTAGAAGGGTCCCAGGACCTCCTCTACTTAGAAAGAGATACTCTTCTCACCCTCAGAGAAAGCTAGGCAAGATCCCCCATGAGGCTTTGAGAAAACAGAGCCACACTGGTTTTGCCTCCTTTCCAAAAGGAGTTCTCCTGGCTGGGCACGGTGCTTTACGCCTGTAATCCCAGCGCTTTGGGAGGCCGAGGTGGGAGGATTGCTTGAGCTCAGGAGTTTGAGATTTTGCCTCTTAAGCCTGGAATTCCTGGGCAAGAGTCTAACTTTGTTGCCCTTGGGCGAGGGCATATACTACCAGTCTTTATAGTCTCAGGTAGTCATATACTACTCAGTCTTTATAGTCATGTAAAAACAGACTGATACACTACCTAATGTGATCATGCTGCCCCTGTCTGCCTGTACAGCCTCCAAGCTTGCTGCCACTCCTCTCTGAGTCTAAGTTCCTGATTAGCCAGACTGATATTTATTCCTCAATATACAATGCTTTCTTATTTCCTCCATGCCTTCTTTTAAAACAAATTTCATTTACTTTTTATTTAAATTTTTTCCCCTCAAATTTACTAAGGTATAATTGACAAATAAAAATTGTATATATTTACAGTGTATAATATGTTTTAATACACCCATGTTGTTAAATTATATGATATGTAGTATGATAGTCCATTCTCACATGGCTATAAAGAACTACCTAAGATATATTAAGAATATATCTTGGATGCCCTTACAACAAAAAAAAAGTATGTGAGAGACAGATATGATAACCTTAGTTATTATAATATCTCTCCTATATTATTTTTTGTGGTGAGAACATTCAAGATACATTCTCTAAGCAATTCTCAAGTAAAATTTTGTCACCATGCTATACAAAGGTTCTCCAGAACTTATTCCTCCTGTCTAACTGAAACTTTGTACCCTACGACCAACATGTTCCTGTCCCCAACTCCCATCCCCAGCCTCTGGCAACTACTTTTCTACTCTCTGTTTCTATGAGTTCAACTTTTCTAGATTTCACATATAAATGAGATCATATAGTTCTTGTATTTCTGTGCCTGGCTTATTTCACTTAGCGTAATGTCCTTCAGGTTTCTCTATGCTGTCACAAATGACAGGAGTTCCTTCTTTTTAAAGACTGAATAGCATTTCATTGTGTATATATACCACATTTTTTTATCCATTCATCTGCTGATGGATACATAGGTTGATTACATATCTCGGCTATTGTGAATAATGCTACAATAAATATGAAAGTTCAGATTTTTCTTCAACATACAGATTTAATTTTCTTTGGGTATACACCCAGAAGTGGAATTGCTGGGTCATATGGCAGTTCTATTTTTAATTTTTTGAGAAACCTCCATACTGTTTTCTATAATGGCTATACCAACTTGCATTCCTACCAAGTGTACAAGGATTTCCTTTTCTCCACATTCTCACCAACACTCATTATCTTTTGTCTTTGTGCTAATAGCCATTCTAACAGGTGTTAGGTGATATCTCATTGTGGTACTCCATGTCTTCTTACATGTTGTTCCCTTTGCCTGCTACATCCTTCCTTGCATAGCTACCTCCCACTCCTTTTTCAAATTTTAGTGACACAAGATTACTCATTTATAGACTGAAGTAATTATGAGGTGCCAAAAGTATAAGGTGATACAACGTTACTTCTATCTGTAAGCTTTCTTTGACCCTCCTCCCCTACTGTGGATTGGTTTAGATGCCATTTTTTACTACGCTTGCATTTCCCCCATCATAGTACTTTTGCTATCATTCTATAATTGTCTGTTTATTTCCTCACTGGACTGTGAGATCCTTGAAGGTGAGAGCTGTGTCCCATTCACCAGGGTAGCCCCACCATCGAATCATAGTGCATAGTACAGAGTAGATGCTCAATAATACACTCCAATAAATTAATAAAGGAGCAGAATCAAAATAGCCTACAGAGTCGGTAAATAGCTGGTGGCTTAAGAAGTCAGGGTTTTCTAAATTGTTCTTTTTTGTAGCTACTTAGAGTTGCTGGGTATTCCTGTCCAGTATTCCTTGCATGACTGCTGGGATAAACAATAAAAAGGGGTCTATAAAAAAAAAAAAAGAGGAAGTCATTATTTATAGTTGATTAAGCCTTTGTTTCCCATCTACAGTCCCTCAGAGGGCCTTCCTGCTCCTAGCCTGCTACTCTACAAGCATTCTATAAAGATAAAGTATGGCCTTTGCAATTACATCTTGGTTTGACTCATGGCTCTGCCTTTTTCTGGCTCTAGCTTTTCAGCAGGCCCTATTGAATAAATGCCTATTGTTTTTCAGGCACCTGTTATTGGTACTTTATGTATCTTAGCTCAAATCTGTAAGTATTTTTTACAAACCTGAATTGTAGGTGTTACCATTCTTACACAGGTGAGGAAACTGAAGCTCTAAGAGTTACAGTTATATATTATTTTTTTTTTAGGTGGCATAAGCTAAAAAGTACCAGACCAGGGATTCAAACCCAAGTCTCACTGGTTCGAGAGCCTGGACCTTTTTTTTTCTCCCCCCGCTATATTGCACTTCTAATCTTCTCATAGTTATAAGCCCACAGTAGGTGATCACAAAATGTTATGAATTATTTGCACTCTTCTCATGAAGAATTACAGTTTCTCTGAGTCAAACCTTTTCTTCCCTAAGCCAGCTCCTATATGTGGGCAGATGGAAGATGGTGACAATTGTCCATTGCTTCCTTGAATATTGCATTTGTATCGTGTTCACAAATACATTTACACAGATGTCTGTGGATAAAGATGGAGCAGAGAAGACATGCTTTTCTTTATCTGCGTATTATATCCCTAAATATGTCAATATTTTTTCTCTGCAAGCAGAGCACCACATTGGATCCCCCTTGTCTCTGCTTAAGTAGCTTTATAATTACTTAGGCAAGCAAGAATTCAGCAGCTGGCCCCCTACAGAGAAAGAACACTGGCTCCAGTGCTCCAGTACTTATACCAGTTGAAAGAAGAAAGAGCCCCTCATGCTGAGATGGTTGATTGAGAGAAAGAGAAAGATAGAAAGAGAAAGAAAGAGAGCAAGAATGAGAACCTGAGAATGACAAAGAGAGAGAGGCAGATTAAAAAAAAAAAAAAGGTAAAAAAGCAACAGGGGAAAAGAAAGTGAGAATAAGACCCTGCTTTCTGAGACTTACTTGACTGGGTGCTAGAAGGCCCCTGGATATCATCTAGTCCAGGGGTGGCAAACTGCACACTGGCTAAATCTGGTCTGCTCCTGTTTTGTTTAGCTCACAGCTAAATATGATTTATATATTTTTAAATGATTTAAAACAGGTAAGAAAATAATATTTTGTGACGTGGAAATTATGTGAAATTCCAACTGCAATGTCCATAAGTATTTATTGGAACACAGTCATGCTCATTCGTTCATATACCATCTACGCCCACTTTTGTACCACAAAGGCAGAGGTGAGTAGTTGTGGCAGAGATTGTTTGGCCTGCAAAGTTTAAAATATTTACTCTATTGTTCTATACAGAACTACTAATGTAGTCCAAACTTTAGACCCAACAGCCAACTTGAAGGCAGAGGTTATATGCATGCTATTTAACTCGATATTCCTGTTGCCCAGTACAGGATCTAACACCAAGACTGGCTACAGAATTTATGGGGCTATGTGCAAAATGAAAATGCAGAGTTCCTTTTTCAAAAAGCAGAAAAAAAATGGCATTAGAGGTACTAAAATAAAAAGCCTTTCCCTTTCTTCTGCTGTTTCTCTTGACCTATCATGGCATTTTTAATCTCTTATTTAATGTTGTGCTCTCTTGGGTATAGGGATAGTCGCAAAGTGAGTGCAGACCATCATGGGTGCCTAGAGGCTCCCCACTGAGATAAGATGCATAAGTGCACAGGGCCCACTGACTGCTGGTTATACCCTCTATCTTGGCATCTGCCAGCAAGGAAGACAGAGAAATCCAGGCAGACATCTCCCATTTCCATGGGTTGGCTTCCCCAATCTACTGTAGACGGCAACCCCAAAGGGTATTGCAACCATCACACTGGGATGAACTACATACCTGGATGAGAGTCGACAACTGCTGAGTTTCTCATGCAGAAGCCTCTGTCAGGACCCACGAGTTCCCTTTCCCTTTTCTCCCTAAGATGGAACACACTCTGCCACTTCCATCTTGGGGAGAAGGAGGTCAGGTGGGACTCAGGACACCAGCAGGTGAGGAAGTAGGTGGCTAAGAGCCCTGCTAAGAGGTGGGGAGGTGGTAGAATGTGGAACTTTGCATGTGCTGAGACTTCAGAGAGTTTTAAGACAGCAACCACAGACCATTAAATTCTGAAGGCAGGGTCTTTCTGAGTGTGGGGTCCTGTGCCACATTACAGGTTGTGCATGTAGAAAGCTGGCCCTTCCTAGCACACAGTAGAGGCTGAAGTACTGTTGCATTAAGGATGTTTTTGACTGAGACAATATGCCATGGTGAAAAAGTACCTGGATATCCAGCTCTACCACTTCCTGACTCAGAGCCAATTGTTTTGTCACTGTAAAACATGTATTTCTTAAGGGGTCAAGTATAATAAAAGGGAATGACAATGCTCTAAAACCTGTTGTGGGCTTCATACTTCTCTGGGAGCATCAATGGGCAGCTTGGCCAGCCACAAATTCTTTTTTACTTTTTATTTTTATTTTTATTTTTCAGACAGAGTCTTGCTCTGTCGCCCAGGCTGGAGTGCAGTGGCTCTATCTCCACTCACTGCAAGCTCCGCCTCCCGGGTTCATGCCATTCTCCTGCCCCAGCCTCCTGAGTAGCTGGAACTACAGGTGCCTGTCACCACACCTGGCTAATTTTTTGTATTTTTAGTAGAGAGGGCTTTCACCATGTTAACCAGTATGGTCTCGATCTCATGACCTTGTGATCTGCCTGCCTCGGCCTTGCAAAGTGCTGGGATTATAGGCCTGAGTCACCGTGCCTGGCTACGGCCAGTCACAAATTCTTACTGCCTCCACCATATTAGCTTCTAGTCTCATTCCCTGATTCCCAAAACACTCAGAGAGGTTTCAGGATGATGAGGTCAATAGACAAGTGTGAGAAGCCAAAAGGGTGCTGTGGGATCCCATGAAGGAAATCAGTGAGGTCTAACTAGGGGCATCTTGACAAATTTCCTAAAGAGAAGGACTTAGGACTGTTTCTTATATGGTGGCTGGATTTCTCAAGGTGGAGAAAAGGGAAAGAGGGCTTGTGGGTCCTGGCAGAATCTTCTGTGTGAGCAAAGACCCAGAGATAGGGAATCACGTGTGCACCTACAGTGTGGTGAATATTCCAGTATGACGAGGGCATAGAGGACAAGGATGAGGTCTAGGAGGTGGTCCCGCTAAGGGCATACTCTAGAGTTTTCTTTTTTTTTTTTTTTTTTTCTGAGACGGAGTCTCGCTCTGTCGCCCAGGCTGGAGTGCAGTGGTGCCATCTCAGCTCACTGCAAGCTCCCCCGCCTCCCGGGTTCACGCCATTCTCCTGCCTCAGCCTCCCGAGAAGCTGGGACTACAGGCACCCGCCACCACGCCTGGCTAATTTTTTTGTATTTTTAATAGAGACAGGGTTTCACCGTGTTCTCCAGGATGGTCTTGATCTCCTGACCTCGTGATCCGCCTGCCTCGGCCTCCCAAAGTGCTGAGATTACAGCCTTGGGCCACCATGCCCAGCGCATACTCTAGAGTTTTCTGTGCCCTACTTAGGAGTTTGCCTTTTATTTTTGAGACAACTAAAACCCACTAAAGGGCACAGTGGTGGAGAAGAAGGCCTTGCTGATGTGTGCCCTTGGCCATGTCGGAAGCTGTAGACAGTGAGAATAGGCTCAGTGCAGTCTATTCCCACAAGACAAGCACAGGACAGGTAAGAGGGAACGAATGTTTGGAGGCAGTCTACCATGGCCCAGGGCTGTGTGAGGTACTTTTGTTCCTAGTACAACAACCCCATGGGAGAACCATTATAAACCCCCTTTTATAGAGGGGAATTGAGGCTCAGAGAGAATAGGGGTCCCTCTGAAGATCACACAGCTAGCAATGAGACAGAGTCAGTATTTTGCCCTGGGTCTACCTGACACCCTTGGCCTAAACTCTTACTGATGTCCCACTTTGCTTTTTAAGATCCAAGCAAACAGGCCAGAGCCACACATTTCCCAGGAACAAGCCACAGCCCTTGTTAAAAGTCTCCTCCTGATCCTCTAGGTAGAAATGACCACTACATTCTGGCCCTGACTATTTTTGTTGAAATGACCAATATCTGTAACCGTGTGCTCCTTGAGGACCCATCTCCTCTCTGTGTTCCTAGTTTCTGGCACAGGGTAGATGATCAGTCCCTGTTTGTAGAATGAATGAGCAAATTAATGATCAGACTGGGATTTTTCTAATTCCTCTTGGAGTTCATGACCCTCTTAACTGGAAACCAAAGCCAAAAGCAACCCTTGCAGTTTTCAGAAAGAGGCATGCTGAGGCTGAGGGCTGTGAGGATGACACACAGTTCTAGCATCAGAACCAAATTTACAGCAAATAGTTCCCATAAACAGCACAAGCTACTCGGTTAGGCTAATTTATGTTCACACCAGGGCTGTCCTGGCCCCCAAAGCCCAGAGCTCTTTACAATTCTAAAATGATTAAAAGCATCACACAAACCCATATTTTCCATTTTTATTAAAAGCACTAAAGCGGGCAGTGCTTTCTGCATGTCAATGGGGAGATACTTTCTGACCCAGGGAGAAAAGCCGAGGCAGAATCCTCCACATCCAGCTCTGGGTATCCTGCCTCAAAACCGCACTGTCCTTCTGTCCATTAGAGGAGCTCGCCCCCTTCACCCACTCCCTCTGCACCGTAGCCTGCCCCACCTAAGCCCACCTTTGCTCAGTCTATGTTCAATTAGAGGCACAACCCTACTTACGATCTTTAAAGACTTTACTGTCCAAACTTCTTAATCTCCCAACCAAGGAAGGCCTTTCCCAGAATGGTGCAAACTGCCTGCTTCCCCTTCACCTTCTGCCGTGATTGATTCCAAGTTTCCTGAGGCCTCTGCAGCCACGCCTCCTGTACAGCTTGTGGAATTGTGAATCCATTAAACTTACGTTCATTATAAATTACCCAGTGTCAGGTAGTTCTTTATAGCAATATGAGAACAGGCTAATACAGTATGCTTCCGCACTTTGGAATGCCAGCTCAATGCGGGAAGGGAGTTGTGTATGCTTTGTTCCTTAGTCTAACCCCAGAACCTACAATGGTGCCTGGCACATAGTAGGCATTGAATAAATATCTATGAAAATAATAAAATTACATTTGTTTTTATAACAACAGAGGCATCTGCACCTTTGTTTAGTCACCTTTCTTTTAAAGAACTTGGTCAGCCGGGCGCGGTGGCTCACGCCTGTAATCCCAGCTCTTTGGGAGGCCGAGGCGGGTGGATCACCTGAGGTCGGGAGTTTGAGACCAGCCTGACCAACATGGAGAAACCCCATCTCGGCGGATCACGAGGTCAGGACATCGAGACCATCCTGGCTAACACGGTGAAACCCCGTCTCTACTAAAAAATACAAAAAACTAGCCGGGCGCGGTGGCGGGCGCCTGTAGTCCCAACTACTCGGGAGGCTGAGGCAGGAGAATGGCGTGAACCCGGGAGGCGGAGCTTGCAGTGAGCTGAGATCCGGCCACTGCACTCCAGCCTGGGCGGCAGAGCGAGACTCCGTCTCAAAAAAAAAAAAAAAAGAAACCCCATCTCTACTAAAAATACAAAATTAGCTGGGCATGGTGGCACATGCCTATAATCCCAGCTACTAGGGAGGCTGAGGCAGGAGAACTGCTTGAACCTGGGAGGCAGAGGTTGCGGTGAGCCGAGATGGTGCCATTGCACTCCAGCCTGGGCAACAAGAGTGAAACTCCGCCTGAAAAAAAAAAAAAAAAAAAAAAGAACTTGGTCTCAGTCTCAGGGCAACACTCCCAATGCAGGCAGAAAGCCTAGTTTATTTCCAGACTCTCCAACTTTCAACAAAGATGCTGCAGGAATCAAGGAGCCAAAAAGAAGGATCCACTTGTAAAGTTCATGCCATCAGGAATCTTAGAAATGTGAGCTGTCAACCTCAGGCTCATAGCAAGAAGGTAATACTTGGGACAGACCCATAGCACAAAGAAAGGCATTCTTTAAATGTAAACACTTTTAACATCACTACCAGTGCCCTGCCCCCTCCAAGGCATAATAACTGTGTTCAGTGTCACAGAAAGGAAAACACACATTAGCCAGATGGCAGGTTTCGGACGCACACCTGTGACATTATCTCTAATCATATACAGTCTATTTAATATCCGCTTTTTTGTGGGCTTCACGACTTACAATTATTGCCAGCAAGAAGAAAGGAAAAAAAAGGTAGGGAAGTGTTGGAAGGGAGGGGTATAGACAGGAGGAAAAATTCTGATAGCAATAAACTGAGTGAGAAAGATAGGCCAGAGCTTATTAGAAAATACTAGAAACTATATTTGGATTAAAACTAAGAAAAATAAATTGTACATAAGCTGTGAGACTGTGCAAGTCAGGAAGATCTTATAAGGCTTTCAGACTGTCTCATTACATTGTGTATCTATGACAGTGGAAGGGAGTTAGTGGGAAGTTATGAAACGTGTTGAATTTAGGGTCCAAACTAAGTATTTCATAAATCTATATAGGACTTGGAAAGGCCTCCAAGGTTAACAGCTGAACTCCTTCATTTTATAAAGCAGAGGAAGGACCTGCAGGGCAAGGACTCAAATCTAGGCTTCCAGATTCAGAGCACAGCTGAATCCTCTATAGAAGGCAACTGTAACCAGAGGCCCTTTCTCATGTCAATTACCCAGGGTCTTGAAGTGGGAGGAATTTCCTTCAACTTTGGAACTGGGACCGGGAAGATGGCAAAGAACTTCTGAGAACAACATGAGGCTAAAATGGGAAACTCTTCTGGATCCAGTGATCCTAACACTCAAGATCATGGCCTGCTTGTGTGTGTGTGTGTGTGCATTTAGCAGGTGTGTACCTGTGGTATATAGGTATATGCCTATTGACAGAGCTGGGTTGTAACACTGGAACACAGGGCTAGAAGCAGAATCACCCACAGACAGGCAAGTTTCACTCCTGCTTTCCTTCCCACCAGTGCCTTGGCCTCCTTTCACCCTGTCTCTCACTCAGGTTTACCCATACCTCAAGACCACCAAGGAGGTCCCCCTCTCCATACCCAGAATACCTATGGTAGAGATGCACTGGTTTAGCCTCCCAAGCTTCAACTTCTGTCATCTCTCAGAACCCTCTTTGCTACTTGTAAAACCTTTATCTGAGTCTTAGCTTTCACTTGTATAAAAATGCTTACCTTTGCAGGATTGTGGTGAGGATTAAATATTACATTACTTTAAAGGGTACTAGTACAGTCAGACAATTTATTGGAGTAAGAATCTGTGTATATATTCTTGCATTTTTCCTTCCTCTCTTGCTCCAAGCAATAGTTAGGCTACTAGTCTTTGTTTCCCCTGGGGGTTTCTGAAGGAGAGGCAGTCAGAAGCTCCTTGGAGTCAGTGTTATTCTTGTGTTTTTGTGATGTTCAGTGTCCACTGAAGAGACTGCGGATTGTGGATGTCCTTGAGGGGAAAAGAAGGAGCCGGGAAGAATGGCTTTTGGGTGCAGATGCTGGGGGTTGTTTCCCAAATACAGAAGGGAATGAAGGTTGGTGAATCTGTTACCCGAATTCTATCCTGTGGCAGCATCCCAGGGTCAGCTCAGGTTGGTATGTCATGGACTTATGGTCTGGCAGATTTATCAAAGATCATTATGCCCATAGTAATGAATAGACGCAGAAGTGCAGGAACATGAGGGTGAAGGAAATGGTTGTGTTGGTGAGAACTGATCGGAGCCAATAATCAATAATCAGAGAGACAGAGAGACTACCCCAAATGCTTCTGATACTTTGATGCTGCATGAGATCCTGGGATCGTGGCAAAGTGTAGTGTTGGGGAGCCACAGAAATGACAGAGACTCAATTTACTGATCAGTCCAGTAGGTGGGCTACAAATTTAATTTAAATGCTTTTAACTAAAAAGAAATACATTTCTTCCATTACTGAGTTTATAGAACAAGATTCTACATTACAGTAGCCTGCCATGAAGAAATGCTCCCTAACAGGCAGATATCATTATTAATAAGTCACTAAATGTTCTTGAGTAAATAAAAATCATCATGTGGATCAGGTCACAGGAGTCAGTAAAGGTCTAGGAGTCAAGTCAAGACTTTTTAGCTTGCGCTAAAAAGCACAAGCAAAGAATCAGAAGAAAGCTGAACTCAAGGAACTGAAACAACCGAGTCAAAAATGACAAGAACCCAGTCCCAAATACCCTCTTCCAAAAACTTTCACTAAGCACGTATTTTGGACCAGGCACTAGATACTGGAGTCATAATGATAAATCAAACCTGGTCCCTAGCATCGAAAAGCCCCCAGTCTGATGGAGGGCACATAAAGAGATCACTTCAGTTTAAAACGCTTGTTGCTTGTTGCTGTTTTAGGAACCTCTTACAACAGGCCAGCTTCCTGTTTTAGCTCTACTGCCTTTTGTCTTCTGCGCAGAGGAGATTTGCTTTCAAATAAGATAAGACTTCAGGCACATAGGCGTGGCTAAATAAAACAACTCACCGGTCAGGCAGAGAATTTGGCGGCTGGAAGAAAGCATTTCCGAGCACAGGCACTACATGGGAACTTCACTCTACTCCCAGCTGAGTATGAGTGTGAGGATTTCCCTGCCCATGGAGCTCATACAACTATTAAATGGCAGAACTAGGCTTTTAGCTACGATTGTCAGACACTTAACCCTGAACTTTTTTCATTAAACCATGCTGTCTCCAGAAATGACCCTAAGAATTAATAGCTTATGTTCTAATAAGGGGAAGAGCAGAAATAAAAAATAGAATACACATCGTATTTATTTCCTAGGGCTGCCATAACAAATTACTACAAACTAGGTGACTTAAAACAATAGAAATTTATTGTATTACAGCGCTAGAGTCTAGAAGTCTAAAATTAAAGTGCAGAGAGTGCAGAGGCATGCTCTCTCCAAAAGTTCTAGGGAGTAATCTTAGAGGCAATAATCTTGCCTCTTCCAGCTTCTGGTGGTTGCTGGCAGTCTTTGGAGCTCCTTGGTTTGTGGCAGCATTATTCCAGTCTCTGCTTCTGTTGTCACATGGCATTCTCTCTGACTGTCTGTGTCCTTGTGTCTTCACATTGCCTTCTTTTAAGGATACAAGTCACTGAATTTAGGGCCAACCCGAATCCAGTGTAATCACATCTTCACTTGATTGCATCTGCAAAGACCTTCTTTCTTTCTCTTTTTTTAATTTAGAAAGTTTATTTTGCCAAGGTTGAGGACACATGCCTGTGACACAGCCATAGGGGGTCCTGACAACATGTGCCCAAGGTGGTCAGAGCACAGCTTGGTTTTATACATTTTAGGGAGATAAGAAACATCAATCAACATATGTAAAATGAACATTGGTTCAGTCTGGAATGGCAGGACAACTCGAAGTAAAAGCGGGGCAACTTGAAGCAGGGAGGGGGCTCCAGGGCACAGGTAGGTGAGAGACAAACAGTTGCATTCTTTTGAGTTTCTGATTAGCCTTTCCAAAGGAGGCAATCAGATACGCATTTATCTCAGTGAGCAGAGGGATGACTTTAAATAGAATGGGAGGCAGGTTTGCCCTAAGCAGTTCCCAGCTTGACTTTTCCCTTTGGCTTAGTGATTTGGGAGCCCAGGATATTTTCCTTTAAACATTCCCCCCTTTTCTTTTTAAAAATCTTTTGGAGAAAGCATTTTAAAAGAAAATGAGTTTCTGGTTAGACCTTCTTTATAAATAAGGTCACATACACAGGTACCAGGGGTTTGGACTTTAATATATCTTTTAGGGGAATACAATTAGACTCAGAATACACCCCTTCAAAATACACACACCTGCATATACACAGACAGAAAGGAGAAACCTTCTGGAGTTCACTTATCTATTGTACACTGCTGAATATCCATGAGAACACCCCACAAAAATAGAAGTATACACTAAATAAACACATACTTGCCTGACAGCTGGGACTGCTCAGCTGACTTTAGACCTGCCTGTATCAATGGGTGCTTTGGACCATGACAGAGGAGCTAGAGGTAGAGGAGAGAATCTACCAACCCAAAATGTACCCAGTCCCTGTTACGGACTGAATGTTTGTGTTCTCCCTCAGTTTATGTGTTGAACTCCTACCCTGCAATGTGACGGTCTTAGGAAGTGGGGCTTTGGGGAAGTAATGAGGTCATGAGGGTGGAGCCCTCATGAATGAGATTAGTGCCCTTATGAAAAAGACTCCAGGCCGGCCGCGGTGGCTCACACCCCTAATCCCAACACTTTGGGAGGCCAAGGCGGGTGGATCACGAGATTAGGAGATCAAGACCATCCTGGCTAACATGGTGAAACCCCATCTCCACTAAAAATACAAAAATATTTAGCGGGGCGCAGTTGCGGGCGCCTGTAGTCCCAGCTACTCGGGAGGCTGAGGCAAAAGAATGGCGTGAACCTGGGAGGCGGAGCTTGCAGTGAGCCGAGATCAGCCACTGCACTCCAGCCTGGGCGACAGAGCGAGACTCTGTCTAAATAAATAAATAAAAAATAAAAAAGACTCCAGAGAGCTAGTTAGCTCTCTTTCTACCATTTCTACCATGTGAGGCTACAAGAAGTCAGTAGTGTCTGCAACCAGAGAGAGGGCCCTCACCAGAACCCAAGCATGCTAAAACTATGATCTCAGTCTTTCAGCCTCTAGTACTATAAGAAAAAAAGCTCCATTGTCTACAAGTCACCCAGTCTATGGTACTTTGTTATGGCAGCCTGGACTGACTAAGAAAATCATCTGATCATATAATGAGGAAACCAAGGAGCAAGAGGAGAAGGAACCTGTTTAAGCTTTCATCATGTACTGGCCACGAGAGTCCCACATGTTGGCCAACATCAGGAGGCTGGTTTGAGGAAAAAATACTTCTGTAGCTTTTAAAAATATTTAGTCGACTTCAAAATGTGCAAACTCTTTGACCCAGCAATTCTACTGTTAGGAAATTAGCTGAATGGTTAATTAGCTGAAATGGTGAAGATTTAGCTACAAGGAAGCTTATCAAAGACATTAAGAAAGACAATATTAACAGTTACATAAACTGAACATTTACTTTATGTCAGACATTGTCCTAGGTGCTTTGCATACATTCTCATTTAATCCTCAAAACAACCTTTCATCTAAGATGAAAAAACCAATACTCAGGTTAATTAATTTTCTCAAGTACACACAGTTAATAATGTGAAGAACTTGGGTTGGAATCCACATCTATTTGATTCTAAAGCATCTCTTATACCATACCTTGTGTATAAAGTCATAAAGTCATCTTCAGGGGCCCCAAATGGAAATGCTAATGATTGGGAATTGGTTAAATACATTATGTGCATTAATATAATAAAATACAATAAGCCACTATATAAGCACTCTCCTCCAGGGTCACTTCTCACATGTCGTGTTGTAGGTTAATATCTGATGATATAGTATTTAAGGAAAAAAGGTTGATTACACACAAAACTTACTGTGTGATATGTAGATACGTTTACTGGTTAGAGTGGGTAGATAAATAAATATAAACACACGAATCTCCATTATTTCTGGATAGTAGGATTACAGGCAAATTTTAAGTTTGATTTTTAATATTTATAATTTGCTACAGTGAACAAAGGATGAATTTAATGAGAAGAAAAAAAAGAATTTATATTTCAAAACAAAGAGGTTTCCAGTAGGTAGGAAGACAGGATTTCCTAAAAAGATATTTCTAAGACAGCATCTTTAGTCTTAATTTATGCTTCATCATATTAGCCTTTACCTCTCCAGACAAAGTTCATCCACCTATATGGTGGCAGTGTTTCACTAGTCAAAAGGGTTAATTTCCTGGGACTTAGCAGAAGTACCTGGGCAGTTAACGCTGCTTGGCAGCTGAGTATCAGAGGAATTTTAGGGCATGTTCCCTCTGTTCTGTGGTTAGAGGAATCTAATAATATCCCACCATTTCTTTTACTTCTTCCTTCTCCTGAAAATGCAGCAGGTAAAGTTTCTGATTGAATTTCATCTTGATTTCATTAAATATTCATAAAGGCCAATTAGAAGAGGAGAGAAAGAGGCCCCTTCTATCATCCCGTCAGAGGCCGGCTTGTTGACCGTCAGGCACGGGCCAGCCAGTGGTCAATTTGGCCATGATCTTCCGGCACTCTCCTCTGGGGTCACTTCTCACCATCCCAGCAAGAGACTCAGGTCTGGCAGGAAATGAGAGGCAGAGGCCAGGCAAGGAGAGACAGCTTATAATTCTGACAGCAAGGTGCTTAGCGTGTAGAATGCAAAATGCAAATGCTGGGAAACATCCTCAATCACTGCTGGAATGGAAATCTTTCCCAAATGAGCGATGACGATGGGAGAGAGCTGATTGCACTGAAGAAAAACTGCTTAAAATTCATAATCAATCAAGCAAGTTGATTTTAATCTTTTGTAACCAAGCTATCCTATTCTAGCTTCCTTTATTGGTCAACTGGAGCTTATCACGCCCTACCTTTTTCCCTCCATCTAGCTCAGACAGTAGGTGCCACTGGAGACACTGAGAGACTTGAGCATATCAGGAAAGTAGACTGGTAGGACTCAAAAGAGCTCATCCATCCTGATCATTTAATTTTACAGTTGGAGTGTGGAGGATAAGAGAAGGCAAAGGACTTGACAATGCTACGTGGGCAGTGGCAGTGAAACCAGCTTTCTGTCTGCAAGCCATTGAAGAATACTATGAAAGAACGTGTACCAAAAGTTTAGAGTTCTAGATTTGGGACTGGTTTTACTATGTGATATTGGAACAAAGCTGTGTAGTATTGGAACTAAGTGTTTATGCTATTTGCAGGTTGTCTGTTTCACATTCAAAAATGGCAATGGCAATAATAATGCCTTTCTCTCTACTTCACAGGGTTCTTGTGACATTCACATAATAAGAAAGGATATAAAAGTGCTTTGAAAATGGCAAAGCACCCTGCTATTATTAAACATCTCCTTTCATTTTCCAGATCCCTAGGTACTCCCCCTCTAAATCATATTCCACACAGGTATCTGCAAGTTGTTTTTAAAACTCAGACCTCCCCTTGCCATTTCCCTGTTTAACGCTTCTCACATTGTCCTTTGGACAAAGTCTAAGCTCTAAGTGTAGCATTCAGGAACCTTCACAATTTTGGGAATTTGCCTTCTCTTCTCTGAGCTTCAGTTTCCTGTTCATAAAAAAAGAAAACTACTACCTACCTGAGAAGGCTGCTTTGATTAGAATTCACATCTACAAAGTGATCAGAATGACTTCTGGCACATCATAGCTGGCCTATGTAGCTTAATTATAATCTTACTAAGTTTCACAACGATTCTGGAAGATGGCTACAGAAGAAGCAATTTTCACCCTGATTTTACAAGACACAAGAAGCCCAGAGAGGTGAAGACATTTAATAATGGCTACACAGCCAGAACTCAGACCTGAGATTTCACTCTTGGGCTTTTGGCTCATGGAGGTAGGGGATGCAATGGGAAGTAGGTAGGAGGAGAAGCAGGTGTGGTGCTATCTCAGGCTGCCAGCATGAAATGATTCTTTTCTGAGATACCTCTGCCTTGTCCAAAAGGTAGAGAATATAATTTTATTTTCTAACATGATCACAAGGCCATAGGTTGTAGGCCTCTCCAACTTCTCTTGCCTCATTTCAAACTAGCGGAAAATGAAATGAAGCAAAGAATAGTTATCTTATGCTAAACAGTTGCTTGAATAAAAAAGGAAAAATGAAATTCTCAAACAATAAGTTAATAGTTTTTTTTTCAATTGCTCAGCTTCTCCTCTAAGCCACATTTCCAGGCAGCAAAGAGAAATTGAGTGGAAATGTATAAATTGTTGCAAACAAATGTCTCATTCAAAAGAGATTTCCTCAAGATACCAGGCTCCATATGAGGTAGCTTGGTGAGCCATGGGATGGGAGTAAGGAAACCTGGATCTGGCCTCACTTGGCTTAATTTTTTCTTTCCTGTTCTTCTTATGCATCAACTCAGGCCTGCTACAAGTCCCAGATCCACCTTGATATGAAACAAAAGGACGAGCATTCCAAAAATTCAACTTTATTCCTTCATTCATTTAACAAATATTTATTGAGCATCTACCATGTCCCAAGCTGTTTGCCAGGTGGAATACAAAGATAAGAAAACAGACACAGATTCTGTCCTCATCTAGCATTTACAGTTTATTAGAGGAAGAAAGACTTTTAAAATAATCAGATATTCATGTATATGATTTCACCCTTTAATAAATATCATGAAGAAATAAATACTGGGAGCTATGAAATATTAACAGCAGTATCAGATGTAATTAGGGGCTGGGGTGGGGTCAGAAAAGATTCCCATGAGGAGGAAACATTTGAGCTGAGAGGCATCTGGAGTTAAGAAGGCAAAGGGATGTGAGTGGGGTGAGGTTGGAGTGCTCTAGTCAGACAGGACAGCATGTATTAAGGCTCTGAGGTAAGGGGGAACAATGGCATATTCAAGGAATTGAGAGATCAGAGTGTCTGGAGTATAGAGATGGGGACCAAGAAAGATGAGGCTAGAGATGAGAGAAGGGTGCAGACCCCACACAGCCTTCTAGGCCAGGGAATATAATCTGGGAAACAAATTATTCTAAGCATGAGAGAAGCCATTAGAGAATTTTTAAAAGAGGATGGGCATGATCAGATTTGTACTGCAAAAAATCCACTAAATACTAGCAGGCTTTGTTATAAAAATGTCATACTAATTCTGAAATTCATATGAAAATGCAAAGGACCCAGAATACCCAAAATAACTTTGAAAAAGAAGAAAGTTGATGTACTGACACTACCTGATTTAAAGACTTATTATAAACCTACAGTAATCAAGACAGTGTGGTTTGGTTTTAGCATAATTAGATCCATGAAACAGAATAGAGTCCAGAAATAGACCCACACATATATAGACAACCAGTTTTCGACAAAGATTTGAAAGCAATTCAGTGTAGAAAAAAAGTTTTTTCAACAAATGGAGCTGAAACAATTGGTTATCCATATGGGGGAAAATAAGAATTTTGATCCATACCTCACACCACATATGTAAATTCACTGAAAATGGTGCATAGTCCTAAATGTAAAACCCAAAACTCTAAAATTCTAGAAGAAAACATAGGAGAAGACCTTCACAACCTTGGATTAGGGAAAGATTTCTTAGATACAACACCAAAAGCATGATCCATAAAAGAGGAAACTGATCAAAATTTTAAAACTTCTAATTGAAAGAACTGTTAAGAGAATTAAAAGACAAACCATAGATTAGGAGAAAATATTTGCAACTAATATATCTGATAAAGGGCTTGAATCTAGAATATGTATATAAAAACTCTAAAATGAAATAATAGAAAAAAAACAAGCAACCTAATTTTAGTAAAAGCAGGCAAAATATCTGAACAGATGCTTTACTGAAGGAGATATATAGATAGTAAGTAAGCACATAAGAAAGGCTCAATATCATTAGTCATTAGGAAAATGCAAACTAAAACCACAATGAGATATCACTAGACAACTATTAGAATGAATAAAATTAAGACTGTCCATACCAAGTGTTGGTAAGGAATGAAGGAACTGTAATTGTCATACACTACTGTTGGGAATATAAAATAGCACAGCCACCTTGGAATGAAGTTTGGCAATATCTTAAAATATTAAATGTAAACTATCATATGATCCAGATACTCCAATCCTGGGTATTTTTCCAAGAGAAATGAAAGCATATGTCCTTGCAAAAAGTTGTATATGGATGTTAAAAGTAGCTTTATTTGTAATAGTCAAACCTGGAGAAAATTCAAATGTGCACCAATTCAAACCTGGAAATAAGCAAATTGTGGTATATCTATACAATAAAATACTACTCCACAATAAAAAGGAATGACCCACTGATGCACACAACATGGATGAATCTCAGAATAATCATTCTGAGTAAAATAAGCCTAACAAAAAGCATACATATTGTATAATTCCATTTTTATAAAATTCTAGAAAATGCTGTATAATTCTGTTTATGTAAAATCTAGAAAATGCAAACTATAGTGGCAGAAAGAAGAGCTTGTGGTTATGTGAGGATGAGTGGGAGTAGGGGAGGGAGTGAGAAGAAGAGATTACATAGGGGCACAAGGAAATGTTTGAGGGTGGTATATTGTTTATAATTTGATTGTGGTAATAGTGTATTAGTCCATTTTTATGCTGCTGATAAAGACATACCTGAGACTGGGCAATTTACAAAAGAAAGAGATTTGCTAGACTTATAGTTCCATGTGGCTGGGGAGGCCTCACAATCATGGCGGAAGGTGAAAGGCACATCTCACATGGCAGCAGACAAGAGAAGAGAGCTTGTGCAGGGAAACTCCCCATTATATAATTATCAGATCTCATGAGACTTATTCACTATCATGAGAACAGCACAGGAAAGACCTGCCCCCATGATTCAGTTACCTCCCACCAGGTCCCTCCTGCAACACGTGGGAATTCAAGTTGAGATTTGGGTGGGGACACAGCCAAACCATATCAGATAGTTTCTTCAGTGTATACATATGCCAAAAAATGTATCAAACTGTACACTTTAAATATGTGCATTTTATTATATATCAATTATATCTCAACTAATTTTTTTAAAATACAAAACTAAAAACTAGATGTTATGAGGAAAATGAATAGGGACTATATGGTGGTAGTGGGAGGGAAGGCACAAGTGAGTTTTCAATGAACAGTTAGAAGGCTGTAATAAAAGTCCAGGAGTCTGATGTTGATAATTTAGAAGAGAAGAAAAACAGTGGAGATGCTAAGAAGCAGAAGGATCCAAAGTATTTAGTGGTTAAGAAGGAAAGAACTGGTGGTGGATTGGAAAGAGAGGAGTGGAGTGTTGAAGAGTGAGGGCTAAAGGATGAAATCTAGATTTTTGGACTGCCTACTCTGTGCCATAGTGAAATGTATTCAGTATTCAAGGAATACAGAAGGAAGCCCTCATCTCCTCTTTCACCTTCATCCCCTCCATATCCCCATTATCACTTCCCTGGTTTAGATAGTATCATCTTTTGCTTGCATTGGTACAACAGCTTCTTCCCTAATCTTCTCATATCTAGATTTGCCTTTGGCAATTGATCCTTACACTAGAGACCGCAGTAAACTTTCTAAATGTCCTGTCTGGCCATTTCATTCTCATGCTAAATTCCTTTCTATAATTCCCCATTGCCCTCAGGATGATGTTCAAGGTCCTTAGCCTGGCACTTATGAGGCCTTCTAAGGCTTGGCCCCTCTCATCTTCTGCAGTCCTCTGGCCCTGCCTGCCAACACCTGGACTTAGCTCTAGATATAATGAATTGCTTGTAGCTTCTTGTATCTTCTCACCTCCTTGCCTGTGCATAAATTGATTTCATTTGCCCCAAACTTGCTTCTTGTAGTATCATCCGGTGCTCAAGGCTTAGTTTGTGCTCTTTCACCATTTTGTGGATCCTTTTATCAGAGCAAATATTTCTCTAATTGGAATTTGTCTGCAACTCTGATTTGGTCTCTCTTCTTGGACCTTTTCTCTTTCATATCTATACACATCTCCTTTCATCTCTCCTCCAAGTCTGGTAATCTGTTTGTTTCTCCTGGAACCCTCCCAGAATCTGAGTCCTATCCAGATTAAGTGAGGTTCAAGTGCAGAGTCGGTGCCTGAGGGATATCTGTGGAAGGTGTGACAGTTTCAGTTTTGAGCCTCAGGCTTTGCTTCCTATGTGCAATGTTGCCAGTCCTAATCAGCTATTTGCTTGTAGACTTGGCCTGACTCCCTAGCCCCTGGGATCTGCCTATCTGCTGAGAGCTCTGTACTTTATCTTGCAGATTACTGGCTCAGCTCAATGAGAGACTCTTACAGGATTTGGACACCAGGTGATGGCTTCAGTGATGTTGTCAGGGTTTGGTGTCTTGTTCAGCATTTCTCCTACCGCTAGAGGCATGCACTGGACACTCCTTGTCTTTCATGCCTCGTCTAGTGCCACAGTTGCTTCCTTCTTCACACATTGTTTGACTCTATGGAGTCAAATCTATGCCAGGCATTGGGGAGATAAAGACAGGTGAGATATAGTCACTGGCCTCAGGTAGCTCCAAATGTGTCACCAAACAAGTTATTCCCACCTCCTTGCCTGTGTGTAAATTCTCATTCCCTGATTCTTGGCTTCCCCATCTGTAAAATAATGTTTAAGGTGCTTTTTCCTTTAATAACCTCATGCTTCTAAGATTAGAATGGAGCAAGTGACAGGAAGGTGAAGAAGAGTAAACTGTAGATGATGAGAAGCTAACCACCTGAAAGAAAACATGCAGCATGAATAAAATGATCTCTGCCAGGCGTGGTGGCTGACGGCTGCAATCCCAGCACTTTGGGAGGCTGAGGTGGGTGGATCGCCTGAGGTCAGGAGTTTGAGACCAGCCTGACCAACATGGTGAAACCCAATCTCTACTAAATATACAAAAATTAACCGGGCACGGTGGTGGGCACCTGTAATCCCAGCTACTCGGGACGTTGAGGTAGGAGAATCATTTGAACCTGGGACGCAGAGGTTGCAGTAGCTGAGATCACACCATTGCACTCCAGCCTAGGTGAGAGAGAGACTCTATCTCAAGGAAAATAATAATACAATAAAATGGTCTCAATTACTGCTTGGCTAATCAGTGAACTTCTCTATAAAAGAAACAACTATGGTTGTGCTGAAATACACATGGCCATGGGTTGCTGTCATTGCTCAAAGTCTAGTGTTTGTGTTTAAAGCATGGGCTATAAAGCAAGTAGCATGTCAAATGTTTATCTGACAGTTTAAGACAGAAGTTTCTGCGATGCATGGCCTGTGTCTTCAGGAGGCAGTTTAGAGTAAAGGTTAAGAATAAAGTTTCAGAGCTGTCTATCTCTATTCAAATACCAGCTCAACAAATTCTTGGTTGTGTAAACTTGGGCTAATAACTATGCCTTTCTGTGCCTCTGTTTCCTCATATGTAAAATGGGAATATAACAAAAAACCTACCTCGAGTAATTGTGAGGATTAAATAAGTTAATAAACATTAGCATGAGGTCAGTGCTCAATAATTATTATTGAGCAATATTAGCAATAATTATTCTTATCTAAAAAGACCTAGGACCAATTTTGATTTCCCAAAGAAGAAACATGTAATTGCCAACATAGAAAAACTTGAATGCAAGAATTATGAACAAACCTAACATTCATGTGTTGCTGCTTCCATTGGCTCATGCTTCTTCCTAGTGTCATAAGGTGAGAAGCTGTACACAGTCTGCAGTTGCAAGGCTCATGACACTCTCCAATAATAAATGTGATCATGTTCTCTGGAGGATTTTCTATTTCAAAATTATAATTACAATCCAATGGCTTAATTTAATCAGATCCTTCAATCTACCTAAAAAGCTGGTGCAGAATAGAATAGGAAATTATGAGCCTGCATAACTAACAAGGAATCTTTAGGAGGTATAATCATAAATTGTGGGTTACTCATTGGATGCAAGGCCCTGTCCTTTTCAAGGGCCCTCAACCTTCCGAATCTTTCAGTCCTACCAGTCCTTCTACGAAAGACACTTACAGCAAGAGGGAAGCAAAAAGCACAGTTTCCAAGAAGTTTATTTGTATGCTTGCAGGCCTTCTATTTTTACATTTACCACTTATGGTAAAAATTTAGGGACATAAATATTGCAACAATGTTTGGTAACAAATGTACTGCAATGTCTTTAAAACATAGTCAAAAAAGTAATGTAGAAATCATTGAGAATAAATACTAATTTGAATGCAATCTAAAACACAGTTATAATAAACAACAAAATAATTCAAAAGATAGTGAATCAATGTATCTCATATAGGTTTCTGAAATTAAGAGAAGTTTAACAGCTATCATTTATTCGAGAACTTCCCGTTCTTAGCACTTCATAGCAATTTTATTCTCTCAATAACCCTTTGAAGTAAGTATTAGTGTTATCTCCTTTTTACAGATGGGAAAACTAAGGCATAGAATGATTAAGTAGTCTGCCTACACTGACTCTAGTGACTGTGTGTAAAGTTCAGGCCCATCTAGTCTCGCTATGTCGCATAGCTGATGAATGTACCTTTTTGGTTGAGATCCACCATTCTAAGTATTACCCCCAAATCAGACATGGCAATACTACCACAGCAACAATTACCCAGGCCCTCTAGCTTTCACTTACTGACAATACCTAGTAGTATTCATCCATTTATTTGAAAAATACTGATTGACCACTTACAATGCGCCAGACTCTTACAGGAACTAGGAACATAATGATGAGTAAAAGTGACAAAATCCCTGCCCCCATGGAGCTTACTTTTAAATGAAGGAAACAGACAATAACTAAAATGGGTAAAATTTATAGTATTTTAAGGTAGTGATAAGTGCCATGAAGCAAATCAAAAAGGGAAGCAAGATAATGGGTGTTCAGGTATTAACTTAAAATTTTAGATAGGGAAGGTAAGGGAAATCTCATTGAGAATATGACATGAAAAACCAAAGAGGGGAGGAAACCACAGAGATAAGAGGTATGTTAAACAATAAACTTAATCTTCTTGTTCACCCATGAAAACAAACACAGCATGTTACTTTACCTAGAAAATCAAACTCCTTGAACTTGGAGAGAGATAAATCATATACTGATTTTGACTGTGTGCCAGGCATCATACTAGGCACTGTGGAGTATGCAGAGACAAAAGACAGAGTCCCTGCCCTTAGCAAGCTTGGGTTACTGGGGAGAAAAGTATGTGAGGGATGGCTGTCTTACAAAGTATGTGAGGGAGGGACAGTAAGTTTTAAAACAGAGGAATAAACAATTCTACAGAGGAAATGGTTACCACAAATTGGAAAGGGATTAGGGGTGAGGGAGGTAGACCTTGGAGCTGAGATGGGCCCCCAGGTCAGAGGAACAAATGGAACAGCATATTCAGAGATGGGGGCCTGGAAAACAGAGAAATGCTGGTAATGACATTGTATGCAGATGGAGCGAGGGGAGCTAGGGAAGATTTGTGAGAAAGGTAAAAGGAGGTAAAAATTTATCTAATTTGGCTATTTCCTGTCATGAAAACAAAGAAATAAAATGATTTGCATTAATTGGCTTATGTGATTAGGCAGCTTAATACAATACAGAATCATTTTAAATCTGCAGAGGAATGATGTGAGCTATAAATAAGTAAATAAGTACATTGTACAATAGATGACTGAAGAAGATACGTTTCCTTCTGTGGTCACAAAAAACCACTTCACTGTCTGTACATCTGAGCTGAGTTTACATCAACTGTGAAAAACAGCCAGGCCTGCAGAGGTGTGGAATATGGTCTTGAGGTAAGACAACAAGAACTGGTGACATCTGGGATGCCACTCAAACTTTCTGTATCTTGTTTCCCTCACTGGACAATGTGGGTGATCTTTACACTGCCTGCTTTTTAGGGTTGTGTGGTTTCAATGTGGTCTTGGATATGAAACGCATTTTGCGAGCTTTCAAGTACTGAGTTAGCACCCACATGCAACTTTGCCTTATTGAATTTAAGTGAACAATTTTAAATGAGAATTAGAGATTGGAGGAAATCCTTCTACTTCTTATGTTTAGCCATGTGGATTGGGGAAAATCTTAGAACCTCTGTTTTCTCATCTAGAAGATGGAGCCTAATAATAACTAATAAGATAGTAATAAACTTTGAGTGAAATAATGCAGCCATCATACTATGTTGCTCAATAAATGAGCACTTCTGTTCACTTTTTGAGCATTCTAAAGGTCCATATGTTTCTCAAAACAGGAGAGTGGGCATAATCTATGACCACAGTTTATTATTATAATCTATAAGTGCTCCATTCTGGGGCAAGCCAGGGAGGAAAGGCCTGGTGGTAAGACACCCTGAAGGCTTATATGAAGCAGCCTGAGAGAAGCTCTAGCCTACACAATCCATCATTCCATAGCCTGGAGGTCCTCACCCTGAAATGATTCACATCTGCAATCTTTTGGGGCCCGTGACCCTTATTCAGGTCAGCTCAAATAACTTTTGCTGGGTACATGCTGTTTTGGTCATAACGTAGGTGCTAAGATATAGACAAGCTTAAAATTCAGAGGGGGCTCATGATAAAGTTGGGGATGCACTGTGATAAATGCAGGGTGCTGAGGACCCCAGTGAGAGCCGCATACTCCATCCTGAGGAATCCTGGAAGAGAGCTCAGAATCGTGGAAATAGTGCCATATCATGGAGTGTGAGTTTGCCAGGCCAAGAAAAGGAGGGTAAAGAGAGAATTGCTTGAGCAGAAGTATGGAGTGTTAAAAGAACAGTATGTGAGTGTGTGTGTGTGTAGTGATATCTTGAGAAGGCTAGGTTAGGGAATGTTGACTTTCAAAATTTTCTTGTGATAGTTTCAAGCTCCTTCTTTCCCCTTCTGCTAAAGGTTTTGCAGTCCCCTCTTCTAAGAGCCACTCCTAAGACTCCCTGTTCTTTTTGGGAAGGCAGTAATTTGCTCCTGACCTTGTAAGAGAACAGTCCTCAGCCAAACTGTGATTCTCTCCTCCAGGCCCCAGCTGACATCTTGTAATTATGCCAAATCCCAGTCACTTCATAAAGGGTCAGCTTACTCTCACAGGGTCACCCTGATTCATGTCAAACTCTTTAAAGTAGTGAACAAAGTTGCCTTTTCAAAAATTTTGGAAAAAAAAAAAAAAAGATTCAACCAATACAGCATTTCTTCTTTTCTTCATGCTATCTCATGCCAAGACTCTAATTTTATAGGCAAGTTGTGAATCTCCCTGAAAATAAAGTAAATTCCCTATAAGGGAGGTCTTATGGATTTATTGCAATGGCATTTCTAAGTACACAAATGTCTTGTTTATTCCAAATTATCTATGGGTTTATGGAAGTAAGAATATTTTAGTATATTGAGCACTAGCAACATGCCAGGCAATGAGCTAGTGCCTCTATTTATGTTATCTGATTTAATTCTCACATCACCTCATGAATTAGAAGTGTTTTTTTCCATTGAACAGTGGAGAAAACTGAAGCTTAGGAAGGTAAAGTTATTTTTCCATTCTACCCCGAGAAAAGGGAGGAGTTGGTAATGAAACCCAGGTCCATTACTCCAGAGCCTATGCTCCTGCAGAGCCTTAGTCTTTCACATATGTAGTTTCTAGACAACTCAGCAAATTCCAAAGCTTTCTCGTCATTTTTGGTATTTTGAATGTAATCTTTTAAAGTTATACCCTCTTTTGTGTTCCTATATAGGCAAAGCAAAACATAAATCAACCTTGTCTTTTTTTTTTTTTTTTTAAGGGCTAGTTTTTGCATCTACTCTGAACACCCTCCAAACACTGTGCTCTTGCCTTGTTTGGTTAGCTTTTAAATGATCATTGGATTTTGCATGCAGTTATATTACTAGCAGTATAGCAGATTTGCCTCTTGCGAATCCTCCCAGTCCCTTTACATTTGCTGCTTATAAATTGTGTTAGGCTACTAAATAAAATAGCTATGCTTATTTGAGTATGCCCAAAACAAGGCATCATAGGGTTGAAGATAGTTGGAGTGTCCAGAATATGTGAAGAGTGTCATCATTTTAATGCATATGTTTGTAATGATAGTTACAAATAAGTTAACATGACATAGGAAATGTCATGCTGGTCACGGTTCTGTCTGTTTTCATTTCAGTACTCAATAAGGAATTTACTCTTCCTATTGAAAGGATTAAAGGCAAACTCTCCTCCCATCTGTACCTCCATAGCTAAGGCAGCAGTCATTAGACACAGCATGTTCAGATTCTTTAGAGAGAGAGAGAGAGATGTTGGTCTTAAACTCAGAGGGAGAAATGATTTCCCCTGATTCATAAGCAATGGCCATTTTGCAGAACCTACTGGAGGAATGCAAAACCTCTTCAGACAAACCATTGTTGAAGACTGCAATTAGAGTGAATTTGGAGCAAGCCCATAAGCAGGAACTAAATTTTTTCCTCAAGTAATAACAAGATTCCTATTACTAGGAAGTGATATATCAGTATTAACTTGCTTGGGAAAAAACAGTGAGCACATGAAAGACAGGAAGATATCAAAGCATCTGCAATGCAGTAGAAAGAGAAATACGTACGAAACATATAGAACACATACCATTCTTTTAGTACATGTAACCACAAGTTTCCTTTCCATCAATTTCTTATTGAGAAGGAATTGAAAGCATATATAGAACTCCAGTGAATGCCTTGAAATATACCATATTTATGTTTATGTTTTCTATATATAGTTTCTATAGTTAGTTCTCATTCCATGTGGTGCATTCCTTCTCACTAAATCCTCTTGCTTTTCCATAAATTCTGATTTTGAGACTCTCACTCAGCATTGTGACAAAGATTTGGACTTAATGGACTCTATCTAACTATTGCAGTCAAATTTTTATTTCCCAGAATGTGCCAAAGGAAGTAAACTATCCAATTAGAAAGAATTTCCTTAATGAATCTGAATTTTGTCTCAATGTGTAATACAATAAACAGGGACCTTGTGACATATACCAAGAAGTCTTTAGTTTTCTGGATTCATATAGATGAGGCTGACTGAATGGCAACCCTGACTATATTAAGCAGGTAAGTAGGTGCCCAGTGAATACCACTGTTCTCACTTGAAGTGAAATGCGACTGAACCATAATTTCTGGGAGTAGATGAAATTCACTGAACATTATTATTGATCAGGACTCTCTAAAATAAACTTCCTAAAATAATTTAAAGCCATTTTTAGTTGAGGCAATAGGATGCTGGTGTTCTCATTGAAGACTTTTGGTGTAGTAGATTCACTAACAGTTATTTTGAGATGCTCCCTAGCTCCTTAAAAGAAGAGTCTTTCCACATCACCCAGATGCAGAAAAATATGCAGACCCCCCAAGAGCTTAAGAAAAACATTCATTAAGACAGACTGTCAAAACAGTCAGCTCACAACCAAATTTAGGAACTTCATAAACAAGGCATGGGGTGACAGAAGCAAGAGAAAGAATGACAGTTCTGACAGGCTTTTTTTTTCCCTTCAGTAAACTGCCCGTGGGTGCCCTGACCACTGGTTTCAGTGTTGAGGCATCCCGAGGGAAAGGCATTCAGGGTAGAAGAGGTGGCCATAATTGCTGCTTGTCATTAATATTTTTACCAAATGGATTTCTCCATATGGCAGTTCCTTTCTGTCATGGGTTATTTATAATCCTTCCAGTCTTTACCACCAAAGCTAATCTATATCACATCAGTAAAAACATTCCTAGGCCATTGGGTTGAGTTCCCTTAATTTATTTCCAGGAGGCAGGGCTGTTAGGGTGAAGGCTGAATAAGCACAGATATGCTTGTGGCTTTGTTGGCTAATATAAAATAGGATTCTTGGATGTTTCTGGACAGAACTGGTATTTTGATCAGTTTTGTGTGACCCTTTAAAAAAGAACGTAGCCTGTTTCTGATCCCATCAGGCTCATTCATCTTTCATTTGAACTTACATCTGAAAATTCTATTCTCCCATTTATTGTCTCATTTGATAACTATTGATGATCTCCTACTTTATGCTAGGTCCTTTGCTAGGCACCGGGACTGAAAGAAGAATAGGACATACTTCCTTCTTATAAGGAGCCCTAGCTCCTCCACCAGCTAGCAGGTGATCTTGTTTAAGAGACTTCATCTCTCTGTTTTCTTGTCTATAAATTAGAAATCATAAGGACCAACTTATAGGTTATTGAAAGGATAAACAGGAGATTGCATGACAGATATTTAACCCAACACCTAACACATTATAAGCACTCATATATGGTACTTACTATCATCCAAATTATTATAGTTCATATTATTAGCAATGGCTGGCTCCAGTGCTGCCTTCTTTGAAATATTTTCACCAATTTTGTCAGTTAAAAGTAATTTCTCCTTTTCCTTTCCTTAGGGTTCTATAGCATATTAGACCCTTAGTTATTACTTATTTCATTCATCTTCCATTATAAATAATTGCATTATATTTATAATTGCATCTTCTGTTATAAACTATTTCAGTAAACTGTGAACTGCATAAGGGCAGATATCATTTCTCATTTCCCTCTATTTAATATTAATTCACTCATTCATTCATGTAAAGAGCATATACTGAGCATTTATGATATGCCAGACACTCTGCTTGCCACGGAAAATATAGGGAAGAATCATAATAAAACCATGGTCTAGTTCTTGCTATCATGTTTATTGGTTGTAGGGTAAACACACCTGACAGCAACAATGTGAGCATACCCTTAGATTGATCCTGTATAGCATATGTACCTGAATATGTGTTCCAAGCTAGGGAATCCAGGAGTGGCCAGCCTAGAGATTTGTTGCTTATCTATGATAAACATCTGAACCACCAGCTCATCCCATTGAGCACAAGCCATACAGAGGATTGAGGAGTTGGGTTTTGGGTTAAATGGAGGTTGTCAGTTGAATATTGCTAGGGGGAGAGTGTTAAGTGAAAATGCTGTTTGCAGGAAGTTATGGTTTTCCTGCTCAGGCCATTGCCATTGGGTTATGTTGTCCAGACCACTGCCACTGGACTGTAGGAAGGCAGATATGATGTTGTTCAGCCTGCTGCCACTGTACCATATGTAAGGTGGATATGTCGTCCAGCCCACTGCCAATGGACTGTATGCAAGGTAGATATCTGGTCCAGCTCACTGACATTGGACCATTTCTGTACATAAGGCGGTTTCCTGTCCAGTCACTGGGCTCTCTCCCCTGTAGGTAAGCCCCTAATGAAACCTCATTTCTTGTTTGCTAGCTTTGGGTCTCTTCTTTGGCCTCTTGAACCTAGTGCTTTCCCTACTGAGGTTACTAGGAGCTTGGCAGAACGGTATTGGAGACAGATAAGTAGCCTGACCAGCCTATGAAAGGAGTAGGCATAGGGATCTATTAGAATAAACATGAGGGATAATAAACTCAGACCATAAGAGTTGGTGAAAGTGCCCTAAAGAAAGTAGCATATAAACTTAATTCTGAGGGTCAAGTAGGAGTCAGCTAAGATAGTGTGAAAGGGGCAAGGAAAAAATTTCTGACAAAGGAAAGATCCAGAGGGAAAAGAAAGCAAGATGCATTCAAAGAACTACAAAGTTTTATATCACTACAGGAAGAACTAGGAGGACAGGAGTGAGACGAGTTGAAGACATAGGGAAACACTGGATCATGCAAGGCCTTGGAAGGCACTTTAAAAAGAATATGGGAAGTCACCAGAGAGTTTTAAGCAGGGGAGTGACATGATGGTCATCTAAACTAGAGTGGTGGAGAGGTAGTGGGGGAAAGGACATCTTTGGAAGATCAGAATCAATACAAGTGAGTGATTGAGTCCTGTTGCTGTTGAGGATGGGGGAGTGAGAGGAGACATAGATAGCTTAAGGCAGGAGTCCCCAAACCCCAGGTCTGTGGCCTGTTAGGAACTGGGATGCACAGGAGGAGGTGAGCAGCAGGCAAGAGAGCAAAGCTTCATCCGTATTTACAGCCACTCCTCATCACTCACATTACCATCTGAGCTCCACCTCCTGTCAGACCAACAGCAGCCTTAGATTCTCATAGGAGTGCGAACCCTACTGTGAACTGCACATGTGAAGGATCTAGGTTGTGGGTTCCTTATGACAATCTAGTGCCTGATGATCTGTTACTGTCTCCTATCACCCTCAATGGGGCTGTTTTATTTGCAGGAAAACAAGCTCAGGGCTCCCACTAATTCTACATTATGGTAAGTTGTATACTTATTTCATTATATGTTACACTGTAATAATAATATAAATAAAGTACACAAAAAATATAATGTGCTTGAATCATCCCAAAACCATCCCCCACCCTGACCCAGTCTGTGAAAAAGTTGTCTTCCATGAAACTGGTCCCCAGTGCCAAAAAGGCTGGGAACTGCTGGCTTAAGGGTTTCTGGATCCGAGTACATAGTCATGGAATTTTCATACCCATGAAAGAAGGGTTGGTTTAAAATCTGGGGAAAGATACTGAGTTCTGTTTTAAAACACATTTCGGGTGCCTGAGATATCACAGTGGAGATATCAAGTGGGGAAGTTGGAGGAAAGATTGGAAGTTCAAGAAAAAACAAAGTAGCAAAGCACAGATTTCGCTGTATGCTGCAGAGAAATGATAACTGAAGCCATGAGAGGGGATAAGATCATACAAGAAGGCTGTGGAGAATGAAAAGAGAAGGCAGCCTAGGATGGAACTCTGAAGAATTCTAAGATCTGAATATTAGATAAGAATTGCTAACAAAGCTGACTGGAAGGGTGTGGTGGAGGAGACAGAAGGGCACTCAGCAGAATGCTATGTCACAGTAGCCTATGGAAAATAGTGTTTCCAGATGAAGAGGATGGTCAGTAGTGTCATTAAAAAAACAGAACAGCATTTGCTGAGCTTGGGCAGAGAAGCTTCAGTAAAGTTAAGTGGGGCAGATGCCAATCTGTAAAGGATTGAGGAATTAGTGGGAAATGAGGGAGTGGAGATAACAAATACAGTAAATTCTTTTACAGAACTTTGTGAAGGAAGAGACAGCAAACCTGGAGAGGACATGGGGTTGAGAAAGTTATTTTTTGTTTTATTTTAATATGGAAGAGACTTTACCAAAGCTGATGTGAAGGCAGTTCTCCATAACATATGCATGTAGTTAATAACATGTTTATAAAATGTTCTTTTGTTCATTCTCTCATGTCCTAGAAGCCTTGTGAGTTGAGTGGAAGAGGGGCTGTTAACCAGTTTTTTAGCTGATGTTGTTAAACAGATGAGGAAAGTCAAGCACTAAAAAGACAGACTTCGCCTGTAGTCACCCAGTAGGTTAGTGCAGAGGCAGACAAGTGTAGTGCCCAACACTGTCTGGCACATAAGGAAGAGGAAGAGGTCAGGGTTTCTCAGAAAATGTCAGACTTTGAGCCAAGAACTTTCATATATCTCAGTGTTTCTCTACCCAGGCTGCACATTACAATCACCTGCAGATATTTGAAAAATATCAAAGATCTGACCCTACACTAAACCAGTTAAATCAGTTTTACACTGGAAGTCCAAACTCCTCCGCAAAGCAGACTGATTTGTCCGTGAGGAATTCTCTATCGTGTTATTTTTCTATTTTACTTATTTGTTATTTATTATTACCTGGAGTAGGAAAAAGAAACATCTTAGCAGGACATTCAAGACTTTGTACTAACCTCTTCAGCTTCATCTCTTCTTATCCTTACATTCCCGAAGATACTACCCATTCTCCCCACATTTCAGCCTCCACAAATCTTTTGTTGCATTTGGAACATGCTATGGCTTTTTGTACCACTATGCCTTGGTACATGCTGTTGACCTTTTCTGTTGCTGGTGCAGTCCTAGTCATCCTTCAAGGCCAGCTCAAACGCCACTGCCTTTGGGAAATTTTTGGTCCTCCTGACTATACAGGGACAGTTAATTACATAGTTATTTGTACTTTTGGAACATTCTCCACACTCCTGTAGCACAGAAAAGTATTTTCCTATTTGTTTATATCTCCCATCTCCAGCCTGTGCTAGCCTTCAGCCCAGGGACTGTCTTGGTCACTGTGATATCACCAATATGTGGCATAATGCTTGGCACTTGTTAGTGCTCAATAAACACTAAAAAAAGTGATTCTCATAGTATGTTCCCTTGGTCAGCAGAATCAGCATCACCTGGGAACTTGTTAGAAATGCAAATTCTTGATCTACTGAATTAAAAATACTGGGAGTGGGGTCTAGCCCTCCAGGTGATTCTGACGCTTACTCAAGTTTGTGAACTGCTGTACTAAAGGATAGAAGGAATCAAAGAGGATTTCTCTGTGAGAAAAAACAGGGAAGGTCTCCCAGAGAAGGAAGTCTTTGGATTGGGTCTGATAGAGGTAAGATTTAGATACTAAGAAATAAAAGAAATAAGAGAAAAAAGTAAAATTTTTCTCTCTGAAAGAAAAAAATGTAAGAACAAAGCAAGGAGACAGAGAAGTATAGTGCCTGGTCAGGCAATGCTGTTGGGCCCAGTTGCCTAGAGTCTAGAGAGAGTGGAAGAGAGTAAAGGAAGATCAGTTTGTTAATCAGCAGCTTCTTTCACTGGCCCATAAGTTCTTCCACAACAGGAACTGTGTTTGTTTTAGCCATATATCCTGATATCTGTCTCAGGGCAAGAGTTTAGTGAATGTTTGATGAATGATTGACTGAAGGCAGCTTGACTGAAGAAGAATGTTAGAGAAACAGACGTTCTGCGAGATCAACCATATCATGCAACTGTTCCTGAAAAGGAAAGTACAGGGAAAATGGTTCCCCTGCAGTTAGAGCATAAACTTTCCCATCTGGCTCCATCTAGTGTCCTAATGGGCAGATTTCTGATCTAGGTAGGACATCTCTAGCCACAGAGGAAACATCCTGTACTTACTCTGCTATGCTGCAGGCACAGGGAGGAAAGGGAGGCAGGGCAACTGGGGTACTCAGGTCCTGTGCTTACTCCACAGCTTCAGATTGAAAACAACTTGAGGTCTGAGATTTATTGATATTTCTCATTTAGTTTTTCCAGTTGAATTTCCTGTAGTTCCGTTTTTTGTGTGTGTGTGTGCGCGTGACACACACACAGATACCTTTCTTGCATTTCATGTTTCCTTGTTCAAAAAAACCTGTCACTGATGAGAGACAAGCCTTGCTGATGCCAAATTCCAAAGGCTGTGCACTCAGAGTCTTGAATTTCCATTGCAGGGCATTTGTGACAGGTTTTGGTCATGTTCTGTAACCTCCACCAGGGGGTATCCCAGACTCTAGCAAAGTAGCATGAAGCCTAGGACTTGAGAAGGGGTCGTTTTTCTTTAAAGGTGATTAATAAATTATTGTCAATGCCTTTGATAAGGATTGAATGAATGCTATTCTAAGGAAATAATCAGAGATGCAAAGAAAAGAGGTTGGTAAGAAATACAGAGACTGATATGTTGACTTGTAGAATTAGCAGCAATTTAAATTTAAATTCTATTTTTATAAATTTTCTATAATGAATAGGTTTATATTTAAAATATGAAATTACATTAAGAATTCAGCAGTAGCAGAAAAAGAAGGAAAATGTTAGGAGATGAAGAGAGGGATATTAGTCAATTTTGGAAGATGCAATCAAGTAGAAAATATGTAGTTCTAGCAGTTTGGGAAAATATATATTACCTAGTATAATCTAGGACCTGTTATTATTGCTGACCAAGAGGTCACATATTTGATGTTTTAATGAACTATTTTTAAAAGAATGTATTTAAAATTAATTATTTATAAAATACATTTATTTAAAAATAATTCCTACTTTTAAAAGAATTGAATAAAATTAATTTGCACTTTGTTAGGCAATTTAGTTTTCAAGACCAAAGTGCTACCTGTGAGACAACAGATATGTAGGCTGGTTAAAATGTTTAACCAGCTAAGCCGGGGGTAGAAAAAAATCACACATTTTTGATAATATTTATCCTTAATGAGTCCTCTATGAATACATCATTTACCTAGCAGCTGTACTATCCCAGATATTTTCACATAAATCTCACAAAACTCCCATGAACAAATCTTGACAGATACGCCACAATCCTTTTGCCTAAAAGAACATTGTCTCAGAATTGGCAGGTCAAGAAAGGTTTGCTGGTACTTCTCAAGTGCCCCAAACTGACACTGTGCCTGTCCTCTCACAGATTTATCTCAACAAATGTTCATAATGATATTTTGATATAGATGCTTTAGCTTTGTTTTGTATATGAAAAAATTGGGGCTCAGAGAGCTGAAATGACTTCCCTAAGGTCATACAGCTAGTAAACAAGTAGCAAAACCTGGTTCAAACAGATTTGTCCACTTGCAAACCCAGGTACTTCCTACCATATTCATCATTTTCATAGGGGTCACCTCCAAGGGACAATTAAAAGGATAGAGGAAGAGAGGCAGTGACTGAAGCTCTCAGGAAGCACCACTGTGGCCCAACTTCTGCTTTGCACTCCACTGACCTTGAGGTTGAAAGGGACAAAGGATCAGACTCCCCTGATGCTCTGTGATGAGTCAAGGGTAAAGGCAGCTCCCAGGGAAACAGCTGGCCTTTCTCCAGCAGCCAGGCCTGGGAGATAAACAGATCAATGCGGACACTCACCTCTACCTAATGAGCTAATGGCGCAGCCGGGGCACTGCCTTATTGGATTGCTGGTAGTGCTGACAGGCCTAGAGTTAAGCAGGTCCACTGCAGGGGTGGGGGCCTCATTATCCCCCAGCTCCTAGGGAAATCCAGCTCCTTCATAAGAAAGCTAGGAATGCCTTGTTCCTTTATTTGTTTGTTCATTCGTTTGTTTGTGTGTGTTTGTTTTTCCTCATTCTCCTATGACAATGTTGAGATTTGATAGGATGATGTCAGTAACCTTTCTGCTTTGTGGATCAAGTGTCACAGATGACGGAAACAACTGCCCTCCAAAGAGGCAGCCTGGTGTGTTGCTGCAATGGACTGAATGTTTGTGTTCCTCTGAAATTCTTGTTGAAATCCTAACTTCCAATGTGATGGCATTATGAAGTAGGGCCTTTGGGAGGTAATTAGGTCATCAGGGTAGAGCACTCATGAATGGGATTAGTGCCCTTATAAAGGGACCCCAGGGAGCTAGCTAGCCATGTTGGGATACAACAAGAAGATGGAAGTCTGTGACCTGGAACAGGGTCCTCACTGAAACCTGACCATGCTGGCACCGTGATCTTGGACTTTCAGCCCCCAGAACTGTGAGAAATTGTTGTTTAGATATCACCCAGTCTATGGCACTTTCACAGTAGCCTGGACTAAGTTGCTAGGAGTCCTCACCCGGGCATCAGCATATCTGTATACCAATTTCATAGTGACTCACTGTGGACTTGAGGTACATCTCTGCGTCTCTCTTGAGTGGCCAGGAAAAGCTGCCTAGGGTTGGGTTCTGGGTCAGGTATCTCCCCAAGTCCCCTTCTCTGAATATTCAGATCTCTGAAGGAAGACATGCTGTTTGCTGCATATGCACAAAAAGATCAAGGGGCTGAGCAGTCTCCATAATAGAAGGAAGCCAGGTAGGCCACTGGACTCACTCCAAGTCTGGAGAAAATAAACTGTAGTCACAGAGGCATTCTTTGAGCCTATTTTAAAATAGAAGCTTTATATATGTTCTTTTCTAAGAAGTCTTCAGAGGGATTTTGGTCTAAAAGTGTCTTTAGGGATGAACTATCTCAGTGGTTTACAAATTCTTTAAGCTATGGAACTCTCTGTACAGAAAAAATTACATTCAAAGCCCGTAGCATAAAATAGACGCAGCTGACTGGGATGTTGTTAAGGCTCCATGGACCATAGTTTGAAAATCACTGATCTATTTCAGGTCTTACATTTACCTGCTGCTGGTGAAGCTTTGACCAAACTTGGTCTCCTGGTTCATAGGCCAGTGCTCTTTCTCATATACACACTGCCTGATTTATGCACTCTGAATTTATGCCCCATCCAAGCGATATTAACTGAGGTTCTACTGTGTTTAATCTATTAAGGGAATCACCAGCAACACATCATTCAAGTCTACAAAGAGCTCACAGACCACCAATGTACAGGTCAAAGAAAGAAAGTCAGACACCTAAAAATGGGTTAGATCAGGGTTTCTCAACATCAGCAGTATTGACAATGTGGACCGGGTAACTCCTCACTGTGGGAGGCTGTCTGATGCATTGTAGGATGTTTAGCAGCAGGCATGGCTCTTACCCACTAGATGCCAGTAATATCCCCTCCTCTCAAGTGTTGACAATCAAAAATGTCTCTAGACATTGCCAAATGTTTCCTGAGGAAAAGGGGGCAAAATTACCTCCAGTCAAAAACCCCTGGGTTACTTGACACAAGAGAACGACATAAAAGATCTCACGGGGTTGCATAAAATTAAAGGTCAGGTAAGCAGTGAAGACAAGTGTTGCAAGAACTGTGAGAAAAAGAAATCTTTCTTCTCTTGTGTTGCTCAGTGTATGTAATCCCTGCTGCTAGAACAACTTCTGTTTCCTAGAAAAAGGATGGGGTATGGGAAGAAGCCATTGTCTGTATGATGATATGAAGCCAGTGGTAAAAAAGAAGGCAAAGACTCTTGGCTGAAGATAGATTGGCTCTGGTAGGTGAATACCATTTTTCTGTCACCCTATGCAATCATAAAGATTTCCTGGCCTGACAACTGCATGGGAAGTCTCTGGAGAAACTTCCTCACTGTGCCACTAATTTATGGTGTGACACTGGCCAAATCCCTTTCCCTATTGAACTTTGGTTTCCTCATCTATAATAAGATAAAAAGTGGAGACTGTAGTTTCACCAGTTGTTGGTGATTCCCTTAATAGATTAAACACAGTAGAATCCAGTGATCCCTCCTAGCTCCCAGGATTTCATTTTCTAATTTTTGCTACAATTCTAGAAAGATTGTCAGGCCAATGACTACTTGATCTTAGGCATTTTCTGCCACATCTGAAAGCCTATTTCCTCAGGCAGATTCTAGAGATAAATAGAAGGGGAGTTTATGTTCCTATCCATATCTTGGAATTATAATGATGATGATAGTGATTCACCTTCATATGCAGTTTTATAGTTTATAAAGCACCTTCACGTGTGATATTTACATACATGATCTTAAAAACAACCCTATGAGGTAAGAATAGTTACTGCCACTTCATGGACAAGAAAATCAATGTTCAGAAAGGCTGAGTGCCTTGCTTAAGGTCACTAAGGTCACCGAGACCTGCCTGACTTCAAATACCTTGCTGTTTGAGGTGTACCCAGCTGCCTGTGCTTCCGCATATTGGACACTATCCCCCCAAGTCTCCTAGAGATAGGCCAACTGACTAAGGCACTCAGGCTGGATGGGGGGAAGAGATAATTTGCCGAGAATACCATGCTGACTGTGGTAGTGACAACAGAACTGGCTGAACAAGTGTCAAGCCATGTGCTTTGAAAACGACTAAAAAAAGAAAAAAAAAATCTTCCCACTGTTTGCCTGCCAAGGCCCTGTACTGGGACAAGGGTATGGAGCTCTGCTTAAGGCTTAATTCTATTGATTACACATTCCATTTTCCAAAGTGCCATTTGCCTGAAGGAGCAGGTGGTGTTTTCGGCATCCATTTAGCTGATGTATTAGCCATGTGGCTCAGTGCATCAGCAGGCCCGAGTCATCAATTTACGGTGAGATGACAGAGGGAATCACTCACTGCAGAATTGTAATGGGGAGAGGGGGAGGGGAAGTGGGACACAGAAAAGAGGATAAAAATATTGAAATAGTGGTCCTGACTGGCGTGTGAGGAAGCAGGGAGCTATGTGGCACAACATAGGACCTTTGGCTGAAAATAGCAAATGTACTCAGAATGACTCCATGGCAGGGCCTGTGCTGGATACTAGAGATGCAAATTCCTGTCTTGTCAGACTCACTTTAGTGGGGAAGACAGATATAAATAATTAATGACAATAATGTCAGACATATGCTACAATAAAGTGATATACTAGGTAATAGAAAAGTGTTTTAACGTTCCATAGCTCTGGCTCAAATTACAGCTTTGTTATTTACTAGCTATGTGGTTATATGCTAAGTCAGACTGGAAACTCCTGGAGGGTAAGCACTATGTCTTTCTTGTACATTTCTGGATGCTCATAGCTCTAGCCCAGAGTCTGGCATTGCTATTATAATAACCAAAGAATATTAACAGTATAATCATGATAACAATACAAGTAGTCACAATATTATAATATTTAGTCCCTTAATCTCTATTTTATAGAGGAGCAGATGGAGCCTCAAGGAGGTAAATAACTTTCCCATAGTCATGCAGCTTATACATAATGGTAGAGCCAAGATTCAAACTCAGATCAGTCTGGCTTCACAGCCATACAGCCATACAACATTATGAAAATCAGCTATTCCAGTTGTTATTTAACCTTGAGGAGACTCAATTTCCTTATAAGTCAAGTAGACGTAATATTATTTTTCTTGTTTATGGGGCATTGTAAGCATCAGTTAAAACAATATACATGGAACATTTAGTTAGTATATTCTAAAAATCTCAGCAAATTACTGGGTACAAATAATACTCAGTACTATTATTATCATTATTTTTAAGATTATTTTGTTCTGGAAAGATCTTTGAGGGGCACAGCCCTTCTAGTTTAAGGAAGTCTTCTCCAGTGCCTGTGTGATTGTCGACTCTTCTCCGATGAAATGAAGCCAAGGTGTCTGCTCTGGCCCCTATTCTTGTTAGCACCCCAGTGTGTTTCTTTTTAATTAGGTCACTAATGATTTATTTATTAAGACTGTTCTCATTTGTTATGCACAGAAAGGTGGCTCATGACAAAGGCAAAATGTGAGCTAAGCCAATAACAGCTTTGGCAATTGCATTCCAATAAAAAGGCTAGTTGGACCTTGAGTTTCAGAAGAAAAAATTTAGCTGACGGAAGCGTGGAGGTGGAGGTGAGAGAAGGATGCTAACCAGTTGCCTTGGAAAAGAATCCCACCACCACCCCATCTCTGTCTGGTCTGGTTGGAGAACACCCCTCCACTTCTCCCTGAGAAAGCAGTGACATTGAAGAAATGACAAGTCGGTGGCATTCACTCTCTCATTGACTTATTTATTCAGCACACAATTTTTTTTTTTTATGATGCTTTAAGTTCTAGGGTACATGTGCACAACGTGCAGGTTTGTTACATATGTATACATGTGCCATGTTGGTGTGCTGCACCCATTAACTCATCCTTTACATTACATATATCTCCTAATGCTATCCCTCCCCCTACCCCTCCCCACAATAGGACCCGGTGTGTGATGATCCCCTTCCTGTGTCCAAGTGATCTCATTGTTCAATTCCCGCCTATGAGTGAGAACATGCAGTATTTGGTTTTCTGTTCTTGTGACAGTTTGCTGAAAATGATGGTTTCCAGTTGTATCCATGTCCCTACAAAGGACATGAACTCATCCTTTTTTATGGCTGCATAGTATTCCATGGTGTATATGTGCCACATTTTCTTAATCCAGTCTGTCACTGATGGACATTTGGGTTGATTCCAAGTCTTTGCTATTGTGAATAGTGCCACATTAAACATACATGTGCATGTGTCTTTATAGCAGCATGACTTATAATCCTTTGGGTATATCCCCAGTAATGGGATAGCTGGGTCAAATGGTATTTCTAGTTCTAGATCCTTGAGGAATCGCCACACTGTTTTCCACAATGGTTGAACTAGTTTACAGTCCCACCAACAGTGTAAAAGTGTTCCTATTTCTCCTCATCCTCTCCAGCACCTGTTGTTTCCTGAGTTTTTAATGATTGCCATTCTAACTGGTGTGAGATGGTATCTCATTGTGGTTTTGATTTGCATTTCTCTGATGGCGAGTGATGATGAGCATTTTTTCACGTGTCTGTTGGCTGTATGAATGTCTTCTTTAAGTGTCTGTTCATATCCTTTGCCCACTTTTTGATGGGATTGTTTGTTTTTTTCTTGTAAATTTGATTGAGTTCTTCATAGATTCTGTATATTAGTCCTTTGTCAGATGAGTAGATTGCAAAAATTTTCTCCCATCCTGTCAGTTGCCTGTTTACTCTGATGGCAGTTCCTTTTGCGGTGCAGAAGCTCTTTAGTTTAATTAGATCCTGTTTGTCAATTTTGGCTTTTGTTGCTGTTGCTTTTGGTGTTTTAGACATGAAGTCCTTACCCATGCCTATGTCCTGAATGGTATTACCTAGGTTTTCTTCTAGGGTTTTTATGGTTTTAGGTCTAACATTTAAGTCTCTAATCCATCTTGAATTAATTTTCGTATAAGGAGTAAGGAAAGGATCCAGTTTCAGCTTTCTACTTATGGCTGGCCAATTTTCCCAGTACCATTTATTAAATAGGGAATCCTTTCCCCATTTCTTGTTTTTCTCAGGTTTGTCAAAGATCAGATGGCTGTAGATATGTGGTATTATTTCTGAGGGCTCTGTTCTGCTTCATTGGTCTATATCTCTGTTTTGGTACCAGTACCATGCTGTTTTGGTTACTGTAGCCTTGTAGTATAGTTTGAAGTCAGGTAGCATGATGCCTCCAGCTTTGTTCTTTTTGCTTAGGATTGTCTTGGCAATGTGGGGTCTTTTTTGGTTCCATATGAACTTTAAAGCAGTCTTTTCCAATTCTGTGAAGAAGGTCATTGGTAACTTAATGGGGATGGCATTGAATCTATAAATAACCTTGGGCAGTATGGCCATTTTCACAATATTCATTCTTCCTATCCATGAGCATGGTATGTTCTTCCATTTGTCTGTGTCCTCTTTTATTTCATTGAGCAGTGGTCTGTAGTTCTCCTTGAAGAAGTCCTTCACATCCCTTGTAAGTTGGATTCCTAGGTATTTTATTCTCTTTGCAGCAATTGTGAATGGGAATTCATTCATGATTTGGCTCTCTGTCTGTTACTGGTGTATAAGAATGCTTGTGATTTTTGCACATTGATTTTGTATCCTGAGACTTTGCTGAAGTTGCTTAGCAGCTTAAGGAGATTTTGGGCTGAGACAATTGGATTTTCTAAATATACAATCATGTCATCTGCAAACAGGGACAATTTGACTTCTTCTTTTCTAACTGAATACCCTTTATTTCTTTCTCTTGCCTGATTGCCCTAGCCAGAACTGCCAACACTATGTTGAATAGGAGTGGTGAGAGAGGGCATCCCTGTCTTGTGCCAGTTTTCAAAGGGAATGCTTCCAGTTTTTGCCCATTCAGTATGATATTGGCTGTGGGTTTGTCATAAATAGCTCTTATTATTTTGAGATACGTTCCATCAATATAGAATTTACTGAGAGTTTTTAGCATGAAGGGCTGCTGAATTTTGTGGAAGGCCTTTTCTGCATCTGTTGAGATAATCATGTGGTTTTTGTCTGTGGTTCTGTTTATATGCTGGATTATGTTTATTGATTTGCGTATGTTGAACCAGCCTTGCATCCCAGGGATGAAGTTCACTTGATTGTGGTGGGTAAGCTTTTTGATGTGCTGCTGGATTCGGTTTGCCAGTATTTTATTGAGGATTTTTGCATTGATGTTCATCAGGGATATTGGGCTAAAATTCTCTTTTTTTTGGTATCTCTGCCAGGCTTTGGTATGAAGATGATACCAAATTGGCCTCATAAAATGAGTTAGGGAGGATTCCCTCTTTTTCTATTGATGGAATAGTTTCAGAAGGAATGGTACCAATTCCTCCTTGTACCTCTGGTAGAATTCAGCAGTGAATCTGTCTGGTCCTGAACTTTTTTTGGTTGGTACGCTATTAATTATTGCCTCAACTTCAGAGCCTGCTATTGGTCTCTTCAGGGATTCAACTTCTTCCTGGTTTAGTCTTGGGAGAGTGTAAGTGTCCAGGAAATTATCCATTTCTTCTAGGTTTTCTAGTTTATTTGCGTAGAGGTATTTATAGTATTCTCTGATGGTAGTTTGTATTTCTGTGGGGTCGGTGGTGATATCCCCTTTATCATTTTTTATTGTATCTATTTGATTCTTCTGTCTTTTCTTCTTTATTAGTCTTGCTAGCCATCTATCAATTTTGTTGATCTTTTCAAAAAACCAGCTCCTGGATTCATTGATTTTTTGGAGGGTTTTTTGTGTCTCGGTCTCCTTCAGTTCTGCTCTGATCTTAGTTATTTCTTGCCTTCTGCTAGCTTTTGAATGTGTTTGCTCTTGCTTCTCTAGTTCTTTTAATTGTGATGTTAGAGTGTCAATTTTAGATCTTTCCCGCTTTCTCTTGTGGGCATTTAGTGCTATAAATTTCCCTCTACACACTGCTTTAAATGTGTCCCAGAGATTCTGGTATGTCGTATCTTTGTTCTCACTGGTTTCAAAGAACATCTTTATTTCTGCCTTCATTTCGTTACGTACCCAGTAGTCATTCAGGAGCAGTTTGTTCAGTTTCCATGTAGTTGAGCGGTTTTGATTGAGTTTCTTAGTCCTGAGTTCTAGTTTGATTGCACTGTGATCTGAGAGACAGTTTGTTATAATTTCTGTTCTTTTACATTTGCTGAGGAGTGCTTTACTTCCAACTATGTGGTCAATTTTGGAATAAGTGAGATGTGATGCTGAGAAGAATGTATATTCTGTTGATTTGGGGTGGAGAGTTCTGTAGATGTCTATTAGGTCCGCTTGGTGCAGAGTTGAGTTCAATTCCTGGATGTCCTTGTTAACTTTCTGTCACGTTGATCTGTCTAATGTTGACAGTGGGGTGTTAAAGTCTCCCATTATTATTGTATGGGAGTCTAAGTCTCTTTGTAAGTCTCTCAGGACTTGCTTTATGAATCTGGGTGCTCCTGTATTGGGTGCATATATATTTAGTATAGTTAGCTCTTCCTGATGAATTGATCCCTTTACCATTATGTAATGGCCTTCTTTGTCTCTTTTGATCTTTGATGGTTTAAAGCCTGTTTTATCAGAGACTAGGATTGCAGCCCCTGCTTTTTTTTGTTTTCCATTTGCTTGGTAGATCTTCCTCCATCCCTTTATTTTGAGCCTATGTATGTCTCTGCATGTGAGACGGGTCTCCTGAATATAGCAAAGTGATGGGTCTTGATTCTTTATCCAATTTGCTAGGCTGTGTCTTTTAATTGGACCATTTAGTCCATTTACATTTAAGGTTAATATTGTTATGTGTCAACTTGATCCTGTCATGATATTAGCTGCTTATTTTGCTTGCTAGTTGATCAGCACACATTTTTAAAGGCTTTGTCTTATGCCAGGCACCATACTATGTGCTGGACTTAGATACATGAATACGATTTCATTGTTATTCGTAATTTAGGAGACAGGTGATGCTTGAATAGCTATAAAATAATGTGAACATTCATTGCTGTGTGACTTCACATATACTATAATGGTACTTGAGAACCACTTAAAGTATAAATTCTCGGAAATTTTAAATAATCATTTCAAAGGAATATTCACATCATGTCAAATTAATATCATTTAATCATTTAAAGCATTGATAAATAATGTCAAATAATGTGGGAAAACTCTCACAGTATATTAAATGATAAATAACTATAAAATATGTTCTTAACTATATATACATACATACATATGCAAAGAAATTGGGAAGAAAATATTCAGCATATTAATACTAGTTATTTTTTGGTTTACAGATAATATTTTTCTCTGATATAACATTTTCTGCATGTACAAAAGCTTCTACAATGGATATATAACAGAAATTAAATAGAAAAAATTTAAAAAATGTATAAAATAATTATTGTATTATACGTATGTATAGAATATTCCTGGGATAGAAAATGCTGACTTTCCAACTATTCCATTTTATAGATAAATAAATTGAGCCTCCAAGAGATTAAGTGACTATTCTAGGACTTTCCAGCCCATAGGTGGCTGAAGCATAACTCAAACCCATGTCATCGCATTCTAAATTGAGAACTCTATCTGCTGAGCCACAGGGACTTTCAAAGAGCTAGCAGACTGCCTGCTGAAATGTAGGGGTTGGCTTGCCTAGAAGGTCTCAAAGAGTCTGGCAGAGTTGCTGTTCTGATTGTTCCAGAAAAGCCCAGAAGTCAAAAGGAAAGCCCGGGAGTGATTCAGTGGCAGATCTTGGAATACAGGCTAGCTGTGGATTTGGAGGAAGTGCACAGCACTGTAAAAGTGATCTTGACTGTTTGCATTTCAACTCTTCAAGATTTATGACAGTTAAATTAGAAGAGTAATATAGGTCTGGATATATGTTTAATGTTTCCATTTAGATTTAGAACATACAGCCCCAGTATGGAGCTGATTTCAATAATTGAATATTTTAATGTCACTGTATTGTGTGCTCAGCATCTGTGATCAAATATATATCTTCAAGTCCAATTTACTTTTAACTTCATTATGGTCTAGCATTTAATGAATTTGCATTTGGCCACATAGCCCGGCACCAATGTACATTTGTGTTAATACATCTGTGGGCATGTAAATCTCCCAAGAAAAGTCCTCTTAAAACACAAGTATTTCCTGTTTTATGAAGGACCTATTGTCTTAGTTATTAGAGAATATTAGAGTATGCAGGTACTGAGAGATGAATGCAGCCAACCTTCCACTTCTATTCTTAGAACTGGCCCAAAGGGACCCTACCGAGGGAACCTACTGATACAAACACTGCCAGCCCATCTCTGTCCCAAGAGATTATCCAGATGTGTATGATAAGAATTAAATTCAGATCTCTTTGATATTTTGCCAACTTCTCATAAAAACTATAGCTTTACAAGCATCTTTCTAGTTTGTCATTATGGAAGGTTTTTTTTTTTTTTTTGGTCAAATTAGGAAGATAGGTATATATTTTAATATTTTGCTAGCTATTCATACCCCAAAACTCAGCGTCACACAATATATCATGTAGCAAACCTACACATGTACCCGCTGAATCTAAAATATAAATAAATTAATAAATAAACAGGCTTATGCTTCATGGGTCTCTATTTGTTCTCTCATCTGACACCTGTAAATGTTTTATGTGGGCCTGGAACTTCCCCCAGCTCCCAATGTACTGAGAAGGTCTGTTGGCAAAAGACTTAAAAATAAACCATATCAGCCGGGCGCGGTGGCTCACGCCTATAAGTGCAGCACTTTGGGAGTCTGAGGCAGGTGGATCACAAAGTCAGGAGTTCAAGACCAGCCTGGCCAATATGGTGAAAGCCCGTCTCTACTAAAAGTACAAAAACAATTGGCTGGGCATGGTAGCAATCTCTGTAGTCCCAGCTACTCGGGAGGCTGAGACAGGAGAATCACTTGAACCCAGGAGGTGGAGGTTGCAGTGAGCCAAGATCGTGTCATTGCAATCCAGCCTGGGTGACAGAGCGAGACTCTGTCTCAGAAAAAAAAAAAAAAAAAAAAAAGAGCCATATCTTGCTCATCTCTGTATTTCTGGTGAATATCACAGTCCTTCACACTTGGAACACATTCAGTGAATGACAAATTGAAGTAAATTAATTTGGAGTTTTTCTTTTGTTTTGCATTTAGACTGGGGATTTTATAACAGTAATAAAAAGGATAAATTCAGGAGACATAAAGCCAATAGAGTTCACTAAACAATTACCCAACAAATAGCTGCCCAACAAATATCAATTAATATACATATCCAACTGTAGTATAATTCTGCAGCCCGAGGGGATGGAATTGCTGATGGACTAATGTATGAGGTCATGTGTCTCATCTCTGACTCCATGAGTGGGTGTCTCTTTCAAACCACGTTTAAAAGTGATCCTCCATAAGCAAGATTTGAGTGCTATTCTCAGAAGAGGAGGAAATGGATCCAATACAACAAAATAAAATTTTAAATATACTTTGAATTTGACATATATAGATGCCACTTGACTCACAATGAGGTTATGTCCCAATGAACCCATTGAAAATATGTTAAAAATAGTTTAAGTCAAAAATGTGTGGCTGACTTGGAGCTGTGCTAGCTGCTACTGCCTAGCATTGAGAGAGAAGTAAGGTTTTTACTAAATGCGTATAGCTTTCCCACCATTATAAAGTCAAAAAAGCTGAATCAAACCATTGTAAGCTGAGGACCATCTGTATACATATATATATACACACACACACACATATATATACACACACACACATATGTGTGTGTGTGTGTGTGTGTACAGTCATCCCTCAGTATCCATGGGAGATTGATTCCAGGACCTCCTGTGGATACAAAAATCCATGGATGCTCAAGTCCTTTATATAAAATAGAATAGTATTTGCACAAAATCCATGCACATACTCTTGTATACTTTAAATAATCTCTAGATTACTATTGATTGGAATAGTTTCAGAAGGAATGGTACCAACTCCTCCTTGTACCTCTGGTAGAATTCGGCTGTGAATCCGTCTGGTATTACTTATGATATCTAATACAATGTAAATGGCGTGTAAATAGTTTTTACTATATTGTTTCACACAAAAGTTTCTCAAACCCCTGTCCCACAGACCATATGCAGCCCAGGACGGCTTTGTTTATTTATTTATTTTTGAGACAGAGTCTTACTCTGTTGCCCAGGCTGGAGTGCCGTGGCACAATCTAGGCTCACTGCAATCTCTGCCACCCGAGTTCAAGCAATTCTCCTGCCTCAGCCTCCTAAGTAGTTGGGATTACAGGCATGCACCACCACGCCCAGCTGATCCCAGGATGGCTTTGAATGTGGCCCAACAAAAATTTGTAAACTTTCTTAAAACACTATGAGATTTTTTTGTGATTTTTTTTTTAAAGTTCATCAGCTATCATTAGTGTTGGTGTATTTTATGTGTGGCCCAAGACAGTTATTATTCTTCCAATGTGGCCCAGGGAAGCCAAAAGATTGGACACCCCTGGACTAGAGAATAATGACAAGAAAAAATAATCTGGACATGTTTGATACAGATGCAATTCTTATTTTGAATATTTTTGATCTGTAATTAGTTGTAGCTATGAATGCAGAACTTATGGATATGGAGGGCCAACTGTATATATATGTGTATATTAATATATGTATATGTATGTAAAGTTTCCACCTGGTAGATCAGCAGGCCGTGAGGTGATATCCACTGGGCACCTATAACTGTATAGAAGTTTTTTTCCGAGGTCTACAAGATTTGCACCGCCTCCACTCTCCCCCTACAACCCTCATCTCTGCCATCCCCCATTGAAGGAGGCATTCTCATTATGAGGTATGGTAGTGGAATAGAGCTCTGTCACTGGATAATGATCTCCTGTGGTTAGATGAATGAGGACAGCAAATTTGGGCACCTTTAGAAACAGAACAGCAAGGGGCTGCCAAAATGTTGATTTTTCAAAGAGGGAGGTTTTAATCCTGTCACAATATTCTATTCAAAACTGAAACATTATATGCAGAAGAAGACAGCAAGGTTAAGAAGAACAAGACCCTTGCAAGACTAAGACTAAGATAGAAGGTGGCTGACCACTTTGCATGACCATGAATTATTTTATTTTATTTTATTTATTTTTGGAGACAGAGTCTTGCTCTGTCACCTAGGCTGGAGTGCAGTGGCACTATCTGGGGTCACCGCAACCTTCGCCTCCAGGGTTCAAACGATTCCTGTCCTTCAGCCTCCCGACTAGCTGGGATTACAGGAGTGCACCATCAGGCCTAGCTAATTTTTTTTTTCTTTTTTTTTTTTTGTATTTTTAGTAGAGATGGGGTTTCACTTTGTTGGCCAGGCTGGTCTTGAACTCCTGACCTCAACTGATCCGCCCACCTCAGACTCCCAAAGTGCTGGGATTACAAGTGTGAGGTATCACACCCGGCCAACCATGAATGATTTTAAAGCATTGGGTAGCCCTCTGTTTTAGGCAGCTGAATTGCTTTGCTACATAGAGAGAGGAAGCTGATAAACACACATACACGCGCGCGCACACACACACACGCACACACACACACACATACATATATATATACTGCTCTAAGATGGATCAGGTACATAATGATACAGACAAAGGCAAAAGGTAATAAAGGAAAAAAATCAGAGGATGAGGCAAAAGATATGGAACCTCTGAGTTCTCTCAGCCATTACTCCTGCTCCTGGACTCACATCTCCATCTCTGCTGTATTAATACCACAACAACTACCACTTCCTGCTATAACTGCCACTACTAGTGCTACTACTACTATTGCTACTAACACTTGTATTACTATCATTAATACTATCATTGCTAGTGCTACTATTAACAGTACTTCTACTTCTGTAATCATTATGAGTCTACTGCTACCCTATTATTACCAAACAGCAATTTGTGTCTTCCAGAACCCAGACTGACTTCACGAAGATACAGACTGACTTGGAGTCTGTATTATAGAAGAAGTAATGTTAATAGTAGCACTAGCAATGTCAATGTGTAAACAGAAATACAAGTGTTAGCCAACAATGTCAATGTACCCAATATTAACGTCATAACAGGAAGTGGCAGACCAGTAATGGCTACATCGAGATGGAGATGTGTCCAAGAAGCAGGTAATAACTGGTGCCTTTCTGGAGGTTCCATATCTTTTGCCTCATCCCTGATTTTCACTTCCAGCCCTGCCCCTTGCCCCAATCTCATATCGTGTACCTGAGATCCATCTTAAACAAATAGAAACCCCACTCCCCCTAAATGGAGGCAGGTCAATGGCTCACATACAGTGGCCACAAGGAACAGGGAGGCCTCGTGTATTAGTCTGTTCTCGCACTGCTAAAAAAGGCATACCCAAGACTGGATAATTTATAAAGAAAAAGAGGTTTAATGGGCTAACAGTTCCATGTGGGTGGGGAGAGCTCACAATCATAGCAGAAGGCAAAGGAGGAGCAAAGTCACGTCTTACATGGCAGCAGGCAAGAAAGAGAGCATGTGCAGGGTAACTTCGCTTTGTAAAACCATCAGATCTCATGAGACTTATTCCCTATCATGAGAACAGCACAGGAAAGAGCAGCCCTCATGATTCAATTACCTCTCACCAGGTCCCTCCCATGAAATGTGGGAATTATGGGAGCTACAATTTGAGATTTGGGGAGGGGACACAGTTAAACCATATTTCACCTAGAAACAGGTTTTCCCTTCCCAGACAAGGTCTGGATGTGTGGAGTGAGAATGAAGTCCCATGAAAGAATATGGAAGACAGGCACATTGAAGGGGGAGATTAAGGGTCAGTGAGGAAGATGGAGAACATTCTTGCTAAGCAGACAGAAGGGAAAGGAACTAACTGGCTTTGGCAAATATGTCAAGTACTGTGTTGGGTACTTTCCTCAAAAGTAACATAAGAACTAAGAATACAATCCAACTAAGTTAACTCTAGTGTCTCAGAGCTATAAGGCTCAATGCTACGATTCAAGCCCGACTCTGCTTGCCCAAAGTCTATGGTATTCCCATGAAATCCATACTCTCTCTCCAGATACTCTTGTGCCTGTTCTTTAACCACTAAGAGTGCCTAATATGCCTTTCTTATGTGGCTCACAATGTGGTTCCACAGTTAAGAGCCAGAATGCTACCCCAGTTGGTCAGCCATCATGATAATATCTAAGTGTATGCATTTTTTATTTGGAAGGTTTTAAAAATGCACAGTTCAAGATCTGAGAAAGTTGTGAAAATCGTGAATTCATCAGGGCTAACGGTTTTAGGAACTATACCAAGAATGCCACCTCTCCTCCTTTCTTCTCACCTTTTGTGAGAAGCATCCATTGACAGGTTGGGGAAGTCAGCACAGTGCTAGAAGGAACAGACAGCCCTATCACTGGAGCTTAGGATCAGAGCCACATCCTTCCAGTAGGTAGAATGAAAGCTTAATCAACATTAGGATTAGTACATCCCCACTTACAGGGGTTTGAACTCAATTAAAAATTTCAACTGGAACCTTGGCACAGGTGCCGTGAGACAGAATCTGACTGTTCTGGGCTCTCACCCCAATTTCAATACATATTCCTGGAAGAAAATAGGTGGGTCAGATGGATCTGGGGCTCAATTTAGACCTTTGGCATAAAAACGTAATAAAGTTCTATTTGGGATTTCATAACAATTTAGTTAAATTACAGAATCAGCTGTTTCCATAGGTCTCTTTTTCCCTCGGGCTTAGTATTTTCCTTGAATTTGATGCCCTTTTTAAAAGGGGTGGAGAAGTAGGGGAGGACTGGACTTGGCATCCAATGGACTTCACACAAATTCTGGCTCCATTTACTAGCTAGATGCTCTTGGTCAAGCCACTCAACCTCTTTGGGCCTTAGTTGTCTCACCTATAGAATTGGCATGATACAGGCAGCTCTTCCTCAAATGATGGCTGTGATAATTTAAATGAGATGATGTTGTCTGGTATATGGCATTGCTGAAGTAATAATTTACTTTCCTGCAAAATCTTCTCATTTCTGACAGGTTCTAGTAATTTACACCATGTGACATTTCAGTCCTTTACCGGCAGACTAGGTCCTAGCCCTCAATGGTTGCTTTAATTACAAGAGCCCCATTCTGAGCCCTGGGATTTTAGTTAGTTATACTACCCGCTAGGATTTTAGATTGGTTCTGCTACCTGCCTACATTCACCAATAACCTTCCCCAGACCTGGATCCTTCTCTTGCCCTTTAGCTGGCATGTCTCTGAGACTGTGCCCTTTAGCTGGCATGTCTCTGAGACTGTACAACTTGGCACATCTCCAATCCATTCTTGACACAACAGAGATGTTCTTTTAAAACACAAATCTGATTCTCACTCCCTTACTCAAGGTGTTTAAGGTAAAAGATTAAAATGTATCCCATCCCCTAGAAGGATCAGCACAATCTGGCCACACCTACATCTCACCTACATCTCAAGTCTCAGCTTCCCCTCCATATCTTTGCTTCAGCCACATTTATATCCTTTCAGTTAAAAAACATGCCACTTTGCTCTTCACTTTGTTCCCATTGTTCTCTTTCCTGGAGCAATTTTCTCTACCAACTTCCTTCCTGCCCCCCTTTTAAAATCAACGTATTCTTATAACTCAGCTCAAAAATCACTTCCTCAGGAGTGTAACCCTTGAATTTGGAAACCATATCAGATTTTCCTATGATTTCTCTGATAAAACTTTTCACTCATAGCAACTTGTATAGCTTATAACTATATCTTCAATTAATGCCTACCTTAATTATAAACTCCACGAGGGCAGAGATCATGTGTTTGCTCATCACTGTATTTTTGACATCTGGTAAGTTGTATAGCACTGTCGACATTGAAAAGTGGCACTCCAACATTGTCACTCCTTTATGGGTTATCCTGGAACCAACTGTCTTGACCCACTTCTGAAACCTAATTTCCTAGAGATTCTTCAGGCTTCTAACATCAGGACTCATTTCTTTCTTTCTTTGATTCAAACCTGATAAGCAATACCACTTCTTATTCTGCCATCTCAAACTTTTCTCTGATTTTATTATTGTAGATCACTTCAAGGAAAGAACCCTTCCAGGCATGGGCCTCCTGGGATGTGCTACCAGATGTGTGCCAAACTCACTGGGCAGGACTTGTCTCCTGCCCAACTTAAACACTGGAATCACCTAGCCCTCATTTTTCTAGGCCTAGATCTCCGTCTGATCCCTCTGGAATGTCCTTTTAGCCAGATCAACATTTTTAGGCCCCTTTTACCTAGCTTGCTGTACTTGGGCCCAAATATGATCATATACAGGAAGGAGCTTTGTAAACTTGAAAAGACTAGACACGTGTAAGGGATTAAGGGCTTAGTTCAGGCTCCCTTTCAATTCATAAACTAGGTTTCTGCTTGGCACACTCTGCCATCTGGAGAAATTTTCTACTTTTTTCTTCCCCAGTGACAGTTCCAACTCTTTTCTCTCTGTTCCTTCTCCTGCACTGGCATAGATAGAACAGGGTTTTAGTTGTTGGTGTTGTTTTGAATGTCAGATCTGTTGCTATTAAGCCAGTATGGTCCCTCATCTTTAAGTTTTTGTTGACTCCCTATATGATTTGCTACAATAAAACTGCACAGTAGCAACCTAGATAGCTAATACCATTTTAGCAAATTACATCTTGATATGAGCTAAATAATTCATGCTCACAGTTACTTCAGGATGAAGAATAATAGCACAAAAACACTTGCTCTATAACCTTGGGCAGATCCTCTTCCATTTCTGAGCCTCAAATTCCTCATCTGTAGGATAAGGAGTTAGATGGGTAAATGTCCACATGCTGATTAAAATAGATTACACATGTAAAAGGGCTTGTATATGGCATGTTGTAAATATTTTGTCACTACCATTTTTGAATCTAACTCCATCACTCTACAAAACAGAAACTGAAGGCCATGGAGGTTAATTAATTAATTAATTCATTCATTAAATCAGTCATTCTATAACCATTTTTAAAATGTCTTTTATGGGTCCTGCAGGAACTATGCCAGCAGCTAGGTGACTTACCCAAGGTTGCACAGCACTTTCATGGCAGATGTGGGATATCAACAATAACAATGGCTATTATTTGCTGAGGGCTCACTATAAAACTATCACTTGCTAAGTATTTTATATAGTCTAATTTAATCCTCAGAAATTGTTCGCTATATTTTTTATGATAATAAAATTGAGCCTCAAAAACTTAAGTGCCATCTCAATGATTTTTACTCAAATATTTCTCCAAATGGTTGTATAGATACCAAAAGATGATACTGAGATGTAGAAACTAATATATGGTGAACTAAAAATGATCTTGGTTATCAGTTTTAAAAAACAAGTTAAGCAAAATCTCTAATACTAAAGCATGAGGTGCCATGTTTAAAGATTTACAAAGTTGGTAGGCAACAACATGACAGGATTGGGAGCCAGACAAATTCTTTCAGCCATAAAAATGACAGCTATTGTACAAATAAACCAGGCACTAAATGGACAGAAACACTCTTCCTCCATGCACCCTCTCACTTCATTCAGGTCTCTGTTCAAATGTCACCTACTTAGAGATGTTTCTCTGTCCACCCTATCTCAAGTAGCCCTTACCCTTCTCTATCTCTTATACTGCCGCATTTTTCTTTTCTTTCTTTCTCTTGCTCTCTCTTGTTTTTTTGAGACACTGTTTTGTTCTGCCACCCAGGCTTGAGTTCAGTGGTATGATCATGACTCACTGCAGCCTTGATCTCCAGGGCTCAAATGATCCTTAGACCTCAGCCTTTGGAGTAGCTGGAACTACAGGCATGTGCTACCACACCTAATTATTTGTAGAGATGGGGTTTTTCCATGTTGCCAGTCTGGTCTTGAATTCCAGGGCTCAAGCAATGTGCCAGCTTCAGCTTCCCAAAGTGCTGGGATTACAGGCATGAGTCACTGTGCCTGGCCTCTGTGGCATTTTTTTCTTCACTGCATCTGAAACCATATTATTTATGGTTTATTTGTTCATTTGTTGGCTGAGTGATTGAATGAATGTGATTACCTTCCTTTCCTCCCGGCTCCCATTCTGGTGCTCTTCTCTCTGCATGCAAAATCGGCCCATCCGTCCCAGGAAAGAGTATGGGAGTCAGTCCCCAGAAACCTAGGCTTCCTGTCTGACCCCCCAAAGAGACTCTAAGGTTCTGCTGCATCCACTCAGGATGGTCCCTCTGTCCATCTGAGCAGTATGCAGTGGGAATCCTGCCAGCACCAGAGAAAGCTGCCTGCCTTCTTCTGGCCTGATTGCTTTTTGGTTACCCCAGGGCATAGATGAAACAGAGATAGGTATGCAGGACGGTACAGTGTGTCTTCCCTGAAAGAAAAGCTTTGCAAGTTTAATTAAACCCTAGTAATTTTCATGGACCACAGGTTGAAGAAGGAAAACTGTGTTCTTGGAGCTTTTCCTACCCTTCAAAACATGTGTTCCTTTAGTCTAGTTTTGATTTCCCATGTAAAAGGGTCATGAAATTAATGGAAAGGAAATGCCCAGGAAAGATGCTGTTACTCGTTGAATTTGAAAGAATAGGGATGATATTTCTGATCATTTTTTCAGCTGTCAAAAGACCAGAGATGCTCTTTTAATGGTATAAGGACAAAAAGTTTTTCTTGTTGCAGACTTGCCAGAAATGAGACCCAGGAGAAAGGCATTGTTTCCTTCAATTACACAGTTGCCAGGGAAACCGTGTATGGAAGTTAGCCTAAGTGCAAGTTAAAAAATGAAGCATCTCATAAATTGGTATAAGATTATTTCGAAAAGTCTGGGCCAATCATGGCATAGAGTGACCCTTGTAGAACTGTAAGGATTTCTTAGCTGTGGCAGGAAATCACACTTAAAGGTTACCTTCTGCTGCGAACCTCTTTAATGAATGTTTTTCTAGGAGTGAAAGTCTTCAGGTAATTTTTTTTAAACCCCCACAACTCTATCACCAAAAAAACTAAACAAAATAAGAAACAACCAGCTAACCAGAAACAATGTTTGTAGTCTAGAGAACAGGTAAACACACACACACACACACACACACACACACACACACACCCCTTTGGGAAACAGTATTTAGTAATCTTACATGTCAGAAAAAGACTTTATTTTTTTCCTCTTTACTAGTTTATACAAAGATTATATGTGGTTTGCTTCAAAGAAAGGTCTGAATTAGTATCAATTATTTCAAATATATTACCATCGCTGAGACCCAGTTCTCCTTTCTATAAAATAGATTTAATCATAATCTCTACCTTCCATGGTTATTCTGAAAATGAAATAAAGATGTATGTGCATGTGTGCACATATGTGTATGTGTATTTGTTTGTATATATACACATATATATGGTATTTATCATATGGTAGATGTTCAAGAAATACCTAGAAAATCTTAGAGATCATTTAGTTTAGCCTCCTACTTAGTGCAGATAATTTCTTTTAAAATACAATGGCCATTCAACTTTTCCTTAAACTCAGCCAGGGAGAGGAAGCTCACTACCTTACAAGGCAGCCCATATCATATCAAGAAGTCAGACAGCTGACTCTTATTTTTTAAGTTGGAATCTGCTCCGTATAGCTTTTATTCATCAGACATAATGGCTTGTGAGAACACATGGAATAAATCTATTCCCTCGACCCCGCAAAAGTATCATCCATGTCTTCTTGAGTCCAGATAACCCCATTCCTACACCTAGCTCTATATGCTAATAATAGGCAGCTCCGTGTGACCCTAGGCAAGTTACTTCACATCTCCAACCTTCGGTTTCCAGCCATTAAATGGAGATAGTAATTTTTTTCCTGTTTGTCTGTCAGGCTTTTGCTAAAGATCAAAATGAAACGCTAGATGGGAAACTTTTAGAAAGTGCAACATACCACACACATTAACTAGTATTTATTATTCCTTTTTCCCCATCATCTCCACTTAACCTTGTCCAAAGGGAGCAGTTGGCTCTGTTAGGGAGAGAGAGAAGAGTTGGACTTTCTTTGCTTAAGCTCTGCCCTGTATAGTCCCAAGGCCTGAAAACTGATTTGCATCTTCTTGGTTCCCCTTGCTGCTTTCTTAGCATGAGCCCTTGCCTCTCTCCCCAGGTTCCCTCGTTGACGTTGCTCACCCATTTAGTTAAATGCTGTTTTGACGAGGTAGCCTATTTTGGTAAGTGCCTCTGGGGAGCTACAGAAAGGTTTAATTCCCTTTCTTTTCCCTAATGTTTATCTAATGGTAAGGGATTGAGAATAGGTTTGATATCTCTGGAGACTCTAGGCTGAATGATTCAATAATGTATGTGTCTAGGGGCTGGCTGAGAGACTTAGCTTTCTAAAGAGAGGAGAGGGTGGTTGAAGACACTCAGCTATTATAGCAGGAGGGGTGTCACTCATCAGGAGGCATCCCAAGGGCTAAGGGGCAGCACGACTGAACTAGAGCATGTGGTGATCAGGATAGCAAGGCAGGGTGACCACATGTCTCAGTATGTATATCTGTTGTCCCACTGTTATTATTAGTGGTATCACCTTTCACTCTCTAAAGTGAAATTGGGAGGATATATTACATATTCACTTTAGACATAGAAAGGATACTTAGTGGGAATCTAGGTCCTTTCTTTTCAGCTTCAGACCCAAATACACAACCATATGCTAGGCATCACCACCCAGATGTTCCCCAGTCATCTCAAACTCAAAGTAAACTATTATCTTCCCCCAACATGCTCTTCCTTCAGAATTCCCTGTCCCAGGAAAGGGCATCACCACCCACCTGGTTCCTTAAGACAGAAACCCAGGAGGTCTCTGAGATTTTAATTACCCTCATCGCTACAACCAGTCTCCATAGAATCCTTCAGACCATTCCCCTCCTTTCCATCCCACAGCTGCCGCCTTAGTTCTGAGTCTTGTTCTTTCTCCAGGATGCCTAAAACTTTAATTTGGTGTTGTTCTATTCAGTCCCTGGCTCTAAGTCGTTTAAGAACCTCTGTCCTCTGTTATATTAGCCATCTCTTCAAGTTTCTTTGTATGATCATGGTTTTGGTGTACTTACCTAACTCACTGAGCTCTGCACCTACCTAACTCACTGAGCCCTGTACCTTGTCTCTAGGAGCCAAACTTCTACTTCATATTTTCAATCGTTCATTCATTCATTCAACAAAGATATTGAAAAGTTCTGAGAGTACAAATGTATCAATATTATGGAGCCAATCAATTTCAGTCACAGCCTGCTGAGCAGTTAGGAAGACAGGAATTTGTACCAATATCCACTGTACTTTAGATTCAAATCCACATTCCACTTAATATCCCAGAGTGTTATTTCCAAAATATGCATTTCACTATGCCACATTGCTGTTTAAAACACTCCAATATCTTTCCATTGGCTATGGATATGTTTCAATATGGAGGAATTCCCGCTAAAATAACATCCTGCCTGCCATCCCACTCACCCCTTCTCTTACCAGAGTGTCTTTAAGGGGTGGGGTAAATTATCCAATGGTGACAGTGGGAAAATTGAGCTTATGCTCCCTTTTCCTCTGAAATCAGTCTACCTACAAACAGCATACACTCAGTTCTGCTGTCTGTGCTCTGCTGCACTGCTGCTCGTTATTGGCAAGGGGAGGTAGGTTTCTAGAGTTCAGTATTTGTTGCCACCCACTTCAACAATGCTCTCTAATCTAGCTTTTCTAAGTGGTAATTTACCTGACTTCATCTCTCAGTTGGGTCTGATCTTGGATAGACAGCAGAGGTATAATTCACTGAGTTCCTCAAACCCCAACATGCAAAAAAATGTCAAGTTATCTCGTTTTGTAAACAAGTAGAAGATGGGCCTGGTATGGTGGCTCATGCCTGTAATCTCAGAACTTTGGGAGGCCTAGGTGGGTGGATCACTTCAGGCCAGGAGTTCGAGACCAGCCTAGCTAACATGGTGAAACCCTATCTCTACTAAAAATACAAAAAAATCAGCTGGGCGTGGTGGAATGCACCTGTGATCCCAGCTACTCGGGAGGCTCAGGCAGGAGAATTGCTTGAACCTGGGAGGCGGACATTGCAGTGAGCCAAGATCATGCCACTGCACTCCAGCCTGGGTGATAGAGTGAGACTCTGTCTTAAAAAAAAAAAAAAAAAAGATAGAAGATGGCTGGGTGTGGTAGCTCATGGCTGTAATCCCACTGCTTTGGGAGGCCAAGGAAGAGCACAGCTTGTGGCTAGGAGCTCGAGACCAACCTGAGCAACATAGTGAGACCCTGTCTCTACAAAAATTTTTTAAAACCTAGCTGGGTGTGGTGATACATGCCTGTAGTCCCAGCTACTTGGGAGGCTGAGGTGGGAGGTAGGAGGATTGCTTGAGCGCCACTGCACTCCAGCCTGGGTGACAAAGTGATATCCTGACTCTTTATGAAAAAAAGTACAAGAAATCTACTGTCCTCTGTTTTTGTAAAGTACAGAGCATTTGCCATTCTGCAGTTTCTCAATATCCTTCCTCTCCTTAGGTATGCAACTTTGGAAAGCCACCCTCTATAATGACAATCCACAGGCCAGGCTAAGCTTCACGGAGATACTGTCTGAGACCAAAAGAGACATGAAAAGCCAGCGGGAAGCAGTTTGATTACAGGAGTACTGTTTGAGTGGCAGCTGCAGTGGGCCCTTACAGTCCCCTCAGCTCCACACAGCTCAGGAGAACTGCACTCTGATGGTTGATTGTAACACTGAAGCAACTTTGAGTTCTAGAGGAAGGCTTGAGCACTTGCTGGTACTGAAGTAGCCACCCCAATCTGGCTATGACATTTTCTTGGCTACATGGTGAGAATGAATCATCCCGATCTTATTTGCAAATAAAAGTAAAAGGGCATTTTACAGTTTTTTGCAAGGATCTTTTTCCTTTATTTATTTTACATGATCAGAAAACCATGCTAAGTGCACAAAATTACCCTATTTTATGGATGGAGAAACTCAGTCAGGTTAAGTGACTTTCTCAAGGTTCTTCAGCAAGTTCGAGGAAAACCTCGGGCAATCCCCTCAGAATTAATCAGAATTGTAACGGCAATTGGGAAATCTCCCTTAATGATAACTTCAAAATCTAGCATTTTTTCTTTTTTTTTTTTTGAGATGGAGTCTCACTCTGTCGCCCAGGCTGGAGTGCAGTGGCCGGATCTCAGCTCACTGCAAGCTCCGCCTCCCGGGTTTACGCCATTCTCCTGCCTCAGCCTCCCGAGTAGCTGGGACTACAGGCGCCCGCCACCTCGCCCGGCTAGTTTTTTGTATTTTTTTTTTTAGTAGAGATGGGGTTTCACCGTGTTAGCCAGGATGGTCTCGATCTCCTGACCTCGTGATCCGCCCGTCTCGGCCTCCCAAAGTGCTGGGATTACAGGCATGAGCCACCACGCCCGGCCTAAATCTAGCATCTTTTATACCTATGTAGAGCTTTGTCCTCTTGAAAATATAAACTATCACAACTAAGGGGCCTCAGCAAACATATCATCCAATCTTCTTCCTTGACAGGTAAATCAAGGCCGAAAGTAAGAATGTGATTTTCCTGAGATCTTGAAGTGAGGCTGGCAGACATAGTACTTGAATCTAAGCATCCAATTTCCATCTAGGCTGTTTCTATTAAAGCTGTCTGCAGAGAGTATAAGCCCATTGTGCAGATGAGAATATTAACCGCAGAGAAGTAAAGTATATTGCTCAAGATGCCATGACTGGAGAATGGGAGAGCTATGATTAGCGTTAGAGTCAGATGATGACACTTGGCTGAACTGGTGGGAGTTATTATTATGATAACCAACACCACTCCACTGGATGGCTTTGTAGCTATCATAAAATCAGGCCATCAGTGATTCAGCTTCATTATTAGTCAGTTTCATAGATTTTTTTCCCTTTGTTACTAGTGTTTTCATTGTGTGACATGCCTTCAAAAAAAATAAGGTATATACAGACCCTAGACTCCGATTATGGGTTTCAAGTATATGCTGTTTCTCCATGACATTCACTAACTGCCACCCCAGAGCCCAGCATCTGTTAAGTTGCCTGCAAACATTTGACATTTGAAAGTGCTCTTTTTCCTCTTTTTTCTTTTGTAATCAATAAATCACTTTTGATGACTTTAATGGAAATAAAATAACCACATAAAATCAGGCTTTAGCACATTATTGCCTAATTATGAATTTCACATTTTTGACAGTAAAATGGAGGCTTGTCAGACTCAAAAAACAGGCAACTGCTATAAAATTTTAACAATGTCTCTGGGGCTAGAACCCAGGTTCTTAGGAAATCACTGCTGTTACCTTCCATACCTGCTACTGCTTTGGATTCTTAGTCTCTTTGGGACATTTCTAAGCCCTTAGGCATTCCACAGCACTGGAGTGGGAGCCAAACACACCTGGGGTTTAATTGCAGTTCTCCTGCCTATCAGCAGGGTGCTTTGGAGTAAGTAACCTCATTTCTCTGAGTCTCAATTTCCTCATTCCTAAAATTGGGACTATAATATCTACATCCTACAATTATTGAAAGGATTAAAAATAAAGTACTGAAAGTATATGGTTCATGGTAGGCATTCAAGAAGTATTGCTTTCCCTTCTTTGCTTAAGTGATTTACCAGTATAGATATGCTATCAACCAAAATGTTTGGGCCTTATGCAAACAAAGCACTCATGTCTTACCTGCCTATTCTGACACATAACCCAATCATCTGCTCAACAAATATTAATGTCTACTATGTGCCAGGCTCCGTGCTATGCTGTGCACCTTATCCAGTGGTAAAAACAAAGTTGATCCCTGCCATCATGGAGTTATACCTTAATGAAAGAGACAGAGATTAAATAAGTATATAAAATATGTAATTATAAATTATAATAAGTACCATAAAGAGGGGAACACAGGGTTCTATCAGAATAGGATAATCTACTTTCTTTAGAAGGAGTAGTTGGTGATGGCTTCTCTGAGGAGGTGACATTTAAACTGGGAATGATAAGGAATCGGCAAAGAGAAGAGGTAAAAGACTATTCCAAGTCCGGAACCCAGCAGCTGGGAAGGCCTAAGAAGCTGATATTAGGTTGTCTTTCAGACCCAGCCCTCTCTCTATCCCCACAGACTTCTACATCCCAAAATAAATTGGGCATTTGTATATGTACGTAACTTTGCATGTACTCTTTTCTCTGCCCCTAAAGCCCTTCTCCCAGTTCTCTATTTGGAATGCCAAACTCCAAGTATCACATTTCAGAGAACCCTTAATTAATCGCCCCAAAGCGGATCTAATGCCTCTCCTCTTGTTTTCCCCCAATATTTGTGTTTAACTTCATAATATGTGGTAATAAGTATATCATGCCTGTTACTGAATATTTACCCTGTGCCATAGACTGTGCTAAGTGTCCTATTTAAATTATTGCATTTAATCTTTAAGGAAGCCCAATGGAGGAGCTACTAGTATCATCATCCCCTTTTTACAGAAAAATAAATTGAAGGTAACTTACCCTGACTGTCAGAGGCAGAGTCTGGATTTGAACTCCAGGTCTTTTGCCTCCAAAACCCAAACTCTTAAACTCCTGTGCTATGCTAGAGTAACATCTCTTTATGTCTTTTCCCCGTCGGACCCTGAGATTCCTGAGGGTGGGTTTTTGTGTGATTCATCAGTATATACTTACCACACAGAACAATTCCTGGCACAAAGGAGTTAACTATTTGCTAAAAGAATGTCTTGGCAATTACAGATCCAGATGATAAAGACAAAATCACATAATGTGTAAACAGGTCTGTCCCTTCAGCCTTCAGGCGCAGCCTGTCCTGTGGCCTCTGCTGATCTGATTCGTGCAGCGATTGACAGCCTGGGTCCCTCTCCTTCAGTCCCGTTAATGGCATTAGCATCTAGTCAATAATGCTCAGCATTTCATTTTAGCACTTTAATTAACAAATTCAATTTGTTCAAACTGCTGTGAAAACAAATTAAAAGCTCAAGAAAGGGGCCTCCAGGAGGGGGAGGGAAGGCAGGGGCTCTGCAAGTATTAAGCTGGATGTTGATCTGCTCTTTGGAGGTTAAAGGCTGGACATTGTCTGCCTTTCAGCCATCTTCCTATCCCTGACTCAACTGAATGCCTCCAGGATACAGCCAAGATCAAGCAAATCAGCTTCTGTACCTTCTAGGTTTGTCCTTTCCCTCTCCATATAGGCAAGTGGGGGCCCCACTCTGCCCTTCAGGTTTGCTCTCCTTCTTCAAAGAAGGCATTCTGCTTTGGATTTGAATTCAACAATGACAACATTAATAATGAACAACTTCCTCATTTAGTGATTCTAAACCAGGGATAATTTTAACCCACAGCAGACATCTGACAATATCTGGAGATATTTTTAGTTGTCACAACTAGGAGGAAGGTGCTACTGGCATCTAGTAGGTGGACACATGCTGCTAAACATCCTACAATGCACAGGACAGCCCACCTCACCAAATAATTATCTGGTCCAAAATGTCAATAGTGCTGAGGTTGCAAAATCCTGTTCTAGTCCCTCTACAGTTTTCAAGGAACCTTTGGTAACTGCAATGTCCTTGTGAGATAAGCAGGTTGGAGACTGCTAACCCCATTTAAGAGCTGAGGAAGGCCCAGGCGGGCAGATCACAAGGTCAGGAGTTCAAAACCAGCCTGGCCAACATGGTGAAACCTCTTCTCTATTAAAAATACAAAAATTACTGGGGCGTGGTGGTACGTGCCTGTAATCCCAGCTACTTAGGAGGCTGAGGCAGAAGAATTGCTTGAACCTGGGAGGTGGAGGTTGCAGTGAGCCGAGATCATGCCACTGCACTCCAGCCTGGGCAACAAGAACGAGACTCCATCTCAAAAAAAAAAAAAAAAAAAAAAGAGTTGAGGAAATTGGCAGAGTTCAAGTGGTGGGCTCAAAGTACACAGTAAGTAGTAGTGATGAGACCAGAACAAGATCCTTTCACCACCTCTAGTTGAATTAAAAGAGTGGAATTAAAACAAAAAGCATCCTTTGTAGGCTACAAGTAATTTTTTGGGAAATCAAAATGGTTTACAGTTATGTGCCTGTCCCCTACATATTTCTTAAGAAACAGACACAGGCTAGGGTACTTACCCATTTAATAGGCTGTCTAAGTTTGGTGGCACCAGACCTGGGAAAAGGTGCTTATGATGAGTGAAGCTGGGAAAATTCCTCCTGCCTCCTACCCCCAACGGTTATATCCAAAGACTGCAAATCAGTGACAAACTTTTAAATAGAAGGCAGCTACTGAAAAGTTCAGCTTGTTCTCAATCACTGGTTATTCCAACCCTGAGATTCAATTGTCCTTTCTATCTTAGAAAGCAAGAAGGGTTAAGTAAAGTCAGAGCTACATATGAGTTTTGTGGTGAGCAAAAATCAAAACCAAAACTTAACATTTGAACCTTTTCAGGGGTTCTGACAAATACACAGATAAATTGGGAAAGGAGGGGAGTGGGCAGGCAGAGAAAGGGGAGAAAAGAGAAAAAGAAGAAAGGAGGAAGGGAATCTGATGCACGTTATTGCAGAGGATCAATAGAAGCTTCAGAGAAAATTTGTCCAAAGGGAAGGAGTCTAGCAGAATGAAGCAGCCATGGACCCTGAACATCAGAGGGCAGTGGTGGCTCCTAGTATAGTGAATATCAGATACTCTGGCAGCCTGGGTATATGACCCAGATTAATAGCTCTGAGTGTGTGAATCAAAGGAGATGGATCACTAAATTCTGTAACAGTTTGGAACCCAAGGTATTTGCTGTGGGACACTATTGAAGTGAGCATAACAAGGAGGGCACTTTGTGGGAAGCATTGTTCTCCAGGGAGTTAATTTCTGGCATTGGGATACAGGATTGGCCTGTCACTTTCATTTCAATAGCTCACAATTTTCCAGCTCTTAAGATAATGGCAATGAACACAACATTCAAAGGAATAAAGTTTTAGCCTAGAAGTAGTTCCCAGGTAGACTAAGGCCTGGGATTACAGAGTGCCAGCTGAGTTTTTGTAGTGGCTAGTGGTAACCACAAGGAGTGTATAAACACTTGTAAGACTCCTTGGGATCCTTTAAGCTATGTGTGGAAGAGCAACACTGTAAAAGACTGAATTTCCTGCTATGACAGGTAAGGGTACAGTGATGCAGAAATATGGTTAATAATGTTCATGTGACCTCAGTTACATTAACAAGGTGCTGAATTTTGGTTTTTTCATGTTATCTCGTTTCATCCTCATTATAATATACAAGCTTGTTTTATTCTCTCCATTTTCAAAACTCAAAGAGGTTAAGTTGCTTGCTCAAAGTCATGTAAGAGGTGGGATTTGAAGCAGGATCTGTGATTCTAAAGAACAAGCTGTTTGTATCATACAAAGTCAGGACCTCTTATGAGGAAAAATGAATAGTGGCCAGAAGGGCCCAAGTCTCTTGATCTGGCTTCATCCCGCTTTCCAATGCCTTTTTCTCTTGCCCCTGCAAACCACTGGGACCTCTGGAGACAAGAAAATGACTATTTTTCTTTTGTGAGGACTGTTCTATAAAGTCAACAAAGCATGTTTCCAAGTTAGCAATCATAGACATAGTCCACATAGGAAAGCCTTAAAGTTGCCATTATAAACTTCAAGGATGATAAATCTGCTGCTCCTTGCCCGGAGAAAAGCAGGTCTTTGATGCAAGAAAAGAGATACCGAGGAGGTGCCTTTGAAAAGACAAAGGCCTACTGAAGGCCTCTGCAGAAATACCCCCATTCCTCCAATTGTCTACTTAGAGCCATATGTTGAAATATTGTGGTGGTGGGGGGGTGTGGTGAAAAAATATGGCTTTAGAGCCAGACTGGTCTGAATTTGAGTTCTAAATTGATAGCTCCCTAACTGAGTGACCCTGGGCCCATGACTTAATCTCCCAAATCATCAGATTCCTCATCTGTTAAACAGGATAACAATGAAACTATTAGAGGACTGTTGTGACTATTAAATGAGATAATTTTGGCAAAGAATCTAGGACAGTGTCTGGCATATAAGCAGATGCTCAAAAATGTCAGCTCTACTCCCCGTATTCCTAAGTCTTCCACTTACTCTGGAAGCTGTGTCCCAAATCAATGTTGTGTTCCTAGAATTTAGAATAAAGCCCTGGACATAGTAAACATTCAGTAAGTGAAAGTTTGATGGGTAAACAAAGGGTAGGAGAGTAGTGAGAAAAAAATTAGGGCTTATAGTCAACTCAGATTTGAATTACAGCTCCATTGTTTTCTAACCACTAAGTGATCTTGAGCAAATTACTTACTCTCTTCCAGCCTCAGTTTCTGTATGGGTAAAATGAGGAGAGTACTCACTTGCCAAGCTTTTTAAGAATAGAAGGTTACATATATAAGGCACGTATATACCACATACCTGGCATTTAGATGGTATTGGCTATAGGTATTCCTATTAGTGATCTGGATTTTTATATGGATTCACTCATTTTAGGCAAATTATCTAATCATCATCTTTTCTCCTTTATCATAGTTATTTCCTCTGATTATGCAGAAAGTATGTAAAAACAAGGGAACCAATCTTATTGAGTTTCATGGAATTTTAAGTCCCACTTTTACCCTTGTACAGTAAACAAACTCATACAGATTGTCTGCAGCTGTATGCACCACATTGTGTTAGGGTTGGGGAATCCATAAGGACACCACCGACAATGTCCCTGCTCCCATAGAGCCTAAATCCAGTGTGTGGAAGAAAGTGAGGTGGAGGTGAGCAAACAATAACCAAATAGATTAATAAAAAATGTCTTGCTTTATGAAATTTGTAAGTGTCTTCACTCATCTATGCTTTCATTCCCCTGAATAAAGATTATCAGATGATGCCAATGAGACACTCTGAGCTTCTCATATAAAAATGGTGGGTACATACAAAGGTTGAGATCTTTCAGGACTACAATGGCTATTTAAAGGTATTTCAGTTACATAATGAAGCAATTTGACTCTTATGGGTCCTTATACCCCCACATACACTCCCACTGAGGCATGCTCTAAGATATACTTAGTAACACTTGCTCAGAACATACTATGTTCCAGGCATTGTGCCATGTACCAAAGCTACAAAGATGAATAAGACATAATTCCTGCCCTAATAAGACTTGGTCCCTACAGTTAATGGTCCAGTCAGGAAAACATAGCTGATACAAGTAGGCAGCACCATGTAATTATAATTGGAATGAAGAGGGGCACAATGGGCTAATGGAGTCTGGGTGGTTGTTTGTTGTTGTTGTTTTTTTTTGTTGTTGTTATGGCTGGTGGTGGTGGTGTGGATAGTGGCGGTGTTGATGGTGGCAGTGGTATGTACATGTGTGTGTGGTGTGGTATTAACCCTGCCTGAGGTGGAGGATGGGCTTAATGTTGTAGAAGGTTTCACGGATTCATATGGCTATTTGGAGGTAAAGACAATAGAACAATAGCATGCCAGGGCTAGAAGGCTTAGATGGCCTCAGGCCTAGTCTCCTACCAGGATTGTGAGCAACATTCAACATCTGATTGCACAATCCCATATGCTAGGCCCTGTGATAGTCACTGAGGAGACAAAAGTAAATAAGGCACTGGCCTGCCTCATTGAGCTCATGATATGGCATGTAGAAATAGTCAAGGTAACAGCATAATAAATGACAGCATGGAAGGAAGCTCAGATGGTGGTGGGATGGCCAGCTGGGACGACAAGGAGAGAGAGGTGGCTCAGTCTTCCCAGGGGTTAGATGGGGCCAAGGAAGTCTTCCCAGAGAAGGTGATGCTTGAGTTGAAGCTTCAAAGCTGAGTTGTTTTCTCCATCCATCCATCCATCCATCCATCCATCCATCCATCCATCCATTATACTGATTGATTCGCTCATATATTACTTGAAGAATTACTATCACAGGCAAGAGCAGGGCAGTATCTAAGTAAAACTGTGAAGTGTTCAGATGCTACTTTAGCATCATAGAGTGTCAGGGGAAAAATTCTTATAAATGACATACTCAAATTCCCACAATTTTATAGATGTGGAAACTCAGGCCCAGAAAGGATATGAAAGCATTACCATCAAATCACTCAAGTAGCAATGAATAGAGACAGATTTACATTAATATAACCCCAGTGTGCCCATACCAGGCCTCATTCTGTTATAACACATTGCCCCTTCCTCAGCCTGCATTTTTTGCAATTGCCCCCCACCCCAACCCTTCTCCTACCCCTAGGGGATTTTAGTACTGTCTTGCCCTTCCCCTTTCTTCTTGATCAAACGTTTTCCTGGAGAAGGTTCAGAAAATAACTCATATCAAGGTAAACAATTCTTAGTGTTACATATGGGGAAAGCAGAGCAAGGAAATAACACCTCACGTTATAACAATTCAGGACATAATCCAGTTTCTTTATTTGTATAACAAAATCTAATTCTTTCCACCATAGGGGTTTAAGGAAGAGGGGACATCTCTGATTAGGAGGGCCCTAAAATCTGATCCAAGCCATGTGGCTGGTTGGTGACCTCAGATGGTGACAATCATGGAGACTATGTGATTACTGCATTAGGATCATCCTCTTTATTCCATCCTTTCCTGACTTGAGAGTGGAGAGGCACTGGAGATGTTCTGTGGTGCTGCCACATTATTGAGGTCCCAACTGAAAAGCTCTTCAAAGCTCACAGAAGAGTTAAAACCCTAACAATAATAAAATCAGGCCAAATCTTAGGTTTTAGTAGTAAAAATCAGGGATTCCATCCATATACACATCATATTCTCCTTGCAATGTCCTTGGAACACAGGGATCGTTATCTCCATTTTATAGGTGAAGAAACTGAGGCCCAGAAAGACATGGTTGGGAAACAGCAGGGGCAGGATCTAAACCCAACATTCTATCCCACAACAAGATCCTGGGACCATACTGATTCCCAGCGCACATTCTAGCTCAAGCATTTTAATGCACATCCCATTTCCTACTGCATTTGCCCAAACACCTGGGGTAGACATGCAGACCCCTTCATTAGACCTAAAGCATGCTATGGAACTTCTTCGGGCCTTAGATCCAAATGATAAAAATGAGAATATTACTTATTTCATAGAGGTGTAAGCATTAAGTGAGAACAAGTAAGATACAGTACGAGAGAGCTTTGTCTTGTTCTGGTACCTGGTAAATACTCAGTTAATAGGGGGGAAGAACCACAACAACTTTATTTTTCAAAATCTGACTCAACTCTGTATTGCCAGGTGCTATGTATCACACAGACCCTTATTTACTGTCAAGAGGCAATGTTAAGAGTCAGTAGAGCAGAATATTAAGAGCAAGGGCTCTGCAGCTATTTCTGGTTCAAATTCCTTCTCGACCATTAATTAGCTGTGTGATCATAGGAAATTACCTAATCTCTTTGTGCCTTAGTTTCCTCATGTGAAAAATGGGCATTATGAGAATTCAGTGAGTTAATATATATAAAGTCCTTACAATAGTATGTGGCACACAGTAAGTGTTCAATTAGTGCTAGCTAATTATTATCATCACTCTTAATGTAAGACTAGATATTCTTCCTCTGAACTTCTGTTCATGCTATTCCACCCATGAGGAACACCATTCTCTTCCCTATTGAAATTGAGCCTTCCATGTTTAGCTCAAGAACCACTTCTCCCATTACTCTTTCTCATTCTTCCATGTCTCACAAGTTATCTTACTCAGTCATTAATGTCTGATTGTTTTAGGTATGTGTGCTCTATCACCCCACAGGCACCGACCATACTGTGAAGTGAATACTGTGTACTCTTGAACTCTGAATCCCTAGCCTAGGGTATAGGGGCTGCCCTATGACCCATGACCCATTCAGTAAACATTTGCTGAATGAATGGATAAATATACCTTTTTGATTGTCTGTGAATCCCAATTATAGGAGATATTCACATTACTTAGTGATAATTTGATCGATAATCAGGGTGTAGGAGAAAGAGCAATGGACTAGGACACAGATTGCCCTTTTTCTGAGTTTGGCTTTGGCGTCCCATGTACAAGTCCTTGAGCAATTTGTTTCAGCACTCTGTGCCTCAGTTTCTTCATTGGAAAAATGGGTGGCTGAGCATTATAAAGTCTGAGAACCCTTCTGTCTCTAAGCTTTGTATTGAAAGGTAAAATGTTAGTTCACTCTGTGTCAGGTTCCTTCCATAAGCACTTGGTGCCAGGCTCTGTGCCAGACAGTGGGGACACAAAGATAAATGACACTCATTCTGTCCATGAGGACTCATAGTTGAGTGGAGAACACAGACTTACAAACTGATGGTTACACGGCATGAGAGTAGCAGAGGGAAGCACAGAGCCAGGAGGACTTGACAGCCCAGGGAAGGGGACTTAGGTGATGACATCCTGGAGGAAGTAAAAGTAAAGCCAGTCTTTGTGGAGAAATGTCCCATGTAAGCAAGAGAGAGGTGGAGGAGACAGGCCAACACTGGGGTCTAAGGGCACACCTGAGGTACCTGGAAAGGCTCTGTATCTCAGAGTCTGAACCTTAACTTCTCCCCAGGAATACAGTTTGCTTCTGGCCTTCTTTTCAATTCTTCCACCATACTGTGTTTCTTTCTCTATCTCCAGAACATGCTTCTCTCTTTCCTATCTGCACCTTCCCTGCTTACCTCTCCTTTGCCTCCCTCCAGTTAATCCTTATTCTTTGAGTCCAGCTCAAAAGTCACTTTGTCAGAAAAGCCTTTCCTGATGCTCCAGGTTAGGTTAGGCCTCCCCTTGTGTGTTTTCTTAGCACCTTGTGCTTCTCTGTCATCACATTTTAAAATAGCAAACTATGTGTTTAGTGGCTTAATGTTTGTCTACTTTGCCGGAATGAAGACTTCATAAAGGGCAGGGACTCTTTCTTATCCAATGTTTTATCTCGAACAGTGCATCTTATATGGTAGAGTCTCAATAAGTATTTCCAGAATTAATAGAGGGACAAAGATGGGGTAGAGAATAGGAGAGGACAGCATTCACCCTTCTCTTTGATTACACTTTCAGGCTATTCATCTGTTTTCATTACATTCAAATCTACAATGCCTCTGAGGCTAATACTTTCCAGCTGTTCCATCGTCTCCTGTTTTTCCGCACTAACCTCAACAGAACCCTTAGAGCTTCAGGTGCTCAAAACAGGTTTGTAAAATGAAAGGAAAAAAAAGAATACCAACCTAAATTTCTCACTGCATTAACTGACCAAAGCTTTCCCTACTCCTCAAAATGTAACATACTCAAGCTACTTCCAGGATACTCTAGTCAGACAAGCCAGTCCCTCAATGTAACTGATTTCAGGTGAGGGCTGATAGGCACACAATCTGATCGAGTCATCTCACACTAAAGTATGAAAGATGGATTGTCCTTTAAATTGTTTCTTTCTCTTTCTCTCTCGCTCTCTTTTTTTTTCTTTTAAAACAGGATAGCTGCTAAATATAGGTTAACAGGGTACTAGAAACATATGTAGGTGAAATGGAAAGTATCTTTCAAGCATCATCCCACAAAAGCAAGATGATTTTTCACAAAGGCTGGAAAACAGGTCCTTACAGAATATTTGGATCATCTCTTTTCACTTACAAATGTAGAAAGGGAAGCCTAGAGAGGGCAAAAGACTTGTTTAAGGCACACAGCAAAGCCATGTCACAGATGGGACTGTAACAGATCCCTCCCTGCCCGGCTCCAGTGCTCCAACTCTTTGCACGTGTGCCTTGCGCTTTGTCAGCAGTTTGTAAATCAAGCCCTCCTGCTCTCCCTTTGCTCTTGTTTCCTTGGCCTGCCTTTCTTACCCTGAGTCCCAGCGGCAGCCTGCCTGCTGCAGCTGCCCTTGCTGAGCACTGCCACTCTGTAGATGGTTTTGCCGCCTTTCACTGATTCATCCACTTGCCATCTGCTTTCAGATTTCTTCTGAAAACCCCAGCGTTCTGGCTGTTTCCTGAGATCTGTCACGTCTTCTTCCCCACTAATGGGCTCAATAAACAGCTGCTTTAATTTAGCCTTCATCCATCGCCAGGCCATCATTTTCTGAAATTTACATCATCTATTTTTCACCCTCTTGCCTTTTTTGATTTGCTAATTTCAGAGAATTAAGTGTGTTTGAAAGAGCAAAGGTGAGGCAATGATGCCTTTTCTGAGGAATCCTAACTACAGTAGTCACTCCTTTATTCATATGGCATTTAGTTCAATGAAAATTATTTGACACTTAGCATGTACAAAACACTGTGTAGGCAGTGAAGGATAGCTAAAGAAATGGAAGGCAGTGTTGCAGTCCTGGTCATTCACATAAGAGATACATGCATAAAACACTAAAAAAATAAAATTGAAAGGATGTCTCTTTGGCATGATAAAACGGGAGCCTTGAATAGTGACAGAAACATGTATTGTGCACTCACTCTGTGTTACAGTATGCTAAAGTGGACGTTTCATCTGAGGTACCAGGAAATTAGAAATGTTGTTTCTGAAGACATACCAGAATTTATACAGAATTTCCAAGTACACATCTGGAAACTGAGTACAAGACTCTTGAAACCCCTTGCCCACTTTGAGTATCAAAAGGAAAAAAAGGTGGAAAATCAAAGATAAGGTTTTATTTGGGGGAGTTTGAGGGCCTGGAGTCCCACATGCCACCCCTCCAAAGGAGGGATCAGGAGGCACTTTTCCCTCACCTCTGCATAGGTAGAGGGGTGCACAGTGGGCCGGTTTTAACTCCTGCCTGATAAATCTAATGAGCAAAAGACTATGGAAAAAGTAAAGTAGCTACACCGAGATTGGTCAGTGATACCCAGTGACTGTTCAGGCAATAGATTCTAAGCAGCTGTGGTATGAATGGCAGATAGAATTAGTTTGATACCATTTTGACTCCTGCACAGAGTCTATGTACAGTGGATACCAGAAAAGCAGAAAAAACGGAGGCAGTAACACTAGGAAGAAGGGAACACATTCTCCATGTGATGGCTGCCTTTGAACAGAGGAGCCTCCAAAGAATCCACGAGAGCACCCATCAGAAAGGGAGTCAGCTACAAATATCCACCAGGCATAGAGAAACTGAAGCCAGCTTAGCGGAGTGCCAGGCAAGTGATACCCTTCTGTTCTCTTTGCACTCCTTCCCTCTTCCCACTTCAACCTTGGTGAGCTAATGGAAAGACGAGTGAAAATCAGAGAATGGCCAATGCTCCATCCCCAACCCGGTAAGCTCCCCACTGGAAGCAGGCATCATCTGGCGGATGGAGGTACAGGGGAAGAAGACAACATTAAATCAAGTTCAGAGTTTTGATTACTGTCTGTAATTGAACATTTTAAATTACTGAATTGAAACTGTGTTTGTTTACCTAAACGGGAAATTCTCATCTAGGCCAGGTAAAACCCCCTCTGAACAGGTCTGAACCTTTAGGTAGTAGACAAAAATAAAGCTGCTTTTATGAACACACTCTGAGTCCAGCATATTATAACAATTTACTATTGGCTGCACATATATTAACACACCTGACAACAATCTTGAAGTAATATTATTGACTTTATTTATTTATTTATTTATTTTTGAGACATGTCTCACCCTGTTGCCCAGACTGGAGTGCAATGGCGTGATCTCGGCTCACTGCTACCTCCAAGTCACAGGCTCAAGCAATTTTCCTGCCTCAGTCTCCTGAGTAGCTGGGATTACAGGCGTGTGCCACCACACCTGGCTAACTTTTTGTATCTCTAGTAGGAAACGGGGTTTCACCATGTTGGCCAGGCTGGTCTCGAACTCCTGACCTTGTGATCTGCCCACCTCAGCCTTCCAAAATGCTGGAATTACAGGCATGAGCCACCGCACCCAGCCGACCTCATTTTAACAAATGAGAAAACTGAGACATAGGGAGATTAAGTAACTTGCTCAAGGTCATCAGCTAGCCAAATGTAAGTACTTTTAAGCATTATAAACTTCCTTTGGGTGGGAATATATTTGATCCCTATAGATCTGGAGCTCTACAGAGTGCCAGTGGCTCAGTAGGTATGACAAATATTGTCTGAGAGTCTGATTTTAGAATGCTATGCTGGAAATCAGTGCATGAGAGTCTTTAGGTTTTTAAGAGCAGCCAGCTTGAATTAGATGAGATGAATGAGGGTTCATCAGGACCCATCTTAGAGGCTCCCAACTCCCTTTTCTGGTCTCCTGGCCAGGCCATACCAACCATGCCCACATTTTGTCCTTTAGACACAATCTTACAATCTGCCCTTTCTTGCTGTTGCTTTTATACTCCGTTTTCCCTGGGGGTCCTTTACTCTCTTCTGTGTTATTTAAACCTACTTCTCTTATCCTCATTCCCATTATTTTCAGTTTCTCTCATTGTGTCTTGGTACTTATAGCCATAATATAACTTGTCCAACAGCCTTTTCTCAGGAACTTCAAAAATCCAGATAAAAATGTCTAAGTAAACTAATATCATATAAGATTTAGAGACAGCTTATCTTGTCCAAACTTTTCATTTTAGAGATTTAAAAAATCTTAGGTTCAGAGAGGGGAAGTAACTAGGCCAAGGTAACACAGATGTCAATTTCAGAGCTAAGTCTAGACTCAGCTCTCTTATCTCTTACCCCCGTGCTTTAGAGAAAGGACCAGTCAGTCCACGTGGACTGGCATGGTCAGCAAAAGCATCAGAAGGTAGACTACTGCGTGCTCATTATGTCTCAGTGTCTGGGAAGAATATCTACTCTGGCGAGATGCTTAGGGTTTTGTGTAAAGGTGGCTACACTAACCACATGTGAAGAAAGTTGGAGGGGAAGCTTCTGTGTTTTACCTAAGCCACTTATGGAAAATACATGATAGGCCAAGTTATATGCAATAGACTGAATGTTTGTCACCCCCATCCCTCCCTAAATTCATATGTTGAAATGTTAACCCCTAAGGTGATAGTATTAGGAAGCAGGAGCTTCAGGAGGTAATTAGGTCATGAGGTTGGAACACTCATGAATGAGATTAGTGCCCTTATACAAGCGACCACAGAGAGGTCTCTCATTCTCTTTCTGCCATGTGAGGATATAACAAGAAGATGGCATTCTGTGACCCAGAAGAGGGCCCTCAGCATAACCCATCCATGCTGGCATCCTGATCTCAGACTTCCAGACTCCCAAATTGTGAGAAATAAATTTATGTTATTCGTAAGTCACCCACCCTATGGTATTTTATGATAGCAGCCTGAACTGACTACAACATTACCTCAACTGTGGTTAGTATTTTTGATGAGAATTGTTGAGCAAATAGGAAAAGTTAACAGGAAGTGTTGAGGAGAAACACTTTCTTTGATTTATGTCTACAATGGCCTTATGAGGGAAGCATTATTTTCTCTATTTTAAAGATGCGAAAACAAAACCTTTGAGAAGCTGGATAATTTGCCAAGGATACAAAATTAATAAATGAAGAAATCTTAAGCTGAAGCTAAGTTTTGTCTAATTCCAAAGCCCCAGTTCTTTTTTCTGTGTAGCTTGTAAATGGATTCACGAGGTCATTACTAAAGATAAATGTGTTTAATGAAAGTTAATAAAGCAATAACAGTATTACTGGAACAAGTGCACAATGTCTCCAGAAAACTACTTTGAGTGAATAACACATGTTTATCAATTTATTTGCTCATTGTATTCACTTATTCATTTAACACATATTAATTGAGCATTTACCAACTGCCAGGTACTATGACAGGCATTTAGGAGACAAGCTTGGGCCAAAAAGACTTTACGCTTTAGAGCTTACATTCTAACAGAGAGTAGAGGAAAATCAAAGAATGGAGACAATGAGCAAGATAATATCAGATAATAATAACAGATATGAAGGAAATAAATTAGAATGATATGATAGTAAGTAGAATGATGTGATGGAAAGTGAGAAGAATGGAGAGAAGCTAATTAAATAAAGTGGTCAGTGAAGTCCTCCTGGAGGAGGCTGGGGTAAGATTCAAAAGCAAGGGACTAAATGAATGGAATGAATGTTCATATTCTTGCAAACACACAAGACAAATGCAGAGAAAATGAGACATTGTACTCTCTCTCCTGGTGATCTCTCCTCTGGTTTTGAATAGAGGAAGAAGGAACAATGAGGCAGAGAGCTCCAAGGCAGAGAAGTGTAATGTAGACAGGTGGAAGACGATGGGCTTTGGAATTGGATAGATCCCAGGCTATAGAACAAGCTTGTCTAACTCACAGCCTGTGGGCCACATGCAGTCCAAGACATCTTTGAATGGAGCCCAACACAAATTCATAACGTTTTTTAAAACATGAGTTTTTTTGTGATTTTTTTTTTTTAGTTCATCAGCTATTATTAGTGTTAGTGCATTTTATGTGTGGCCCAAGACAATTCTTCTTCTCTCAGTGTGGCCCAGGAAGCCAAAATATTGAACATTCCTGGACTTTGGATGAGTTCTTTAGCCAGAGACTGTTTCCATGTGTGAAAATGGGGATAGTTCTTCCTTTCTAGGATGTCTGAGGATCAACTGAGATAATGAACAGAATATCATTTCTCAACTTCCAGCAACAGAAGCTAACTGACTGATTAAGCATAAAGGGAACTTATTAATTGAATCTTGGTAGCTCACACAATGAGCTGAAGGTTCAGAGAACCAGGCATAAGGCTAAACTACATGCCCAAAACCATACTGCCAAAGTAGTCTGATGAGAAAACCATAGTTTCTATCCCCATCACTAAGTACCAGATGCTACAGTTAACACTACTGACACTTCTGGGCCACCAATTCAACTTTATTGCAGCTACTATGCTGCCAGCACTAATGATGCTGCTGGGCCAAGAACTCAAGATTACCTCTACTGCCTAGGCCTTACAACTTGCTTGCCTCAGAATTGATTTCTTGTGTAGTGCTTCTGATTGACGGGGCTTAGGTCACACACCTGTGCGCTAGCTGCGGGAGAGGCTGGAGAAGTGCATTTTTAACTTCTATCTTGATGAGGAAGGACTCATGAAGAAGAGTATTCAAAAGTCAGAAAATATGACAAGTAACTACATAGAAAGAAGGTTCCTAGCACAGTGCCTGGGACCCAGCAGATGCTCAGTGAAGGTGAGGTTTTTTCCTTCTTTCAGTTGCACAGACTTCTATCCATCTGATCCTTAGCTCTGAGGAGGTATTAATAATGCCGTATGGGTAGAAGAAAAGGCCACCATGTACTATTTAAGACTCCCAGAGAGGAATCATAAATTTAGCCTGTGCTAGAGACACCTTCCAAAGAGACGGGCTGCTAACTGGGACTTGGCTCAGAGCAGGAACAACGTGCTTGGCATTTGCCTAAATGCAGCCTAGCTTAGAGGTAGAGTAGCCTGATTAAATGAGCTAAGTTCATCTATCACAAAAGTTGGGAGAAGAAACATAAAAAGATAGACCAAGGGTCTTCAGCAGACAAATGATGAGTATTATAATTGTTCTAGCTGCCCTGAGCAGAGTGCTTAGGGGGCTTCAGACACAGTAGTGCCTGCTAGGCCATACCTTTCCTTCTCTATCTGTATTCCATCCCATAACAGGATGCATGCCTCAGTTTCCTGATTTGCACTTCAATTCCCTCTTCTTGCCACTTCTTTTGCCCTTTGGAACCAAAGACCAGCTCTGAATCCCAGAATACTTGAAAACCTGTCAAGAACTTACCAAAACTGTTCCACATGTCAAGTTCCCTCAACCCAGATAAGACTCTCCCAGAAATAAACCACATCATAGATGAAAGCCATTCTGACGCTCTAATTTATAGGTGAAATGTATATAAGGCACTTTCTTGCACATTATCAAAATTGATTACAATAGCATCTCTGTGAGTTTTAGGTTATTACATTAAACACTTATCGAATGCTATTCAATCTTTATTATATCAGGCACTGTGCAGAGGCAGAGAGGGGAAAGTGACCTGCCCAAGAGCACAGAACCACATTTTGTATTCTTCCATTTTGCCTTAAGGGTTGTTAAGATCAAATGGGATACTATGTAGAAAAGTGCTAAATAAAAGCATAAGGTTATTATTATTAGTGTGGTTATAACATATGGATCTTGTTTCTAAGCCATTGCTCTAAAATTGTGGGGAACATAACAGAAGCATACACTTCTGTGAGAATGATGTAAACTTGAGCTGTGCCTCAATGTCCCTCTGATACCACAGCTTTGTTTCTATATGACTACCTTTCCTTGCCCCATTTCTTCCCTCCCCTTCTCCAATCACATTATTTCCAGACAGGGATAAAGTATTGTTGTCCTGGAAATTAGTACACTACAGATCTGGAAGGTAAAGGAATTTTAGAGGACAAAGACAGTACTGACCTCAAGAGATCAGTGAGAATTATATCAGATAATGTATATATAGCATGTGGTAAGTGATATCTGCTATTATTACCTTCACTCTAAAAATAAGGAAAATAGGGCTCAGCATGATTAAGTGGTGTGCACAGGGGCACAAAGCTATTAAGATGGATGAGAAGATTCAGAATTGGGCCTGTTTCCCTGTGCTGCACTGCTTGTCTGAAGAGTTATACATATGCTTCAAGCTCAGTGCACATCCTTCCCCTTCTTCCAAGCTTCCCAGAGTTATGGGAGCAGAATAAATGTCCTCCTCCATGGCTCACCCTTGCCCTGGTCCTAAATGAAAAACATCTGAGTTGGGAGGGATATCAAGGTGATGCAGACATTTTTAACCACAGTTATAATATTTTTGATAAGTGGTCACCCTATATTGGTAATGTTGCAGTTGACCTTTAGACCAAAATCCTTCCTTTATATGTTTGTTGATTTCATTCCCGGAGTAGCAGTAAGACAGATGGGCTGATGAATAGGAAGTCTGAGGTCTGGCACCCGGTGAAGGATTTCCTCTCTCTCCTCCCTTCCTTGTGTTAGCTCTTTATCACAGGCTATCTCTTATTTGAAAACTTTGTATGCCATTGTTGTTTTTATTATTGTTGTTGTCATTGTTTTAGAGACAGGGTCTCACTCTGTTACCGAGGCTGCAGTGCAGTGCTGCAATCATAGCTCACTACAGCCTCAAACCCTTAGCCTCAAGTGATCCTCTCACCTTGGCTTCCCAAAGCACTGGGATTACAGGCATGAGCCACTATGCCTGGCCCCTGGGCCTCTAGTTTGTTTACCTTGGTATAATTGAAAAAACAAGAAGCTAGGCAGTCCCAAATTTGAATTTCGGATTTGCCCATGGCTGGATGACCCTGGGAAAAAGTTTTAGCCTCCTAAGTCTGAATCTCCACCAGTGAAACAAAGAGAATACTGTGATGAATATGGGATAACAGGTGTTAAATGTCCAGAAAACCATGTGAAAAATACAGAGTATTCAGTAAACAGTAGCTGGGAGTCATTAATCATTAACTATTATTATTACCTTGCTAGACTGAGCCTTCACAGTGGCTGTCTGCCCTGACCCTGGCTCTAATTGGATCTGGCCTTTCCTTGTTTCCTGCAATAGGGAGCAAAAAAGGCTTGCCTTGGGCGTTAGATCCTGTTGTATTTGCCTAGATTTTCGTTCTTTTCCAAGGCCTTTTCCTGCTCTTGTCTTTCTGCTGATAACAACCTTCCTTGGATTACTTATAAAACCCAAAACACAGCCAACGCAGAGCTGTGCTTTGGATTTAGGGTGGGATGACCCTACACATTGAATTTCTTGGCCCTCAGCGGCATCTGTCCAGTACATAGCCATGCCAACTGTTTACTTCAATCGCAAGTACTCCAACTCCATTTCCTGGAAAGACAGAAGCCATAAATCTTAATGTATTCAAAACTCCAGTGCTAATAGCAACAGACAAAATTGCTTTGCTTCAGAAAAGCACTATATTTTAAAAGTTACATTACAACCACTCAATGGCTTTCTATCACAAGAGCCATTTTCTTATAGAAATATTTAAAGGAACTTCATACCTTCCTTTAAAATTTTTCCCAGTTAAAAACATAACTACAGTTGCTTACAGAAAAGTAGAAGAGAGACTGGGGAATGGAGACTCAGAGGTTACAAGCAGAATCAGAGGAAAGGAAGAAAGAGGTTTGTAATCATTCCTGTGAAAGTAGATTGAGAGAATCATTCAGTCATTCAAAAAACATTTACTGATACTTACTCAACTAACTCTGGTTTAGTCTCTGATTAGGGGCTGCAGCCATAGAAAGGAAAATATGGCCCTTTGCCTCAAAGGACTTGCTGACTAGAATAGCAGGCCGATAGGAAACAAAAAATAATCATCAGTGTGATACGTTCAACAGTGTAAGACAATAACAATATTCCCAAAGGGCCAATGGTAGGACATGCACCATGTTTTGCTTGGGATTGATGCTTTATAGAGGAAGTAAATTTACTTACCTAAATTTGCAAATATTTAATTTTTAAATATCTCAAATATATCTAAAAAAAGACTAACATAATGAATGGCATACTAGTCAATCAATTCCTAACATTTTTCCATATACTTCATATTTTTTAAAGAAACAAAACACTACAAATATGGGTTTAAACTCCCATGTTTTAACCCAACCCTTCCTTTATATAACAGGGGTAAACACTGCCCTGAAAATTTGTGTTTATCATCATTCCATTTTTTTTGCTATTATTATGTATATATGTACCTATAAGCAAAGTAAAACATCCACATTTTCAAACTGTCTATAAGTGGCATCATATTGTACTTGTCAACCTAAAGTATATATTTTTTTCCTTTTACAGTATGCTTTTAGAACTTAGCTATGTTGATATTTATAGCTCTAGTTCATGTATTCAACTTCTGTATAGTAATGCGATGTATATGATCTAACCAAATGTATCTATGATCATAAGGTTTACAAATTTTGTTATTGCAAATAATGTTGTGACTAAAGAAATCTGTCTACTGTACATGTGTGATATTCTCTAGAAATGGAATGGGTGGCTAGTAAGATTTAAGCATCTTTGGCTCTACTAGATCATGCTACATTACTTTACTAAGTGATGGTGCCAATTTATTTATACTCCTCTCACCAATAATAGATGATTTCCCATCTCTCCAGGTCTTCACTAACACTTGTTTCTGTGCATTATCCACAAGGCTGTCCCACAGCTGCGTCTCTTTCACCCCCCAAGCCCCTGAAAAACATCACAGCCAGAGATCTTTCCAAAACACAACTCTGACGGAATCACTCTTCTCTGGTCAAAACTCTACATTTTTCCTCAGGATAAACTTTAGGCTCCTTGGCATAACAGTCCACAGTCTGACCCCTAATGACCTCTGCAGGCTTGTTTTTTTGCCACTCTCTTCCTCATTCTTCATGTGCCATTAACACCTGTCTTTAGTTCTCTGCATATGCCATGATGTTTTTAGCTTAAGGGTTTTTACTCATGCTGCTCCTTTCCCTATGAACGCCTTTCTGCTCCTCAATTCCATTTCAAACAGAGAGGCTAACTTTTCAACAAATGTTCTCTTTCCCTTTCTGCCACCATAATATAGAGCTGTCACTGAGAAGTATCTGCTTAAGCAGCGACTCCCTTGCCCAGTCCCTATAACGGGTAGATGTGATCATCCGAATGAGTTACAGCCAATGGAATATGAGTAGAAGTGATGTATACTACGTTTAGGGCTGCCCCATAAAAACCTATTACATATTAGAGCCTCAGTATGGAAGAAACCTGGGCCCCCGAATCACTAGCATTACAGTCTTTACAGCAAGGGAAGTCCTGGTCTTGTTCTCCCATATCAGGAGGCCTGAGTTTTGGAGTGCCTTTCTTGAAATTTTCTAGGATTTCTTAGTACCTGGTACTGGCCAGGGCTGGCAGTATTATCTGGGCAGGGTGCCCTAAGCTTAGACCACTCCTCATATTTCCCCCTTGGGAGTGTTCTCTGACCCCCTACCTAGGGCTGGCTTCATGAACACAGAGCACCATGCTCTGTGCTTGGTTCAATGCTCTGTTGTTGCCATCTTGGAGTTCCTAACAATTTTCTAACACGAGGATCCATGTTTTTATTTTGCGCTTAGTTCTATGTCATTCTCTCATTCTCATTAGCCAACCATCTGTGTTTTACTCATCTGTTCATATGTTTGCCTCTCCTATTAGACTATAGACTCCTTGAAGGCAGGGATTTCTGCCCATTAATCTTAGCCTTTAGCATCACACTCAGGGCCTGCAGAATAGAAGTATTCCACAAGTGATTTTTAAATCAATACCATTTTGTGAGGGAGGGATCTGGATACTGTAGGAAGAGCACATGAATGATAAGACATGGATTATAGTGCTAACTTTCCCACTATTTTCCTATATAATCTTAAGCCATTTTCCTTCCCTGAGTTCAAATAGCCTTAGGCATAAATTGGAGATCACAGTACCTACTTTTCATGGCTTTCCTGATGAATAAATATAAATTATGAAAAGTACTTCACAAACTCCCTGAATCATAGGTGATGTTCAAAAGATGGTAGTTTTTATACTAGTAGATACTCAATAAATACTTGTCATTTAATAATTAATCCAGCAATTATTTGAGAACCTACTTTGTGCTGGGAATTGTTTGGGGCACTAGAAATATAGTAATGAATGTCATAGCTCTCCAGGAGTTTATGCTTTAATAGAAGAAAATATGAATTAAAAAATTGACACAAAGGATGCAAAGGACCACAAAGCAGAGTAAGAGGGACAGGAAATGCTAAAGGGGTGAAGCCCCTAAAGGACCTTAGATAGGATGGTCAGGGAAAGCACTAGTGATAAGGTAACCTTTGAGCAGGGACATAAAGGGAGAGAAGGAGAGTCTTTGAGCAGAGACATGAAGAGAAGAGGTGAGCCATGAGAATATCTGGAAAGAATATTCTGGGTAAAGACTAGCGATTATGAATATTTTGAAGCAAGAATATGCTTGGTGAGTGCATGGTGCAGCCAAGAGGCCAGTGTGGCTACAGCAGAGTAATCAAGTGAGAGGGAGGTGAAGAATAGATCAATGAGGTAGGAGGTAAGAAACAGATCATGTAGGGCTTTGTAGGCCACAGTAAGAAGACTTTCGTGTTGTTTGTTTGTTTGTTTGGATGAGTGAGATGAGAAGCCACTGAGGGATTCTTAGCAGAGAACTGTCACAATCCGACTTTCATTTCAGAAGAATCACTCTGGCTTTCAGGTGTAAAATAAATCATAGTGAGTGTATATGAGGAAGAACAGGAGAAGGAGGCAACAGCAGAATCAGGGTCACCAGTTAGTAGGCTATTTCAAGAGTACAGGACAGATATAATGATGGTTTGGGACAAAGAGGTAGAGATGAAGTGAGAGAGTGATTAGGAATATGGATATATATTGACCATAGAACCAATAAGATATTGGTGGAAAGGCTATTTGAAAAGAGAGACAGGAATAAAAGATGATTTCAAAATTATTGGACAGCGTTGCCATTTATAGAAATGGGGGAGACTTTGGGAGAAGTGGTTTGGGGGATTAGAAATTACGTTTGCTTTTGGACAAGCTGTACTTCATATGCTTATCCAAGCCAAGATATTGAGTTAACAATTGGATGTATGATTCTGGAGTTCAGGAAAGAGGTCTAAGTAGAGACAATAAATTTAGGAGTCATCAGCTGACGTATGGTATTTTAAGCCAAGAGAGTAGATGAAATCATCAAGGATGTAATACTAACAAGAGACCAAAGAACAAGCTCTGGTGTATTTCAAAATCTAGAGATCAAGGAAATGAAAGGAATCCAGCAAAAGGAGACCTGGAGAGAGAATTAAAAGTGGTTTCTTAAAGCCAAAAAAGAGTGCAATTTGAAAGTATGAATGGTCAATTGTGTTAAAAGCTTCTGGTTTTATTACTTCATCATGGAAAGTATTGACATAGAATACTCTGTCATCAAATATATTCCTCTATAGAGTTAGTCGATGCAGGCTCAAACCCATTAGCTGCTTCCTTTATCAAATGTGAATATGAATTTCTGAATACTATTTTCTCAAGTTGCTATGGGTCATATATAAAATAATAGTTGTGAAAATATTTAATGAATACTTTACTGTTCAACTATCTATAATACATACTCTGCAATTAGGACCCTTCATTGTTCTTATAGCTAAGGCCTCACCTAGCACACTCACTGACACCAGGTCTATAACAGGACCCTAATCTGGGACATGAGGACAGAGACAGTACAACATACCACTGTTCTCTGCCCTTGGGCAGATCCCAATCTGGGGTGTGTGTGTGTGTGTGTGTGTGTGTGTGTGTGTGTGTGTATGTGCAGCTGTGGAGGGATGCCTAGAGCACTGCAGGAACATGGAAGACTGCAGGGTAAGAGGAATTGGTAGTAAAATGACAGCTCCAAGACACCACAAAAATTGTAAAAGAGGAAATATTCTGGGCTGTTCATTTCGTGAGCATAAATCATGGAAGTGGCAGATGGCTCCTGAAATGCCAGTCATTTTTATCTCTCTCACCTTCTGACTCACTTGGAGCATCAGCACTGTTAGCTGAATCAATACTTTCTCCTTGACCCAAGCAATTGATTTTCACAATAGGCTTCTTTGTCAAAGAAGACCAAGAAGTAGAAATGCAGAAAGAATGTTACACTCTCTGAGAGGGAGTAAAGAACAGCAAGGGAAAACTGTGTTGGCGCAGAAGTGGACTACAGGGTCACAGTAAGCTCAAGGCTGGGGATTCTAGGAAGCGGGAAGGTTGAGAAAAGAGCAACTAAGGGAGCCATCCCAGGAGGCTTCTGGCATCACTGTGTGGTGCTGCCATCAGCAAGAGGAAAGGAATTCGCACTGGGAAGCCTAGGACTAGGCAGCCAGTAAGTGACACAGAGCAAGGCAAGGAAACAAGCTACAATTTCACCAGGCTGAAAAGAGAGGCCAGGGCAACAGCAGTTAGAACAGTACAAACCTTCTCCAGAGGCTAAGGAGGCCTGGGTCTCTGCCCTACGGCCTACTTCACCTAAGATCAGGAGCCACCTGACAGCCACTTACAAGCTCTTCACATCCAGGTCCATAGGGGGAAAGTCCAGTCCTTTCAAAACCAGTGATCCTCAATTCTGGCTACAAATACCAATGCCTGGGTATGAATTCTGATTCAATGGATGAGAAGGGAGGCAATCGGTACTTTTTAGAGGCTCTGTAAGGATTCCCATGTGCAGTCAATGTATAGAATCACAGCCTTAGACCACTCTGAAGAGCAACTTGGTTCACTGGAAAGACCCATCCATCCATCCATCCATCCATCCATCCATCCATCCATCCATCCATCCATCTATCATCCATCCAACAGGTATTTGTTGAATGTTACTAAGTACTCAGACCTGGATGAAAATCATAACCCAGATACTTATTAGCTGTGTGATTTTCGCACATTACTTCTTTTAACTTAAATTTATTTAAAATAGGAGTAATAATACTACCTATTTCACAGGGTTGTTTAGAAGATCACAAGAAATAACATGCTAGAAATGCTTTCAAGTAATAATCACTCAATACTTGCACATTTTCCTACTCCTTTTCTTAATGAATTGGAAAATGGAAGGGCTGGCACTGGGGAGAGAAAGCAGAATGTAAAGAGCACTTATGCTGTGACTCACAGGGACACAGGGGAATCAATACCAAGTTAGCCTATTGCTGGTCATTGTGTTTCTGTTCATGTAACTAGAGCAATTAGGACTCTGCATTGTTCTTGTAGGTCTCACCTAGCACAGAGTTCTTTGGGACCTGGGGTCCTGCCATGCTCCCAGAAGTTATATAAGACCTGGATTATTCAGGCCTTGCTACCTACCTATGCATAAACTGCTAGCTCTGTGCATAGGCCTGCACTTGGCAGGACTGGAAGGCACAGACTTGAGTGGGCCAGACTTACATTTAAGCTGGTTCAATAACTTATGAGTAAACCATTTAACATCTGAACATCCATTTCTTCAATTCTATATTGAGGATATGATTATTGATTCAGCTCACAGACTCCAGAGTTATGCATCCTGGGTTGAGTCTTGATTCTGTTACTGTTTCCTCTTGTAAAGTGGAGATAATAACAATATGTACCTTATGAAGCTGTGGTGAAGATAAAATAATCCACTAAGATGTTTAAACACTATCTGGCATGCAGTAGGCTATCACTATTATTTTTACTATTATTATCATTACCTCTACCTGTTTGTCTTAAACCATTTTCTGCTGCTCTCACAGAATACCACAGAGTGGATAATTTTCGAAGAACAGAAGTTCATGGTTCTGGAGGCTAGGAAGTCCAAGAGCATGGTGCCAGTGTCTGGTGAGGGTAAACCCATGGTAGAAGGCAGAAGCAAGACAAAAGACAAAAAGGGAGCTGCATTCCCAAAATAACTAACCTACTCTCCTGACAACAGTGTTAATCCATTCATGAGGGCAGCCTTAATCCGCGCCTGACCTAACCAACTCTTAAAGGTCCCATCTCTTCATACCGTCACAATGGCACTTAAATTTCGACATGAGTTTTGGAGGGGATATTCAAACTATAGCACTCTTTGAATGCCCATGGAAGCCTATGATCAGCTGAACAGCCTCACTGCAATACAAGCTTCAAAACACAGCTAATTAATCCATTAAGGCAGCGGCATCAATGACAACTAAAAATGTATAGAATTCATCTTTTTTTCCTTTTATTTCCAGACCTGTCATCTCTCACAGGATAATGGTTTCCAGGTAGTCCCAGTACTCTGTATGATGTTCCTGGGGAACTCCCATAGGGGTTCCTGAAGGTGGTGTGAAAGATGGAATCCTTACCAGAGCTTTTCAGAAAAGGGGAAATAAATGACCTCACAGCATCCCTCTGATTCATCCTGTGCCTCTGTGGCTCATCAAGTGGCCATTTTGTGCCCTGAATGCCTAACTATTGAGGCTTGAGCAACAGATTAAGGTCATAAGGTCAAAAGGAGCTTATTAGCTGACTTAGTAATTATTATTGTTGATAGAAACACTCTTACAAGTATCATTTTACAGTTTACAAAGTCCTTTCCTATATATCATTTCACTGGATTCATTCATTCAATCATTCACCAAACACTCACTGGGTATTTACTATGTGCAAGCCTCTGTGTAAGGTAACAATCAGTCAACAAAATATATTTAAATGCTGAGCATACAGTAGCAAACAAGTCTCCAGATATGAATCACAAAAATTCACAGTCAAAATCGAGAAGTTGTATCAGATTAAAGAATAGGCAAGACACAGGTCCTGTGATGAATTAGGGTACATGTAGGACATCCTACAAGCAAAAGAGTGACAGTTCTATCTGGGAAAGATTGGACAAGAAAGACTTCATACTTGGGACCCATGTCTTAGGACCAGATGTTAAGTTCCAACTGATCCTACTGCCATACCTGAGTCAGTTCTGCCACCTGGTTCTCCTAGATGATGGAGGCCCACTCATGTGCCTGATCTCTGAGCAATATCCACTCTTTGGTTTATCTAAATCTGTATACTATAGTCTAATTGCCCCTGTAAGGTTTAGAATTTTCAAAATGTGGCTGCCAGCTCATAATCATAGTTATACCTTTAACAAACGGGCATACTATTTACTACTCTGAATCCCACAGTATTACTATGAGCCTTACATGAGATCATGGATAGAGATATAATACCAATGATATAAAGGGCCCTTTTTGAATTCTTAATATGTACCAGACATCAAGTACTTTATGCAAATCTTTGCTCACCTTCACATTTTTATACATAGATATGAATTCCTTCTCTTTTATAGAAGTTCAGTGACTTATCCAAGGTCATATAAGTAGAAAACGGCAGAGTTTATCTACTGCAAAAGCCATTTTATTATTATATGTCTCTTTCCTCTATATCACATTGCCTCTCCAAAGTGAAAATACACACATACATACATACGTACATACAACCACAAATGGAGCACCTGCCAGTTGCCAGGCACCAAAATAGGCATTTTGTTTGATATGAAACTCACAACAAGATATCTCTTTTTAAAACAGGTATCTTTTTTCAAACAGATTTAAACACTAAGGCAACTGATGCTCAGAGAGGATGAAAAAAAATCAAACAGCTTGTTGATGGTAAAGCCAGGGTTTGAACCCAAGTTGTTGACTCAAAAGTTGTTGTCTTTCCACGATATCACACTACCTCCCAAGATCCTCAGTTTGCTGCTAGCTGCCTGTTGCTTTCCTTCCTTGGTACTTACTTTTTCCATCTGCAAAATTATGACCTCTAAGAGCTCTTTCAGCTTTGAGGTTCTCAGGTTCTAAGATATAATAAACAGGTAGAGATGAAAGGCAGACAGAAAGACATTCTGTACTAGGAAAGCAGGGATACAGGACTGCAAAGATAAGAGAACATTTAGGAAAAGTCAGACATCATGGGGCTGGAGTTAGAGCAACTCCATTCTTTGGATAGGGGAACAGAGGAGGCTTCATGAAGGAAGTAGCATTTAAGCCAGACATAGCGGAATGAGGATAAGCTTGAAATGTTAAAAAGATGGGCACTATTTCAAGAAAAGGAAAAATACAAAAAGGACTCAGAGACCTACAATTAAAATATGTTTGAATAATGGTGATTTGTCTGATGTGGTTTTTATTCCAGGAAGGAGCAGAGGAATCAAGGGGAAAGAGGTTGTAATGATGAATTTCACCACAGTGGGAGCAGTGGTTTCAGCTGGGTTTTTGGGCCACCCATAGGTAGCAACTTTTGCTCCTGGTCTTCGTTAGGTGCCACACAGTTCCTGACGATTTGATTTGTAAAACTAAGCTGGAGTAGTGCTCTGCTGTGTGAAGCTGATGCAGTCCATGGACATAGGCAGTGTTGGCAGAGGCCTTCTGCATTTTTCACTGTGGGCCTTGGGGTAAAGACAACTTACATTTGTCTGCTATACCCACAAATATAAGCAGACAAATATAAGTAGGGAAGCCTACAAATACCCAGTCTGTCATGTCAGACTTAAGTTTGACAAAAGAATAATTACTTAATGATTTAAAATTTTTCTTATTAGTTGTGATCTCTTGGCTCATTCCATTGGATTATATTTGGGAGGCACATACTGTAAAAGAAAGAACACAGCTTTTAGGATAAAACAGACTTGAGGTGGAATTCTGGCTTCACTTTTAACTAGCTGTTTTCATCTCAGACAAGTTACTCAAATGCTCTGACCCTCATTTTGCTTATCTGTAAAATGAGCATAATATTTTTCTTACAGAATTGTTGTAAGGGTTTGATACAAGAAGCACACCTTGTACAGTCCCTGATACTTAGTATTGAGAATGGACGTCAACCGATGCTTTCTTCTAATCCAGATGTGGAACTAGCTCAAAAAGAAGAAAGAATGTGGGCAATCAAATGCATGTCTCTGTTCAGGTAACGAGGCGTGATGCATTGAAAAAGGGGACTAAGATAGCATTGTTTTAAATAAAAGTCTTAAATTCCCTTTCAATTTCCTTGTTCAACTCACTTAAGGGGAGCTTTCTGTAGTTCTGCTAATGAAGTCATCCTCAAAATCACTTTCAGACAGACTATTGCTCAATAATAAACTAACTGCATGATAATACACACTCCCAAGCCCCCAAGTTGGGTGATTTTTTAAGATCAGAATCCATACAAACAGTCATTGAGAGTCTTAAGGGGGTCATTTGCAGAGATTGGATTTCTCCAAAAGAAAAGAATATACCCGTTTTATTCTCTTTATTTTGCCAGCTCATCAAGAAGAAAATGATGAAAAAACTCTAACGCCTATGGTACAATTCATCATGGGGAATTTTATGGCAGAAAAATGTTTTCAATTTATAATGGCAGTAATAAGTGACATTGGGCAAAGCCTGTAAGAGACTTTTTTTTCCTACTAGGAGTCAGCCAGGAATAGAAATGTAATCATTACTCATCCCTGGATTCTGAATGTTTAAAGGCATCTTACACAACAGCATGCATTTTATTACCCTGCTATACACCAGGCAGAAAAATTTTACCAAAACTATAATTTGCTGTTTATAACAGAGTCCAGTTAAGGTCACATGGTGGGTAAATGGGAGGGTCCTCTCCTTGTCAGAACCCTAAGGCTTATTTTGTCAAGTCCAAACAAAAGGGTTGGTTTCAAAAAGGGAGCCATATTGTAGTGTTTGGTTTAAATTTTTTTTTTAAACACACACATACATGGACACACACATACATACACAAAGACACACACACACACACACACACACACACACACATACACATACTACTTCATTGGCAGAGTTTTCTAATAATTAGAATGTAATGGTAGAAAACTCACTGAGCACTATTTCCAAAATCTACTGTGTTTCCTTACACTTCATGGTCCTCAATCCCCTTGATTGATTTCATATGGCCAAGGCATTCTTCCCTGTTCTCATCTTTCACTCTCCAACCTGGAAATGGGAAGTCACTAAGACCTGCAAGTACTTACCACTATCACTCTCAACATAATTCTGCTGCCCCCATCACCTTCATTCATCATTCACTCATTTATTTATTCATTCATTCTACACTTGCTCAAAAACTCAAATCAACAAATATTTATTGTACGTTAATATGTCAAACATTAAAAATGTAACAGTGATTATTTCATAATCCCCGTTTTCAAGACAAGGGACATTTAATTTAGTAGAGCAGATAGCTGAACAATCACACCACTGCATGATTGCAAGATTGCATGATAAGCACTCTGCTAGAGGATATACTTGGTACAGAAATTCAGAAGTAACAGAAGTTGAAAAACAAATTTAGCATAGAGGTGCCAAAAGAATGCTTCCTGGAGGAGATACCCTTTTTAAAGTTGAATTATGATAGATGAGTGAGCATTTTCCAGTAGGAAATGGGTAGAAAGGCAGGATATGTAGAAGAAAGAATATGATATACAACAGTGAAATAGTATGGCATAAGCATAGAACAGAAAGCAGTCAAGTTTAGCTGAAGCACCAAGCCTAAGGGTGTTGATTAACTTGTTATAGGTAAGGGGTTGTTCTGTATGCTCTAGAATCTCAGATATGAAGGAACACAGCCATTCATTTCAGAATTACTAATTTACAATTAGGGAAACTTTCTTCTTCTTTGGCAAGTTAACTGACTCGACTTTGTTGTGCTTTTGTTATTTGTTTTGTTTTGGGGGTTTCTTTTTGTTTGTTTTCTTGTTTGTCTTGATGGCCTTTGTTTTATCCTTTGACAGACCTAAATGAAGAAAGAGAGTAAACTGTGAAAATCTGGGATCAGAAATCTCCCTGTCAGAAAGAACAGGAACTACCCTAAGGAAAAAACAAATGTTCCCAGAGATAGCAGGAACTATCCCTAGGAACTAGGGATAGTATCCTAAGGAATAACAAGAAAACCAAAGTGCTGGAGCAGAGTGAGGAAAGAGAAGAATAGCAGGCAATAAACAAAGAGAGCAACTTAGGAGCCAGATCACATGTGACCTCTTGAGCAATATGGTAAAAGTTCTGGACTTCATTCTAGGTGAATGCTAAGCCACTGAAGGATTAAGAACAGAAAAATGAAATTATAGGACTCTCATTTTAAAAGGAGCAATCTGGTTTCTGTGTGGGGCATAGATTGCAGAGGGGAGTGGGGAAATAAATGAGGGATTTGTTAGGAGAGGGGCATCTAAACAGACTGAAGATGATTAGGGCTTAAGCCTGTGGTAATGATGGAGGAGATGAGAAGTAGTTGGAATCAGGACATATTTGAATATCATTACTTAACTGTCTCACTCCCATTTTACTTAACAACTCAAATGTCTAAACTGCTCATTTTATAAATAGAGAAGCTGAGTCCTAGAAGGGAAGGACTTATCTAAGGCCACACAGTGGGTCCATGGCAGAGATGGACCTGGGACCTAGATATGCTGCCCCCTTTTTAGCCTCCCAAATTTTTTACCACCTTCTTTCAGTCCAAGTCCATTGCATTGTTTTTCATAAGCTTGCAACACCATCCTCCTGATGGCATTTTAAGAAAACCAGACGGCATTCAGCAGAAAGCCTGCCCAGCATCAAGAGAAACCAGGACTTTGATGTGCTCCAATTGGAGCACAGAATATATGTAGAAAATACCAAGCAAATGTTTGGACTAGGAATCCAAAATAACATGTATTTAACTTTGCAATTTAAAAAGCTAAATTCAAACATGTGTCTTGTTGGTTTTCCAGAAAATATAGAATCTTGAAGCATAAAATTAAATAAACACCAGCCACAACTGTGGTCTCTTTCTCCCTCCCTCTCTCCCTCCCTCTTTTCTTCCAGCATTTTTTTCTAATTCTTTTTAAACTCTCTCTTTCATCAAGTTTGGAACTTTCCATATGTTTGGTTTGTATAAGACACCCAATTCACATTGGCTAATACCATAATACATGGCGGACACTCCTTATTTCCCAGTTGCATTATACATGGCCAGCTCTCTGAGCCTTTGCTCATGTTATTCCTCTGCCTGCTTTCTTCTTCAATGCCATCTATTTGTCTGAAATGCACTCTTTGCAGTTTCCTTCTTCAAAGGCTAGTCCACAGTTCTTCCTGCCATTTAATTGGCTACTTTATTCCTCTGAAATCTTGTTGCAAAAATTTAGCAATGAAATCCTCAATTTCTTCAGCTTTACAGTACAGATAAAAATATTTCTATTTGTCCCACAGAGATCTGCAAAGATTAAATGAATAAATATCTATGAAATAGCTTTGAAAAGAGTAAAGTGCTCAACTATTAGTATTAGTCTTTTACCCTTCCTCCCTCCCTTTTTCCCTCTCTCCCCCTTCCTTCCTTCTTTCCTTGTTTCCTAAATTCTTAGGAAAATATACCCTTCCTTTGTTGGGCTAATGGTGCCCCAAACATATAAATGTAATAGATTTCATCATTAGCCAGAATGATAACTAGACAAGCAGCCTCCTTCAGCATCTAGGGCCAGTCTCCCCTATAGGATTGTTGTAATAGTATCTACCCTACAGGATTATTATAATGGTTCAATTCAAAGATGCATGTAAGGTTCTTTCACTCATTTCTGGCACATGATAATGGACAAAATAACAACAGCTAACATTCATCAAACACATGTACTAGGCAGATTCTAAGCATATTACGTGTATTAATTCATTTAATCTTTGAGACAACTCTTTGAGGACTCTTCTTATCCCATTTTTATGGATAGGAAAACTGAGGCACATGAAAGTTAAATTACTTGCCTAAGATCCTACAGATTGAAAATGACAGAGTTAGGATTTCAGCCAGGCAGTGTGACTCCATATCGTGTTCACTTATCCATTGTGGTGAACTGTTTCTAAATAAGCAGTAGACTTAATTGCTGTTATTAATGAGGTCAGCACCAGAAAGGAGAGAAGCAAATGTGGTGCCTTGGAAAGCCTCACAAAAATCCTTCACAGCACTGCAGCTCTGCCGAGTTGATTCGGAACATAGAAATGCATGATGGTTCCTTTCAAAATGGCTCCCACTGACAGAATTCCAGATCCCCACACTTTGCTCTTTGGCATTAATTAAAACAAAGGAGTTAATCAAGATAAACTTCCACACCTGCCTAGCACCAGCCTGGAAGTTTATCATGTCTAAATATGTTTCTCATGCATTTACTGCAAATTAGTTTCTGAAAGTGAATTTCAAGGTCTAGTGACTCTGAGGTTTCCTAACTCCATTTTCATTAAGTTTTCACAAATGATCTACTGTTGCATTATTCTTTTATAGTGCAGATTTAAGGCCCCACTATGAAAAGCAATTATGCTGTCAGAAAAGTGTATTTTGACTTATTAAAAAATCTGAAAGGTTTCAGAAAACTATTTATTTAGGTTCTCATCAGGAAAGTATTTTGACAGTCCTCGGAAAAAAAAGCACTTTTCAGTTGCATACTATTTGGAGTAGCCTAACAAGGCCTTTCTGCAACATATATGTGGGGTAGTGGAACAAGCACAATGCAGAGCATCAAGAGGCTCTGAGTGCTACTTCCAGCAGAAAGGCCATGGGTCTCTCTGGCCTCATCTGAAAAAATACAGAGGTTGGACACAGTAACCTCCAGAATAACAAGTGTACAGAGGTTCTATGATTACAACTGCCTGTACTGAGCACCTACTATGTCTCAGGGATGGTATACATCTAACTCTGAGAGGCATACTATATCATTCCCATTTTATAGATGAGGAAACTGAAGCTTAAAATGGTTAGATGACTTACCCAAAGTCACTCAGTAGTCAGTAGATTTGGTATGTAACCCCTATTGTATATTCTATGGCAGCGGTCCCCAACCTCCCGGCCTTGGACAGGTACTGGGCCATGGCCTGTAAGGAACCAGGCAACACAGCAGGAGGTGGGACAGTGGGCAAGGAGTGAGAATAACTGCTTGAGCTCTGCCTCTTGTCAGATCAGCGGCAGCATTAGATTCTCATAGGAGCGAGAGCCCTATTGTGAACTGTACATGTGAGGGATCTGGATTGTGTGCTCCTTATGAGAATCTAATGCCTGATGATCTGAGGTGGAACAGTTTTATCCTGAAACCATCTCCCCCACCACCCCCAGTGGAAAAATTCTCTTACAAAAAAACAGTCCCTGGTGCCAAAAAGATTGGGGACCACTCTTCTTTGATATATACACATGATGAAATAGTATTGAGGGCAAAAAGAAACAGAAAAAACTGTTGATATATTCAATAATATGAATGGTTGACTTAAATAAGTCAGATATAAAAGAGTTCATACTCTTTGACTCCATTTATATTTATATGAAGTATTTATATAAAGTTCAAGAACAGACAAAACTAATATGCAGCAATGGAATCAAAAGTGGTTGCCTATGGAGGGGCAGACAGTGAATATCAGAAGAACTTTCTGAGGTGATAAAAATATTCTAAATATTGGTAGGGATGGTTACAAAGACGTATACATTATCAATGCCCATGGAATCAAATGCTTAAATTCAGTGCATTTTACTGTACATAAACCTCAAAAAAAGTGTATGTGGCTAGTGGGCAGTTTGTTTGGCTTGTGAACCTCATGCACTGACACCAGTATACAAAGATTTGGCTCCTTTGAATAGGCTGGGGCAGTGCACCCAATCTCTAGGAACCTAAAAGGCAGCAGTAGCACTCTTCTCTGCCTGGTGTTTCTCCATCTATGCTGGCCTCTGATGATGCTGGGCAAGATCTCTGCATTGAGAGAATGATCAAGGCTTGTGTTTGTGCCTTCGTCCTGCATGACTATGGGTCAGTAATTCCCCTTCTTGGACACTAGTATCCTCATTTTAAAATAAACAGTCTTTAAGCACTTTCTAGCTCTAAACATACCTCACTTTGTACCGAGGTGCTTTTTTCATGACAAGTCCCCATGCCTAGTTGCTTTCATTATGGAAAGCTGGACTGAGTGCAACAGAGGTAGGGAAGCTGAAGGGAGATGGTCAAGTTGGGGGATATGGACTTAGTCCATATGTATCTTCTCATATGGTAATTATAAGTGAAATCATGAAATAACATGAAGTGTGAAATAGGGGGATGAGGACTCAGACATGATCCCAGTTTAGGCCTCAGTACATGGACAGAATAAGGATTCAGTTGTGTCTTATTTTTAGCTTATTTTTTTGTATGCCTACTCTATTCTAGACGCTGACTAGTATCCTTTAAAGGCAGTACCTCATTTCATTCTCAATCCTGTGGGGTAGGCATCGTTATCCCATTTTATAGGTGAAGAAAGGTTAAATAATTTGCCTGAGGTACGTGACTTTCTTACAGCATAGCTAGAATCTGATTCATATATCTCTGCTTTGAACCTCTATCTTAAAAGACAGTGTTGGCCTGAAGTTAGCCTATGGGTCAGGGCTCAGCCTGAAGCCATGTTTAAGAGGCTCAGTCTGTGACCAAGATCAGTGATCAGTATAAGACAGGGGTTAGAAAGAATTGTTCAGTGTTTGGCAGATATTATTTTTGAAACCAAAGCACTGGGGATAAAAAAATACATTCTAGATTGGAAAGAAAAGATAACTAATTTGAGGGTGGCACCCACTGTTTTTTATGTGGTAAGGGCTGCAACAGGAACAATTAGAAGACTCTTATTCCATGTAGCCCTAAAACATTTGATGTAGGTATTACCAGGCTCATATAGATCAAGCAACTGGCCCAAATTTGTGTCAAATTTAAAACATTCTCATGAGCACTTAATTCTATCTCTAGTCTGTAGTGTGTAGTATGTGCAAGTGTGTGTGTGTTGGGAAATATGTACAACAGAATAAAGTTTAAAGTATAATGCTTGGGATGCCCTCAAGCAAATTCTTTTTCTTATTTAATTGATGTAAATTTCACTAAGTGAAATCTAGATTTTCACGAAGTTGTTGTGATGATAGTCCCATGACTATTCATGGCTATAATTTTAAAATGCCAAGCCATCTATTTGAATTAAGGCATGAAAAATAAAGTTATCTTTATAATATACTTGGATCTATTTCCTGGCCAATTAACTGTGTACATATCAGATTTTAGGGTGAATTGCTCTACTGCAGCCTCTTCCAACTTCCTAATAAAACATACAGGAAAGACAAAGAAATAACGATAATTTACAATAACCACAATTAGAATGACAATCTATTGCTAGAAACTGGGAGTTACTTCTATGAACTCTAGTACTGCCAGAGCTGGGCTAAAGAAAACAGTTAGTGGCCTACTTATGCTTTGTCTCAAGAAATAGAATAGGGCCTTCCACTGAAAGAAGGTGGGAAAAAAAACCCAATTCATCCCTAGACCACTATCTATGGGGCTCAAGAGCTATACCAGGCAGCAAACTGGCATTCCTTCCTCTATTTCATAAGCATTGCTATTTGAGGCAGCCAAAGTACTTCTATCTTCAATCCCTGCTCAAACCTTTCTCCCCCTAGACATATCTTACTGAATTTATTCAATGACTTCAACTTTCAGAAAACATCAAGGGCACTGATTATGGTATGCTGCATCCCAGGAACTGTCATCTACACTTGTAAAACCATGTAGTCAAGCATGACAAACAAGACATGGTAACAGGGTTATTAGAGATAGTAGCGTTGGGGTTTTGTGTGCTTGTTTGTTTATTTAATGTGCTACAGAGAACAAAGTAGTGTAGGTTAGAGAAGATCCCATCTCAGTACATCACAGACTGGATATGTTAGTTCAGGTGCTCTGAAAATCTGACATCAAACAGCCTATATGCGCAATAAATTTACTTTGGGAAATGGCTGTGAGAGCAAATGAGGAGGGACCTGTGAGAGGCTGGGACTGCAGTCAGATATGATGTAGGTACTCAAGGGTATGACCTTGAGTGAAGGATAAAGGGAAAGAAGGATGAAAGTTTAGATAGAAGTGTCCTAGACTGCAGTGCAGTTCTAAGGAAAGATAGACAAGGCCAACAGAGAGAGAGCTTGAGCCAAGTTTGTCTTTCAGAAGAGTCCCCCATTACCCCAGGAATAGGACAGCCTTAATATCCCAGCTAAGTTGAGTTTTTTTGGGGGGCAGCGTATGGAATGTGTTTCCTCTGTGCAAATGCAGTAGTAGATTTCAGCACAGCAGCTGGGACCCTCAGTCAGTTACAGTTCTTGCATGAGAAGTACTCTGCTGGCTGCCACACTGGGAGAAGCATACAACTTAGCCTCCTGTTATAGACCTGAGGAGGAGATATGAACACAGTGATGAGAAATGCCACATCCTATATTTCATCCACAAAGTCGTTAGATTCCCATAAATTTTATTTTTAAAAAAGCTTGATAGAGGAGAAATTTATGAACCAAAGTCTACATGAGTCTATAGACATTCTTATTACTTCCCCATTTGACTCACCTATTTGTTGAGTGAAGTAATTGGATGAATCTTGGAGAATGACTATAAAATACTATACATTTAAATAGGTGGTGACTCTAATTACAGTTGTTATTCTGGATATATTTATTGGCTAAATATCAAATAATTCCTATTTCTGGCACCTTGTATAAGCTATTGATCTGGCAAACACTTTTCCCCTTACCAGTTTTCAAAGTAACAGGAAACAGATTCTACGTCAGGGACCATAGCATACCTTTCCTATATTTTTGTAGGGCTTTTTCAATTCTCTTGCTTTTTTATCATAATCTAGTCTGCTAAGCTCTTGATTATCTTGACTCCCACAGATTGTCCCAATGGTACACTATGTTGACAGCTACAATATTATAAGGAGGAAGTTGCAAGCGCCATAAATGCTTTAAAAGACACAGAATGTGAGAAAGTGAGAGATAAATCTCATAAAAATCCAGGAGCCTATCATTTCAGTGAAATTTAAAAATGTCTAGGGTCTGGGGCATATTGGAATGTCCCCTCCAAAGTGAAAAATAAGTTGCTATATTTTGTACTAAAGAAGCACAATGGGGCCTTTCTGGATTTTGAAGGAAACATGCACCATATTTGACTGTGTTGTTCTTTTATTGAATAATCTGTAATGTTGCCAGTTTTTGGTGGAGCCCACAGAAAGAGAAGACTGTGCAGTAGGTCCAGACTACAATGAAAGTTGCTCTGGTTTGGACCTTATGACCCAAGAGACCCAAAATTACTGTGGTCAATAGGGATGCTCTATGAAGCTCCAGTAGGTAAACCACACAGAAGATTCCTATCGGTAAGAGAAAACCATCTCAACTATCTTATTTTGAGAAACAGCTGCTAGTTGTGTTGTAAACCCTGATAAAATGAAACATCTGACTCTGGGACATCAAGTGATTACATGGCCTGAATTGTTCCTCATGACCCAAGTATAATCTGACTCCCAGGAAGCCATAAGATTGAGCCTACTGTCTACCAACAAGTGAAAATGGTGTAAGTGGTATAGTGGCATACAAAGTTCTAATATATATGAAGATGCAAGTAAGTTGCATGAACAGGTAAGTTGGATTCCTAGAGCATTTTTTCCTGTAGCACTGTTTCTTTTCCTTTAGTTCACACCATGACTTCAAAGGAAATTCTGTGGAACTGATTGAGGAATAAAAAATCTGCATGGTATGCTGGTATCAGTCAGAAGTGGATAGCTATAGTTTTATAGTTCCCAAATCAGAGGTATCCCTGAAAGATAATAGTAACGGGGAATTTTTCCAGTGCTCAGAACTTCCAGCAGAACATTTGGTTGTACACTTTGTTTGAACGGAGAGATGGCCAGAAGTACAGATCTTCCCTTATTAACGGCCTAATGGTTTTGCTAGATGATCAGAAACTTGGAATGAAGAAGATTGGAATATTGTTATCAAGGAGATCTGAGCAATACATTTGACAATGGAATTATTGGGATGGAAAGAGTGTGAATGTTTTATATTTTACGTAAATCTAACGAAAGAGTACCCACTTAGAGGGGGTTCCCAAATATCATGTAGATAAAATAATGTATACCTTGGATGTCAGTTAGTCTCCTTATCCAGCCTTCCTAGTTCTGGCTTGATGGATCAATATAAAAAGAGGCCATGGCAGCAGGCTACACAACTTGGACTTTTCCTGAATATCGAATCTGCCAGTAGTAGAGACCAATACTGATTCTCTGATATGTTACCATTGCCCAGCCAGTCATTTGGTGGCAGAATGATTATAGTATACTCCTTCCATAATGAAGGGGCAGTGATTTGTCCTCACTGGAGAGCACATTTATTATGGATTTGAATCTGCTTTTTCTATACTAATGCTTCTTCTAGCACCATCATCCATGGGTTATATTAATAGAATGTCTTATTTACCTATGGTATCCTACACAGCATTCATTCTGACAAACATACTCATTTTGGTGCAAAGATATAGCAGTGACAGGCTCATGCATATAATATTTATTGGTCTTATCCTTGCAGTTCCTAGAATATGTCAAGCATGCATCTCTGGACCTTTGCACTTGCCATTCTCTCTGCCTGGAATGCTCTTCCCCCACAGAAACAAAGGGCTCATTCCTCCTCAACCTTTAGTCTTAACTCCAATATCCCCTTCTTTTTGAGACCTTCTAAGGACCATCCCACCAAAAGTTGCACACTCTTTCCAGATATTATATCACCCTCACTATCTTTTTCCTTTCTTCAGCATGCATCACAAACCTTGCATATATTTCACTTATCAATATTTTTATTGTCTCCCCACTAGAAAGTATCCCTAGGAACCCACAGATTTTCTTCTGAAGTGTTTTCTACAGTGTCCCTAAACCAATACTGTCCCTAATGTGCCTGGAACATAGTAGATGCTCAATAAACATTTTTGAATGCATGATGAATGCACAGACATGGATAGTATATAGGAAGTATAAGGAAGGCTAACAATGCATGATTACTGAGTACAATTCTACAAGTCAGAACTCTAGATTTTAATTTTGGCTGTGCCAGTTAAAAGCTCTGTGACTTTAGACTGTTTATTAACCTTTCTGTTCCTCTGCTTCTTTCTCTGTAAAATAAAAAATGGTGTCTAAAAATATATTTATTTGTTTTAATATATGCCTCATTTCCAAGAAGCAGTTGGCCTCATAGATTTATGAGATGATCTAATAAAGTCTCAGTTCCAGTTCCAGTTGGAAAACTGAAAGTTTGGGGTGTTCTCTAACAAGAGATAATGTAAGCTTTAAAACAGTGATTAACATATGATGCTGTTTCTCACACAGTGAGAACATAGGCATCTGAGACTCAAGGGTGGAAATGAGATTGGCTCCTCTCATATTACACCTGAAAACCCATTTGCAGAAGTTTTCTTTCTCATACCCACAACTTTGGGCTCTGCGGGATTAGGAGGTTTTATTTCCTAAGGGACCACAATGATGGCTCCATTGAAGTAGAAGCTAAGGCTACCACTGATCATTTAGAGTTCCTTATGCTAGTAAGCTAACAGGCAAAGAATCATGTTGCTGTATTGGCTGGGGTGACTGATCCCAATTACTAAGGAAAATTGGGTTGTCGTTACACAAATGGGAGCAAGAAAAACTAGTCTGGAACCCAGAGGATTATCTGGAAAGCTTTTTAGTACATCTGTTCCCAATAACAAAAGTTAATGGAAAAATAAAGCAACCCAATAAAGGTTTACTGAGAAGGCATACTCTTCAGAATATAAAGTTTAGTGTTGGTGGTTACCTTTACAAGTTGGCCTTTAGATTACACATTATTAAGGGGGACTATGACTAAAAGCCATTGCTCAGAGATAAATAACATGACCTTATCTAGAAACAGATACAGTGGCCATTGGAACTTTGTGTCTTACTCTTTTGAGGAGATTGTGAGAACATATTTATGCATATGAAAATTAGTTGCATCTTATAAGGTGAAAACATGAAGTTGATATATTTTGTTGCTTGGAAGGTCAACTATGTATAAAAATGTGAGTATAGGTAAGTAACCAGAGGGATGGACTGTGTCTGTTATTCACCTACTGTCTCTCATTTAAATCCACCCTTTTCACTCTGTTGCGTGTTACTGCAAATTACATTTCCCAGATGTCTTTGTTATCTGTCTTCCTGTTAGGTTCTGCCAATAACTAAAGAGAAACTGGAAGGCAGTAGGAGGAGAAAAGATATTATTTTTCTACTTTGTGTGTTTCTATGAGTTAAACCCCAGAAGTAGCTGTTGGGTCCAGCTTCCAGCTTCTTTTGGTACTCCTAGAACCAGCCTCTTTATGTCCTCTCAGAGGTACCAGCCACAGACAGGCAATGCCCTCTCCTCAGAAGTCTGAATCCAGTGCCGCAGAGTCCCTCTCTAAGCTCCTAGGTCCTGATAACTCCCACTTGTTCCTTTTGTTCCCTAATGCTTCCGGTGACAACAGCTTCCTGCAATTGTCCCTGAGTTATTGTAATGTCCTTTTTTCCTCCTTTAGTCCTCCATTCTAGTAACATTTTCCATATACTAAGCCCTTCTGTTGAAATGTTTAGTGTAGTTTTGTTTCCCTAAATGAACCTGACTGACCTAGTCACATAGAAATATGTCCTTTTAAACAAGATCTCAAGGTCACTCGACAAAGCAATGGCTAAATTGCATTGATTAGCAGCTGCAATGTTTTCAATCTTTAAAATAAATTTGTTTTTGTTTTGAGAACAAAGAGTAAAAGAAGCAAAGATACCTGTGCACTCAAGATAAAGGTAAATAATTAAATACCTGGCAGTAAAAGATAATTGACAACAGATCTGTGCCCTTTACAAATGGAGATCTTTGTGTAAGGTCTATTTAGAACAACTTCAAAGTGATTTAATTCTGCTTGGCAAAAGCTGCAAAACATAAATGAATTCTCCTTTCCCTTGTTAACTTTGTTCTGATTCCTTCCAAACTCAAATGTTATATTCCAACTGGACTAATAGTCCACACTTTCTATGTGTATAAATATCCACTTAACTCTAAATTAGTATCTCTACTTCTCCTCAAATAATTGACCTGTATCCTAAAACTGTAATTTTTAAAATCTTGTGACACAGAATATTCTAAAACATTACTCATTAATTCATTTTATTCACTATTTCAACAAATATGTATCATGTGCCTGCTATGTTTAGGTTGTTCTAAGGAATTAGAATATAGAAGAAGTAAAAGCAGACATGTTCCCTACCCTCAGATGCTTCCAGTCTATTGGGGAGATAGACATTGGTGAAAAAATCACATATGCAGTTGAAAAATTTAATAGTAAATAAGGCTTAAATATACAGTGATAAGTGATAAGGTACAAATATATGAGAACCTATAACAGAGATTTGGATAGGGTGGGGAAAAGGGAAGCAGGAAAATAATCCAAAATCTTTAATCTTTGAAGAACTGAAAGCCACCAAACTGTTTTATTATTATTATTTTTTAATTTGGGGGGAACTTAAGTGATCAAATGTGCATTTGATTTACTGAAGAGAATAAGTTCAGATAAGTTTGTACTGGCAGGGATATGTAATGTAAGGAAAGACACTGGATTTTAAGGCAAACAACCTAGGTTCAAGAAACTATCATTTACTTGGATATAAAGATTTGAATGGCAATTACAAGGGTTGATTATGATACTTCCCGATTTTATATACAACAAAGGTTTCATGAGTTAAAATTCATTCTTTAAATTTTTATTTTACTGAGGTAACAATGCTTAACATGAGATCTATCCTCCTAACATACAATAGAGTTTTAACCAGTTCATTCTGTATATAATAGCTTTATCTCTGTAGTATTTATCATGTCTATAGTATTATAGATGATTACTTAGGAAGGTGATACAAATATTACATGTTATTTTTTCCCTCCTTTCAACTAAGCCTGACTTAGCTCTGTCAGACTGTCCCCAGGTAGATTCTAAATATAAGTGCAGCATTGGGCATCTGCTTCTCTTCAGCTCTATTCATTCCTTGAAAATATGCTGAGATGTTGCTTTTTTGCTTTAGCTTTTGTTTTCCTCTAATTATGTTCAACTTAAATGGCTATAGGAGCTAAAAATATAGCATGGAAAAGAGCTGTGAGAGCATTTAGTAAAGGTCCTGAATGAATGCCCTCCTCAGAAACCACTTTTTAAATTGGCTTGATGCTCAGTATGGAAAAATTCCCAACAGCCTCCAAAGCTATTGTCATAAAATAGAGAGCCAGATTGCTGCCAAACATCATCCAGGGAACTGACAGTTAATCCAATGAAGTCACAGAATCACAGAGTTATAGATTTAAGGAAACACAGAAACTTAGAACTTCAGAATTATAAACTAAAACACACATATTTAAAAATATGGGGACAGGTGAGCTGGGCTTGGTGGCCAGTATCTGTAGTCACAGCTACTTGGGAGGATGAGGCAGGAGGATTGCTTGAGCCCAGGAGTTCGAGGCCAGCCTGGACAGCATAGACAGGTCTCATTTCTTAAAAAAAAATTGATGGTGATTGGAATTAGTGTTTAAAAAATAAAGAAGAAATATATGGCTAGCTGAGCACCTGGCCGGGAAGGCCTGGTGGCTCCAGCTCAGTAATCCCAAAGTGAGACTTGGAGCCTGAGATGGATCATGAGTTCGTGAGATCAAGACTATCCTGGCCACCACGGTGAAACCCCCGCCCTGTTTAAAAATACAAAAATCCACCTGGGCATGGTGGCGGCACCGTAGTCCCAGCTACTGTAGAGGTTTTGCGAGAAATTAAGCGGTAGTCCGACGCGTGCGCGCGGAGCCACAGCAGTTTGATCCGGTCACCGCACCCGTTCGCTACGGTTTCGCATTCCCGTTCCTGCACCGGTCCACCGTTTTTAACTAACCAATTTATGTTTGAACCATTATTAATATATAATATCTGAGCCCCCGCGGTCGCCAATATCTCTATTTGGACGTGATGAAGAGTAATGGTTTGGTCACCTCCCCGAGGAAGCCTGTTTTATATTGAAAGCAGCGCCGGAAATATTAGCGACATTCCGCGTCGAGATTAAATCTGACCTCTGGTAATGCCAACGCATTGGTGCTGGTAATTCCTACAAATTGGTCCTGCCTTTAGTAACTGCTGTGGAATGTCTAAGGATTATAAAACATGGATAAGCTCACTCAAGGTCCTTTGGATTTGTTTGATTTCCTTCAGTCATAGACATAGCAACACAAGAATACAATCAAGAACATCTGTGTATTTTATTGTGAGGCCTGGGCCTTAGTTATCTTCCCATGCTTCCTAATCATTTTCCTGTATTATTTAATAGAAATCTGAGTTAACTCTGATTCCTTCTTATCTATTTCTGCACATGATAGGGAATATTTGTCAAGTGTATTCTATACACTTTATACATGTTCTAAGGACTTTATGGGTGAAACTCATTTATTTCTCAAAATAACCCTGTGAGATAGGTTTGTCATTATCCTCATTTCTGCAATTTATCCTTATTACATAGAGGAAAAAAAATTGAGAAGCAAAAAAAGTATGTACCATATACAGGTTTTTCAATAGTGAGTGCCATAGCTGGAATTCAAGCTCAGGACATCTGACTATATATTAAACAAATATAAAACAGGATGATAGATGCAATAACAAAATGTGTGTGCAGCCAGGTGTGGTGGCTCATGCATGTAATCCCAGCACTTTGGGAAGCCGAGGCAGGTGGATCACCTGAGGTCAGGGGTTCGAGACCAGACTGACCAACATGGTGAAACCCTGGCTCTACTGAAAATACATAAATTAGCTGGGTGTGGTAGTGCATGCATGGAATCTACTGCCATAATCAGCTAATCCGGAGGCTGACACAGGAGAATTGCTTGAACCCAGGAGGCAGAGGTTGCAGTGAGCCAAGATCGTGCCATTGCACACCAGCCTGGACAAGAGCGAAACTCTGTCTCAAAAAAAAAAAAAAAAAAGTGTGTGCACACAGAAGAGCGATCAACTTCATCTTGGGGTGAGGGTGGGAGCCAAGGAGAACTCTGGAGAAGTGTTGATAACAGATCAAGGTTTTGAAGCATGACAAAGAGCTCACTGGGTAGATAAATGGTGAAGAACCTTCTGGTAGAAGAGGTGACATATTGAAAAGGCAGAGAGGTGTATTTGGGACCCAACAAGTAGTTCACTAGGACTGTCGGGTAAGTACAAGGGAGAAGGAGTAGAGAATAAGACTGGAGAAGTGGGTAGGAGCCAGGTGACAGGGCTGTGGTGCCAACTAAGGAATTAAAACAGGGTTTTACAAGAGAGTGACAGGGTAAAAAAAAAATGCATTTGCTTACCTGTGTAGGTGAGGTTTTTTAAAATTTTGAAATATAAGCATGATCAGTTGTACAGATGTTATTTTGGGACCAAGTTACTCATCAAAAATGACATTCCTGAGACTGAAGTTGCTTTCAACATAGTAACAAATTTTAACTCTTCCTTCATAGTCATATGAAAGCCAAGAACATTCTAATACTTAAAAAAACCCTACAATCCCATTTAATGTTGCCATCTAGATAAATTGTCCCAATTATGGGTAAACAATGGTGCAGATAGCAACCTCCTGGAGGGCTGAAAAAAAGAGGTTGAGAATAGTCTGTTCTGTTAGGCTTTTGACTTGGCAGCTGCTTCCAGGTTTATGGATCCTCAAAGGGAAACAAGGACAAGGAGTTTCTAGGGGAGACACTCAACTTGTATGGAGATATTAGTAAGCGCTCACAGACAAATAGGCATCCCACAAGGGACATCTGGACCTTGCTCATTTCTCAGAGTTAAATAAGATTATTGTACAAGGTAACAAAGCAAAATTATGGGGGAAAAAACCTTATCCTAAGTAGTTTCATCAAGCAAACAAATAGCAAAAATGTAGAAAATTCAAGTTAATTTCATAAATGCATTCATTCATTCAATCAGAGAGCAAATGTTAATTGAGGAAGCAAGCCTGTTAGAATTTGGGTTCTGGTCATGGTTCAACCACTTACTAGCTGTGAGTCCCTGGGCAAATTAATTAATCTCTGTGTCCCAGTTTCCTCAACTATAAGAGAAGAAATAATAGCAATAATAATACCTGTATTTTTAGGGGTAGAGAATAAGAGAGTTGATTGAAAAGATATCAAGGGGGTGAAAACAACCAGAATCAAATTTGTTAACCATATAAATGGGGAATGAGGAAGAGAGAGAAGTTTAGAAAGGTCTCTAGGGTTCTGATCTAGGGCTAGTTATAAAACCAGGAACACAGCAAGGAAGGACTGAAGAAGCATTTATTAGGACTCTGTTACAGGTAAGGCATGCCAGGAGAGAAGCAGATGCTCTTGTAGCTGAGGTAAGACTTCTATACCTGTGTCATTTAGGAGAGAACATACAAGGATATGATATTGCTAAAATGAGTACTAGGAGGCTATGAGAATTCACCAAAGAAAAAGCTCAGGGAAGGTTGGTATAATCATGGCAGTAGAAGATTAGGAGGCTGAAGATAAAGTTTAATCTCATCAAGTCTAACCTCCACTACCACTTTTCGGATGCGGAAACTAATGTTTAAAGTGGGAAGGTACCTTGCCCATGGTCACACAATGAATTAGAGGTAGGCCTAGGATTAGGAATGTAGCCCTCTTTCTGCTACATTGGGTTCTGTGCTCCCACAGGGACCTGGACAGGGAAGCTCTCAGGTACATTTCTATCTATCCACTGCACAGCAGAAGCTGCAAGCAGAGAAGTGAGATTCACTAAAAAAAATCTGCCTGGAGCTCTTGCCGCATCTGCCTATCATTTTTGACACCTCACAGCACATTAGCTTTGCAATGAAATATGTCCAGAAGGACAGTAATAGGCAGTTTCTTTTGAAGTAAAAATTTAAAAACCAGGTTTCCGGCACAGGCCTACCGTAATCCCAGCATTTTGGGAGGAGCGGCGGATCACGAGGTCAGGAGATCGAGACCATCCTGGCTAACACGATGAAACCCCGTCTCCACTAAAAATACAAAAAATTAGCCGGGCATGGTGGCGGGCGCCTGTAGTCCCAGCTACTCAAGAGGCTGAGGCAAGAGAATGGCGTGAACCTGGGAGGCGGAGCTTGCAGTGAGCCGAGATTGTGTCACTGCACTCCAGCCTGGAGGACAGAGCGAGAGAGACTCCGTCTCAAAAACAAACAAACAAACAAACAAACAAACAAACAAACACCCCCAATACTATTTAACCTAACATTTTCCAAACAGATACCTACTATCTTATAACGCCCATCTATGTTCCCATGAAACCCAATTTGAGACATGCAGAAACAATTCTGATAGGGAGATGCAAGGCTCATAACCTGACCTATGGTGAAAGTTGGAACAAATAGGGCTATCTGATGCCTGAACTGTATCTGGAAATATAGTAAGAGTTAGTAAAAAGAAGGAGATAGTGAATGGGGAAGGCCTTCTGGGCTGAGGGAATGTAGAAATGTGCCACGAGATCATATATGCAGAATTCCACAATGGAAATTGAGCACAAAGTAGTAGAGAGAGATTAGGATAAAGAGGTAACTGGAGTTTCCAGCAAGACGGACTTATGAAGCCACAATAAAGAATTTGGGAGGATGTTCACTTCTAGCTGAGACAGAATAACAGAGTTGGATTTACCCTCCCACCTGAAAAAACAACCCAAAAATCAGAAGAAAATACATGAAAAAATGGTTTACAAGACATTGGACATAAGGCAATGAAGGTCAGTGATCACTGTGAGATGGAAAACTAATGTGTTCAGCTCCAGGATTGCCCCAGCTTATCAGAGAGTTTGTAGGCCAGGGCACAAGGAAGGAAACCAAAGAAGAGGCTGATATACTCCCTGAGTTGAGGGGACAAATCTGAGAACTTGGAAAGACCCTCAACTGTAATTTGCAGGTCAGAGAACTAGAGAGGACAGAGTAGAAGACAGAAAAAAATATAGAGCTTTGCCAACGGTCCTCCTTGAGTATTCAGTAGAATACTGATCAGCACAAGTATGTGGAAAAACTGCAGCCAAAGAAAGAACCATTTGAAGGATTAGATGGAAAAGTGCCTGGTACACAGGGCTAAGAACAGCTAAACTAGAAACCTCATAATTCACAGGGCACTGGGTAGAGTACTCAGAAGGAAGGGACTGGCCTCAGTAGTAGGGAAAAATTAAGCTGAGCAAATACTTCTCTGGTCTCACCTAATGAACTTAAAAGCAAGACTTGAAAGAACGAAACTGTTTCTAAGTAACATAACTGCATCCCAGAATGAAGTTTAAGAACATTTACAGGAATACAGAAATATCTATCACTGAAAGGGTAAAATTCAGTCATTCGATAAATGTTTGCTATAAAATAAAAAAAGCAGGCATGCAGAAAAGCAGGAAAATAAATAGAAATAAATTGAAATAAAATAAATTGAAAATAATGAGGAAAATAATGAGGAAAATAATGGACGTAGAACTGATACAGATATTAGCATTAGCAGAAAAAGACATTGACAGTTATTATAGCTGTATTCCATATGTTCCAAAAGTTAAGAGACATGAAATATATAAATCAAGTGTCTGTAGATAAAATTACAATATCTGAGATTAAAGTGTACATTGGATGGAAAAATGGCAAATTTGATATTGCAGATGAAAAGACTAGGAATTTGAAGACATAGCATTGTATCAATAGAAACTATCCAAAAAGAAACACAGAAAGAAAAAAGACCTTCCCTCCCCAGTTAACAAAAAAACAGTGAGCTCTGGGACAACTTTAATTGTCCTACTATGCAAGGAATTGGAATCCTCGAAAGCAGGGCTAGGGGTAGGCAGAAAAAATGTCTGTGGAAATAATAGGTGTTTTTCCACGTTTGATGAAAACTGAAACTGGCTGATTAAAGAAACTCAGTGAATCCCAAGCACAAAAAACATGAAAAAACTATACCAGGGCACATCATAACCAATTTGTTTAAAACCAGTAATAAAGAGGAAACTTGAATGTAGCCAAAGGGGAAAACCATGTTATGTACCAAGAAACGACGATAAAGATGAAAACAGACTTCTCTTTGGAAACAATGCAAATGAGATGACAGAGCAATATGTCTGAAGTACTGAAAGAAAAAACTTTCAGACTAGAATTATATACCTAGCAGGAATTTCAAAACTAAGACAAAATTCAGGTTTTTCAGATATAAGAAAGCTACAAGAATTCACTACTAGCAGACCCACACTCTAAGAAGCATTAAAGGAAGCGCTTCAAGCCAAAAGAAAATTATGCCAGATGGAAATATGGATACCAGATGGAAATATGTATCTACCACATTAAAAGCATCATTTAACCATATAAAACAATACATAAGAATATGTCTTATTAGTTAAATAACTTCAAAAGATTTTACTATTCAAAGAAAATAGTAACAATGTAGTTTGGGGTTTATAATGGAAAATATATTGATATAAGGTTCTTATACTACATGTGAAGTAGCATAATGTCAGTTGAATATAGATTATGATAAAGTTGTATACTACAAACTCTACCTAAGGTACAAAAATAATGGAAGTAGTTAGTTTATTAGTTATATAAGAGTTACAGATAATAAACTCTTATATACTAGTATCTAATAAACCAACAAAGGAAATAAAACGAAACCATAAACATATTCAAAGAATATTCCAAAATATCCCCAAAGAGGGCAAAAAAGAGAAAATAGAAATAAAGACTAGATGAAACAAATAGAAAACAAACAACAAAATGAGATTTATACTTAACTATATCAATAATCATGTTAAATATAAGCAGTCTAAACACTGTAATTTAAAAAGCAGAGATTTACAGATTAGATAACAAAACATGGTCAAACTATCCATAATAAATGTCCTTCAAACATAAAGACATAAATAGATTAAAAGTAAAAGAATGGAAAAGATATACCATATTAACACTAATAAAAGCTGCAGTGGCCATATTAATATCAGATTCAGTAGACTTTAGAGCAAAGAATATTGCCAGGGATAAAGAGAGTAATTTCATAATAATAAAGGGGTTAATTTATTAAGAAGATATAACAGTTCTAAATATTTATGCATCTAATACCAGAGGTTGAAGACACATAAAGCAAAAATTGACAGAATTGAACAAATCCATAATTATAATCAGAGATTTCAATACTTCTCTCTCTATAATTGATAGATTACGTAGATAGAAAATCAGAAAGGATATAGAAGATTTGAACAACATGATCAACCAATTTTACCTAGTTGACACTTACAGAACATTCCACTCAACAAGAGCAGGATATATATTTTTCTCAAGTACATGCAGAACATTTACTAAGATAGATCATATTCTGGGTCATAAAACAAGTTTCATGCATGTGAAAAACCTGATGGAATCTACATAAAAGCTATAAGAACTAATAAATGAGTTTAGCAGTGTTGCAGGATATGAGATAAAACTATATCCATCCTCAGGGATCCAGTGTAGTTCTATGAAGACACAGCCTATTTTATAAGTCTGGATTTTCTCATGCTGGGCACTCTTCCTAGAATGCTCTTATTTTTCTTCTCCTCCTGCTTCCCCTTCCCCACCATGCACTCAAGAAAGCTGTGTAAAAAGACTGCTTATTTTTCAAGATTTAACTAAAATATCACCTTCTCTACGAAGCCTTTCCTGACCCACCCCCTCATTCCCTGTTCCAGGGGAAAATTCATACATCTTCTGAATGCTATATACATACACTTAAAATGGAACCTACCTCTACCATTCTAAAAAAAATTATCTATGAGCTACTTGAGAACAGGGATTTTTCCTATTCATTCCATGAAGTTTAGTGGATAAATGAATACCTTCTCCACTGTAATATAACAAAATCACGCCAAACTATTTATGTATGTTTCTATCTCCTTCACCAAATGGGGCGCTTCTCATGAGTGGGGATTGTGTCTGACTCCTATTTTATGCTCATTATCTAACACAGTACCAGACACATGGAAAACTTTTTATGTATATATGCAGACTATATACCTGGACAAACAGTATAGGGATGGTCTGAAGTTCACAGCTTCTGGGAGAAAATATTTCAGAGGCCACAGGATAAGGTCGATAAATGAAAGCGTGGAAGACAAAACAACTTTCTCCTAAGATAGCAAGCAGATTGCCTTGAGTTATCTCTCTTCAGAGGCAAATGTCCCACCTTTGCTACCAACCTGTTGGTCAATACTGAGAGCCTGTGGCTGGGACAAATTATGCTGTACTATCTTTTCCTGGCAAGTTAAGAAATCTTCAGCATCTCAATAAAGTGTGAGATAAGGGAGAGAAAAATTCAATTTAGAAGGCCTTCATAACTCTTCATGAAGGCATTCCCAGGCATATGAATAGGCAGGTGGAGGGGAGGAGGCCTGCCAGCATCGATATCTCATTACTCCTGGCTCCAATGGCCTGAGAGGTCAGCGAAGAAATCAGTGTCTCAGGGGAAATTTAGCTTGAGAGCAGTGATTCTGCCTTTCATTGTGTTGATGGACTAACTCCATTTATTTCTCTGACAAAAAAAGGTGGGGCTACTTATTTAGTCAAGGAAATTTCACAGCTGTAAAAGGGACTGTGTAGAGATCATCTGCTCTGTCTCTGACAGATAAGGAGGTAGAGGCCCACTGAACAGAAAGGCAAAGGCAGAGACTTTGTTGGGGCCCTGGCTTTATGACTACTCTCTACTATCTGTTGTCACAGATTCTGTAAACTTTTTGGATTTCAATGATGTCTAAGGGTAAAGTCTAAATGTATGGATGTGTTCTTCAAGATCCTGCATTTTTTTTTTAAAATTTAAATGTTTTACTTTTTGTTGGTACATAGTAGGTATATATACTTATGGGGTACATGATATATTTCGATACAGGCATACAATTAGTAATAATCACATCAAGGTAAATGGGGTATCCATCTCCTTAAGCATTTATCTTTTGTTTTTCTTTTTCTAATTTTTTTTTTTTACTATACTCTATGTTCTAGTATACATGTGCACAACGTGCAGTATACACATATATGTATACATGTGCCATGTTGGTGTGCTGCACGCATTACTTGTCATTTACATTAGGTATAACTCCTAATGCTATCCCTCCCCGCTCCCCCCACCCCACAACAGGCCCAGGTGTGCGATGTTCCCCTTACAGTATCCAAGTGATGTCATTGTTCAGTTCCCGCCTATGAGTGAGAACATGTGGTGTGTTTGGTTTTCCGTTCTTGTGATAGCTTGCTGAGAATGATGGTTTCCAGCTGCATCCATGTCCCTACAAAGGACACGAACTCATCCTTTTTTATGGCTGCATAGTATTCCATGGTGTATATGTGCCACATTTTCTTAATCCAGTCTGTCATTGATGGATATTTGGGTTGGTTCCAAGTCTTTGCTATTGTGAATAGTGCTGCAATAAACATACGCGTTCATGTGTCTTTATAGCAGCATGATTTATAATCCTTTGGGTATATACCCAGTAATGGGATGGTTGGGTCAAATGCTATTTCTAGTTCTAGATCCCTGAGGAATCGCCACACTGTCTTCCACAATGGTTGAACTAGTTTACAGTCCCACCAACAGTGTAAAAGTGTTCTTATTTCTCCACATCCTCTCCAGCACCTGTTGTTTCCTGACTTTTTAATGATTGCCATTCTAACTGGTGTGAGATGGTATCTCATTGCGGTTTTGATTTGCATTTCTCTGATGGCTAGCGATGATGAGCATTTTTTCATGTGTCTGTTGGCTGCATAAATGTCTTCTTTTGAGAAGTGTCTGTCTGTATCCTTTGCCCACTTTTTGATAGGGTTGTTTTTTTCTTGTAAATTTGTTTGAGTTCTTTGTAGGTTCTGGATATTAGCCCTTTGTCAGATGAGTGGATTGCAAAAATTTTCTCCCATTCTGTAGGTTGCCTGTTCACTCTGATGGCAATTTCCTTTGCTGTGCAGAAGCTCTTTAGTTTAATTAGATCCCATTTGTCAATTTTGGCTTTTGTTGACATTGCTTTTGGTGTTTTAGACATGAAGTCCTTGCCCATGCCTATGTCCTGAATGGTACTGACTAGGTTTTCTTCTAGGGTTTTCATGGTTTTGGGTCTAACATTTAAGTCTCTAATCCATCTTGAATTAATTTTTGTATAACGAGTAAGGAAGGGATCCAATTTCAGCTTTCTACATATGGCTGACCAGTTTTCCCAGCAGCATTTATTAAATAGGGAATCCTTTCCCCATTTCTTGTTTTTGTCAGGTTTGTCAAAGATCAGATGGTTGTAGATGTGATTTATTATTTCTGAGGGCTCTGTTCTGTTCCACTGGTCTATATCTCTGTTTTGGTACCAGTACCATGCTGTTTTGGTTACTGTAGTCTTGTAGTATAGTTTGAAGTCAGGTAGCATGATGCCTCCAGCTTTGTTCTTTTGACTTAGGATTGTCTTGGCAATGCGGGCTCTTTTTTGGTTCCATATGAACTTTAAAGTAGTTTTTTCCAATTCTGTGAAGAAATTCATTGGTAGCTTGATGGGGATGGCACTGAATCTACAAATTACCTTGGGCAGTATGGCCATTTTCACGATATTGATTCTTCCTATCCATGAGCATAGTATGTTCTTCCATTTGTCTGTGTCCTCTTTTATTTCATTGAGCAGTGGTCTGTAGTTCTCCTTGAAGAAGTCCTTCACATCCCTTGTAAGTTGGATTCCTAGGTATTTTATTCTCTTTGCAGCAATTGTGAATGGGAATTCATTCATGATTTGGCTCTCTGTTTGTCTGTTACTGGTGTATAAGAATGCTTGTGATTTTTGCACATTAATTTTGTATCCTGAGACTTTGCTGAAGTTGCTTATCAGCTTGAGGAGATTCTGGGCTCAGACGATGGGGTTTTCTAAATAGACAATCACGTCATCTGCAAACAGGGACAGTTTGACTTCTTCTTTTCCTAAGTGAATACCCTTTATTTCTTTCTCTTGCCTGATTGCCCTGGCCAGAACTTCCAACACTATGTTGAATAGGAGTGGTGAGAGAGGGCATCCCTGTCTTGTGTCAGTTTTTAAGGGGAATGCTTCCAGTTTTTGCCCATTCAGTATGATATTGGCTGTGGGTTTGTCATAAATAGCTCTTATTATTTTGAGATACGTTCCATCAATACCAAATTTATTGAGAGTTTTTAGCATGAAGGACTGTTGAATTTTTTCAAAGGCCTTTTCTGCATCTATTGAGATAATCATGTGGTTTTTGTCTGTGGTTCTGTTTATATGCTGGATTACGTTTATTGATTTGCATATGTTGAACCAGCCTTGCATCACAGGGATGAAGCCCACTT